>NC_064927.1:339905871-340530871 GCF_023897955.1 Schistocerca gregaria | reverse complement strand
ACATACACTACGTATTAATGATATATGAAAATTTGTGCAAGACCGAGACTCAAACCTGGATTTCGTGCTTCCTGCTTATCTTAACTGCCTTAACAACTTTGGCAATTTGTGTATGATAATGTCTTTCGAATTAATTTCAGACAGATGTCAGTCATACTTAATGAGTGTCCACCTACACATGCGAGTAAATAATACATACGTGTTCCTTCCAAGTCGAAAACATAAAAATTCCACCACCAATAGAAACAATGAAACTCTTGCAGGGTGTCCCACAACAACTTTCCCTGTTGGATGTGAAGTTGATTTATCAGCTCACAGCCCCAGAAAAGGAAAAATTAAGAATCAAACTAAAATTGCTGCAAGGAAGAAACATATTTACAAAACCAAGTAGCCTCATTATTATGTGAAGCTAAAAGCAATGGTGTTAGACAGCTTGCACATGTAAACAGTGATGAATTACAAGCTTATGTGATAAGTTTTAACTTAAGATCTGTCACAGCTTATTTCACTAACATTTCCCTTCGTAAAATTTTTTATTTTGTCAGATTACTTCCATTTTGTAAAAATGTCCATTTCAAGCCATAGTATTAAGCAGTTATCACTTTGTGTTTACTCTATTTCAATATGGCGTCGAGTGCAATGCTTGAACTTACACAAATAAAAGGAGCCAAAAGAACAAGCAGTGAACTTTGGTGGAATTAAAATCGGACTTTAATGCTGGCCACAGTACAAGTGGGTCTGAACATACAGTGCACTGAACACTCCTAACAATGGGCCTCCACAGCCAACGACCCTTGTACGTGCCAATGTGAACACCATGACATCGACAACTATGACTGAAATGACCACTGGCACTGGATGTTGACACAGTGGAAGAGCATTGCATGGTATGATGAATGCTGATACCGCCACCATCATGCCGATGGGAGGGTGCAAATCCATCATCTTTCAGGGGAACAGCTCATTGACACCTGTACTGCAGGGCAGAGACAAGCTGGCAGCAGCTCCATTGTGCTCTTGGGAACATTCATGTGTGCATCAATGGGTCCAATGGAGCTCGTGCAAGGCACCATTATGGTCAAAGAGTGTACTACACTGGTTTCAGACCATGTACGCCCCTTCATGATGATCATGTTTCCAAATGGCAGTGGCATTTTTCAGTGAGATAATGCTCCATGCTATAAGGCCAGGAGTGTGACTGAATAGTTTGAGGAATACAGTGGTCAGTTCCAATTGATGTACTGAGCCCCAACTTGCCAGATCTGAACCCAATCGAACATATCAGGGGATGTGATAGAATGTGGCATCAAAACTCATCGTCCCCCTCCCTGGAATTTATGGGAATTATGTGACTTGTGTGTGCAGACATAGTGCCAACTCTCTCTAGTTAACTACCAAAGCCTCATTGCTCCCATGTCATTATGCATTGCTACTGCTATCCATGCCAAAGGTGGGGATACCAACTACTAGATAGGTAGTCATTATTTTCTGACTGACCAGTAATGTAACACCTCAAGGTGCGGAGAGCCATATGGACCTAAAGCACACCTATGTCAATTTTGAGATTTTAGCGTACGCGACTCCTGGCACCCATTGATCTTTTGGTGAACCAGCTGTGGCACAGTCGTAAGCCCTTATTATATATTTCAACATTGAAGGAAAAACATTCCATCATTTCTCTGATATTCTCTTCCCTATGGGCACAACTCATAATTCTGTTACTCTGTGCTGCTCAATTGTTATATAGGGTTCCAACAGTGTCTACATCACATACATAGCAGCACTTTGTAACAGAAGGTAGATTGGCAATACAGCAACATATTGTTCATTGGAGCCTTGGGAGGCCAAAAGGGTCATTTCCCCAGAGTCTGTAGGTGCCTTGCCAACCTTCAAACACAAAGTCTTAACCTTACTATTAGATTTCATACCTGAGGTGAACAGTCAGTTTTATCCGAACTTCAAGCCAAATGTCAATTTTCTTCATGTGGGGCACCATAGCTGTATATTTGTTAAATGGCATTTTGAGGTATTCCAAATCCACTGTTTATTCACAAGTATTCAATTTATTACACCTTGCCTAATCAGCCAGTTTCAGACACTGAGGTTATTTTCAAGTGTATTAGGGGTTGATTCATTACACAATTATTATCCTGTTAATAAATGGTGATATAGATGATCTTTTATAAAAACATTTGTCCCCTAGTTGCGGTGTACATACATATCTGATTACAGCAATATTTCAATTTTTTCACTTTTTATGAAACTTTATAACTGTTACACACGAACTTTAGCTGTCATGATTCATTGAGTTTTCCACTTAAACAATAGTTGATATTGTTGACAGTAACTCCATTTTAAACACTGTTATACAAGTTTGTTAGGGGATGTAACCGTAATGAAAGTTCAAGAAACAAGTTCTCAAAAAATCTAAATCTTATCCCAGGTTTTTCTCTCATTTTATTTCGACTGTTCATCTAAATAAAATAACTTGTCCAAACATACAGATGTTTTTTGCTTAGGTAAATACACAACAAATGAATACCAGACTGATGGATCAGTGGGTGCACGAAAATGTGAAGAAATTTGAAAGGAAACGATCATTGCAAGGGCCTATTTAGCATACAGGAAAATAATAATAATAATAATAACTTACATTTAATTTAGAAGCATGAACACCAACATTAGCCCTCTGCCATGTGCGCCCCAAAGAGGGACAAAGTTAGGCATGTGGAGTACAAATGTAAGTGGTTTTATTTTCAAAGGGGCACAAGTAAAGTCACTGAAGGTCATACACTGGGTTGAACCTCACCTCTACTAAAGGAAGCTACTAGGTGTGAGACATGTCTGTGCCTATATAGAGCAGGCAGGCAGTGTTTAGTGTTGACAATGGCTACACTTTTAGTCCGTGTGACTAACTGAGGGTTGAAAGCGCAAAAGTGTTCCATTTTCAAACACAGAGAGGTGAGCTGATAGCAGTGAGGATGAGAAACTACCTTTTAATATGATGGCACATAAAGGTGCCGATTTGGCGGATATTGGAGATCAAGCATGAGGGTCAGAGTTTGACCAAACTTTGGACGACTTGTGATCAAATAAGGCAGATGGGATAGATAACATATATAACACAGCTATTAAATTTCTGAAGTTATTGGGTAAAGTAGCAGCAAAATAATTATTTAAATTAGCGTACAGAATGTTTGATACTGGAGACATGTCACCAGACATTCAAAAGAATATAATCCACACAAGCCTGTGGATTTCAAAAGCAGATGAATATGAGAAGTATTGCACGATTAGCTTCAATGCGCATGCTGATAAGAATAATTTACAATGGAATGGAAATGAAACTTTATGTTCTGTTTGACAACAAACTCAGCTTTAGGGAAAGTAAAAGCATCAGAGAGGTATTCAGCCATTTTGATTTATAATAGAAGCAATCAGTATGGAAAATCAAGACTTCTCATAGCAGTTGTCAACACAGAGAAGGTATTTTACTGTATAAAATAGTGCGAGAGGTCTGAAATCCTCAGAAAAATATATACATGGAAGAAACATTAAAAAAAAAGAAAAACCAGCGGGCACCAATAATAATGGAAGACCAAGAACAAAGTTCACCAATTAAAAAGGACATAAGGGAGTGATACAATCTTTCTACATCTACATCTACATCCATACTCCGCAAGCCACCTGACGGTGTGTGGCGGAGGGTACCCTGAGTACCTCTATCGGTTCTCCCTTCTATTCCAGTCTCGTATTGTACGTGGAAAAAAGGATTGTCGGTATGCTTCTGTGTGGGCTCTAATCTCTCTGATTTTATCCTCATGGTCTCTTTGCGAGATATACGTAGGAGGGAGCAATATACTGCTTGACTCTTCGGTGAGGGTATTTTCTTGGAGCTTTAACAATAGCCCGTACTGAGCGTCTCTCCTGCAGAGTCTTCCACTGGAGTTTATCTATCATCTCCGTAACGCTTTCGCGATTACTAAATGATCCTGTAACGAAGCGCGCTGCTCTCCATTGGATCTTCTCTATCTCTTCTATCAACCCTATCTGGTGCGGATCCCACACTGCTGAGCAGTATTCAAGCAGCGGGCGAACAAGCATACTGTAACCTACTTCCTTTGTTGTCGGATTGCATTTCCTTAGGATTCTTCCAATGAATCTCAGTCTGGCATCTGCTTTACCGACGATCAACTTTATATGATCATTCCATTTTAAATCACTCCTAATGCGTACTCCCAGATAATTTATGGAATTAACTGCTTCCAGTTGCTGACCTGCTATTTTGTAGCTAAATGATAAGGGACCTATCTTTCTATGTATTCGCATCACATTACACTTGTCTACATTAAGATTCAATTGCCATTCCGTGCACCATGCGTCAATTTGCTGCAGATCCTCCTGCATTTCAGTACAATTTTCCATTGTTGCAACCTCTCAATACACCACAGCATCATCTGCAAAAAGCCTCAGTGAACTTCCGATGTCATCCACCAGGTCATTTATGTATATTGTGAATAGCAACGCTCCTATGACACTCCCCTGTGGCACACCTGAAATCACTCTTACTTCGGAAGACTTCTCTCCATTGAGAATGATATGCTGCGTTCTGTTATCTAGGAACTCCTCAATCCAATCACACAATTGATCTGATAGTCCGTATGCTCTTACTTTGTTCATTAAACGCCTGTGGGGAACTGTGTCAAACGCCTTGCGGAAGTCAAGAAACACGGCATCTACCTGTGAACCCGTGTCTAAGGCCCTCTGAGTCTCGTGGACGAATAGCGCGAGCTGGGTTTCACACGACCGTCTTTTTCGAAACCCATGCTGATTCCTACAGAGTAGATTTCTAGTCTCCAGAAAAGACATTATACTCGAACATAATACGTGTTCCAAAATTCTACAACTGATCGACGTTAGAGATATAGGTCTATAGTTCTGCACATCTGTTCGACGTTCCTTCTTGAAAACAGGGATGACCTGTGCCCTTTTCCAATCCTTTGGAACGCTTCGCTCTTCTAGAGACTTACAGTACACCGCTGCAAGAAGGGGGCAAGTTCCTTCGCGTACTCTGTGTAAAATCGAACAGGTGTCCCATCAGGACCAGCGGCCTTTCCTCTTTTGAGCGATTTTAATTGTTTCTCTATCCCTCTGTCGTCTATTTCGATATCTACCATTTTGTCAACTGTGCGACAATCTAGAGAAGTGCAGTCTTCCTCTGTGAAACAGCTTTGCAAGAAGACATTTAGTATTTCGGCCTTTAGTCTGTCATCCTCTGTTTCAGTACCATTTTGGTCACAGAGTGTCTGGACATTTTGTTTTCATCCACCTACCGCTTTGACATAGGACCAAAATTTCTTAGGATTTTCTGCCAAGTCCGTACATAGAACTTTACTTTCGAATTCATTGAAAGCCTCTCGCATAGCCGTCCTCACACTACATTTCGCTTCGCGTAATTTTTGTTTGTTTGCAAGGCTTTGGCTATGTTTATGTTTGCTGTGAAGTTCCCTTTGCTTCCGCAGCAGTTTTCTAACTCGGTTGTTGTACCACGGTGGCTCTTTTCCATCTCTTACGATCTTGCTTGGCACATACTCAACTAACGCATATTGTACGATGATTTTGAACTTTGTCCACTGATCCTCAACACTATCTGTACTTGAGACAAAACTTTTGTGTTGAGCCATCAAGTACTCTGAAATCTGCTTTTTGTCACTTTTGCTAAACAGAAAAATCTTCCTACCTTTTTTAATATTTCTATTTACGGCTGAAATCATCGATGCAGTAACCGCTTTATGATCGCTGATTCCCTGTTCTGCATTAACTGATTCAATAGTTTCTCCTCTGCTGTTCAATCTTTACGGTGAAGAAGTAATTACAGAAGCTAGATTCATAACTGACTAACCGAAAAGACTTTCTTTGCCTCACTTCAGAAAACAATTCTGTGAACCAAGGCAAGAAAGTATTTTCATTTAGTGAATTCAATATACAATGTTTCATAAAGACACCAAAGTTGAATGTAACAATCCTATGAAAAGGATAGTTGCTACTCATCATGAAGTGGAGATGCAGAGCTGCAGATATGCACAGCAAAAAGGCTATCACAACATAAGCTTGAAGGAGGAGGGGGGGAGGGGGAGGGGGAGCAGAAAAGAAGAGAAGTAAAAGGATGGGATCCGCTGGTGCAATAGAGGGCTGCATAGTGCTGGAATGGGATCAGGGAAGGGTCTGCATGGGTGAGGACAATGACTAACGGAGGTTTAAGACAAGAGGTTTACAGAAACATAATATATATTGCAGGGAGAGTTGCCACCTTTGCAATTCAGAAAAGCTGGTATTGATGGGAAGGATCCATATGGAACAGGCTTTGAAGAATTTAATTCAGTTTCTCTAGTCCTGGGTGGTACTGAGTTGCGAGGAGAATGCTCCTCTGTGGCTGGACAGTGAAACTTTGGGAGGCGGTAGGAGACTGGAAAGATAACGCACGGGAGATTTGTTTTTGTACAAGGTTGGGAGGATAATTACGGTCTGTGAAGGCCTCAGTGAGATCTTTGATGTATTTTGAGGGGGACTGCTTGTTACTACATATGTGAAGACTACTTTTGGCTAGGCTGTATGGAAGGGACTTGTCTGTATGGAGCGGGTGGCAGCTGTGAAAGTGGAGATATTGGTGGTTGTTAGTAGGTTTGATATAGAGAGAGCTACTGATGTGGCAATCTTTGAGGTGGAAGTCAACATCCAGGAAGGTGGCTTGTTGGGTTGACCAGGTGAAACAAATGGGGGAGAAACTGTTGAGGTTCCAGAGGAATGTGGATATGCTGTACTCACCCTCAATCCAGATCACAAAGATGTCACAATGAGTCTGAATCAGGTGAGGGGTTAGGATTGTGGGTGTTAAGGAAGGATTCCTCTAGATGACCCATGAACAGGCTGGAGTAGAATAGTGCAATGTGGGTACCCATTGCCATACCCCAGATTTGTTTGTAGGTAATTCCTTCAACGGAGAATTAATTGAAGGTGAGGACATGCTTGGTCACGGTGACTAGGAAGGAGCTTGTTTGTTTGGGATCTTAAGACATTGGCTAATGTACTGTTCAAAAGTGGTAAGGCCATGGACATTAGCAATGACAGTGTAAAAGGAGGTGGCATCAATAGTGACAAGCAGGGCATCATGTGGTAAAGGGCCAGGAACTGTGGAGAGTCGGTGAGGGAAATGGTTGGTATCTTTTATATGGGAGGGTAGGTTTTGGGTAATAGGCTGAAGGCATTGATCTGTGACAGCAAAGATTCTCTCAGTGGAAGAACAGTAATGAGCCACAATGGAGTGTCCTGCGTGGTTCGGTTTATGGACTTGATGAGCATGTAGAAGGTATGAGTGTGAGGAGTGATAGGGGTTGGCAGAGAGACTGACTCCAGGGAATGGTTCTGGGATGGACCTAAGGATTTGAGGAGAGACTGGAGATCCTGCTGGGTTTCTGGAATGGGTTCACTGTGGCAAGGTTTGTACATGGATGTATCTGACTGTTCTACATGACTACTCTGCAATTCACATTTAAGTGCTTGGCAGAGGGTTCATCGAACCACAATCATACTATCTCTCTACTATTCCACTCCCGAACAGCGAGCGGGAAAAACGAACACCTAAACCTTTCTGTTTGAGCTCTGATTTCTCTTATTTTATTTTGATGATCATTCCTACCTATGTAGGTTGGACTCAACTAAATATTTTCGCATTCGGAAGAGAAAGTTGGTGACTGAAATTTCGTAAAAAGGTCTCGCCGCGACGAAAAACGTATATGCTGTAATGACTTCCATCCCAACTCGTGTATCATATCTGCCACAC
Source organism: Schistocerca gregaria (assembly GCF_023897955.1). Classification (NCBI taxonomy): domain Eukaryota; kingdom Metazoa; phylum Arthropoda; class Insecta; order Orthoptera; family Acrididae; genus Schistocerca; species Schistocerca gregaria. The sequence goes on along the minus strand of NC_064927.1, from coordinate 340,523,031 downwards.
TCTGTCCCCTATAATGCGATAATACAAAACAAGCTGCCCTTTTTTGCACCCTTTCGATGCCCTCCGTCAATCCCACCTGGTAAGGATCCCACACCGCGCAGCAATATTCTAACAGAGGACGAACGAGTGTAGTGTAAGCTGTCTCTTTAGTGGACTTGTTGCATCTTCTGTTGGTGGAGTCCTCCTGCCAGGTAATCTACATCTACATCTACATTTATACTCCGCAAGCCACCCAACGGTGTGTGGCGGAGGGCACTTTATGTGCCACTGTCATTACCTCCATTTTCTGTTCCAGTCGTGTATGGTTCGTGGGAAGAACGACTGTCTGAAAGCCTCCGTGCACGCTCGAATCTCTCTAATTTTACATTCGTGATCTCCTCGGGAGGTATAAGTAAAGGGAAGCAATATATTCGATACCTCATCCAGAAACGCACCCTTTCGAAACCTGGCGAGCAAGCTATACCGCGATGCGGAGCGCCTCTCTTGCAGAGTCTGCCACTTGAGTTTGTTAAACATCTCCGTAACGCTATCACACTTACCAAATAACCCTGTGACGAAATGCGCCGCTCTTCTTTGGATCTTCTCTATCTCCTCCATCAACCCGATCTGGTACGGATCCCACACTGATGAGCAATACTCAAGTATAGGTCAAAAGAGTGTTTTGTAAGCCACCTCCTTTGTTGATGGACTACATTTTCTAAGGACTCTCCCAATGAATCTCAACCTGGTACCCACCTTACCAACAATTAATTTTAATGATCATTCCACTTGAAATCATTCCACACGCATACTCCCAGATATTTTACAGAAGTAACTGCTACCAGTGTGTGTTCCGCTATCATATAATCATACAATAAAGGATCCTTCTTTCTATGTATTCGCAATACATTACATTTGTCTATGTTAAGGGTCAGTTGCCACTCCCTGCACCAAGTGCCTATCCGCTGCACCTCTTCCTGCATTTTGCTACAATTTTCTAATGCTGCAACTTCTCTGTATACTACAGCATCATCCGCGAAAAGCCGCATGGAACTTCCGACACTATCTACTAGGTCATTTATATATATATTGTGAGAAGCAATGGTCCCATAACACTCCCCTGTGGCATGCCAGAGGTTACTTTAACGTCTGTAGACGTCTCTCCATTGATAACAATATGCTGTGTTCTGTTTGCTAAAAACTCTTCAATCCAGCCACACAGCTGGTCTGATCTTCTGTAGGCTCTTACTTTGTTTATCAGGCGACAGTGCAGAACTGTATCGAACGCCTTCCAGAAGTCAAGAAAAATGGCATCTACGTGGGAGCCTGTATCTAATTTTTTGGGTCTCATGAACAAATGAAGCGAGTTGGGTCTCACACGATCACTGTTTCCGGAATCCATGTTGATTCCTACAGAGCTGATTCTGGGTTTCCAAAAATGACATGATACTCGAGCAAAAAACACATTCTACAATTCTACAACAGATCGACGTCAGAGATATAGGTCTATAGTTTTGCGCATCTGCTCGATGACCCTTTTTGAAGACTGGGACTACCTGTGCTCTTTTCCAATCATTTGGAACTTTCTGTTCCTCTAGAGACTTGTGGTACACAGCTATTAGAAGGGGGCAAGTTCTTTTGCATACTCTGTGTAGAATCGAATTGGTATTCTGTCAGGTCCAGTGGACTTTCCTCTGTTGAGTAATTTCAGTTGCTGTTCTATTCCTTGGACACTTATTTCGATGTCAGCCATTTTTTCGTTTGTGCGAGGATTTAGAGAAGGAACTGCAGTGCGGTCTTCCTCTGTGAAACAGCTTTGGAAAAAGGTGTTTAGTATTTCAGCTTTACGTTTGTCATCCTCTGTTTCAATGCCATCACCATCCCAGAGTGTCAGGATATGCTGTTTCTAGCCACTTACTGATTTAACGTAAGACCAGAACTTCCTAGGATTTTCTGTCAAGTTGGTACATAGAATTTTACTTTCGAATTCACTGAATGCTTCATGCATAGCCCTCCTTACGCTAACTTTGACATCATTTAGCTTCTGCTTGTCTGAGAGGTTTTGGCTGTGTTCAAACTTGCAGTGAAGCTCTCTTTGCTTTTGCAGTAGTTTCCTAACTTCGTTGTTGTACCATGGTGGGTTTTTCCCCTCCCTTATAGTTTTACTCGGCACGTACCTGTCTAAAACGCATTTTACGATTGCCTTGAACTTTTTCCATAAACACTCAACATTGTCAGTGTCGGAACAGAAATTTTTCTTTTGATCTGTTAGGTAGTCTGAAATCTGCCTTCTATTACTCTTCCTAAACAGATAAACCTTCCTCCTTTTTTTATATTCCTATTAACTTCCATACTCAGGGATGCTGCAACGGCCTTATGATCACTGATTCCCTGTTCTGCACATACAGAGTCGAAAAGTTCGGGTCTGTTTGTTATCAGTAGGTCCAAGATGTTATCTCCATGAGTCGGTTCTCTGTTTAATTGCTCGAGGTAATTTTTGGATAGTGCACTCAGTATAATGTCACTCGATGCTCTGTCCCTACCACCCGTCCTAAACATCTGAGTGTCTCAGTCTATATCCGGTGAATTTATATCTCAACCTAAGACTATAACATGCTAAGAAAATTTATGTGAAATGTATTCCAAATTTTCTGTGAGTTGTTCTGCCACTAATGCAGCTGAGTCGGGATGTTGGTAAAAGTAGCCAATTATTAACCTAACTCTGATGTTGAGTGTAACCTCCACCCATGATAATTCACAGGAACTATCCACTTCTACTTCACTACAGGATAAACTACTACCAACAGCGATGAACACTCCACCACCGGTTGCATGCAATCTGTACTTTCTAAACACCGTCTGTACCTTTGTAAAAATTTCAGCAGAATTTATCTCTGGCTTCAGCCAGCTTTCCGTCCCTATAATGATTTCAGTTTCGGTGCTTTCTATTAGCGCTTGAAGTTCCAGTACTTTACCAACACAGCTTCGACAGTTTACAATCACAATACCGATTGCTGCTTGGTCCCCGCATGTCCTGACTTTATGCTGCACCCGATAAGGCTGTTGCCCCTTCTGTACTTGCCCAAGGCCATCTAACCTAAAAAACCACCCAGCCCATGCCACACAACCCCTGCTACACAACCCCTGCTACCTGGTAGCCGCTTGTTGCGTGTAATGGTCTCCTGACCTATCCAGCGGAACCCGAAACCCCAACACCCTATGGCACAAGTCGAGGAATCTGCAGCCCCCACGGTCGCAGAACCATCTCAGCCTCTGATTCAGACCCGCCACTTGGCTCTGTGCCAAAGGTCCGCAGTCAGTCCTGTCGACAATGCTGCAGATGGTGAGCTCTGCTTTCATCCCGCTAGCGAGACTGGCAGTCTTTACCAAATCAGATAGCCGCCGGAAGCCATAGAGGATTTCCTCAGATCCATAGCGATACACATCATTGGTACTGACATGAGCGACCACCTGCAGATGAGTGCACCCTGTACCCTGTACCCTTCATGGCATCTGGAAGGACCCTTTCCACATCTGGAATGACTCCCCCCCCCCCCCCCCCGGTATGCACACAGTGTGCACATTGGTTTTCTTCCCCTCTCTTGCTGCCATATCCCTAAGGGGCCCCATTACGTGCCTGACATTGTAGCTCCCAACTACCAATAAGCCCACCCTCTGCGACCGCCAGGATCTTTTAGACTGAGAGGCAACCTCTGGAACAGGACAAGCAGCCATCTCCGGCCGAAGATCATTATCAGCCTGAGACAGGGCCTGAAACCGGTTCGTCAGACAAACTGGGGAGGCCTTCCGTTCAGCCCTGCGGAATGTCTTTCACCCCCTGCCACACCTTGAGACAACCTCCCACTCTACCATAGGTGAGGGATCAGCCTCAATGCGAGCAGTATCCCGGGCAACCACAGTCTTAGTCCAATCGGGGAATGCCGGGACAAGCTGGCCGTCCCTGACAAACCGCCATCCAGACCCTCACAGTGATGCCCATGGCAACAGCCTCAAACTGTATGACTGAAGCCAACAGTGTCTGAAGCTGGGAGCAAAGGGATGGCAACTCAGCCTGCATCCGAACACAGCAGTTGCAGTCCCTATCCATGCTAAAAACTGTTGTGCAAAGAACGTCTGAACTAATCTACAGAAAGCGCAAACAAATTGACACAAAATTTAAACTGTTATTAAAATACAAGATTGCCTAGTAAATGCAGTAATGCTGCTACTTGCGCACTGCTGACACACTGCTCGGCAGCGGAAGGAGACTACACGATTTTACACTATTCAGGTACTAAAACGCGATGCTACAACTCCTGAATACTATAATACTCCCAAAATCCTAGTGGGTCAAAACAAGAGTGGTGGAGCCTTTGCCCGCAGTTTGGATTATAAGGGTTGAATTTTTAGATGATAAATTGTGGTTATTTCTGCAGATATAAGGTTAGTTTGCATGTTCAGGGATTTGGGGAACGATAGTGAGGTAAGGTTCAAGGTTAAGAAATTCTGGTAAGTTAACAGAAGTGTTTTGAGGGCAGTGGGGGTGAATCGCAGTTGGATGGAGGAGTGAACTGAGTCAGTCAGTGTTCAACATTGGCCTTTGGTTGAGTCTGATTGGTAGGGTTGGTGGTGAAAAAGTGTTTCCATTGTAGGGACTGGGAGAGGGAGAGAAGGTCTAACAAGTCCACCATGATTGGAGATGGGGCAGAAGGTGAGGCCTTTGGAAAGGACTGATTTTTTGTGGGGCTAAGGCTTCTAGAGGAAAGGTTCATGACTGTGGTTCGAGTCTGTTTAGGTTCTGGATTCTGTGTGGTGGTGGTGGGAAGGAGTTTTGGAGGGTGGGGTACATGTAGTAGGTCTGCAAGACAGGGTTTGTCAGCTATGTGGAGAAGTGGGGGAGGTTTTGAGGTTGTTGTAGAGGTGGTGGACAGTGGTACTCCAAGGTGGGAGTAGGAAGTGAGCAGGGTGGATAGTTTTGTGAGGTGGCATTGTGCATGTTGCCCTAGTTCCTGGAGGGCAAGAGCTCCAATGAGTATTATTGATTCCAGGAATTTGGGATTGCGTAGCAGGAGAATTTTACGTGTGGAGAGAAAGTATTGCATGGAGGTTTGGGCTTGGTTGATATGGTTATGCAGGAATATGTTGGTGAGGGCTAAGGATTGGCGGAATCTGAACAGGTGGAGGTCACTGTGGAAGAAGGAGTAGCAGCCAGAGATGGGTAATTTGTTGGTAAGGCTATTAGGGGGGATTTCATGTGCCAAGCAACAATACAGAAATAGTATGTAGACCTGGATTCTGGCAAAGGATAAGGAGACTTTTTTGTATTGGTGCAGATGGAAGGAGCAAGGATTCATGGTGGTTAAAAAATGAGAAAAATTACTAAGTAACATAGAAATACATTAAAAAAAATTCGCAAAAATACACCCAAATATGCGGAAAATATCACAAGAAGATAGTCAACGACAGTGAAAGGCCAAAAGTCACTAAAATTGGCATAAAGTCACAATGAGATCAAAGAAAAGACATAACTTAAAAAAATATTTTACTGTGGGTAGCAGGTCTGAGAATGGATAAATGTGAAGAAGGGGAACAGCACATGTGACTGGATGAGGTGAAATTAGTGGGTGTGAAGTGGGTGACAGAGTAGAGAAAGAATGAGAGGTGGGGGGGGGGGGGGGGGGGGGGAGTGGTTCATAGCACGAGATACAACATCGTGTGGCACCAGGGAGGTGTGGGAAATAACAGGCAAAAATTCAACATAGTGATCAATTTGAAGGTATAGAATCAATGATATTAGAGAGAATAATGTGGTCATAAGATGCTGCACCAACAATCAGCATGGTCTTGTAGCCGTCTGTTGTGGGTGGCTGGGACAGTTGATGCAGTGTGACTCTTAAGAATAGCATGTAGGGAAAAAAGAAACACAGGAAAGAAGAGATAGAGGGATAGACATTGGGTACATGACTGCAGTCTCTGGCAGCCGAAGCCACATTGGGGGCAGCAACAGCAGAGCATGATGGGAGAGAGAACTGGGTGGAGGTAAGGAGGAGGCTGCAGTGGGGAAGGGGAGGGATGGCAGGGTGGGTGTGGGGGACAGTGAATTGCTGCTGGGGAGCATGAGAGATGAGGTGGAGAGAGGGTATGGCAGCAAGGTGTAATCTGGAGGTTAGAAGGTGGGTGGGGGAGATGTGGGGGGGTTGCAGAAAAGGAGAAAAGGAAAGAGACTGGATGCATTGATGGAATAGAGGGCTGTGTAGTGCTGGAATGGAAACAGGGAAGAGGCTGGATGGTTGAGGACCATGACTAGCGAAGGTTGAGGCCAGAAGGGTTATGGTAATGTAAGATATATTGCAGGGAGAGTTCCCACCTGTGCAGTTCAGAAAAGCCATATGGCATAGGCTGTGAAGCAGTCATTGGAATGAAGAATGTCATGATGGGTGCCATGCTCAGCAACAGGGTGGTCCAGCTGTTTCTTGGCCAGCGTTTCTTGGTAACCATTCATGTGGACAGATAGCTTGTTGTCTGTAATGCTCACACAGAATACAGCATAGTGGTTGCAGCTTAGATCACGTGACTGGTTTCACAGGTAGCCCTGCCTTTGATGGGATAGCTTATGTTTGTGACTGGACTCGAGTAGGTGGTGGTGGTGGTGGTGGTGGTGGTGGTAGGATGTACGGGACACGTCTTCCATCTAGGTCTATTACAGGGATATGGCCATGAGGTAAGAGATTGGGAGCAGGGGTCGTGTATGGATGGACGAATATATTGTGTAGGTTTGGTGAATGGTGGAATGATGGAGGGGTGGGATGAATAGTCGGCAGACACTTCTCATTTAAGGGTATGAGAGGTAGTCGAAACCCTGGCAGGGAATGTAATTCAGTTGCTCTAGTCCTGGGTGGTACTGAGTTACAAGGGGAATGCTCCTCTGTGGCCAGACGATGAGACCTTGGAAGGTGGTAGGAGACTGGAAAAATAAGGCACGGGAGATTTGTTTTTGTACAAGGTTGGGAGGATAAATACGATCTGTGAAGGCCTCCGTGAGATCTTCGATATATTTCGAGAGGGTTTCCTCATCACTGCAAATGTGATGACCATGGGTGGTTAGGCTGTATGGAGGGAACTGTTTGGAGCTGGATTGGTGGTAGTTAGTAGGTTAGAAATGGACAAGGGTACTGATGTGGTCATCTTTGAGGTGGAAGCCAACATCCAGGAAGGTGGCTTGTTGGGTTGAATAGGACCAGGTGAAGCAAGTGGGGAGAAGCTGTTGAGCTTCTGGAGGAATGTGGATAGGGTGTCCTCACTCTTGATCCATATTGCCAAGATATCATCAATGAATGTGAACCAGGTTAAGAGTTTATGATTATGGGTATTACCCAGACTATATTCATCTAGTATTGGAGAATGGGAGCACTTAGCAGCTTCCACGAACTTAAAATATAATTTCAAACATATTCAAAACTTTTTCAGTAATGTACCAATTGCCGCCGCCACCCCCCCCCCCCCCCCCCCCCATACACACGTGCACACACACTAAAATAGTGAAAGAGATGGACTTTATCAGTTAATACATTTTTAGCCATTCAGATTAGGTACAACAATTTCATTTATAACTTCTTTACAAGTAGCTTTACTCAACACACTTCAGCTATTATGTGCAAATACTGCTGAATGCATCTGCAAAAATATATCACCGTGACACGTAGCCCTAGAGATATGACATCATAAAAGGTGTTAAGTGTGAAAATTTAGCTGTGGATGAATAATCTATAACTAATAAATCCAACATAGTTAGAGTTTTGCATCTTCACTCATGTAAAGGCTTCAGATACTCAATGTCAAACACTTCACACATTAATTCATTTGTAACAAGACATTTGAAGCAATTATATGCATTAGAGTCTATTGTTCAAAGAATCTCTCTGTATCTCTCTCTTTTTGGGTGTGTTTACTGGTCCCTTCTAACCAGTCCACATATTTCAAATAACTTCAGGGAATTCAGCCAGGTAACACTTTCAGTGATCACCAAAATATTGGTGGCCACAGAGTGTTATCTGGCTGAATTCCCAGAAGTTATTTGGAAGTTGTATACGCCAGGTGAAACTCAGGGCTCCCAGTCCACATAAGAATGACATCCCATCCTCCATTCTAAAAAGGGTGCAATTACTGGTATAAACATGAAAAAAGAAACCATATGCTAGCAAATTATGATGAATTACCATCAACAGATATTTATCGAAATTAAGTTATATTAGGTGAAATCTAATGCAAATCCCCTACTACCTGCAGAGGCAGATTGGTAATATCATGTAGAAGTAAAAGGAAAACAAATTGCAGGGGAGACAACAATCTGAATATATATATGCTTTTTATTGAGGTGGTTAGATGTAATAGCTACACAGAGGTGTCAAGCAAAACTCAGGGAAGAAACTGGAAGCTAAACATGAATTCAACTGAAAGCTTGGTGATTTTATTAAATTCTGAAAATAGTGATTATGCTGCAGTATTTAAAGGCAATAAGTGGGCTTCATAGCCGAATCAATAAATGTCAATAAGTACTGCCCACTTTTGCCAGTGTAAAAATTACTGAATGCACTCTGATGTTACAATTAAATTATACATAGCTAACTGTGACAAGCAGAGCAGCAACAAATACTTCAAAACAATAATGAGAAGCTATTAGTCAAAATGAATAATTGCCTACAAACAATGGTTCCACAAAATATTGTGTACTTTGACATAATATGTGCTATTCTTCTTGTTTCACTACTGTGATAATCTCAGTCCTGTGATACTGGATCTGCTGCAGCAAAGTTACTATGCTCTTCTGCTCGTTAAGGAACCATATTAAAACTTCTCGTTCTTTCTAAAGCGAACACATACAGTAAATGGCATATTTTTTTCTGTTTTAAACATCCTTATTCTTATTAGCTTCAATGATTTGCAGATCAGTCAAAGTTTCCTTGTGATGTGTATCATTGCAGGCTCCAAGGGAATTCTCATGCATACACACACACATTTAAGGCAGTTTGTTACAGTATGGACAAAATTTATGGAAGAAGTAAATTTATAATAGTCTCAGATACAAAAAAATAATAATTTATAGCAAACAAGCAAATACATTTTCAAATATAGAACAATGCAAGTACAAAAATTATGTTTGTCTCAAAATATATGGAAGCAATTACATTTATTTTAGTGATAAAAATATTAACACGTAGCTCTGCATATAACAGGTAAATTTTACTTTGATGATGTGATATAGCTCGAATGTGAAGTTAATGTCCAATAGTACTTTCAGAGTAAAGCCAGATTTTTAAAACAAATCTCTTTGCAACATTAGAGAAGTTTAAATGGATGTATTTTAAATCCTTCTGCAAACATTCATAAAATAATTTGTGGCAAAAATACAATTATAAAAATATATTTTGTAAAAAATCAGCCAAAAAGGGCTTGTGTAGTATATGCTACCAAGAAATTGCCACAAAAGCTGTTTGAATAGGATCAAATATTCCAGGAAAATATTTCATTTTGGCTTTAAGCACCAGAGAGATATGGCACATTTATGACAGATATAACAAGAATACAATGCAAATTGAGGTCTAACATAAATAGTGTACAGGAGTTACAGCAATAAGCTGCATACAATTTATATGTTGTACATTATAACCTTATAATGAAGTCATTTGCTTTGACTTCTGTTTATTTAAATTCATATATAACCATACTGACATTGTTGTTTATACAAGACAAAACTGAAACCATTGGAATGAATCAGTTGACAAGATAGAGTTGAATATAGAACTCGATGATCAGTATTTCTGCAACTAATTATGAATATGGCTTTTTGATGGCCGCTACTGAAGTGTTGTCTTCTTTGGATACTACAAGTAAAGTTATGCTTTTCCTTGTATTCGAAAATTCACAAACACGCTAGTGACTATGACACACTGATAGGCTTGTGCAGTTCATATTTGCAAAAACTGGTGTGTCTACAGCAATGGAGTCATTTGTTTGAATACTGTGTTCATTCACGAAGAAACTTTTCCACAAATACAATGCAGCTTCACAAATCTATTGTGAGAAATAGCTGTTTTAAGTTCCTTTGTTTAATGACACATTTATGTTGTTCGAGAGTATCGAAAGTGAACAACTTTAAAAGTTCTATGTTTGTGAAAATGTTTTCATAAGATTCTAGACTTCCATAATACTGTTCAAAGCAGCACATTGTTAGGGAAGTTGAAAAGTTACGGCATTTCAAAATAATGAAGTGTGGGACAACATTATAATGATTATTGTTACATTTCACTGACATTATGCTGATATTAACCTGTCAAACACCCAAAATATATTGCATTTCCACAAACATATTTCTGACTTTTACAGTTTCTTTTGAAAACTATACTCAAATGCCAGACAACACTCACAATGAAGAAAGTCATCAGAACACAACTCTCAGTCATTATTTGATATAGTATCAGCGAGAATTTGCAGTTCCGACACTGCACGTATCGTTCATGCAAAACTTTAAACTCGCAATTATTTTTACACTCTGTAGCACTCTGAAGAAATGCACTCCCAGATGTAGGCACCTCTGACTTCACACTACAGTGGCTTGAGTACATGGTCTTTACTCTCTGTCCTTCTGGTGCTGCACATCTCTGACCTGTATTTATGCAGAGTACAACTCAGCATCACAAAACACAGCACAGCCAATGCTAAGAGACCCCAGCGGAGGATCTGGCGTGCAAGGTTCACAGTATGTGTTGCGCTGTACAGTATTGAATGCAGGTCAGGAGGAAGTTCATTCATGGCCTATGAAAAAATAAAGAAGAGTAGCAACATTAGCATATTATAATTAAAATATTATGATGTGTGGTGTCTGTTCTTTTGGACATGTCTGAAAGAACAGACACCATTTTGATCCAGCAGCCATTATGAATTAAGACACAGAGGAATCATTGAAATTGTCTGCAAGTGGGCATTGACTAAAATCAATGGGTAAGTTGAAAATTTTTACTGGACTGGGATTTGAACCCATGTCTCCTGCTTATTAGGCAGATGCTCTGACCACTATGCCATACAGACTACCCTAGCATGCCTCCCATCAAACACAGCTCAGTTTGACTCCTGGCCTGGCACAAATTTTATTTCATTTAAATTGACGTCCACTTGCAGCCAATATCTGTAATTTCCGATTTGGGGGAAGAGACCAAACAGTCTGGTCATCGGTCTCGTTGGATTAGGAAAAGATGAGGAAGGAAGTCGGTCGTGCCCTGTGAAAGGAACCATCCCGGCATTTGCCTGAAACGATTTAGGGAAATCACAGAAAACCTAAATTAGGATGGCTGGACGTGGGATTGAACCGTCGTCCTCCCGAATGCGAGTCCAGTGTGCTAACCACTGCACCACCTCATTCAGTATTTATTTTTAATCAGTGAAAATTTCACTGTTCGTAGCGTGATATTTTTTACCTTTTCTTTCAGTAATGTGTATAGAATAAATTTTGAATATGCATCTACTTTCGAGGACATCTTGTGCTACTGGGTTGTCAAATGCTTAATTGAACAGGTCATTTTATGTTCCATGTTATTCCCAGTGTCAGAATACTGAATACTGATAAATATTTATAATATAGGAAGTTTTACAGAACTTGGAATCAGGTGATGAAACTGTTGTGTGCGCTCATAAATCTCATTGATCTTAATTTTACACATTTTTGTTAAAAGAGAATTGACCATGTATTACTGAAAATATCGAAAGCGTGGAGTTTAGTGAGGTCTCTCACATGGGTAAAGGGTGGAGAAAGAACCATAATTAGATGTGTAATGCTGCATAAAAAAAATTATGACAGAAGCTGGGAGGATGGTTAATTGACACTTTTTGGAATGTAGAAGTAGATCTACTAGTGTTATTCTTATCTCTGACATAATTTAGAAATACATGCCCTGGCAGAATCAATCTACACTGGTATCTGTAACAAATAGAATACTTTCCTGTTATTTTTAATAGACATCCTTCAGCCTGGGCTGAGCAACACCAATTAAGAGATCACACTGTATGGAATTCATTTTCATCTGAGTGGTATATGTTATAGATGTGCTCCCAAGACTTTTTTAGCACATTTATTGAGAGAACTGTGATCAGGAGAGATGGATTTCATGTAGAATGAAAGGCTGCAATGGTAAGAAGTGAAAAAGTAAAGCTTTTCAAAGTGAGGTTAGTGATGCTTGTGGTGGACTTAATGCAAAGAGAAGTGTGAATGTGATCAACAATCAGGTAAGTGCCTAGAGATTGGAAAAACAAAAACATGTAATTAGAATGATTGAGCTAGTCCAGAAAATTTTGAGTTGGTGAGTTTTTTCTCCATATTGGAATGTCATAGAAACAAAATTATCAATATGTAGGAAATAACCAAATCAGTCATTTTATGATTTCAGTTTAAAACAACTAGTCAATGGTACATAAATTCTCTACTTGATCCCTTAATATATTTTGCATAATTTAATTTTTCACTTTATTTGCATTCATACGGATGCTGGTGCGTTGTTTGATTGTGTATTAGTGTAAAAGAGCCCTTTTTCATGTTAATTTCACAATTATAAAACACACTTTTTACTTGTTATAAACCAGTTACATTAATTATTATTTCCTTGGCCAGCATATTGAGCATGTTGATGTAGGTTCCGCAACTGTAATATTGATTTTGAACAAGATACTAGCACCAGTTGCAAGTTTCTTTTTATTCCAAAGAAGATGACTGATTTTGGTCCCAAAGACCATTATCTGGTGGCACCAACTTACTTTTTTTTAACCAAAGTACAATGGAATTAATCATATAGAGAAGAATATAACAATAAGCCCCACAGAACTGATAAACCACCATGTTACCCTCAGTCAACTGGCATCATTGGATGCACATATGGAGAAGTATGGGAGTCAGCACACCTCTCGCCCATCCATTTTCAGTTTCCAGCATTTGGAGCTGCTGTTACTTGGTCAAGTAGCTCCTCATTTGAAGTGATGAGGCTCAGAGCACCCTAGTAGGTCAACAGTACATAGCAGCCTAGATGGTCACATATGCAAGTGCCAATCAGGCTCAATGGTGTTTAGCTTCGGTGGACCAAAGGGAACCAGTATATCCCCTGCAGCAAGGCCAACCATCAGCAGCAAGAGTAATAAAAAATGTTAAGAAACAGTTCCACCATACACTTCATAATGTTAGCAAAATAAAATAAATAATGTTGTATAAACTCCTCCCCTATTAATTCAATGACATATATTTAAATAACCTACTGGTTTCTGTGAAATCAGATTTACTACATTTCAGTTAGTATGATTGTTGGTTGCTGTAGGGCTCTAAACAGCCTCCTAATAAAGAGAAACACCACCCTTGTCACACTGCCATGCTTTTCTTTACTTTCAATTCCTTTTCCTCTGCAACTACAATTCATTATTTGATGTGACTGGGTTACAGGAAATAGATATATGAAACAAACTAAATAATATTTAAAAGCAACTCCTCAACAAACATCATAGAAACAGCATGAAAAATTACATTGTAAAAAGCTTCTACAATTTAAGAAATCAAGATGTGTAACAACCTGAAGGAACACACAATGACTGACAAAAAACACAAGCACATGGCACTTAAGGGAAGAGCAAGTTAGAGGGAGGGTCTATAGAGGGCAGAGGGGTAAGCACGGAGAAGCAAGTAACAATAAGAATACAGGCACATTGGTTTAAAAGTAAAGTGAAAAATAGGAAAATATACTATTTAAAAGAGTAACATATATAAATAAATACATACATGAATAAATACATCGATAAATAAGAAAAAGACATGTAAAAAGTAATGTTATTAAAAGACTAAGGAAAATGGCTGATGCTCAGAAAACCTACGATGAATGGTGAGTTAATTATAGAAATCTCCTTGCATACTTTGTCATTCATTCTGTGTTCTTGCTGGACATCTAACATGTAAGTTCATGTTAATGTACCTATTGCTTTAATTGTGGATCAGTTTACACACCATTATTTGTTTCATTATGCAACTCTTCTGCAGTCTGGACGAGTGGTTTTGGAACCTCATTTTGTTACACTTGCTGTTGATGTCTATGCTATATTCTTCTCTATATGATTGATTTTGTTTTTCTGTAATATGTAGATACCACTGGATAATGGGCTTAGGCACAGGGACCAGTCACGGTTATTAAAATAGAAAAGTGCTACTGGTGCTGTAATTTTATTCACAACAATAACAACAACCAAGTTATCCTGTCAGAGACAGCAAAGGACTTGGAAGAGCAGTTGAATGGAATGGACAGTGTCTTGAAAGGAGGATATAAGATGAAAATCAACAAAAGCAAAACAAGGATAATGGAATGTAGTCGAATTAAGTTGGGTGATGCTGAGGGAATTAGATTAGGAAATGAGACACTTAAATTAGTAAAGAAGTTTTGCTATTTGGGGAGCAAAATAACTGATGATGGTCAAAGTAGAGAGGATATAAAATGTAGACTGGCAATGGCTAGGAAAGCATTTCTGAAGAAGAGGAATTTGTTAACATCGAGTATAGATTTAAGTGTCAGGAAGTCGTTTCTGAAAGTATTTGTATGGAGTGTTGCCGTGTATGGAAGTGAAACGTGGACAATAAATAGTTTGGACAAGAAGAGAATAGAAGCTTTCAAAATGTGGTGCTACAGAAGAATGTTGAAGATTAGGTGGGTAGATCACATAACTAATGAGGAGGTATTAAATAGGGCTGGGGAGAAGAGAAGTTTGTGGCACAACTTAACTAGAAGAAGGGATCGGTTGGTAGGACATGTCCTGAGGCATCAAGGGATCACAAATTTAGCATTGGGGGGCAGCATGGAGGGTAAAAATCGTAGAGGGAGACCAAGAGATTAAGACACTAAGCAGATTCAGAAGGATGTAGGTTTCAGCAGGTACCGGGAGATGAAGAAGCTTGCACAGGATAGATTAGCACGGAGAGCTGCATCAAACCAGTCTCAGGACTGAAGACCACAACAACAACAACAAAAACAACTACAACAACAACAGTGATCATCAACATCATCATCCAACATCATAAAATCACTAATGAATTTTCTTGTGTCATCAGTCTTCTTATTGGTTTGAAGCAGCCCACAACAAATTCCTCTCCTATTCTAACCCCTTCTTCTCAGAGTAGAACTTGCACATTACATCCTCAATTATTAGTTCAATGTACTCCAATAGCTGGCCACACATGAGTGGATTTCTGTGACTGATCAGAACCATAGGCCAGTTCTGGAAGTGTATCTGATAGATCAGGCCTGCTGACATGAGGCGTGTCATTTCCCACTAATGTGCTATCACTGGCCATTGGATCTAGCTCTCTGATCTGCCTGCAGGTCAGGTCCACTTGTATATGGTGACACACTGGCATATTGTCGTGATTTATGTGCAGACCCATGACTGCAGTGCATGTTCAACAGGCAAGAAGCCATGAGCGACACATCTTGGGAGTTTTCACTGTGTGTCACTGCAAGTATATTGTACAGTACAGTATGATGTTATATAATCATTTTATTTACTGTAGTACATTTTCACACTTTGAAAGCAGTTTACACCCTCAAGAGAAAATATGGATGATGCTATGGAGAAAATTGTAGCTGTAGCTGCTTGGGCCTTTGTCATGTACAATATTTTATAATACCTGTAAAATAACAGACGTAACACAGTTAACTGTAATAGCCTACAATAATGAACATAGGACAGGCAACATTATTTTGGCACTCAGTGTTGGTTTGTACAACTCATTCCACCTCCCTCCCCTTTATACTTTTTTCCAGAGATCTACACCTTTCTGTGATTATTCATGAAATTGTTGAAGGTATGTTAAATCCACCATTGCAACTACAACAAAATGTGTATTTTTGTCATGAAATTTATTTTGTTCTATTAAAATGAAGCATCATTAGCAGTCTTTAATGAAACATATGTGCATTCCAGCTTGCTTTCTGCACCTAAAAACATTTCTCTACAATAAATGTTTATGTTACTTATGATAATGCTGTCTGCTTGTGTGTTTTTGAGATCTCCCCTCATGTGGCACTGTTGTTAGTTTTTATAAAACTATGTTCCAAAGTTCAAATACAGTCTAGAAATTTTTCAACCATCTCTTTATTTGTCCTACTTTTTTACACTCTTGTTTGTGTGATGTTTGTTTATCAGTTTTCAGGAACAAGGTATTTCACACCCCTACAGTTTTATACATTTTTAGATGTGGCCACTGGTCTACTCCCTTTACTATACTTGTAGCAACTAAAACTTGCTGTCAACTGAAAACTATTCATTCATCATTAGCAAATTTCAGGTACACCTATATTTATTTGGTTGCCATATTAAAATTTGCTTCTTTTGGCAAAAGAAAGCAGGCCTTACCTAATGTCACCTCACTAATGTTCTAGTGTAGTTGCAATTGAAGTAGGATACTGAAACAGTGGTTTATTAAGTGAGGAACTTCGTTCGAATCAGGTCAAAAGCTTATGGAAAAAGAGGTTATTGGCAGAAATACAAAAATGTAATTTCTTCACATATCTTGTTACAAAGCCACACTAATTCAGATTTCACCAGCCATCTTCAACTCTTAAAAAATTACATCAGTCCACAGTGCATGATATCCTTTGCTAAAATTGTGTTTTGATATCTCAAACTGTTTTTTGAGATAAGAGGGATGCAGTGTTGATTTTGTTCTAGCTTTATCACTGAACTGCATGATCACAAATAAGTTCGCTACATAAAGCAATTTTATTAATAAAGACAAGATAGAGACCTTCTCCAAGTCTAAAGAAAAATTCAATAGGTTAGCTAAATTTCATATACAGCAACATATGGCCTAATAAGCATCAAATACAAATTCATGGTAACCCCTATTCTTTGTTACAAGCTTTTTGAATTTCGGGCAGTATATTACTTATATGTGAGATATCACAAAAACTAAGACCGTTAGTGAAATGATGTGAACTTCATCATGAAGGTGACATACAAAGCTATGACAGACGTAAAAACTATTTGTTTTTTTTTTACTGAATAGTTTCTTTAAAATTGTGAGGGAAAGATAGCAGTGTAGCTGACATGAGTGTGCGATTCTGCTGAAGTAGTGTGTCAACCATCAGCTAACCAAAAACTTGCATACTTTGTGGAATGAGGAGTCACAGAAATCCACCCATCTGTGTACCTGCTCAGAGGCCAGAGTCACAGTTCCCAGAACAGCGGGTAATTGTCTCAAATCTGTGCCTCCACCTCCACACAGGTGGGGCTGTAGATCTTCAAGAATCTGCCAGAAATGTCTGTAGGCTGTTGCTAAAATCTGTTGGTTTGCAAGTAGCTAATCTTCTCCCTCTTCAGCTCACTCTGTGATGTCTTAACAGATGATGTATTATCTTGTCCCTTCTTCTCATCAGTGCTTTCCATATGTTCCTTTTTTGTGATTTTGAGGAGAACCACCTCATTCTTTGCCTTATCGGTCCACTTAATTTTCAACATTCTTCTGTGGCACCACATCTCAAATAGTATACATTCTCAGAAATTTCTTCATCAAATGAAGACCTTTGTTTGATACTAGTAAACTTCTTTTGGCCTCCTTCCCTTTGCTGATGGCCTCCTTGTCATGTTGTCCTCGCTTCGTCAATAAAGTTTGCTTACAAGGCAGAAAAATTCCTTAACTTCATGATCAATTTTGATGTAATGTTTCTCACTACTCTCATTTTTGCTACACCTCATTATCTTTGCATTTTTTGAGTTTACTCTCAGTTCATATTCTTTACTCATCATAAATATTCATTCTGTCCAAATGATTCTTTAATTATTCTTCACTTTCACTGAGGACAGCAATACCATCAGCGAATCTTATTGATGGTATTCTTTCACCTTGAATTTTAATCTCACTCCTTAACCTTTCCTCAATTTCTGTCATTGCTTCTTCAATGACAGACTGAGAAGTAGTGACAAGATTGCATCCTTGCCTTACCCACTTTTTTTAAATTCGAGCCTTTGCTGTTGATCTTCCAATCTTATTATCCCTCTTGATTCTTGTACTTATTGTACATTACATGCCTTTCTCTACAGCTTTACTCTATTTCTCTCAGGATTGTATCATCTTAAACCACTTTATATTTCTGAACACTTTTTCAGGTTGACAGTCCCCTATTAATGTGTGTTGGTTTTTCTTCAGTCTCGCTTCCATTATCAAGAAAAACATCAGGACTTCTTCTCTGGTGCCTCCACCTTTCCTAAAGCCAAACTGATCATCTAACAGATTCTCAATTTTATTTGCCATTCTTCTGTGTATTGTTATTGTCAGCAAGTTGGATGCATGGATTGTTAGGCTGGTGTGTGAAGCACTTACATGCACCAGCTATCTTCGGAATTGCATGGATGATACTTTTCCAAAGTCTGATACTATGTTGCCAGTCTCATGAATTCTACACACTAACTTGAATAGTCATCTGGTTGCAACTTCCCTCAGTGATTTTAGAAATTTCAATGAAATGTTATGTATCCCTTTTGCCTTATTTAATGTCAAGTCTTCCAGAGCTCTTTTAAATTATGACAAATACTGGATCCCCATGTGTCCAATATTGACTCCAGTTTCTTCTTGTGTCACATCAGACACTTCCTTCCCCCTCATTGAGGCCATCAATGTATTCTTTCCACGTATTCACTCTCTCTTCTGTGTTTAATATTGGAATTCCCGTTGCATTCTTAATGTTTCCAAACTTGCTTTTAACTTCACCAAAGGTTGTTTTGATTTTCCTGTATGCTGAGCCAGTCTTCTGACTAACTGTATCTACTGATATTGATGTTAAGTGGTATCTTTGTTATCATCTTTCTATTCTTTTTGTGGCAATGTGTTGTAGCAGGACTGTCTTCTTGTGGTGTGGTGATTGAATCTAAGAAGTGTTTATTAAAATAAAGGAGAAACAAACTAAATACCTGTAGCTTTTCATTTATTTTTGTCCGTTAACCTAATGAATCCAGGAATGTCTTACAAAAAGTAGGAAACATACTCCTGAAGACCAACTGTGCCAACTACATGAACTAGTATTGGACATTGATGAAAAGTTATGTGGCAACACAACCATAAACATTCAGACCTAATCTGAAGGAAGAACTCGTGCAACATGACTTCCTTCACCCTAATCACTCGTCATGAGGCTGCAAACATATTAATTTGGTACCCTATTTTGATTATAGTTTTGAAGCCACATCTTCCTGTATGTCTAACATTAATATGCAAGTTATTTTAGGCACTTTGGGTGTTCATAAATATAAATCAGAAAAGTCTGTAACATGTAATTATTATCACTATTCATGGTATAACTAAATGAGTAGATAGTAATTGTGTGACCACATGCATAACAATACAACAACTGATATTGTCTACATGGTATACTTACTACTTCCATCCAAGCAATTGGTAGTATCATTCCTTCAGAAAACCTGTCCAGTTGTGTCAGTACTTTTGATTTTTCAACTCTTACATTGAACTGGAGGCTCGTTTTACCCCTCATCACAACTCCAAGTGTCTGAAATTAAGCATTAAAGAGAAATAAGTGGTTGTTATATTTTCTTGCATTATAAATATTACTTGTCAATTGTGCTGAAGTATATTTCATTTAAATGCTGAAAAAACAAGCTAATGATAATAATAATAATGATTATGACTATGGTAATAATATCAGTGCTTTTATTTTTATCTTTTGTTTCCTTTACTGCATCACAGTTCAGTTGACAGCTTAGCAGGCCAATCCTTGCATGAAATATGCAGCCACATAGGTAGCACATAATAGAGGATGGTGGTTGTGGCTGTACATAGTCAAGTTTGCATCTCTAACATTTCTCATTTTACTGTTTCTGACATGCCTGCTCAAAATCTGAAACAGCAGCTGAAGTAGATGTGTGCCAGAAAGCACAATCTTCTGCTGCGGTGCACCAGACTCTTTTTCTGAATTTATCCTTACAGCACTTCAGAGGAGCACCTGGGGCCTTATCTGTGCTTACTTTGCTATATAGAATTTGCCAAAGAAGTGAGTTAGTGGCTATCCATTGTGGTTTCTATGCTGTAGACCTTTGCCTTGTCAAGAACAGTTTGTGTTTGGTATGAAGTCATCTCATTTGAAGTTCATAATGTATCTAAGGTTCTGTTGGTTGAAACTTTTTACACTGATCATTATAAAAAGAGCTGCAGCAGGAAAGACAAGACAGACTGCTATTATTGTTTGCAGGCATGTAGATATTACTACACATACAAAATAAAATGATTACAGTTTCAACTTTGAAGGATCAAAATTTATTAAAGTGCATGGTCACAAAACAAACATGTTATTATTGAGTTGCCAAGCACTAAGAGCAAAGTTATGAAATGGTAATTACCACTGATGTTTCAGTCACTTTCTTTGGAGATGGTGGCAGTTGCGGCATTCTTCATGTCAGCTCGTACATTACTGGTTTCCCACATTACAAGCTACGGGTTGAATAATCTGGTTTTAGAGACAAACCAGCATACTGAATGATCACCAAGGGAATGTTGTCAGGTCTGGGTGTCTTTCTTATTCTATCTAGAGCCTTGCTTAATTCATGAAATATTGGCAGGACTGCCATCCAAGTTGGTGGTGGATGCTATGGGACATGTCTGAGAAAGCTGTTAGGACAGCCGAATCATTGTCAGACCTTCCGCATAGCTTCTCTGGGCAGTGTATAAAAGGCCTTTTTTAAGTCACGGAACACTAATAACAAGGGCTTATGTTATTCCATGCACTTCTCTTATAGTTGTTGCACACATCTTGAAGTTGTCAGCAGCAGCAGTAGAGCTAATGTCGATAAGCAAGCTGAAGTGCTCTTCCCAACAACTCAAAATGGTGTGACCATTAGTGAGGATGATTGTACTGTTAGTGGCTTTCAGGGTTCCTGATGAGGAATGAACAGGCCCACATATTTCTTTTATTCTAGTATAAAAACTCTTGAAGTCCCTGGCATCTGACAGATTTAGGGAATTTCTTAACTTTTTATTGCCATAGTTGTTCTTGATTGTTCTCATTTCAGTTTGACACTTCTGTGTGAGCTCTTGAAAATGCGATATCTTTTCCATGGAGGATGGATTTGAGTAAGTCATAGGTAAGCATCCCACTTAATCCTTATGAGGTTCTTTATCACTTCATTATTGTTATCGAACAAATATTTATTCTTCTTTGCATCAAAACCAGTGACCAGCCTTTTTAATGGTATTTTTTACAGTGGTCCATTTCTATTCAACATCTGTTATGTTAGATGGTGTTTTGCCAAGTCTGTCCAAAAGTGTTCCTTTCAAGGCAGCCTGAACAGTTATATTCTATGAGCTGTTCATACTGAATTGTTTCATGGAAGGGTTTTAGAAGTAGGATCACGACTTATGATAGACAAAGATCCTCAGATGGCTAACTGGCAGTTTGTGATCAGTGAAACAACTGTCTATGATTCAAGCTGATTTTGTCATCATGACATCTTTGTCATGCTGACAAGTGTTGACAGTCAGAGATTCCACTCTTTGGAGCATGGATGCATCCTTGCAGTTTTATAATGATTAGGGAAATGGAATTGCGTATTGGTGGATAAAAAACTCATGCTCAGTACAGAGACCAAGAAGCACAGAGCAATGCAGTTTCTAACACCTTGCTTCCCCATGGTGTTCCTCTAAAAATGAATGTCTCTTCCCACTCTAGCATTGAAGGATAAGCATAATAATAATAATTTGAAGAGCTGTGACAACATTCTGATGCCCGGTAACAATTGCATCATAATCGGGGGCGCGAATGATGTTTATTGCAATGAAACTTCGCGTGCAACGAGAATCCTGAAGGAAAAAAATCAAGAGAATGCCTAAAGTACATTTCTACATTGTCAGTGTTCCACGAAGGCACGATCTGATGGAAAACTTGTGCGTAAACATTGAAATTGTGAGAGCAAACACAATATATGAGAAAATCTGTAGAGGTTACGTGAATGCGACGTTTATAAACATAGAAAGTGTGAATAGAGAGCACTTTACAAGTCACGGTCTCCACATGAACACAAGAGGGAAAAAAATTATGAGTGCCGAAATAATTAAATTCATTAATGAGTTGTCGATAGAGCAAGGGACTCCAATCCCAATTCCACCAAAACAAGATTCGTGTGTAACAGTAGAACCAGGATTATCAGCGGTAACAGTTGGGTCTCCGACATTACCAGAAACAGCAGCAGCACAACAACGAGCAACAGAAGCATCATCATCATCAGCTGCAGATCAACAACAACCAGTAGCAGCAGAGAATCTGTCAGCTTTAGCAGCTGCAGCAGACACACCAGCACCGTCAACAACAGCATCCAGTCCAATAGACACAATTAGTAGACTGCCAATCAGAAGAAGAGTGACAAGACCCTCATACTTGAAGGATTTTTTTCTACCAGGCAGCCTGAAGGGGACAATACGGTGAGCTGTGCACCAAATCTAGGTAGCTGGACCCTGCTGTATCAGAATGTACAAGGACTATGCAACAAAATGAGTGAGCTGGAAGTAATTTTAAATTGTAATGTTAAGGAGGTTTCTGTGCTGTGTATCAATGAGCACTGGCTTCGGGACATACAGATTTGTGCAGCAAGTATACCAGACTTTAACTTAATAAGTCGCTTTTGCAGGGAAAATTATAAATGTGGAGGTGTATGCATCTATGTTAGAAGCAATGTTAAATCTAAAGAGATAAAACCTAGCAAGGTGAAGTGTGCAGAAAAAGATTTTGAATGTTGTATTTGTGAACTTACAGACTGTCAAACTATCATTGCTTGCATCTATAGGTCTCCATCAGGTGACTTTAACCAATTCTTGTATTATATAGATGATCTTTTAAATGAATTGAGAGGCAGGTCAAAATGCACAATCGTTCTTGGTGACTTTAACATTAATTTTAACAAAAGTAATAAGAACATGGCACAATTACTACATCTGTTTAACTCATACAACATGCAACCTACTGTGTGGGAAATTACCAGATATGGGGAGGGGTCTGGAACAACACTTGATCAGATATTTACCAACAAACAAAGCTGTGAGTACAATATTGAAGTAATAGATACAGGCTTTTCTGACCATATGGCTTTAAAAATGATGATAAGGAATGAGAACACTAAGAAATGCACGATCACTGAAAAATATGTACAAAGAAGACTTATTAATGCAAACAACATAAGGGTTTTTAATAGTATGCTAAAAAGGGTGCAGTGGGGCGTAGAACAAACTGATGGTGTAGACAAAAAGTATGACAGTTTTTTTACTGATTATAAATATTGCTACGATGTGGCATTCCAGTTAAAAAGAAAGTTAGTGAGAAGACAAAAACATGGGTAACACAAGGGATTAAAAAGTCAGCAATCACCCTTAGAAACCTAAGCAAACATGCTAGAATAAATACAACAATTAAACCATACTATAGGAAATATAGAAGGGTCTATAGGAAAGTTTTACAGGCAGAAAAAAGGCTAAGCAATGATTCATACATTAACAAGGGAAGCAATAAATCAAAATCTATTTGGAAGGTTATAAACAATAGCATAGGAAAACGTAAAACCAAGACCCATAACTTCAAAATTAAAAGTGAGGGGAAAGTGATAGAAGATGCTCAACAGATAGCCAATATATTCAATGAACATTATGTGAACATAGCACCGAACCTAATTAAAGGTCTATGCAATTCAAACAACAAAAACATAAAAGTACCAACTTGTGAAAAGACGATGTTTCTGTACCCAGTAACAGAATGTGAAGTTAGAAATGCTATTAATAAACTAAAAAATAAAATGTCTTGTGGTATTGACGGAATTCCAGACAAGGTAATCAAACACAATTCTACCAGTATAGATACTAACCTAGCTGACATTATTAATACTTCTTTCAGGACAGGGGTGTTCCCATCAAAACTAAAACTCTCCATAGTAAAGCCACTACACAAAAAGGATAGTACAGCTGACATAAATAATTATAGGCCAGTGTCATTATTGTCAGGTTTCTCTAAAGTAATAGAAAGAGTAATGTATGAAAGGCTAGCTGACTTTCTGAATAAAAATAAAATACTGACTAATGCTCAAAATGGGTTTAGAAAGAACAGGTCCACAGAAACGGCAGTCTTCCAATTCATGAAAATGGTCCTAAATGCCTTGGACAAGAATGAGTTAAGCTGCGGGATATTCTTAGATTTATCTAAAGCGTTTGATCTAATCAGCCATGATTTATTGCTTATGAAACTAGAATTTTATGGGGTCCGGGGACTTGCCTTCAAATGGTTCAAGTCTTATCTCTCGGATAGACAACAGAAAGTACAAATATACCATGAAGGCAAAGAGTATCTTTCTGACTTCAAAAAAACTAGCTATGGAGTGCCCCAAGGTTCCGTGTTAGGCCCTCTGTTGTTCTTGGTGTTTATAAATGATTTGCCAAAGCATCTGACAGTGGCAGAAACGGTGATGTTCGATGATGACACTAGCATTTTCATAAAAGGATCCACCGAGGATAATCTACAACAGAGTGTCTCAAGGACAATAAATGAGACAGGAAAATGGTTTAGTGATAATGCGTTGATCATAAATAAGGATAAAACAGCATTGATGAATTTCAGTAATATTAAAAGTAAAACTAGAAGAACAGTAAAAGCTGAGCTAGGGAGCTATGTTATTGCACAAGCTCCACATACAAAATTCCTAGGTATATGGGTGGATGAGCACTTGAGATGGGAAAAGCATCTAGAAGCTTTGTGTAAAAAACTAAGTAAATGCTGCTATGTGCTTAGAATGCTTCGGGACTGTTGCAACACTGAATCATTGCTGTGTGCCTATTATGCTTATATGAACAGTTTGCTTAGATATGGTGTGATCTTCTGGGGAAATACAGGTATGGCAAAACAAGCTTTCAAACTTCAAAAAAGGGCTATTAGAATAATGAATGGGGTTCCCCGTAGAATGTCATGCAGGGAAATATTTAAAGAATTTAAAATAATGACTCTTCCTAGCTTATACATATATGAATGTGTCTGCTTTCTGAAAACTCACCAGGAATTTTCAACAGTAAATAATCAGATTCATAAACACGAAACAAGAAATAGAGATGATTTTCACAGAGAGGCCCACAAAGGAGCACTATACCAAAAAAGTGTCAACTACCAGCCCAAAATACTTTTTAATGCATTGCCTGCTGCAATAAAGAAAATTAAAGAATGTCATAAATTCAAAGTAGATCTTAAACAATTTTTAATAAGAAACAGTTTTTACAACATTGAAGAATATCTAAATATGGGAAAGTAACATTATTTATATAAAGTGAAGTAAAATACTTGTATTTATTATGCAAATTTTTGTAACACATTAAATAACAGAAATTATATTGTAATTGTCTAATAGGGGAAAGTAAGATTATTTATATAAAGTGATGTAAAATATTTGGATTTATTATGCAAGTTTTTGCAACACATAAAATATCAGAAACTATATTGTAATTGACTACATCCATACAATGTATATTGTTAACGGATAAATAAAGAGATTGATTGATTGATTGATAAACAAGAAAAACATTTTATACAGGTACTTTACACAGATTCATCAATAAATTATTGAACTTAATACATGTCAAAATCCTTTTAGCAGTGTCTGCCTTTACAATGATTCTTTGCCATAGCTGTCACACACACAATAATCATTACACACAGAAAGATGGTGCACTTTGTTTCTTCATATCTTATCCACAGCAGTTCATATCATTTTGCAATTTACTGCAGGGCAATAGCCCATTGACTGTTACTCTGTAATGAATTCCCATATGATAAAGTTTTACCAGTTGTTTTATGTCATTAAAAGAAACTGAAATTTCATTTCAAATGACTGAATAATGATAAAGACCTGACAAGGAGAGGGAGCTATCAAATATACAGATTTTTTAAAGAAGGAATCTCAGTTGTATTGGTACAAAATGGCTTGGCACTATACTGGATTTCTGACTGCTATGGAGATGCTCTCTGCATTCTGTGCTAAGCATGGCTTTATCACCACTTATACTGCTTGCCTCATGCTAAAACCTGCGCCGAGCATTTAGCTGCTAGGGAATATTTTCCATTCACTTTTAAAAGAACTATTTGGTGAAAAAGCTTATTTTTGATCCTCATGTGGTATCTTCACTTGATGAAGGACTGAATTTTGTTTTCTTATTCATCACATTTACTGTGCAGCATCAAATTAAACAAAGCATTGCATGAAATTTTTTAAAGAGTCTGAAAAGGTAAAAAAAGCAAAGAGCAGACTTTACATATGGTTGATTTTAGCTCATATATTGCTGTGTATTAAATGTAAATATGATATCAAAATTGTCTTTGAAATTGAGAGCAGAATGTTTTATCGTTCTCAAGATACGGGTTTTCGTGTCTGGCGGACAGTCAGATGTGTGCGTCTACTTCCATCTGTGTCTGTCGCATTTCATAAATGGTTTGGAATGCATAAACAAGTTTCTTTGTGTTCAAAAGACAGTATGCAAAGAAGAACATTATATGATAAAGACTCTAAACCTTTTTATTCACCGAGATAAGTAAGTAAGTTGTCCACAGGAGTGAGAGGTTTGGTGGAACAGGATGCACAGCCATGTCAATAGTGCTTATGGAAAATGCAGGTGCCACATTTAAACATGTCCTCGGCAGCCTGAGAGCAATGTAGTATGAGATATTGCTTTTCCACAGCCAAATGGCTGACCTGCTTACATACTGTAGGAAAGGAAAACAAATAGCACAGTCTTCTACAGGTATTTATGTACATATGGTCTACCAACTTTGATACTTACTGGATGAATATCTAGATAAATGTCATGTTTTTCTGGGTCTGGATTCATACCCTCAATTGCTTCAAGCAGTTCTTTGTCTCCTAGGTGGAAGTGGGGAAGTGATACCATGATTGGTGCACCTAAATGAAAGTAATAATACACAAATTACCACACACAAATTTTTCTACATAAATTTGTGATATTAATAATACAGTGTTAGCAACAAATTATGGCTTACATTTTGTTGTGTATTCATGAAACAGCAGAAGTTATTTGTAACAATAATTAAAACAGTAATGGAAATTCCTGGATGGAGCAATACATAGAATAAGGGAAAGGCAAACACAAACCCATATCAGGTCGATGCATGGAGCACAGCAGCACTTAACAGAAAACGACACTCACACTAGCTTTTGAGCACTAGCTCCTTTTCTGGCAATACTACATACATTCATAAATACAACCACAAAGACACTGAAACACACACACCCAAGGCCATGGCAAGACTACTGCAATTACTGATATTGTATTACTGAATGCAGTTGCCGGTGGTGATTGAGGCGAGGAGAGAGAGAGATGGGAAAAGAGGAAGGTCTCTGAACAGATGACTTTGCAGTCACATAACAAGGTGAAAACAGTATGGAAGGTACAACACAAATGTAGGAAGAGGGGGAAGAGGAAAAAGGAGAGAAAGGTGAAGACAAGAAGAGGAAAACGGAAGGGGAGGGGGGGGGGGGTGTGGGAATGAGAGGTTTTGAAAAGGGGGAGGGGAGAGAAGGGGAGGGAAGGTTGAAGAGAGGTAGAGAGGAGGGAGGGAGAAACTGGGGGGTGGTGAGAGTAGTGAGGGAGATGGCAGTGCATGATCTGGATGAAGGAGGAGTGGTCTTGACAGAACAGAGTAGGGAAAACCAAGGTGAGACAGTGTGAACAGGTTACCACTGGTTTAAGTGAAGAGGATGGAAAAGGGCAGGATGTGTGGGAGAGAGTATAACCATCAGTATAGTTCAGAGAAACTTGTGCTGGAAGAGAGTATCCAAATCATCCATGTGGTGAAGCTGCTATTTAAATCATTTTTGTGTTGTAATGCACAGCATGTTCGGCAACTGGATGGAAAAGTTTGTGGTTTGTCACAGTTTGGCGGTAGTCATTCATTTGAAGAGACAGTTACTTGTCATGCCCATGTAGAATGCTGTACAATTATTGCATCATAGCTGGTATATAACATGGGTGCTTTCACGCGTGTGGTCTTCCCTTTTTTAGTCCAGTCACAGCAATAAACGGCATGGCCATTTGTGAAAGCAGCCATGTTTTATATCAGCTATGCTGAAATTACTGTACAGCATTCCATGTGGATGTAACAAGTAGTCAGCTGTCAACTTGCACGAGTAGCTACTCCAAATCTGTGGCTGGTTGGATGATTAAAGGGACCAAACTACTAGGTATTTAGTCCGTTTTTCTTTGAACAGATGGGTCTATATGACTGTAGATCAGAAGGAGCCTACCACTCAAAACCCACAGAAAAAAAGCAAAGTCTATGAAAGGTCAATAAAGCCAAGATAAGGGACAATAATAAGAAAGGCAGACAGAGGAAGGCACACAGGCAAGGTGTAATGAGTCAGGAAGAGTCCACAACAGGGCAGCTAGGTTGGGACAGTCCAGCAATGTGTGTACCACCGTTAAAAGGGAACCACGACACTGGTGCGGGTCTTTGCAGTGGAGGAAATGATCATGAGTCAGCCAGGCTTGGTTATTGCCGAGCTGGCAGAGGATGGTAGAGTTCTTTAGAGACGACTGCATGGAGGACCTCCACTGATTTGTAGTCTCATTTATCACCTGTAGTCAGACTGGTCCTTTCCGTATTCCAGATCCCCAGAATTTGATGGCATAATACTGACCAAAGATCTGTTTGTGGAATAATGATATCAAAAGTAAGTTTGCTGGTATCCAGCTATGTCCGAACTATCAGTGAGTTCATTCCATAGGATATTGACACTGCTTGGGGTCCAGACGAAGGTCACTGAGCATCCACATTTTTCGAGGGCATAAAGGGAATTCTTCATAGCAATGACTGCAGATGAGAAAGTACCCACCCGCACAGGAACTGATGTGCAGAAGAGTAGGAGAAATGGCTATAAACCCTACAGTGAAAACACTACAGCCATCCAGCAAGGAGCACAGATCACTATGTCCCATGTAAGTATAAGGAAAACCCACAGGGCCAGCAACCATCGAGCCATCAGTATAGACTACTTCCAAACCCTGTGATGTGCCGGGGATGGAGAAAAATTGGTGGCGATGGTCTTTGGAGGGACTGAGTCTTTGGGACCTTGTGATATGTCAAGAAGAAGACGTGGCTAAGGGACACACCATAGAGGTGTACATGAGTGGGCCCAGATGAGAGGTGGAAGAAGAAGCAGAGTTCAGAGAGGATGGACCAGTCAAGGATTGTTATCATAATCCCTGATCTGGGCCACCATAGTGGGAGACAAATTTCCATGTTCCAAAAGAGAACATAGTAATTTGGATTCTTAGGGGAGCTGAGATTGTGGGTAACTTAATAGACAAGCCGATGTTTTCACCCGATATGCAATGGAGGGACGCCAATACCCCTGAGCAAGCTGTTCACAGGACTAGTTCGAAAGGCTCCTGTCTCAAGTCAAACCTTGCAGTGGTGTTTCAGATCCAGCGGTGCCAAATCATATGCCAGACTCCCATTATGTTGGCACTGAGGACAATTAACAAATGATCAAAAACAAAGTGGGTGAACTGCTACACCATGAACAAGATGAGACTGTATCAAGACTTCGTAAAGCAGCAGAATGGTAGTACAATCTGTGCCCCAGCTGGTGCTATTCAGGCAGAAAAGTGTATTTAAGTGCAGACAGCAGTTTTGCTTAAGCTGGCGAAAATGGGGAATCCATGTCAACCGAGAAGTGGAGGCCAGCTCTAAACAGCGATTCCGAGGCCAGCCCTAAACAGCGATTCCGAGGCCAGCCCTAAACAGCGATTCCGAGGCCAGCCCTAAACAGCGATTCGGAGACCAGCCCTAAACAGCGATTCGGAGACCAGCCCTAAACAGCGATTCGGAGACCAGCCCTAAACAGCGATTCGGAGACCAGCCCTAAAAAGTGAGAAGTCTCCACAACATTGGGTAGCTGGTTGTCAAGGTAAAGTTCTGGTTGAATGGAACGATGTCGACAGAAGAGTATGTTGCGGTCTTGGTACCTGAAAACTGAAACCCATGCGTGAGGGGCCAAGCCTGTACATTTCATATGGTGCCTTGCAGTCAACATTTAGCGGCACCAACATTAGAGGAGTAATAGTAGAGGCAGAAGTCATTAGCGTTATGAGGAAGGTGATACTGAGGACACAAGAGTTGCTGCTAGACAATTGATTGTATTAGAAAGAGAGGGACACTCAGTGCAGGGCCATGGGGAATCCAATTCTCTTGGATATGGGGAGGGGAACTGTGAGAAGCACCAACTTGAACCCACAACACACAGTGTGACAGGAAGTTCTGGATAAAAATTGGGAGCATATCCTTGAGACCCAACTCATGTAAGGTATGAAGGATGTGGCATCACCATTTGGTGTCATAAGCCTTTTGCAGATTGAAGAATACAGCTCCAGATATGGTTAACAATGGCAAGGATATGATGCTGGCAGTCCACTAGTAGGTACTTGATCAGTTGGTTGTGGATGTGTTCTGGTCCTGTGGCTGTATCAGGGCAGTGGACAAGGACACTGACCAATTCCCACTTGCTGAACGGCTCCAGATGGCATGTAGTAAGATATAATTGTCTTAAAAAAATGATTCAAATGGCTCTGAGCACTATGGGACTTAACATCTGTGGTCATCAGTTCCCTAGAACTTAGAACTACTTAAACCTAACTAACCTAAGGACATCACACACATCCATGCCCGAGGCAGGATTCGAACCTGCGACCATAGCAGTCGCGCGATTCCGGACTGAGCACCTAGAACTGCTAGACCACCGCGGTTGGCAATTGTTTTCACTCCACCCACTGTTTTACAACATGAAAGGCAAGTTGATAATTCTCACTGAGGCTCAAGCATAATCCAGAGCAAAATGTTCGCTGACACCATCTAGGTCAGGGTAGGCAGTGCCATTCAAAGTATTATCTGGTACACCTGCAGGAATGGCTGTAGTTGTATTCTGGACAGCCTCATTTGATATCTCCATGAATACATGTCGAACTCCTTCCGATTCGCTGTCATAGACAGCAAGGTTCCATGAAGGACAAGGGTCCACTTAGCTGGAAAACAAGTCTCCTGAAGGACAATGCAGAAGGAATAAATGCTTAAAAGATGTTGCAGCTCAGCCAGGTGGTGGAAAAAAATGCTACATTTCCACTGGGGAAAAATTTTGTTCATTTATTTATTGTAGGGTACCAAGGAGGCAGGTTATGCCCTAGGGTACCTGCTGCTACTGATTTAGAGATTATGACAACAATATACAGAGGTTCCAAGTTCTGTTGTGTGGTGTGGTTTGAACCGGAGCCTCAGGAGCTGACGGAATCTCCACCTAAGCCACAGGGGTGGAATAGGTGGGATCTGTTGGTGTGGCGCTCACCTTCTTGGAGGACTTTTTCTTAGTATTTCCTCTCCTTAGAGGATTTTGATGATGGTGAAGGCTTCTCTGAATCAGTTTCAGATAGAGATTATAATCGCAGACCCCTGTGAGCAGTAACCTGTGGCTCCTTCACCCACTGGCCGGTGTACTGTTGTGGACTGACAAACTGTGGAAGGAAGTATCCTGAGAAACCGGATCCCCCAACCATCAGGGAGGTAGGCATGGTTGAACAGCCCTTAGGGCCCACTGTAGGAGGTGTAATGGGTGGGAGTACCATTGCCAAAGGGCCAAAGGGCCATGTTATCGTAGCTGTAGCATACGACATTGCTGTACATGCAGGGTGCGATCACCCATATTACTTCTGGGCCTCTTGGTAGGTTAGTTTGTCCAGATTCTTATATCATCTTTACTCTCTGGAAAACAGTGCAATCTGGTGAGCAGGAGAATGGTGCTTTCCACAGTTGACACAGATGGGGGGAGGAGCAGAAGGAGCATTTGCATGCAGTGCTCTGCCACAAACTCTACAGATGGAAGACGGGGCTAGCGCTGCAACGCAAAGATGCGTGCTCAAATTTCAAACACATGAAGCACTGCATGGGGGAGGGAGGTATGTGGTTTCACATTGCATTAATATACCATCACCTTGAGCTTCTCAGTTAATGAAGCGCCTTCAAAAGCCAAGATGAAGACATCAGCAGTGACCCTATTGTCCTTTGGCACCCTAAGCATACAGTGAACAAAGTGTACACCCTGTCGCTCCAACTTGGCATGTAGCTCATCATCAGATTGTAAGAGCAAGGACAGTGGAAAATGATGCCTTGAACCATATTAAGACTGTTATGCGAAGTGAGAGTCACCGGTATGTCACGCAGCTTGTTAGACGTAAGCAATGCCTGTGGCTCTGTAGCCAAGAAGGAATCCCCTTCAGTCCTTGTGAAAACTAAGAATTGGTTGGGGGGTGGAGGGGGAGGGGGCTATTTCTCTGCTTGTTGATTAACCCTACATTCCTCCCATGGCATAGCCAGAGAGAGGAACATTTTAGGATCACACCTCTCTGAATTAAAAGAGGACTGTCTTTTCATAGAGACTGCTGGGGCCATATGGCCATGCAAGAGTGCCCCCGCCCCCCTGCCCACTCGCTCACACTAAACCTCCAGAAATGTCTTAGTTTGTCCAGTGGGTCAGTGGATGGTGATGTAAGGGGAGTACAAAATAACTGATCATGCTTTCCCACCTGAGTTTTGCACTAATTAATCAAGTCCGTCTTTGAACTGACTTAGTGAGCCCTGCACAGGAATTCTTCCTAACTGTCATGTGGATTTGCTCTTGTAGTTTTATGTCCCCTTGCAGAGCTGTAGCAATGCTGTTGGTTCTAAAAGTGCAGTGGGAAGAATTTTTTTGTGCAAATTAATTTTTATGAGGGATGCTATTATGATGTGTTCATTTAAGAAACACTATAAAATGAATGTGTTCACACTGATTATAAGCTAACTATTAACACAATGAGAGCTTGGTCCACCGCATGGCTAGACTGAAAGCATCCTATTGATGACTGCTGGCAATGGCGCACAGTCCTTAACTTAAGTGTACAATAGTTCATATAAGATCTTACATCTTTGGTAATGCCAAAGTTATTCATTTAATTATTAATATCAGTTTCTCCTGGTACTATTTGTTTGTTTTATTTTAGGATGCGAAAACAACTGGGGCTCATATGTACCAAAGTCAAAACTATAGAACACAAAGACAAGAGAAGAGTTAATGACTGTATATCAGTCACAATTGGTGTAAGAGAAGACAGCTAAAAACATGCACGTGGAGAAAGGACACCATACAGAAACGGAGGTCCTAAACTAAAAAGTAAATGACCTTGACCATATTACTTTGATGGATAAAAAGCAAATGGTTAAAAAGGCAGTGCAACCTAGTTAAAATGACCTCCTCCCAATGGCAGGGCCAAGATGAGGTTATCCAAGCCACTGGGAGAGGCTTAATTTTCATGCAGGGAGGACCAATGGGGATGCCAAAGTGATACCACTACCCGACAGACGGCAACACAGAGCTCACTGGAGTGAATATAGGAGCGAATGGGCTGACATACAAGGACTGCAGCAGACTTCTTTCCTGGCAGACTGACATGACCAGGAATCCACATTAACGTCACAGTGGCTCCACCAAGAGTGAGTAAGTGACTGTTTTCCTGGACCTGTTGCACTAAGGGATGGGTGGTGTACAGTGCACATAGACTTTGGATAGCACTGAGAGTGTCTGAGCAGAGGACACAATTGAAAAGTCTGTGTTGCAGGATGTACCCCCATGGCCTGATATAGAGCAAAGAGCTCAGCTGTTAATACTGAGTAGCGTGTCGGAATTCGATATAAAAAAATCAGAGTCTGAGAGCCATCGATGTACATAAAGGTACTATCACGAAGTTCCACATGAAAGTTGGGAAACTGAAGGCAATAGAGTGAGGCTAGAGTAGTTCCTTAGGAAGAAAATGAAGTCCAAAGTTAACACAGGCCACTTCATAAAGCCAAGGTGGCGAAGTGTTCACAGCCACCAGGAAAGTTGCAGGTAGTGTTAAGGTAACCCACTGGATCAAGTGCTGAAAGTGGATTCCAGGAGGTAACAGAGAAAAGGGACGCACCCCATTCTGGCAATCAAAGAAATCATTGAAGCAGGCAGCATAAGGTGGGTGGCCATGCATGACAGACAAGTGGCATGCATACCTGCTAAAGTGAAAGTCACAGTGGTAGGACAGTGGTAGTTCAGCAGCTTCAGTATACACTCAACTGGGCTAGCGTAAAAAAAAAAAAAAAAAAAAAAAAAAAAAAAAAAAAAAAAAAAAAAAAAAATGGCGCCATGGTGGTAGATTGCGTTGAGATGGTCTAAGAGGGATGGATGTGCAGATGAATAAACAAAGCACCCATAGTCAAGTTTCGAATGGTCAAGGGACCTGTACAAATGGAGGAGGGTGATTCAGTATGTACCACATGAAGTACCAATAAGCACATGCAGGACACTGAAGGACCACATACAGCGGGCTGCCTTGTAAGACATATGGGATGACCAAGAGAGTTTCCTATTGAGTACAAGCCACAGGAATTTCATAGTTTCAATGAACAGAAGAGCAACAGGCCCAAGATGTAAAGATGGTGGGAGAAACCAATTGTGTTGCCAATAATTCATACAGACCATTTTGTCAGTGGAAAAACGAAAGCCATTGTCAATGTTCCAGGAGTAAAAACGTTCATGACATCACTGAAAATGCCAGTCAGTAAGCCAGGTCCATGGAGAACTGCAATAAATGGCAAAATCATAAACAAAAAGGGAGCCAGAGATACCTGGCAGGAGACAGGCCATTATAGGGTTAATGGCTATAACGAAGAGAATGATGCTCTGGACAGAAACCTGAGGCACACCAGTTTCCTGGATAAAGGTGTCTGACAAAGCAGAACCCACATACACCTTGGAACTCGGCCTTCCAAAAATTCCTGGAGCAAACAGGGCAGGTGGCCACAGAAGGCCCACATGTAAAGAGTGCGGAGGATACCAGTTCTCCAACAGGTGTCTTAAGCCTCCAAATAGAAGAACATGGCCACAGTCTGGTATTTCCAAAGAAAACCATTCATGACATGGGTGGACAAAGTAATGGGATGATCAAACCACAGAACGCTGCATTCAAAATCCACGAAGTGCATTCATTAGTAAATTGCAAGACTCAAGCCACCGTACCAACCGGCATGAAGCATTTGTTCCATCACCTTGCAAACACAGCTGGTGAGAGAGCTGGGACAGTAGCTAGAAGGAAGGTTTTCGTCCTTACCTGGCTTAGGTATGGGTATGATGATTGTTTCACCCCCAATGTCCAGGAAACATGCCCTGTGCCCAGATGTGGTTGCACGTATTTAGCAGGAAGTGCTTGCTTGCAAGAGAAAGGTGCTGCAACATCTGGCTCTGGGATGGATGATCAGGATGAACTGAGAGCATGATCTAGCTCTCTCATAGTAAGGGTGGCATCACAGCACTCACAATTCTGAGGAGAGAAGGGTATCACTCGAGCCTCCTCCCTATGTTTCTGATTGAGGAAGACTGGGTGATAGTGGGAAGAGCTTGAAATTTCTGCAAAATGGTGGCCCATGGTGTTTGAGATAGCGACAAGGCCCATGATGACATTGTCTGGTACTGTCAGGCTGGAAATTGGTGAATGGATCTTGGTCCCAGAGAGCCGTCAGATGTTGGCCCACATGGCCGAGGAAGAGGTGACACTGTTAAAAGAAGTAGTGAATGAAATCTAGATAGCTTTTTTGCTATCCCGAATAACGTGATGACACTTTGCATGCATCTGTTTATATTGAATGGTTAAAATGTGGAGAGCACATCTTCATGTGCAAACTGCGTCACAGCATGCCTCAGTCCACCCAGCAACTGGGGGACGGCATGGTAAAGAGGAAGTGGGAGGAATGGAATATTCTGCAGCAATCATGATAATGTTTGAGAGATATTCCACCTGGTCATCACAACTTGGAAAATCTTTTTCTTCGAAGGTTGCCAGAGAGAAGTAGAGCTGCAGATAACCTTAGTAAGCTGCCATTTGGGTGGGCGCACATATGAGGTAGGAGTCAGCCAATTGAAAGCACATGGAAATAGTCGCTCGAGTAGATGTCAGAAAGAAAGATAAACTGAGCAGTGCAGAAGGATAGGTCCAAATGGGAATAGGTGTGCAAGCAGTCGGAAAGGAATGTGGGTGCTCCTATGTTAAGGCAGAAGAGGTCAAGTTTATTAAGAAGATCAGCCAAGAGGGCACCTCTCTGACAGATTCTGGAAGAACCCCAAAAGGGATGATGCAGATTAAAGTAACTGAGTAGCAGAAATGGGGGAGGCAGCCGCCAAATAAGCTGAAAAAGTCTGCCATGGTGACATCAAATGATGGCGGGACATAAATGGTACAGAGGGAAAAGTCAGGTGAGGGATGAAAAGGTAAACTGCAACAGCTTGAAGATGGGTAGTCATTGGAGATGGGTTGTCTGTGAGTGTCATCCTGTGCGAGTAGAATGGTGCCCCAGGAGACGGAATGCTGACCTCAGGGGAAGGTCAAAACAATCCAAGAAGAAATGTGAAAGCTCAAAGCAGTCGTGAGGGTGAAATTTTGTTTCTTGAAGGTATAGTACAAGGGAATGGTGCAATGCTAAAAGCAGCCATAAATCCTCTTTGTGGGATCGAAGGCTGCTAACTTTCCATTGGAAGAGAGTTATGATGAGGAAGAAATGAAGGGGTAGTACCTCAACGACCGCCGAGTGACAGGAAAAACATTTGTCTTTGTTGGACTTATTTGAGCCTTTCTGGTTAGCTGAGGAAGCCTCAGGTGTTGTTTTTCTGGAGGGACATAGGAAGTCCTCACAGGAGTGCTTCTCCTATCCTTTCCAGCCTAACAGTTGTGTAGCTGGTGGCTTCAACCCTTGAGGCAGGAGTCTGGTGGGTTGTTGCACAGATTAACAGGGGGATCGTGATGCTACCTTGACACTGGGCTATTTCACAACCTCATAGCTTAATTTGAGGTGGCATGTCTGAGTGGCCATGTCCTTCATGGAGTGAGAGGTAACAAGAACAGAACTATAGGTGCCAGATGGGAGAACAAAGGGTTTGTGACTAGCCAATAACTTGCGAGCAACTGGATAAGGCATTTTTTTCCTTTGCCCAGATCTCCTGGGCAGCCCGCTCATCAAGATATGTGGGACAAACCAGAGAGGAGGCGGCGTGACCACCATTGCAGTTAATACAGTGGGGAAAAGGAGGTGGACAATCCTCCTCATGTGCATCCCTACCTCAGGTTACACATTTGGCTGGGTGTTGCCAAGGCATTCTAGTGTGGTTGAAACAATGACATTGGTAGTAGTGCATTGGGTTTGGGTTGTATGATTGGACTGTGATAATTTCATAGCCTCCTTTGATCTTGTATGGAAGCACCACTCTATCAAAGGTGAGAAAAGGAGTGCAGGTGGGCACTAAGGTGGAATCTACCTTTTTCATCACCTAATGGACGGCAATGACACCCTGATCAGAGAGGTAATACTAGATTTTGGCCTCAGTTAGACTGTAGAATAGCCTAATGTAAATAACACCACAGGAAGAATTCAGAGTTCTATGAGCCTGACAGGAACAGGATAGCTGTGGAGAAGTGAGGCAGCAAGCAGTTTTTGTGCTTGAGAATCAGAAGTAGTCTCCAAAAACAAAGAGCCATTCTGTAAATGAGAATGGGATTTCACAGGGCCAGCAATGGCATCAACATCTTTCTGAATAATAAACGGATTTATTATTGTGAAGGACCCAGCTGCAGCAGCAGCTACCTGGCCAGTAATCCATTGGTCGCAGTCCTCATGCCCCAATCACAATGGACAGATACTCCTTGCCACACATGAGAAGTTTCCAGCTCATGCACCAACTGTGCTACTTCTACTGGTCAGGGGACTATCACTGCAGGTATTTTACGACTCCCCACAACGGGAGGCTACTGTGCTGGGTTTCGTGTAAATTACCTTATTAAAGAGAAGGGTGCAAAGATGAAAAGCACAAACGTGGAGTATACACTGCTCTAGGCAATCTACCCAGCATGAACTGCTCTTCTGGAGAATTTTGAAAATTGGTGGCACATCAAACCCAACAATGAGGGACCATGTTTTTATTAATGAAAAGTTGTGGAAAACATCAGAAATAGAAACACAAGTTCCAATCACAAACAATGTCCAAGCAGGGTCTGCTCCAATAAAACCTTGCAGCATGGAGAGGAAGTAATGCTGCTAAGGCTGGGGCCCCATGGTAGTCAAGCACATACTGACAAAAGAGATGTGAACCCCCTGGGGGCAAACTGTGGTGAGCTACAAAAATTTTCATCTAGATGCAAGTGGGAATTGTCTCAGCAACAC
Organism: Schistocerca gregaria; assembly: GCF_023897955.1. Classification (NCBI taxonomy): domain Eukaryota; kingdom Metazoa; phylum Arthropoda; class Insecta; order Orthoptera; family Acrididae; genus Schistocerca; species Schistocerca gregaria. The sequence goes on along the minus strand of NC_064927.1, from coordinate 340,484,683 downwards.
ACCAACACACCCAGTGCTCTTACACTCCTCCTGGCCTAACCCTGAGCTACCCTGTCCCTACTGCACCTTGTTTTTTACTCTCTTCTTCCCATACCATTCCTTCTCCATCCAAATCATACACCTCCCCCCCCTCCCCTCAAGTTCTCACCTCTCTCTCTCTCTCTCTCTCTCTCTCTCTCTCTCTCTCTCTCTCTCTCTCTCTCTCTCTCGTCCCCTGTACTTTTTTTTATCTTGTTGTGCAGCTGCAAAGTCATCTGCCCTGAGACCTGCCTTTTTCCCCATCAGCCTCTCTTTGCAACCTTCCTTAACCCCTCCCCACCTCCATTAGCTTAGGCAACTTCTTTCAATGAACAAATATGAATAATCATAGTAGTCTTGCTGTGGCCATAGAAGTGGGTGTTTAGGTATCTGCGTGGTTGTGTATGAGACTGTATGTAGTATTGCTAGCAAATGAGCTAGAGCTCAAAAGATAGTGTTAACGCTCTTTTCTGTTATATTCTCCTATGATATACACATCAATCTGCTACAGGCAAGTGGTTATTATTATAATACACAGCTGTGTGTCTGATGATTCAGAATAAATAAAAGGTAGTATCCTAAACAGAATTAAGGAACCAAAATATTAAAAATTTGCCATGAACAAATTTCTTGTTTAAAATATTGAAAAGTGAGAATTAGTTAAGTACAAAACATAAAAATAAAAAGTAAGGATGAGATATGCAGAACTTTTCAGAAATACAATAGCAATGCTATCTTATTATGTAGTTTCATTACTATTGATATGATCCAGAATGAACATTGACTGTGCAGCAGAGTTTTTTGTTACTTTATTTTAGTTATTTATTTCATGTTCCATAAATCTAGGTAATGAGTAAATCTGAAGGATACAGAATGTGTCAAACTGCACAGAGTTCAAATATAGCTTTCATGAAAATAAGAAATACAATGTAAATAAGACATTGATTAGAGAATAAATATTCCACTAATGGAAAATGGTGCTTCACTGTGGAAGGATGATTATTTATGCTGAAGATAAAAATCAGTGTATACATGAATACATTAAGCAAATTTTCAAATGTCTACAATGGTGCCCAAAATAAAGTAAGAGTGGTAAAAGTTCATACTTAGCATTTACTTAAGAAGACAAAAAAGTGAAAAATATGACACAGACATAGTAGTTTGCACTGCTCTCAAAATCATATTTGAAATAGTTTCAATTATTTTTATGCCAGAAATTCTAATTCTAAAACAATTTTACGTTAAAGATATAGTAATTTTGTCTCAGGAATTCATCAAATGTATAAAAGAAAAATTCTCTGTTATGTATTCTAAAAAATTGTTTTAATTTGATCACAGTTTTTAAAGTTTGTGGCAAATTAAAAATGTGTGCCAGACTGGGACTTGAACCAGTTCTGCTTTTGTGGGCAGTGTTTGCACTGCCTCAGCTATCCATACCCTATCTTCATAAAACATTCTCTAACAATGGTACTGGTCCATGGTCCAGCAGGTATGCAGCAAAGCTGCAGTGAAGTCTGGAAAGTAAGAGATGTACTGGGAGAAGCGGAGCTGTGCAAGTGCATCCCGAGTCATTCATGGACTATCTAGTCTGTGGGAGCACTATCTATGAAAGCCAACGTCCTAGGTTCAAGTTTCAGTCTGGCACACAGTTTTAGTCTGCCTTTAGTTTTAATTAATATGACGCAACAAGTGAATATAGCAGCTCATATGCTGAATTTGAGCATTACCGTGAAGTATTTACACAGTGATTTGTGCGCATACTTTCGAAAGGCTGAGAATGAGGCAGTGCTATGTCATGTGCACAGGGCACCTCAGACGTGCACGTGTGTGTGCGTGCATAATTGGTTCCTGCTGTATGTTACTTAAATACTGAAATACTGTGTTCAACTTGTTAATGCTTCCATGGAATAAAGTTATGTTCAGTCTACTGGTCGTGTTGTACTTATACCTAATTACAACACGATTGGCGATGAGTGTGGTCCTGTACTACACACAGAATTCTACTCTGGTTGGTCTTCTCTTTATTCTCTTGATGGCTGATGGTGTTATGGAGGACATTTTTCATTGGTTGGTTGAACTGCAAGAATCATTTACCACAGCATTTCTCCACCAATCACAGGCACTGGACAATCAAACTCAGGTGCTTCTATCTTTGGTTTTTTGTTTGGTCAGCATGTTCATCCATCTGTGTCACCTTTTGTTTTGCCCTCCACAGTCGCCTTTGTTTATCCATCTGCTTTTTCTACATACAATGAGACTGCTGAGGGATGTGAGACATACGAGACACACTTTCAAGCTTTTGGGATTACTGATGCTATTTTATGTCATGCCTTGGTTTCATGAATATCACCAAGAATGTATGAAGTCCTATGTTGACTTGCCTCATTGCAGGATCTGTCTTCTGTAACGTTTGACCAAATGTGTCAACTTCTTTCAAAATACTAATCCAAATGCACCCATTTTATTGCATCCCTGTCCGAGTTTTACTTCTATTGGAAGCAACTGCATCAATCCTATTGAGCATGGACAGCTGAACTCAGTTGATTAAGTCACTATCATCATTTTGTATCTGATGTGCATAAAGAGTGATATGCTGGTCAGATAGTGAGAGATCTTATTATTCATTTAGCTCCAGATCGTGAGGTTGATAATGTGCTCTCCAGTTTGAAAATCCATTTATGAGATTTTAGCTATTGCACTGTTGTCCAAGGTGTTGTGAGAAGCAGATAACCAAACTGAGTCAAGTTGTGAGGTATCAGCAATCCAATTCTCTTCCCCACACCAAGCTTCATGTAGTTCACAGGGGAAGGCATGGTTGTGGTGGCCCACACACACAAGGCGGCTGGCCTCACTTCCAGCAGTAGCTACACCAACATAGTGAACAGGTCAGTAAACAGCAATGAGTGAGTTTCACACTCTTGTCCTCCCCTTATTGCTTCATTAACCATGAGCACCCAGACAGCCCAAAACACTGAGCTACCTCTCATAACTGAAACAAAAAAAAGCAACATTGCTTCTGTTTGTAATGAAAAAAACTCAGCACTAAGATTCTGATGCAGTTACAGATGTAAACACTGTATCGGTTTCTGTTGTGCCTAACAAGCCCTTCATTGATGTTATGGTTTTTTGTAAAGTTCTGCAGATGCAAGTGGATGCAGGAGCTTCAGCAACCTTGTTAAACTCACAAACTTAAATGGACTTGGGCTCCCCTCTGCTTCTCCGTATGTCATGAAAGTTAGTAAATTACAATGAACGGAGTATTCCTGTTCTCAGCCAATTCTCTGCCCCAGTGACCTACAAGTCAGTAGTCTGATCACTTACATTTCTTGTTGCAGATAAAGCACACACTGAGAATCTTGTTGGATTAGATGCTTTTAAGTTGTTTAATTTTTCCATTTCAGATGAAGTGAATTTAGACTCTGAACAAGTGCCATAAACACAGTTAATGCATTATGATCAGAGTTTTTTTCTTTGTTCTCTCCTGGAATGGGGTGTCAATAATTTGTACATGCACCTTACCATTAAACCTTCTGCTTGGAATCTTTTTTCCGGGCCCATTTGGTTCCAGTGACACTCAGGGAACAAGTCAAAGATGAATTAAATTGCCTCATGGATGTGGCATTGTTCAGTCCATTGCATCAGATGAATGGTGTATCCCCTTAGTTTTAGTAAAGAAATAGTCTGGCCAGTTACATTTTTGTGTCTATTTTGAAGTTTATGTGAACACACAATGTATAGTGCGTACATACACAATAGGATGACAGGATACTTCCCGGGACTGGATCAGACTCTGAATGTGGCTCTCCAACAGGGATACGACTTCCTAAAATCCTGCCCCGAAATGAGATCCATCCTTCATGAAATCCACTCCACCAAGAGTGTCTTTCTGCCGTCCACCTAACCTTCGTAACCTCTTGGTTCATCCCTATGAAATCCCCAAACCACCTTCCCTACCCTCTGGCTCCTACTCTTGCAACCGCCCCCGGTATAAAACCTGTCCTATGCACCCTCCCACCACCACCTATTCCAGTCCTGTAACCTGGAAGGTGTACACGATCAAAGGGAGAGCCACTTGTGAAAGCAGCCACGTGATTTAGCAACTGACCTGCCTACACTGTGATGCTTTCTATGTGGGAATGACCAGCAACAAACTGTCCATTCACATGAATGGACACAGGCAGACAGTGTTTGTTGGTAATGAGGATCACCCTGTAGCTAAACATGCGTTGGTGCACGGCCAGCACATCTTGGCACAGTGTTACACCGTCCGAGTTATCTGGATACTTCCCACCAACACCAACCTATCCTAACTCCGGAGATGGGAACTCGCCCTTCAGTATATCCTCTCCTCTCGATATCCGCCAGGCCTCAACCTCCACTAATTTCAAGTTGCCGCCGCTCATACCTCACCTGTCTTTCAACAACTTCTTTGCCTCTGTACTTTCGCCTCGACTGACATCTGTGCCCTTACTCTTTGCCTTTAAATATGTCTGCTTGTGTCTGTGTATGTGCGGATGGATATATGTGTGTGTGTGTGTGTGTGTGTGTGTGTGTGTGTGTGTGTGTGTGTGTGTGTGTGTGTGTGTGTGTGTGTGTGTGTGTGTGCGTGTGTGCGTGTGTGCGTGTGTGCGTGTGTGCGTGTGTGCGTGTGTGCGTGTGTGCGTGTGTGTGTGTGTGTGTGCGCGCGCGAGCGCGAGTGTACACCTGTCCTTTTTTCCCCCCTAAGGGAAGTCTTTCCGCTCCCAGGATTGGAATGACTCCTTACCCTCTCCCTTAAAACCCACATCCTTACGTCTTTCCCTCTCCTTCCCTCATTCCTGAAGAAGCAACCATCGGTTGCGAAAGCTAAAAATTCTGTGTGTGTGTGTTTTATTCATTGTGCCTATCTACCGGCGCTTTCCCGCTTGGTAAGTCTTGGAATCTTTGTTTTTAATATATCATACCCAATATCACTAAGACAAACTACTTGTGAAGTTATCAAGTGGTCAATACTTCTCAAAAATGACTCATCATCAGATACCTATTTGCTACTCCCTTTAGATACAGAGTCACAATGTATGTTATTTGTCAATACCCCAGTTTAACTGTACCAACACTTGCCACCAGCACGCCTGCTATTTTTCAGAATTTTTTGGGACAACATGTAGTGTCTGTGCCATGTTGTGCAAACTATTTGGATTACATTGAGGAACATTTACAAAATCTCTGTACTCTTTTTTTCTGTCCTCCAAGTGGCTGGGTTGAAGTGTAATTTTTGAAAAACGTCAATTTTTTTCATCCTTCTATCATTTAGCTTGGATATGAAGTTTCTTGCAAATGTCTCAATCCCCTGCATCAACATGTTTTTGCTATTATGTCACTTCCACACTATGTCAGTCAAAGAACTTCAGGTTTTTGTATGCGAAGGTACCTACTACCATAAACTTTTTTCTGGGGCAGCAACAATCATGCAGTCATTACGTGTGTTGCTGTGCGAAGGGACTCAGTTTCGCTGATTGCTGGCTTGAGAAACTGCATTGTCCACCCTTTATAAGGCCTTGTTGCCATCTGCACCCCTGTCAGTGACATACTAAACAGGCTTCCAATCGGTCCTTGCGACAGACACTTCACAGTACAGGTTGGGGGCAGTACTGGCTCATAGATATCCCAATGGTTCTCAGTGGCTTATTGCTCAAGCCTCAAAAACATTGACCCCTGCACACATTAGGCACTCTCAGATGGAAAAGGAAGCTTTGTATATCCTGTGAAGAAATTTCATGTTTTTTCTCTGTGGTACCAAAGTCCACCTGGTCGTCGACACAAACCATTGCTTTCCTTTTTCAGTCCTTTTGCAACATTACCAGATAAAGTGGCACAACACATTCAACACTGGGCTCCTTTCATTTTGCATTACAACTGCATAATTCATTTCTGCCCTACGAATCAACATACGAATGCCGATGCTTTGTCCTGCCTGCCAGATAGTCCAGACCCAGGGTCTGATCAGGAGGAATTGCTTCGTTTCCACACTGATATCACCACACAGCAGAAGGTTGATGGTTTTCCTGTAACTAGCACACAGGTCATGAAGGCTGTAGCTTCATATCCAGTTTTGTGGAAGGTTACCCTAAAAGGATTCCAGCTGTCATCACCAGATGCTAGGGACAGGATCTCTGTGACATCTGCATGGAGAATGGCCTCTTCTCCAGGCACCATGATCAGCTTCACTTTTGCATGGACGACAGGGTACCCCCTGATGTCTCATTGTCACCTCTGAGCCCATCCACATTAGGCGTCACGTCACCTGCTACTGCCGGTTCTCCATTTCCATGCATGCAAGGACATCTGTCCTCAGTGGCCTAATCAACAGTTCCTCTGTTCCTTCCAACACCATAATCAGGGTCCCTAAGTGACCACTGATACCTGTACGGTCACCACACCAAGAGCACCAAACCATTGCAACACCAGAGCTGATGCCCAAGGTTGACATGGAAACAACCACTGTGTTGTAACTGTTGCCATATGGTTTGACATGGGAAAGTGGGGGCAGAATGTGTCTGCACCCAAAGCGCTTCAGACTGTATGCTCCTGCTGCATCACACCACCTTAGCCAGAGCCCAGCAGACGAGGAGGACAGCATGGATGTCTCAAGAATCTGTGACCTCCTGAAGAATGCAGTGAGGTGTGCACATACCTTCAAAAGGCCATGCTTCGGCAGTACTATGTCATCCACAGATGGTGCCTCAGACAACACTAGCTGAGCTACACTTGGCCTTGGTACTCTATGTGTATTGCTGTAATTCTTTGTGTATGTAATTGGTTCCTGCTGAATGTTACTTAAATACTGTGTTCAAGCTGTTAATGCTTTCATGAAATAAAGCTGTGTTCAGGTGGCTATCAAAACAACAAATATGGCAAATGATATAGCAAAAAATAGCCTTGAACTGACTGGGATTGTTGTACAGCAATCATGTTGGGGGAAGTATGCATACAACTTATTTCTCAAGTACTTTTGTATTATTCATAATGTAATCTAGTGCAAAGTTCCCTTAATGCAATGGTGAAAGAAATTTAACCAAATTCTCTGCTGTGAAATTGACTATAGATGATTCATAATATGGAGCTGCTTGTATGCTAAATAATGTTAAAATGTTATGAGTTAGAGCAGTTTTATCTTGGAAGAGTGTGCCTTATTATTTAGAATCTGTGTCCCTCAAACTTTTCATGTAATTCTTATTCATAATTTATCCTGAAGAATGGAACAGTGGTAAAAGTTCAATGAAATTGTAGCCCTAGTAAACCTTAATCAGTTTCATGTTTATAGTACATAACAACATTCTACATCAACTATATGTATCTAGCTACAGTCACAGTTGGTCCATGCTGTTCAATACAGGTAGCAAGAGCATCATGCTAAAACTGGTGTCAATCATAAGTGTCTTAATTGTCACCCACATGTTGATGTTGCACATGTGTAGCTTGTGATACCCACTTGCCTGTTTCTGCAACCTAATCTCCCATTAAATTCTGATTTACAGTTATGGCAGTCATCTTTAATATCCTGCTCTTCAAACAATGAAGTAGAAGTCTTTGTTTACTGTTTGCTGTGTTACCCCATTGACAGTCATGGGTGGTCAGCAAATTATATGTTGATCAATTTTAGCAATGATTGTGTATGGCAAGCAAGCTTTGCCTGCACATGCATTACCATAGCAAAGAGAGTGACATGGATGAATTAACTTCAGTCTCTTTCACTTATCACTACCAGTAACAGAGATGAAGTGGACAGGCAACAGATTCTACAATTTTTCATACCATCAAAGTTTAAAATTCTTTGGAAAGTAACACTTTTAAAAGATGGTTTATATTTCTACATAATGATTATTAGTAGAGACCAGGGCAACTGCAGTATTTATAGTTCAGTCCTGTCTCTCAAGCAGTGACTGTGTCCTGGCTGTGTCTCATGAGTGCTCTGAAAATGATGCCAGAAGCCACCAGAATTGACTTTCACTCTGGCAAGATCATCACAGTCTGCCTACTTTTTTAACTATGGTTTTATCTTCTCACATCCCATTTTCTCATAAATTACAAAGATTTGTTAGTTGTTACCATAGAATGCTTTCTGCTCAGATTTCTAATGTCTACTAACTGTTAACTAGGGAGATGACTGTACACCATAATCACTTTGGACACAGCTAGTCTTCATATTACTGATTCATAACACATTTGATGTTTCTGCTGCCTCTGGCCTGCTTCCAATAATAGGTTATATTTTAAAACCAGAGGGACTTTCTATCTCAGTTCATTTGTATTTGACCAGTTTCATGGTCAAATATCTAACATGTCACATAATATACAGCAGATGAGGTTCCACTACTGTAGTTACAGAGAACTGCTAGTACAGAAGACATTGTCATTACTTCAGATTGGTGGTATAGTAAAGTACATAAACATTTGATACCCACCTGTACATTTACAAGTTTCAAAGCTTAGATAATCTCCATTGGAATATAGTATTTTTTTAATTGACAGCAAGTGAATTTATTGAAGATGACAATGACGATATTTGGAAGAGAAGACATTCAATAACTGCAAATAAATGTCATATAAAATCCAGTATTTGTAGGTTAGTTTTCTATTCTTACCAAAGGCACACGGTGAAGCATTGAACACTCCTCCGGGTGGACACTCATCACTCTGGCAGAAGCAAGCATTTTCAGGATTGACGTCACCCCTTGCAAACACATTTCGTGGAGGCCTGTACCGTCTTGCAGGAATATCGTTCACCTGGAAATTTTGTGGACTTTAAATAGAGTTATTGAGCTGTAGCAGATTGTCTTTGTATATACATAACTGCAACATCCATGTAACTGCCTGATGTAAAGGAGCAATGTCACATAGTTGTACAGACTAGCAGTGGAGATAGGGTAAACACTTTATATAAAGAAAGCACCTGTCAGTTATGGAAAACTGTATGTTTTCATTCCTCAAATACCCAAACTAATTACAAAATGTTCCAACAATGGGAGAGCTTGTTGTTATGGCTGTAATGGAAAATGAATGAATGGGTGAATGAGCAACTGTCTAGACACAGTTTTGTTACAATAAAAGGACTTACACATTTTATTATTTACAAACAGGCACATGGACTGGTCAGAACTTAAGCTGGAGAGTGCATCCACTGATATTACCAACACATACACAAATGCAGGGTGTATCAGAAAGAATCATCCAATTTGTCACGTCTTTCTTTCTGAAACTAATAAACATACAATGAATTTTGCTTTTGGATGAAAGGGAAGCTGAAAAAGATTTTTTGGTACCTTTTCGTAGGGGTTCAATATGCCTCCTTGAGATGCATGACATTTGTCAATGTGGTATTCAAGTTGTTCCCACACTGCAGTGAACATGTCTTGGGTTACTGCTTCCACAGCTACTGCTATATGAGGTCTCTGCTCATTCATTGTTGTTAAAATAGGCACATAAAGAGTCTTTTATAAACACCCACAAGAAATAATCACATACAGTCAAGTCCAGTGACATTGGAGGCCAGTAATATAAGGCTGCATCATCTGGTCCAGTGCAACTGATCTATTATTCAGTAATCCTACAATTTAAAAATTCTTGCACTCCCAGATGCCAGTGTGGCCCCATCCTGTTGGTAAATGAAGTCATTCAAATCAGTCTCTAAGTTCTCAAGCATATCGAGATACATGCTTCCTGTAATCATGTCCTTGGGAAAGAAAAATAGACCATACAGCTTTTTGTGTGAAACTGCATAAGACACATTAAATTTTGGAGAATCCCTCTAATGTTTTGAAACTTCATGTGGTTGTTCCATACCTCATACTCTCACATTAAGATGGTTCACTTTTCCATTTAAATGGAATGTTGCCTTGTCACTAAACACTAAGTGTGGAAGGAAACTGGCATCCCCCATCTTGCCAAGAATGAAATTCAGAATTCCACACATTGTTTGCCATGTTCACGAAGAGCTTGCAGTAGTGAATTTTGTACAATTATATGTGCAAATGGCAACACAACACATGCCAAATGGACATCAGGGGCTTGTTGAGCTGTGTAGCAGCACGTTGCATGGATTTCTATGGACTCCTTGTGAAATTATGGCAGATGCTTTCGAAGTCTGTGTGTAGGTACTCATGGACAGCCTGGAGATTTTCCTTTACACAAACATCCTGTTTCTTGGAATTGTTCGTGCCATTGTCTAATGCTCTGTGCTATAGGAGGATCCACATGATACCTAGTATGAAAGTCAAGTTGAAAAGTTACTACTGATATGCTCCACACAAAACGTAGAGCACGAAATGCTTTCTGTTGTCCCAAAACTATTTTTACTAGAACTGAAATGGATACACATTGGTGCTACTAGCAGGAACCATGTAAAACTTGAGAGTTTGCTCTTTCCAACCATATGTTGTTCTAGTACGTATCTCAAACAACATAATAGTTATGATTTTTTTAAAAAAATATTATGATTCTTTTTTATGCACCCTGTATAGTTTGTGCTCTGATCTTTCAGAAAGACAGGTTCCTTTTTCATGATAGAAAAAAAATTTTTTGTGTGTGTGTGTGGGGGATTAAGAGACAAAGGGAAAAAGAAGATAACTCAGAGCACAGGTTAAAATGGATCCATCTTGTCTGAAAGGCCTGGTTTCTGAGTGACTCGGCAAACTTCTCTTACATGTTCAGTGCTACTACTTCTCTACTGAGAAAATGTGTCTATAGTTTCAAAAGCTATGAGAGCAGTCTTCTTATCTTTGTGTGTGTGTGTGTGTGTGTGTGTGTGTGTGTGTGTGTGTGTGTGTGTGTCCATTGGTACTCCTGGGAGAGATGCCTTCTGAATACAAGTTCTAGGTGGACCACACGTATTTTTCTGAATTTAATAAATTTCTGTATGGACATTTTCATTCTGAAATAGTTTAATGTTTGTCAGATCACTGCAGCTTTCTATTCCATCTTTGAGTAAAAAGTTAAGTATTTTGTAAGATGTAATATATTTCCTTATTACCTGTCTCTCCTTATGGTCAAGACTCATTTCTTTGCTCATATGTTATTTTCTTAGCATCTTTCATTTCACATGTTATCTGTCTACTTAATTTTACACTAATAATAACAATTTTTTCCACTACTGCTATTGTGTCTTCCTAATTGTGATGCTTTGTGTGACTACCACTTTCCTTCAATATTGCCTTAGTTTTGGCTACTGCAAATACATGTTTTGTGCAAACTATGCTGTCCTGCTATTGGACAGTTATTCTAACTCTCCAAGACATCTGATCAAAAGAAGGAAGTCATTTGCATCTTTTAGGCTGGGTTGATTTACTAATTTTATTTCTGTTCAATTGGTCTCAGAATTTGGCATAAAATTAGAAGAAATTGTTTTTTAAAAATCTGGATGGTATGACATTGAACTACGAACTTTCAGAATGAAAATAACAATAAAACCAAATCTAGAAAAAGACATACACCATTAGAATTCGTGCCTTCTTCTTCTTCTTCTTCTTCTTCTTCTTACTCCTACTCCTACTCCTACTCCTGACCACATCCTTTGTCTTCACATGCTCAGTGTTTGTTTGACAGTGTTATTGGTAGAGGGTGGCTGGATGCCCTACCTTTTGGCACTCTTTCCTCCCCAAAATATAATTATGTACCCCATATGCCTGTGTCTAGTGCTATCCCACATGGAAGTGTGTTACTGTTTTCAACATGTCTGAATTGTTTAACAGATGTAAGACATTACTAGCCTGATATTCACCCAGTCAGCTGTAGGAAACTTCCTGAGAACCATCTCCAGGCTGATATACATGTCAGTCCTCATTGTTAACCCACTGGTGTGCCAGGCAAGACACATAATTAGAATTGTCCATATCTTAATAATGAACAAGGATAGCATAAATAGTTATGTACAGCCTTAGAGGAATTAACCTGTCATTCATCTGGCACAATGTGAGAAAAATCATCAAAACTCATGACAAAATGTCTGAATTACATAAACAAGCCTATACAGGATGTAAAACCCTAGCAGAGAATAGTGCATCTGTGACATCAAGTAAAAACTGTTTCTTTTTTATTTACTCTACACAGTCAAAACCATTGTATCTATAGTCTATTTACATCTTACATTTGTCTTCATAATGGCTGCTGTTAAAACTTTTCAATACACTTTACTGATATTCAGTTATGATAAGACAATGAAAAGAGTGTAAAGAAGTAATGTATGACAATGCTGTATAATTTCTGATTCATTTTAGTGAATTATAGTCATATAATCCTGTTAGTGTACCTATAGTATTCCTGCAGAAAGCAGAAGTTGTTTCCCAGAAAGAACACTTTCAGTCTGGGTTTGTAATCATGTGATTGTTAATAACCTTTTTCAACTTGTGTGGAAACCTGTTAAAATATGCAGTGTGTGTAATAACTTCAAGTTGAGTCACAACAGTGTGAACCACAACTCTGTTGGAAAAACTTACAGATGTGGTGATATGGACAAAAGGTTCCACTGAACATGGGCTCTAAAGTGCATGTCTGAAGAGCTATGAACACTTTTTCAGTCAAAGAGATGTGTTGCACTGTAGCTAAGATGAACAAGTGCTAAGAGGTCTTGAGATATGGAATTTAGAGCCCATTATTTCATGGACAGTTTTTTTCTTGTTTTGATCCACATTGCCTCCTGCGAAAGGGTGTCAGTGGAGTTGTGGTTCATCCTGTATATTTCTGAGTACTCAATACTTTCTGAAAAGTTAAAAATGCTATGCTTGCAGCTCATTGTGTAGAGGTTTACACAACATTTGTGAATTATTACCACATACCACCTGAATGGTTCACTGTTGGGCTTGAAGTAAACATTTTGCCGCAAAATATGAACCCATATTACATTAAAGAATTAGTGTATCCAATGTTAAGAAAGTTTGAGTGTGTCACTGGCTGTAATTGTAAGATATTATAATTGAAAAAGTGTGTGTGTGGTTTCTGCAGCAGGTCAGGAATATGTGCATTGCATGAGACCTCAACAGCCACACTTACCAGGTGCAACAGATCTCATGTCTTGTACATCAGTAACTGAGTATTATTAAAGACCTGAGTATCAGTATGTTTAAAAAGCTGAATGTACTGTGCTTTACTGGAATGAAGCCAGTCTATTCACTGCAAACTGGAAGTCACTTCTTTCCAGGTTAGTCAATCTGTAATAATTATGAAAGTATCATCCACTAACAAAAGAGCTTTAGAGTTATCTGGTAAAGCTGACAGAAGGTTATTCACATGTATTAAGAAAAAACTGACTAATATGAAACCATGAGAAACAACCCATGGTACACAACTCATTCGTTGCTAAGAGAGATTTTTTCGTATTTATTCCAGATAAAGATCACAAAATTTTGCATCAGGTTAAGAATTTGGATTTACAAACATTAAGTTAGAGGCATTTTGATGTACAAAGTGGATCAAACTCACAAGTAAGGCAGTAACAAATCAATTTAAATGTCAACAAGGCTGCAGTGATACCACTCCAGTGAAGTGACATTCATCTGTAACTCTTCTTACAGCCAAATTATACTCATGAATGAAAACTATAAGGTAAGATGTAATAGGTAAGACTGCAGATAATGTAAGGGGTGGTGGTGGTGGTTGTTATTTGCATGTGGTCAGTCATTTTGAGGGACATCATGCTACTGTGACAAGGGATTGCAATCAAGCAACTTCATGGGAGATATCTTCTTGGGCATGAGAACAGAAGTACCAGTGATTGCTGGCCTACTTAGAAGCAGATAAGCTAAGAGAAACAAACGAAATCTCTTAAGATTCATTCTGTAATCATCTTGAGTACTGTCAGAAGACTTTGTTGCAATTTGTCTGATTATGTATATCTGAGAGGTCAATACATGAGTTATTAATTCAAATTGAACTCTTGATCATAATTTAAAAATGTGATGTTTATTTCCTTAACAACAATGGAAGTGCTGTCCAAGTATGAGTCCAAGGAGAGCCTAAAAAAAAAAAAACAATCAAATTAAAAAACACATTCACATTACTGCCTAAAAACAATTTTTCTATCACATCGAGCTACCATTTGTAGAAGTGGTACAGTCAAAGTAATAACCCAGATAAATTATGTCGCACTTTGAAATTTACATAGAAATGATGAACCTTGTTTGGATTTTTGGCTTGAAATAATTTTACTGCACCACATTTAGGTATGTTGCCCCAACTGATCAAAAAACTGTTTGTATTTGTGTATATGAATGTGAAATTAATGCATAAACTGATTTATAATTACCCTGCTTTTAAGTTTGATGCACTTTGCACAGCACAGTGCCTTTGTCTTATTATTTTGTGGATCTGAAAATCGTTATCATAGACCAAAATTAATAACCTAAAGTGAAATCTTATGATCTAAAACTGAAATAAATACAAAATAACCATTCCTGGATCACTGTGGATTTTTACTCTGGCTGTGTCACAACTATTACATGAGAGAGTTCATTTTCCTTATGTCGTGCAGTTATTTTGTTAATAAATGCTTACAAGCTGAACATGCTGCCTAGCTGTGGCTTTCCTTTACATCTTTCATAATATAAACTTTTCTATACAGTTACAAATGAAATTAAGTGACACTGTTGTAGCTTAGTCTTGATGTCATTTAGGACCATTTACAAGCCCTGAACAACCATGTGTGACAACATTTTTGTTGTGGTTTCTACTTTTTGCCATCAGGCACTAGCTTGGAATCAACTGAGCAGTCACCAAGTGTAGTGGAGTACCAAAAGCCAAAACTTACCACGAGATCCTTTTCAAACTCAAGGGGCAGCCGACGGCAGAGCTCCTTGTTGAACAGGTAGAGTGGAGCACGCTGCTCGACAAGGTGTGGTGGGAACATGGAACCGTCAGTACCATCTACACGGGAGCACTCTGTGTCACCCCAAGCACGCAGTCGTGGTTCGCCATCAACAGACACAATTACGCCCAGCTGTTTCATGTCACGGGCTCCTGTCTCTGCCTCTATCATTGAACGTCCAATGCCGCTACGCTGAAGACAAAATGGCAAGTTTCAGTTACATCTGTATAATGGTACAGTGAATGGCCAAAAGTAGAGAAGCCCAAAAGTGATAGTTTTGACAGAACCATAACCTGCTGCAGGGAACACACAGATAATGCTTGCAATTATAGAACATTGAATAAGGTCAGGAAGGAACATTCTCCAAATTCAAATGGTTAAATACTATCACTATGGGACTCAGCAATGTTGGAGGAATGGAATACAGATGAATATATATTTTGTGTGTGTGTGTTTGTGTTTGTGTGTGTGTGTGTGTGTGTGTGTGTGTGTGTGTGTGTGTGTGTGTGTGAGAGAGAGAGCGCGTGCGCTGCGCGCATAATATGGTCTATGGATCATGCAACTAACTAGAGGAGCCATCTTCCAGTGAAAAGTGCATGAATACTTACAGCCTCCAGGAAGCCAAGGCGCATATCTGAGGGGCTCAGTCCAAACATGGAGAAGATACTGGAGAGTGTCATGAGGGCCTCCTGGTAGCCCCACAAGAACTCTTCCACATCCAAGTGCAGGAATGGAGATTTGGCCATCACTGCCTTCACCCCAAACTGTGTCCAGTAGCTACTTTTCCGCAGCATCGATATGGCACTCTGAAAGAGTAACACCTCTCTATCAGCTGCTAGTTACTGCTGCCATGAAACTGCATGATGTGAACTTCAACTGATACATTGAACAGCCTTTAATGATTAAACTCCCTGGAAACTAAAAACATTAACAACAGAAAAGACTATCTCAGGAAACAATTTCTATAATAAAAACACAGTGTTTATGTGGAAACTTTTAATTTTGCACCCTTTATACTAGTATTCTTACCCTAGGTGGAATTTTAAGAGTTAACATTCCTGGCTCTTTTCTTCCTTATTTTGACACTGACTGGAAAAGACACTGCCTGTAAGGCAAGTATTACCCAACACAAGAGATAGTTTTCGCTTTAGAAGGGTGGCTCCACACCTTTGCATCAGCCAGTATTTTAATGATCACTGCAATTTCAGTAAACTGACAAAAAGTCATTTTTCCTGTTAGTTTATTAAGGACAAAAAGGCTATCTACATGTACATCTGTACTTTGGAAACCATTGAGAGATGTATGGCAGAAGGTACTTTCCATTCTACCAGTTATTAGGGCTTCTTCCCCTTCCATTCTCATATGGAGCATGGGAGGTGTGGCTGTATAAATGTCTCTGCCTGTGCTGCATTGGCAATTAACTGTTGGCCCACCTGATGTTACACACTCTGAATTGTATCTAATCTTGTCCTTACATTCCTTCGGAGTGTAACTGAGGTTGCAATATATTCCTGTACTCATCATTTAATGGTGGTTCTTGGAACTTTTTAAGTAGGCTTTCTTGGGTTAGTTTGCATCTATCTTCAAGTACGTACCAGTTCAAGTTCCTTCGGTATCTTTGTAATATTATTCCTCTGATCAACCAAACCTGTGACCATTTATGCTGCCTTTCCAGTTATCTTATTTGGTAGGGACACTAGAGCACTATTATAATATGGATAGCATGAAAATTTTGTAAGCACTCTCCTTTGAGATTGATTGTATTTCCCAGTATTCTACCAATAAACCAGTCTGCCACCTACCTTAACTTTGATGGAGCCTATGTGAATGTTCCAGATAATATCCTTATAAAGTGTTACACCAGGTATTTGTACGTGCCTGCGAATTTCAGTTGTGACTCACTGACACACTAGTCATTGTAATGATAGCAGAGAAACTAGTTAGCCATCTACATCTTATCTTGACAAACATCTTAAACAGTTGGCTGAACTGTTTTAGGGAAACAGTGTACAACATGATACAAGGAGACACATAATATGTTTATGAGCATCAGTCCATTCTAGGATCCAAGATTTTGTGCTGTTTTTGAAGTAAGCTGCAGTAAAACATAAGCAAAATAAAGTAATCTCAAAAAGGTTAGTGGTGGATTTCAAAATAAAGTACCGAAAGGCTTTTGCAGTCACTCTCATACCGGCTGCGTTACTGCCACTCACGGCTGATGGAGAATGGTCAGAACTGGGACTAGATCCGAACATCTCCCTCATCAGTGACTCAGATGTGCTCAATAACACCGTGGTCAAGTAACTAGTGAGGAGGGAGAGAGGCTCAAAAATGCCTTTACATTATGTGGTCTTGTTCAAACCAGACATGATAGGATGGTGTATTAATCGATTTCTTTGATCAGACAGAAGGTTCACATTTGAGGAAAAGTCAAAATGAATAAATGAAACTTTTTATTGATAAACAAAGCAATCAGTATCATTTCTCTACTCTTAGCTTCTATGCACTCAGTCTCTCAGTAAGCATCCTGATTCAATCCTGGAAGTACCTTTGTGGCTTTATGCAGAAATACTTTTTCACTGCCTTCACAACCTTGTCATTTGCTGAAAACTGATTCATGTGGGTGTTCTTCCATCAGAGCAAACATGTGAAGACCCCTTCAGTCTAGGCCATGGCTGTAATGTGAGTGCTCCAGCAACTCAGACCCAAGATTTTGAGTACATTGATTGTTTTTCTGGTTGAATGTGTTATCTCAAAACAAAATCATACACTTTGAAAGCATCCTCCTCTTCCTCCTCCTCCTCCTGTTTTTACTTAGGGTTTCACCACCAAAAGTAGCCATCACCACTCACTTTAAGTCAGTATAATGGATTAATACTGAATCTTTCACAACACAAAACATCAGCTTTACTGCAGAACCTTGGTTTCTAAAAACTTTTGTGGTAGGTAAAGAAGATTGTGCCACCCTGCACACTGCTGCTTATGCTGTAAATCACAGTGATTGACCCATGCCTCTTCTCCTTCCTCTTCAAATGGCTTGTATGTGATTTCAACATTTCCAAATATTTGTACGTGTCTGTGAGTTGACATGACAACCAACAAGCATAAGCTATGCAGCAGTTTAGAGATTGATTGGTCATTACAAATGCTGAACCTTCACTAATGTTCAACTGACATGCAGTAGCCTTGTTTCTGACTCAGACTATCATAAATCATTCACTCGGTTGTCTCCATGTCACTGTCTTTTTCAAAATTGTTTGACATACCTGAACCCTCTTCAGCACACTTTTCAAATGACTTATCCACTGTCTAATATTTCATTCAATAAAACAGCCATCACTATACTGAAGCTGTGTTCAGCAAACCATCTACATAGCTTTAGTCCATTCAGAATACGAAAATGAATCATAGACCTCATTTATTTCTTTCTTGGCGCACACAGACAAAGGGGGACTTATAATTAAGTGCACTGAAATCACTGAGTAGAACTGTTCACTGAACTAACTCAGCCAATGTACAAAAACAATAGTGAGGCTAAGGCTTGTTATTGTTGAGCATGCTTCAAGCATTTGCACTAATCTCTGCACTCTGTGACATGCAATAAGCAGAGGTAGCCTACGTTTGTGTAGTGGTGGACTGTGTACCCCATAGCACTGGTACAACTGCTCATCAGTTGTTAGTTGACATTGAATGGTCCATGCATTAGCCCCCCCCCCCCCCCCCCCCTCGCAACCTGGACACAAATTTGTTCTTGTTGTTCTCTACTATTACCTTAATGGCTATTGAAGGTCTGTTAATGTTTGATGGTGTGACAGCATTGCTCTCTCCTACATACTGGCTATCCAGAGCATAAGACCCAAGAGACACACATGGCCACTTGGAGCAGCATGCCAAGAGTGACACCCAAGTGCCAAATTTGTTTATGGGGTGTACCATAATTATTAGTAAAAACTAGCACATATGAAAATATTATGATGATAAAAGCAAAAACATTCAAGTAAACATGAGTCCATAAATGAGCCGTGCGAGAGAGAACTATGACTGTAATGTTACAGGCTGCCACTGACTGCAGTAAGATATTTCCTTGTTAGCATACATGTATTTGAAATGTTAACTATTTTAGTAAATCCCCATCTATTTGAGATCATATTTAACCTTGGCCTACCTTAACAAAGAATAACTTACTACTACACTGCAGCATGTTGACTTTTGTGCAAGGACTTTTTTTTAAAAACCAAGTTGATAAAAACATATTTTAAGTCAACATTTTCTCAAGAAAAAGTGTGTGGAATATCACCTGGAAGTCAATAGACTGAAAAAAAATTACCAAATTAAAGAAAAAATTTAAAATGAGATTTTTATCCAAGGGAACAATTGTCAGCACATTACCTGTAAAATTGTAATTAATATATGATTGATCTGGGGAGCAAAATAACTGATGATGGTCGAAGTAGAGAGGATATAAAATGTAGACTGCCAAGGGCAAGGAAAGCGTTTCTGAAGCAGAGAAGTTTGTTAACATCGAGTATTGATTTAAGTGTCAGGAAGTCATTTCCGAAAGTATTTGTATGGACTGTAGCCATGTATGGAAGTGAAATGTGGAGGATAAATAGTTTGGACAAGAAGAGAATAGAAGCTTTCAAAATGTGGTGCTACAGAAGAATGCTGAAGATTAGATGGGTAGATCACGTAACTAATGAGGAAGAGTTGAATAGAATTGGGGAGAAGATGAGACTGTGGCACAACTTGACAAGAAGAAGGGACCAGTTGGTAGGACATGTTCTGAGGCATCAAGGGATCACAAATTTAGCATTAGAGGGCAGCGTGGACGGTAAAAATCATAGAGGGAAACCAAGAGATTCACACTAAGCAGATTCAGAAGGATGTAGGTTGCAGTAAGTACTGGGAGATGATGAAGATTGCACAGGATAGAGCAGCATGGAGAGCTGTATCAAACCAGTCTCAGGACTGAAGACAACAACATGATTGATATATATTTCTCTTTTCTGTCACACATAAATTGTGTATTCACTTTCAGATGTATCTGACAAATATGCAAGATGTTCTGGATTAGATGCAGAGGATACTTCAATGGAATTCTGGAGGGCAATCACACCAGGAGTGAGCAGCCACTCTACTACACTGCAGATCCAGAGACAGAAGACCCCACAGTAGAGAGAGTATTGAATGTAGTACACTGTATAAAAAACTAAAAAGCACCAAGCACTGATGGAATAACTACAGAACTGTTAAAATGGGGGAATTGGTTCTCATAAGCTAATTTGCAATTTACTGAGTTGATTTGGAACCACAAAACAGTTCCAGAAGAGTGGACCTTAGGGGTTATCCAATCAAGAAAGGAGACAAGACTCCGTGTTCAAATTACCGAGGATTTACCCTCCTGAATGCTACAAAAGGCTGGTTCCATACGCAGCAGACTTTCTGGGAGAATATCAGAGAGGATTTCGGCCTAATATGTCAACAACAGATCAGATATTTGTGTTGAGGCAAATACATGAAAAGGAGCACGAGTACAATATTGAGGCTCAGAACCACTGTGTAGACTTCAAGCAGGCCATCAATAGTTTTTACAAGGCACAAATGTTGATTCATTTGCTACTGCTTGTTATACCATGTAAGGACGTTTCATTTATTCAGAAACCCTCGCTGGTTTCAAGGCAACAGGGTGTGTAGATGGAGAACTAAGTAAATGATTTAGCATTAGTAAAGGCATCAGGCAAAGGGACAATCTCTCTACAATGCCTTTTAATCTATCTCTTGGATCCCCCATTCTCAAGCTTCAAATATCTCATCACATACGCACAAAGTCAACCCATGTGTGTGCATATGTTGATGATGTAGTAATTATTAGTAGACGAAGACTTTCACTAGAGACAACAAAACAAGATGAAAGAAGCTGCACTACCTAGGGGTCTTGCTATTAATGAAATGAAGACAAAGTACATGAATTCCACTAGGCACAAAAATAACAACTTGGCTAAACAATCAGCAGCAGGTTTCAATCCTGAACAAGTGCAGAACTTAAGACTATCTGAGTTTTAATGTTAATAGGACAAAAAATTCCATCACATTTGAGATAAAACTACAGATCATAAATAGTAATAGGTGCTTCCACAGGCTTAAGAAATTATTGGCACTAGTTTACTAAAACTGGAAATTCCCAAGGATGAAACTAGTTGTAACCTATGGATGTAAAACATAGTTACTAATGAATCCTGATGAGAAGCAGCTCAGGATATTTGAACACAGGTTTCAGCACATAGATCAATGAGACAGCTCAGGATAAAAACAGTTTCTAGAGATCTAGAATTAACACTTAGCTGGATCGCCTCATACAAGGAGCTGACGTTGCAAAAATAATAAAAGTAGTAGAATAGCTTGGCTTGGACATGTGCTTAGGATGGATACTTGAAAAAGAACTAGAAGTGTTTCTGAATGGTGGCCAACTAGAAGAAGACAAAGAGGAAAACCATAAAAGTGATGGATAGAGAATGTGGAACAAGGTATATAATCTTTTAAGAGTCAAGGGATGGCAGAGAACTACCCTGGAGAGGGCAGAATGGAGGACACTTGTTGAGCAAGCTCATACTAACATAGGGTTGTAATGCCAGAGAATGAGAATAAGAATAAGATTTTCAGTTGCAAACATAAAAAGTTTGAACATGTTTTTCAGTTATTATTTACTTTCATGGCAAATTTTCTAATATTTTCCATCATTCTTTGAACTCTCTTTACATCTGGGATACAACTTATGCAGTTAAATAGTGCCTCCTGTTTTACACATCCTATTTCTTCACTGAAAAGTAAAATAATATGTAAACTATAGAATTAATTAATTACACTCTAAACTAAAAAACAGCAGAATATTTATGTTTTCATTCCTTCCATTCAGTTTAATAGATGACACATTTGTCTTAATGCTGGAACAATAGAACTGATCTAGCAGTATCTTTTATCACTAAAATCTTTTAAAGATCTCAGGAACTACCTTGAAAAGAAATCAGTTTTTCTTCATTTGATATTTACCACTGCACCAAGATTCAGAAATTTATTTCTATTGGAAGGAACGCCTATGCTGCAAGAGAAAACAATTCTTTTGTATGATCACTAGATTTTGATTTATTTTTAAAAGTATTTTCACTTCAAAATACATCATCTACATCTCATGGAACATGCAATTCACCTCAAAATACGTCTTCTACATCTCACAGAACGTATCCTATTGTTGGAGCTACCTCTTTCTGTCAACAAAACAGACATTTTGTGTATTTTTATAAAACGGATTTAAAGATCATTACAATTTACAGTCACAACATTTCATGCTGCATAATTATGCAAATGCCTTTTTACAACATAGCAACCATGAACAGAATACATGCTTGAGAAAGATCTTGGCTGATAGTGCACAGTATTATCTATTCTTCACTTAGCTCGACTGATACTAATGAGGCATCCTGAATAAACAGACTGTTGTAAATTTTTATCCAATTTTTTTGAAAATTAAAGTAAACATAAAATAATCCAGCCCTTACTTGTGCAGGTGACTTGGTAAGAGAGGAAAGACAGTTCTAGTGGATGTTCTGTCGCATGTGGCCAACACGTGGTAGGGAAGCTGCAATTTACCAGCTGAGGCCAACCTACAAGCACAGCTTTTAACGCACAGATAGCATGATTGCAAAGAACTGTATTCACAGGTTATGCCAATACCACCACAAATTTAAGATCACAGTCTCTGATTAGAGTACTGAATAAGAAAATCAGTGAACAAAGTGGTGCGCTGGCCCAGTGCTGAGAATGTGTGTCTGTACAGGTGCCAAGTTACTTTGTGTCATTTTTCACTTAAGCCAGGTTTCCACAGACATCAATTAGTTACTCTACATCCTCCCACCACTGCACTTACATGCAAGTTAGCGTTTGCATATTCTGAAGTTGGAAATTGAAACTGAACAATGAGGATCTTTTCCACTTCTTTAGAATTTATTACCACCAGATTCTCACTTATGTTTGATTAATTGAAATGCTAATAACATATCACTAGTAATCCTAAGCATAGACAAATATGGGCAATGTAGGTAACACTTAACTTTTTGAACTGTTTTGATGAAATAAATCTGCATAATGTATCCCTTACGATCCTTACTCTTTAATTGGTACAAATGTTTTAAACCATGCTATTTACTTAAAACCACTAAATTAAGGTTGTGATATTTTTCTGCGACACATATTTTAAATCTGATGTTATTTGTGAATAAAAAACCAAATTAAATTAAGATATGAGTCTTACTATGTAATTGCAAAGCATCTTCCTGCTGGTGTGAAATGTGTTATTAACAAAACGGCTAAAACATAACTAACTACTTTAAGGAACTTCCATATTGATTTTTGGGAAACTGTTGTTACTGAAATGAGGTAAATTTTTACTGAAGCTAAAGAACATGCTGGGAAGAAATTATATTTGATATTTTCCAAAAAATCCACTAAAATGCAATATGTTTATTACATTTACATGGCTGACTACTTTCACTGTGAATGAGACTCTTCTGTAATAAGATTCATTTATTGCCTAATGACATTTTATTTTACAATTCATAATATGTCATTTTCTATTTGAATGTATGTCAAATTTCATTAACTTTTTGGTTTTAACACTCTCTGACATTATAGCAAAGTGTATATAAGGCCCATGAGGAACCACTGTTGTAAGCCAGTTTTGCTCAGATTTCATGGTGGACACTGTGCCTGTCTAATTTGTAAATATGCAATGATTATTTAAGGCGTACACTGTGCTATTGTCTGTCAGTTATACTATTGCTTGGTCATTACATGGATGATTCCAAGATGGAAACAAATCCCTTCGAAATTAAAAAATGTGTATGGCACAAACTGAGCAACTTGCTCACTCCTGTCAGCTGTTTTTGTACCTGGATTTGGACCTTTCTTTTCTACAGCAATAAAAGCACATTACCTTTTCATCACAAATTGCTCAAGTTAAGTATAGGCTCAAAGAGTTCACCTACCACATTATTTTCTGCAGATACTGGTAATTAACTGGGTAACTTAGAGAGTTTTTATTACAGTATTGTATTAATGTAATTCAGTAACTTTATAAAATTCATCGCATTAACTAACTTTCATGTATTTGAACCCAGCCAGTTTCAGTTACTTTAAAAAAGTTACAGAAACTATTCAAAGTGCTACTTACATGGCTTTCAATATGGTGACAGGTGCAGATATTCATTAGAGAGAGGGGGGAGGAGGAGGGGGGGGGGGAGAGGGGGTAATTGGTGTCACCCAAAGCTTACCAGTAAGCTAAGCTTTGAATGAAACTAGTTTTTCCCTGTACAGAACTTAATATGGTTGCACAACTTTTAGCTGAATAATTTATTCTGTTACTGACAAAGAAGAAACAAACCCACAAATGTTTGGTATGGAAATAGGTATCTAGTAAAACTCGTTTGGAGCTACAGTATCTGGTCAAGTCAATGCAGAAAAATTATGGGAAGAAAGTTGTTTAGTTGAAAATTTTTGTACAGTGTTTGGGGGAAACCCAGCTTAGCACAATCATGGCCAGTAATTTGGAATAATTTACATTTGTCACTTACAGTTTTGTATGTCTTGCCAACAATCATCCATAATTTCATTACACATCATTTTTAAAAAAAGTTGCTTTGTCCAAGCTTTTGATTTCTGTCCATAACATCTTTGCTCAAAGCAATTTCTTCCTGATCAGTGGGCTTGTCTATATTGCTGGAGCTAAATATTCTTTCCTCGTCTGACACACTTATTACTCTATCAACAATATAGAGTATCTGCTATTCATTTAACACAGTTGTTTAACTTTCCTATAAACAAAATACCCCTCCATCGGTCGCCTGACACAGAAGGATGTCATCTATTGAGAAACAAGAGGACTACTGATTCTTGAATTAACTAAGGGTTTTTTTTTCACACAGGATAGTGCATGTAACTCAAAATTGTCTCAGGATGGAATCTACCACATTTTGCAGCCAACTGTTCAGCTGTTGATGAGTCTAAGTTTCTCTCACTAATGCAGATGTGACTCACCACCAGCGGCATGTTGATGAGACGCAGCTTCGTGGTGTTGAGTCCGCCAACAGACAACTCGGGCACAAAGGTGAAGGACGCATCATCCTGGTACCGGACAGTGCCATTGTTCGTGAAAGCTACGTTTACTTTGTGCAAGTGTTGCCTGAAACATAATAACCATGCAAATGTTATGTAGGTCTTGCTCTTCATGACAAACTGAGCAACTTGGCAGAATGGTTTGCACAGTGGACTTGCACTCAAGATGTTGGCAGTTCAAACCTTTCCACCTATCCATAGTTTCTTTAAGTTGCTTAATAAAATGTCTGCATGGTAAGAGCTGCTTCCTTCCCCAGCTTTTGCTCAGTCACTAGTTTCCTTGATGTTGACAGGGCCTTAAGCCATTATGTTTTAACAAAATTGCATTTTTTAAACCACTAAGAGCTGCAGACAAAATTATCCTTTATTCACTATGACCTTCAACCAACAAGTTATTATGAGGTAATAAGAAACAAAAACTATGATGATCTACCACCTGAGCCATCCAAGCATGATTCACAACACGTTTAGTCTCACAAGATACCCCAGACAACTTCTGTGAAGTCTGGAAGCTAGGAGTTGAGGCACTGCCATAAGGTTGTGAGTCATGCCTGGACTGCTCACACAATGAGGCACTTGTCCACAGAAGGCGAAGGTCCCAGGTTCAAACCCTGGTCTGGCACACAGTTTTAATATTCCAGGAAGTTTGAAATTGGCACACACACTAATGCAGAGTGAAAATTCATTCTGAAGGCAATATACAATTATTTACATGACCGGTTTGAAATCTTTCTTGCTGCAGTGGTAATAAAACAAAATAATAACTGTCTCAGGTCACTGACACTACTGTCGACAACAAACTGCATCAACACATCTTAGTTCATAGTTTGTATTCCATGACCCTGTGTGGAGAGCGCATTTCTCCTGATGGTCAGTTGATCAAGACTAGTAATGAATACATGTTTAAATTCTCTGCAGCTCTTCATGGTTTACAGTCATGACTTTCTTCAAATTTTCATTTTTTTTTTTTATGTGGACGACTCTACAAGACTACAAGTGTATGTCTTCTAGTAATATGAGTGCACTTCATTTATCTTTTCCATTCTGGCAGTGGTTGAGAAATGTGAATGTGGTGTGAATGGACAATGATTTGGCTGAAACTGTAACCAATTCCCAAATGAGATATCAAAATATTTACTTCCTCACCAACTAGCTTACAAACCACTCCAGACTCATCGTGTTGTTTACAAAATTAAGTCATGGCACTGTAAAAATATTTTAATTGAGAAGATATGAACAAAAAATGCACAGAAGTTTTAGAATGAGTTTGTTATTACTTTCATTATTTACTGTCGCATAGAACTGAAGGTTAAGTAAAATTTCATAACCTTCAGTAAAAAATCATAATGACGAAACCTTGCAGTGTCCCACCAACCTTGTATGAAGATGTGGCCTGTGTGGTGGTATCAGGACAATGAAAGCACTATGGGTTGGTATCTGCTTATTTCTCTTCAATGTAGTGAGAGAGAAAGTCTACTAGAATACTTAGCAGAGGCAGTGATGGAATGGAGAAGAGAAGTTTATACGAAGAAGATAAGGGAGCAAATACTTACAATCTTCCAAATACAATCACAGAACACTTTATTTTTCAATAATTATACTTTACTCAGAGAGGTGTCTTACAATGGCTTTTTATCCATCAATGATTACACTCTAGCAACCCTTAGTCCCTGACAACTGCCATTTACCATCAGAGACTAGTGCTTTATTAGTGACTTGTTTCAATGATATCGTTAAAGGCTTGAATCAAGATAAGAGATGAGTGCAACACAGTGCTCATTCCTTGTATGTAAGAACAAGGGGCTGTAACCTAAATGACATTACAACAATGAATAAGTCAGTAGTGCCCAGAATAGAATGGGTTTGTTGAGTTAGGGTTTAAACTATGCAGATAAAAAGACAAATTACAGATGTGCGCATACAGAATAAAGACTTGAGTAATCGACTGATTTACCATAGAGATAATCCAAGTGTGTCAGTCTGACAAGTTTATGGTAAACCTACAAAGTTCTTGTAATATGTTAACTACACATTCATGCTACAGCCACTGAAAGGCACCCACAACTGTTCCAAAAGCTTTCGGTTAGTGCTAATACTGTTTTTAAGTGAATTCCTTACTTCAGTGCCTTTCCTTGTCATCACCACCGACTTTCTCTGTACAGACCTAAAGGTGTGCTTGGCCCGTCACTGGACACACTATTAGTATTTATCATCGTCACTCTTTCTCTATACACTGATGAACTCTAAAGTACCTTTAGCTGCTGGTCTCATATACTGTCTAGTGTCTTGCAATATTATATCACACACAGTTACTTTTTTAATGAACATTGTTCATAACCTCTTCTATAAGGTATTGTATATTAGGCAAATGAAACTTCCTCAAACTTCAGAGAATTCAAAGTAATGAAAATGATATTTTATGGAAGACATGTTCAAATTAATTTACAAGAGGCTTTAACAACAGTCTGAGTTGAGTCTTGCTGCTGTACCTACTTTACATCTTTGAAGCAATGAGTGCCATGCTCTGTCGAACATGATGGGATTCTGTTTCATGTAGTGAAATACATAACTGATTCAGTTAGTGAGCCCAGCTTTGATGAATAATGCTACAGTCATGTTGTTGTTGTTGTTGTTGTTGTTGTTGTCGTCTTCGGTCCTGAGGCTGGTTTGATGCAGCTCTCCATGCTACTCTATCCTGTGCAAGCTTCTTTATCTCCCAGTACCTACTGCAACGTACATCCTTCTGAATCCACTTAGTGCATTCATCTCTTGGTCTCCCTCTACGATTTTTACCCTCCACGCTGCCCTCCAATACTAAATTGGTGATCCCTTGATGCCTCAGAACATGTCCTACCAACCGATCCCTTCTTCTGGTCAAGTTGTGCCACAAACTTCTCTTCTCCCCAATCCTATTCAATACTTCCTCATTTGTTATGTGATCTACACATCTAATCTACAGCATTCTTCTGTAGCACCACATTTCTAAAGCTTCATGACATGACCTAAAAAGAGCCATCATCCTATCCTATTCTCCTCCTCATCATCATAGTCATCATCCTTGTTATCACCAATGTATGTCGGACAACGACTGTCTCTGAAGGTATCCGTACATTATACCATTCAGTTACAGTAATCTATGTTGCTACTGTACGTTTTCTGATGTCACCTACCTGCTTCCAATTAAGTCATCTTGGTCTGATTTTATTTAGTTTCATCAAACAAGGTGGCTCCTCACATTCTGGAGGAAAGTAGTTCAAATCTCTGTCCAGTCGTCCAGGCTTTCAGTAGTTTCCCCAAAGTGCTAAGGCAAATGCTGGAATAATCTAAAGGGTAAGAGGTCACACATTCTTTACAGTACAGCAATTGTTCACAAAGGACCACCCAACCGAACAAGAGGACAAGTGCTACTTCGACTGCTGCTAATCGTCACCCAGTGGTTACAGGATTTTCGTCCACTAAATGTAGCACATTCTCCTTCATCACAGGAGTGCACGCTGAGCGAGGCCTCTTGCTGTTAACATTTTCGGCTGCTGGAGAACCTGTGTCCCTAACAGGATGAGAAACTTGGTGGAACAGAGAGCATATGCTGGCAGCCTACTTCCATTTGCTACACTATAGTGGAAAGCTTTATCCACCTTGTCACTTGTGGAGCAGTAGTGGAAATGATAAAATCGTAATGAACCATTCTTCCAAAGAAACAGTACCTTACAATAAAGACGAAAGTGTCATTGGCAGTAGTAAGACACCACCACACATACCCAGAGTAGCGAGTAATGTACTGCAAAATGATGATTAACTCGACTGTAACTTGCAGTACCAAGTAATCGGAATCACGTAACTACCTAAAGCCGTCCTCACACGGGACGTGTTTCTCATCGCGAAGCATGCCAGAGTTGGGTCGGTCGTCGCGATCGCTGCGAGCTCTGAAACCACCTGCAGTATCTCACGGGCCGTGCTCCTCATCGTGATTTGCTACCTCAGCGCTCTTCAGTGGCATCTCACGCGTAAATTACATAATTGTCCTACAAAAATTGTGGCGCGTAAAACAGGTGCGTTAACTTTGTTAACGATACTCGAAGAAATAAAATGAAATGATCGTGTGGCATTGTAGGCCGGAAGGCCCCGTCCGGGGAAGTTCGGCCGCCGGGTTGCAAGTCTTATTTAAGGTGACGCCAGATTGAGCGACTTGCGCTTCGGCGATGATGAGATGATTGACGATGATAACACATCACCCAGTCCACGGGCGGGGAATATCTCCAACCCGGCCGAGAATCAAACCCCGGCCCGACGC
This sequence comes from Schistocerca gregaria, assembly GCF_023897955.1. NCBI lineage: Eukaryota > Metazoa > Arthropoda > Insecta > Orthoptera > Acrididae > Schistocerca > Schistocerca gregaria. Next base: position 340,455,377 of record NC_064927.1, on the reverse strand, counting down.
ATGGTAGGCAAGCACGTTACCACTCAGCTAAGCAGGCGGACGATAGTCGAAGAAAAAAACGGAGGAAATCAATAAGATAATTCTGGTCTCGCCGATCGCTTCGGCAACACATAATGCTTTACAACATCTGACATACACACTATTAGAAACTCCTTAACTCAATGCAGTTACCATCCAATTTTCGTTTTTATAATAAATATAGTTAAAGTATGCTGTCTAATGCCAGTTTGTGCATTCACAATATTTATATTCTCGATGATGCACTGACTACCATCACTCTGAAGTTACGTACTTCATCACATGGATTTAAAGATTGAGGTTTGCGTCGTAATTTCATTCGAATGGAAGAGGAGACTTTTTCTAAGGCGCTCGTCATAACTGAAAAAGATATTTACTGACAAGATACAAACATGAGGAGCACCATAAAAGCAAGAGATAGGTATATGTATTTTACACTAACTGGCAGCCCCGTTAGGATTTCTGAACACTGGGGAAACATTCCAGTCGTTGGCCTTTCCAAAAAGTAAACTGCAGCTAATATATTATCTATAAAAATCACATGGACAACTGGAGGTAACACTCCTATTAAATCAACAGCATCTTTGCCTTCTTCGGAAACTGGTGGTATCGAACTGGGGTACACATCCACGAACATTAAGGGCTACAGCTCTTGCCTTATGCTATTCTGCAAGAGAGTATGCTAGCCCAGTGTGGTACAATTCAGTACATGCAGAGCAGGTTGATATAGCCTTAAGTGACAGTTGTAAGATTGGTGCAGGCTGCCTAAGGCCAACTCCCGTGGACAAAATTCAGTGTCTCGCTGGGACTGCTGCATGTGACATCAGAAGAGAGGTCGCCGCTAACAGAGAGGCATAAATTAAATACAGTGACCTCACATGCACTCTTTGAACATCAACCTGCCAAGCCAAGACTTAAGTCCAGGAAGAGTTTCCTAACAACTTCACAGCCCTTAAAAGGTTCAGCTGCGGCAATCCGACTCACCAAGTGGAAAGAAAGATCCCAACACCTGTCAAACTGGATGACACCACAAGAACCCCTGCCGCCTGGACACATGGAGAAGTGGGTCATCTGGAAGTCCTTGAAAAGACTCTGGACCGAAGTCGCGAGATCGAGGGACAATCTCCTTAAATGGAACTTCCAAGTGCCAACACAACACTGTGCGAATGCGGTGAATTGCAGACAACCCGGCATCTCTTCAAATGTAACTCAACTGTAGCATGAAGACTTAACGTCTGCAGCACCAAATGCTATCAAAGTTGCTCAATTCTGGGTGACTACTGTATAGTTTTCTTTGTATGTATTGTATTTGTGTTTTCGTTTTAGTATACCTCTGACACGAATAAGGAAAGAATAGCATCGTTTAGGAAACAAAAGGTGAAATACAAACATCTGAAAAGACGTGAATGAATACTTGTTACTTTTCGCTTCACAGATCACGACAGTATCAACTGAGCAGTACATCATGGCAGACAGGCCTATACAGGGTATACACTGCCGAAAGACTGTATCTACACCTATCATTATTTGGTGTTTAGCTAAAACAGATCGTATCAAAATGACGCACTTTTGATAGATCATTATGCAGTAGCATTGGAACCGCTTATTTTTATAGCACGCAAGTTATAAAACTAAAAACATCAACTACAGCAAGCCTTTATCTACCGGTATGTAGTTTTGTGTCAATTTATTACAACGAATAACGCGGTTTCGAGAAATTCTCAAACTGATGATGCTTTGGAACAGCTTATATTCATACTACGTACTCTACGATGAAGAAGACCAACCAAATACGTAGTTTAATCCAATACAACAAGACGGCTCCTCAGTTCTTTCTGTGAGATGAAAACGATATCATATCTCATTGGCCACGTTCCTCTCCACGAGGAAGAAATCTGACATGCCAGGTTTTTCATTTCACCCTACGGAGTGTAGTGGAACGTGCAAATTCCACCTCCTTGTCCGCGTGCATTTACAATTTACACGTCCCGTGGGAGTACGGCTTAAAGTTCAAATCTTATCTGTACCTGAAGTGCTACGGGAAGACATCTAAACATTCTGCTTGCACTTTTGATAGAACGCCAAGGCAACGACTGTACTCATATCCGTAACTAAACGTCTTTCGGCATCTAACAAGTGACGATAGCTCCGGACACACGTCTAATACATTTATTTTTCCTCGTTTAGACGAGTACTAGACATCTCTTTTTTTAACACAATGCATTTATACTGAAGCTACGAAAGCCATGGAATACCTCCTAATATCGTGTCGAAATTCTTTTTACCTGGCATAGTGCAGCAACTCTACGTGACCTGGACTCAAGAAGTCGTTTGAAGTTCCTTGAAGAAATATTGAGCCATGTGCTGCCTCTATAGCGAAATTGTTGTCGGTGCAGGAAGTTCTGCACGAACTGAGCTCTCCTTCATGTCCCATAAATGTTCGATGGGACTCATCTCAGACGACCTAGGTGGTCAAATCATTCGCTCGAATTGTCCAGAACCACTGTGGTCCAGTTAAATGGCGCGTTGTCATCCATAAAAAATGTCATCGTTGTTTGGGAAGATCAAGCCCATCAATGGCTGAAAATGGTCTCCAAGTAGGCAAACATAGCCATTTACGATCACTGATCGGCTCAGTTGGACCATAGGAAGCAGTCAATTCCACGTAAACGCAGGCCACGCCATTAGGCAGCCACCACCAGCTTGCACAGTGTCTTGTGGACAACTTGGGACCGTGGCTTCGTTGGTTCTGTGTCACTCTAACCCTAACATCAACCCTTACCAACTGAAATCGGGGACTCATCTGACAACCCCCCCCCCCCCCCCACACAGTTCTCCAGTCGTCTAGGGTCCAACCGATATGGTGAGGAGCCGATGAGAGGTGCTGCAGGTGATGTGTCGTTAGCATCGGCATTCGCGTCGGTGGTCTGCTGCCATAGCCCATTAACGCCATAGTTCGCCTCACTGTCCTAACGAATAGGTTCGTCGTACGTCGCACACGTATTTCTGCGGTTATTTCACGTAGTGTTGCTTGAATCTTAGCACTGAGAACTCTAGGCAAACGCCACTGCATTCAATCGTTAGGTGAAGGCGCAGAGAATGGGCTGTCCATGGTGAGAGGTAATGCCTGACATTTTGTATTTTCGGCAGTTATTTAGCACTGTGTATCTCGGAATACTGAATTTCCGAACGATTTCCGGAACGGAATGCCCCTGACCAAGCTCCAACTACCATTCCGCGTTCGAAGTCTTTTAGCTCCCGTTGTACGGCCATAAAAAAGTCGCAGACCTTTTCACACGAATCTCCTGAGTACAAATGACAGCTCCGCCAGTGCACTGCCCTTTTATACCTCGTGTACGCGATATTACCGCCATCTCTGTATGTACAGATCACTATCCCTGTCACTTCAGTGTATGTGTTTACGTAAGAAGCGGGGTACGGTCATAGCAGTGAGGCTTCGCGATAGCCGCTTCCAATGACGGGAGGACAGGCCAAGCTCAGAACACAGGTGTCAACGGAGACGTCCTCGAGTCAATACGAGCCGCAAACACAGACGTCACAGCATAGCACCATACAGCACAGCCGCTGTCTTGGCCGAGGACGACAACCGTCTCTGGCACACTGTGGAGTCACCACGAAGGCTGCGCTCGCCCGCATACCGACTGCATAACACAATTGGCACCGATTCAAAGCAGGCGGGCGGGGGGAAGTTTAACGACCTTCCCTTGGCTGCTTTCGTCTGCGCTCTTTGGAGGTCGCCCTAGCTCCTCTATAGTTCTACCATCCGTCGTTATGTACTGCACCCAATAGCAGACTAAACTATTGATGATTAATGAAAAGCATCGCAGCCACATTACACATTTTTTTGTGTTACGACCGGTTTCATTTCTTTGAACATCTCCAGGTTGCCCTTTTCTCACATGATATACTTCGAACTATGTATGAAGCACACCAGGCAAGATTCCATATTCCTTATATTTCCGCATTTGACACGGTGCCCCAGAGCAGACTGTCAACGAAGGTACGAGCATACGGAATAGGTTCCCAGAGGTATGCGTGCCTCGAAGGCTTCTAACGTAATGTAACACAGTTTGTTGTTACAGACGGCGAGTGTTCATCAGAGACGAGGCTATCGTCAAGAGTGCCACGGTGGAGTGTGATAGAACCCGTAACACTTTCTATACACAAACGATCTAGCGGAACAAGGTGAGCAGCAATCTGCAGTTGTCTGCTGACGACGCTGTGGTGTACGGAATGTGTCAAAGATGATTGACTGTAGGATGATACAAGATAACTTAGCCAAAAATTCTAGTTGGCGTGATTAATGGCACCGACTCTAAATACAGAAAAGTGTAAGTTAACGCGGGCTAGGAGGAGAAACAAACCGATGATGTTCGGATACAGTGTAGATAATGTGTGGGAGTTATGTTGCAAAGTGATATGAAATGGAACGAGTATGTGAGGTCTGTGCTAGGGAAGGTGAATGTTCGACTTCGGTTTGTTGGCAGAATTTTTAGGGAAGTATGGTGATCTGTATACGACGCTGCTGCGGCCGGTTCTTGAGTATTTCTCAAATGTTTGGATCCGCACCATGTTGGATTAAAAAGAAGACATCGAAGCAATTCTGAGGGGGGCAGCTCGATTTGTTACAGATAGGTTCGAACAACACGTAAATGTTTACAGAGATGCTTCGCGAATTTAAATGGGTATCACTGGAATGAAGGCGACGTTCTTTTCGAGGAAGAAAATTTAGAGAACCTGCATTTGAAGCTGATTGCACAATGATCCTACTGCCGTCCACATAAATTTTGCCTGAGGATGACAAAGAAAGGGCTCATGTGGAGGGATATAGGTAGTCATTTTACCCTTGCTCTGTGTGCGAGTGGAACAGGGAAGGAAGCGAGTAACGGTGGTACAAGGGTATCCTCAGGAGTGACCCGGGAAAGTAGCCATGCACCGTACGGTGGCTTGCGGAGTACGTACGTGTGGAGACGTAGTTAAACAAAAGAGGAAGGTGGGATAAAGCTACAGCATCTTAAAGAATAAAATAGGTGACTTGCACTGGTAAAAACTTTATACGAAATCCTCACTGAGTTGTGCTGAAGTCAAAACATAGATGCTCTGTCTGTCGTATGTAATGTTACAGACAACATCCAAGAGCAATGATCGCAAACATTCAGCGGACCGCTTGGCAGAAGTATTGCGAGACGATGCGGCATGTTGCATAGAAAAACAACTAGACAGCGGCGATACATGACAGAGTTTACACGTAAACTTAGTATTAAGTGTGTGTCGAGCGTTATAGTCGACTGTGCGATCATAATCGTTCCAAGCAATGACGAAACCTTATGAACGAAACTAATATTAAAGAGGGCACAATTAGTGCAAACAATTGAAAATTGGAACCGGACGAAAATAATACAGTCTGTTTGGTTCTACTTCTCAGCTGTTTCCATTAATTGCGCACTCTTTAGTATTAGTTCTGTGCTTAAGTTTCGTAATTGCTTGTGATGATTATGATCGCACAGTCGACTGTAGCACTGGACCGAGGCCAAATTCCAGTATTGCTCGACCACAGTATTATTTCACCTAGGAGGGAGGTCGTTTCGGTTGCCTTATGGTTAGTTTTTATCGTGATATTTCACGAAGACACGCGGAACCATTTGATCGTGCGGTAGCGTTCTCGCTTCCCGCGCCCGGGTTCCCGGGTTCGATTCCCAGCGGGGTCATAATTTTCTCTGCCTCGTGATGACTGGGTGTTGTGTGATGTCCTTAGGTTAATTAGGTTTAAGTAGTTCTAAGTTCTAGGGGACTGATGACCATAGCTGTTAAGTCCCATAGTGCTCAGAGCCATTTAAACCACTTGAGAATATGAACACAACTGTCTTGGAATCATTCGCAGTGCGATACGTTTTCCTCTGCCATCACTGTACTTGTTTGTTGTACCATCAGCGCGTGTTTCCGGTGACGGCCACGGGAGGCCAGGTGCAAAAACATCGTGGTCGGGTTACACTGCTTACATGTTTACCTCTGTCGAGGGCTAGGCACTTTACTGTACGCATCATGCAGTATAAGGTCGCCATAACTTCCGCCAAGCGGTCGGCAGTGTGTTTTACGATCGATATTCTTGGATTTGGTCTGTAGTATTACATACGACAACCAGATCATTTATATCATGACTTCAGCACAAATCTGTGTTATGAGAGCGAGTCTCCAGTTCTATTCGTAAGATACTGCAGCTTTACCCTAACTTCCTTTTTTGTTAACTGCAGCCAACCTGAAGATGTTCAAAGAAACGAAATAGGCTCTAACACAAGAAGGTTTAATAATACAGCTGAGGCGTTTCTCATTAATCATTAACATTAATGTCAGCTGTGGGCTAAACATGATCAAGATTAGAGCTTAGAGAAAACTTTAATTATTTGGTATGTTCCGCGTAGGCCGCGAAGCACGGTGAAACCTGCGAAACAGGATAGCAGCAAGCGTAAGGTGTATGATGCTGAAAGAGTATTCGTTATTACAGTTGATTGACAACAGATACATAGACGTCTACAACTAATGGAAGCTATGAAGCTGTGACTACGCTCTTCGTAACGTATTATTCATAGTTGTTTTAAAATATCATACGTTTGACCATAAGTGCAAAATATAACAAAAAATAATCAAAATTTCCCCGTTTAATCATTGTTGACAACAAAACGCAGATAAATACAAAATTTAGTGTAGAATTTCTATAATGTACTCAGCTCAGACAGCTGATATGATAGCTACGGTCGCAAGTTCGAATCCTGCCTCGGGCTTGGATGTGTGTGTTGTCCTTAAGTTAGTTAGGTTTAAGTAGTTATAAGTTCTAGGGGACTGATGACCTCAGATGTTACGTCCCATAGTGCTCAGAGCCATTTGAACCCATAGTGCTCAGAGCCATTTTTTCGATCTGATAGACCGCATAGATAGAGCTATTAGGATACTTACTAACAAGATCCAAATAGCAAGCAAAAATCGACCCCAGTCGTCCTGCTCGATCCACTTTTTAAACCATTTCCACCACTATGGCAAGAGTAGTAAATTCAATCTAACGAAAGCAGAAGCCCCATAACAGTCCTGCGCTTAGAAAGGAAATGAATATCAAGCGAACTACGAAACATGAGTGAGTGAGTGCAAATAATAACACAGAGTAAGAATAGCACACCACTTCCTAACAACTGAAAAAGAACGGCAAATAGTTAAAAGCCTCAAACAACCAAAAGTAGCTAAACAACGGTCCAGGGGCCACAAGGTCTGATATGTCATTCACTGGCACACGCAATGTTGTATGCAAACGTTTTTCTCAAGAGAAAGAAGGCGGTATGACGTAGATATTAAATGTATTTCGATGAGGACAAGTGCGAGGCGACCTAAGATTAATAACATTGGAGGAAATAAGACAAATAAGCTAAACCAAGAGTAATCCCATGAGACAAGACTTCCGAATGAAAATGCAGCCTCTGTTGCAGGTGTTTATTTTTAAATCGTTTCGCCCTAGTGGCGCATCTTCTGATTTTCTTTGACTGCGTAAACCGCACTATTCAAAAAAGTAAATGGGGCGGTTTACGCTAGCAAAGATATTCTGAGGAGGCGCTAAATGCTTCAATTTTAAAGCAAATACCAGCAACAGAGACTGCCTTTTCGTTTGAAAACTGGATTACTGTTGCTGAAGCAGGGCGAAAATGGAGTGGAGAAACAGATATAGGTAAGACTTTACTGGAAACCAATAACAAAACCAACAGGCGTACGATTCATGCATGCACCCAAGCGCCTGGAAGATAGCAAGAATTATACCCATTCCAAAATCTGTGAAAACTCAGTCTAAACCTGGCAGCTGCCTACCCTCTGGTCTATCAACAATGCAAATTTCTTTTAGAAACGAGTCAACGACGAATTGGAACCACCACATTATAAGGCCGAAGCAGTTACGATTTCAATCGAAGCAATACGCTAACTACAACTTCTTCGAATAGTAAGAGAAATTCCAGCTGTTTTCTAGAGATCAAAATCGAAAATAGTCGTATTCATCGATATCTAGGTAGCATACGATACAGTATGGCGCTATTCACCACAAAACTCTCAGAGAATACGCCCATACAGGGACTGCTACACGAAGTTCATCGATAACCACTTTCAAGATAGAAGTTAGATGGTCCAAACGCAGGCATTCCTCAAGAATCAGAAATCTCACTGTTACTGTTCAATATTTACATAAACGACTTGCCACAAGAAAATGATGCCAGAACAAACCTATCCACCGACGACACGGCATTTTTAAGATCAGGAAGAAACGTACCACAAATGATAGACTGAATGCAGAGGCAACTGAAGAAATTAGAATCTTCGGTTCTGCTAACAATAATTAACCGCACCAAAATAGTGGCTATACTTTTTACTCAGGTAATGCCTGTATTGGATAGACAACTTACAATCTACGAAAGTCGAATGCCATGGCAAGAAAGGAATAACACTTTTGTGTTTGGCTCAATAAGGAATTCATATTCACACATGCTTGGCAAAAAAAAAAAAAAAAAAAAAAAAAAAAAAAAAAAAAAAAAAAAAAACAACTCAAATTATCCGAGCGCTAATGACGATGTTACCTATTAAAGTAACCACAATAACAAAATTGAAGTACACGAAACAATTTTTGGATCCTCACTAGTACTGTGTATGAAATACAGCATAAGGGGGGGGGGGGGGGGCAACCTGTCAAACAAACGTGCGCCATTTAAAAATATATCACAAAACAGATTATAAAAGTATAGTCTACGGGTGTCTCGGTGGGCTAGGACAATCGAAATTCATGGGAGACTGCAAGAAAAAATACTTAGAGAAAATCAGAGACCGAGGATCCAAACTTTCCCACTGAAACAGATGAAAACCCAATCACCATCTGGCGACTAGAAACGGTACGGGCAATTCTCCCGAGACAGTGGAATCGGGAGAGGCCATCCACTTACGTGGCCAGCAACGATGTAAATAACATATCAGAAAGAAAGCTCGAAATTGTAAACAGTAGCAAAAACTTGAACTTAACAGAAGCAACACGAACCATACGTGAGCCCACCTGCTTCGGAAGACGAAAAAATGAGTCAACTGCCCGATGAATTACAGTCTAGAAAGAACAGCTCGACAACGACGGTAAATCTTTAGAATAAGCAACACATTAAAAAAGGACTGCAGTACAAAGAAACCTTAGAGCTCATACGTAAAAAAGGTGGTATTGTTTGCGCAGTGGAACAATACTGCACTCTGAAGTTCGTGCCCTGTAGGCTGTTGCCGGAGGAACGAGTACGTTCGAGCCACGAGCGAAGCACTTAACACCTTCCCGTAGTATTTAACTCGACGAAATCTGTTCTCAAACGACTGTAGACGACGCATGTGAAACGAGCCAACGTGATACACGAGATAACCCACAAGCTGTTTGTTTCACGCGATACTGCTCTTTTAGTCGTTGGCACTAATTTAATTCTAGATATAATTTTGTAATACGGTACTTCAAATAATATTTCAAAAGAGAATTTTTTTTTCACACACAATTAATACCTTAACAGATTTTATAATCTTTGTGGGCGTCCTCGGGTGTGCCTTCTTCATAAGGAATGTAATAACGCCTAAACGTAGATATCGGCAACAAAGAATTACAAGGAAAGCTCCTTTGAACGAATTTGTAATTGGAAAATACGTACAACTCTAAAAATTAGTAGTCCTGCATAGCATGATAATTCCGAGAACATCGTGGTAGATGTAACGCCACTTAACACTCCGCGCATTCCCACGTCGATGAGCCCGATAGTGCGGTTGGGTCTAAGGGAAATGGGCATTTTTAACATTACCTTTATAATGTTTATTCAGTAATCAACGTATGTTTCCTTTCTTTGACTTTTTTTTAATAATGCACGTACTGAACAGGGCCATATCCGACAGGCGATACAAAAAATTGGTCCGACTCCCGTTTCCACGAGTGTGACTAGTACTGTTTATGTTAGTTCCGCATTTGTATCCACGAGTTGGATTCGTCTACGACAACGAGTTAGCGAGTCACGGCTGCCTCACCCAATGGCTGAGAAGGAAAGTCCGAATGATCACCTTTATCTCACAGAGTGTAATACTTCGCGAGACGGAATTCTGATGGTGGTGGTGGTGATTATTGGTTTGTGAGGCGGTCAACTGTGCGGTCATCAGCACCCGTACATAGTCAATTTTTACACAGTCCAAATTTTTTCACAGTCAAATCTATCCACTGTCACGAATGATGATGAAATGAAGGGGACAACACAAACACCCAGTCTTCAGGCAGAGAAAAATCCCCAACCCGTCCGGGAATCGAACCCGGGACCGCGTGATCCAGAGCCAGCAACACTAGCCACTAGACCACGAGCTGCGGACACAGAATTTTGAGGCCATCTACTACAGTGACAAAGCACCTATGATACTGATACGTTCATTATCAATGAAGTAATAGGTTCCAGCGTGGAACGTATTTGCTTAATGGCCACGATTCCGTAACAGCGTTGTTATAATAGTTCCCTTAAATATCGCCCATACCTACTGCTTAGTCTAGATAGAATTGAATGGTCATCCCCTTCCAGCAGCGTTATTACATTCTTCGCAGACGATGAAGGTGTCTACCGGAAAGTATCGTAATTGGGTGATCGTAAGAAGATGCAAAAAGACTGACAAGAGTTCCATTCGGTGTAATAAATGTCAGCTCGCCTTAGAAGTGGATGGATACTAGGTAATGCCCATTGTCAAAGAGGAAGAATCCGGTAGTACTGGGTTCCAAGACTAGTGGCGAGCATCTGGAGGACGTTACATCGTATTGATACAGCCCCCTTAGGGTTAATACTAAAAAGCGATATGAAATGGGACGAACACACAAAATCTGTATTAGTAAAAACGAACTGAAAACTAAGATTTATCGGAAGGGTACTGCGTAAGTGCAGTAAGAGTGTAACGGAAATCTGATACAAGACAATGGTGTGATCAAATTACTATGTGCGTATGAGAGCAGACCTCACACGAAATCGCACTGCTAGGGTGATCCTAAAAGTTAGGTATAACCACTACAAGACTGGAACAGAGATTCTGGGAGGACTTAAACGGGTATCTTCGGGAGAAATGTGACGTTCTTGAGAAAACCTGTTGAGAAACTTTCAACAACAGGTACTGGACGAAGATTGTGCGACAGTTTTACTGCCACTGTCGTATATCTCGCACCGGGATCATTTGACTATAGATATTAAGGCAAAAGGATAGTGTTGTCCATATGAGAATACACTCGCTGACAACGGTGTGTTCTTGGTTTGCTCCCGGAGTAGACTGGAGTGGAACTATAACAGGCAAAACAATTTACTTTATTATAACACAGTAAGAGTAAGACAGACACTGCCTACAGGAAAATTACAGATGCCTTTGGAAAAAACAGAACCACCTATATGAATATCAAGAGCTCAAATGGAAAACCAGTCCAAAGCAAAGAAGAGAAAGCAGAAAGGTGGAAGGAGTATGTAGAGCGGCTACTGAACGGAGATATACTTTAGGGCGGTATATTGTAAATTTAAGAGGACGTAGGAGGAGGATGAGAAGGGAGATGCGATACTGCGTAAAGAATTTGACAGAGCACTGGAAGATCTAAGTCGAAAAAAGGTCCCGGGAGTAGACGACATCACCGTTAGAGCCATTGATGGCCTTGGGAGAGCCAGCCATGACAAAACTCTTCACCTGGCGAGCATGAGAGACAGGCGAAGTACCCACAGACTTCAAGAAGAATGTAATAATCCCAACTCCAAAGAAAAGAGGTGCTGAAAGGTGTGAAAATTACGGAACTATCAGTTTAATAAGTCACGCTACAGAATACTAATACGCATCTTTTACAGAAGACTGAAAAACTGGTAGAAGCCGATCTTGGGGAAGAACAGTATGGATTACGGAGAAATGTAGGAACACGCGAGGCAATACTGACCCTACGACTTCCCTTAGAAGATAGGTTAAGGAAAGGCAAACATACGTTTATAGCATTTGTAGACTTAGATAAAGCTTTTGACGATGTTCTTTGGAATACTCTCTTAAATTTTAAAGGTGGGCGGCATAAAATCAGGGAGCGAAAGGCTATTAATAATTTGTACAGAAACAAGACAGCAGTGTTTGAGAACGGGGTGAGACAGGGTTGTAGCCTATCCCGATATTATTCAATCTATATATTGAGAAGGCAGAGAAAGAAAGAAAGAAAAGTTTCGAGTAGGAGTTAAAGTACATCCTGTTAGAAGAAATAAAAACTTTGAGGTTAGCAGATGACATTATAATTCAGAAAGAGCAGTTGAACGAATGCACAGTATCTTGAAAGGAGGCTATAACATGAGTATCAACAAAATCAAAACGAGGATAATGAAATGTAGTCGAGTTAACTCAGCTGAGTCTGAGGGAATTAGATTAGATAATGAGACACTTGAAGTAGTAAATGAGTTTGCTATTTGGGAAGCAAAATAACTGATGGTAGAAGTAGGAAAGATATAAAATGTAGACAGGCAATGGCAAGAAAAGCGTTTCTGAAGAAGAGAAATTAGTTAATATTGGGCATAGATTTAACTGTCAGGAAGTCGTTACTGAAAGTATTTGTGTGGAGTGTAACCATGTATGTAAGTGAAGCGTCTACGATACACAGATCAGACAACAATAGAAGCTTTCGAAATGTGATGCTACAGATGAATGCTGAAGATTAGATTGGTAAATCACATACATAATGAGGAGGTACCGCACTGCAGAGAATTGGGGAGGCAAGAAATTTTTGTGATACAACCAGGCTAAAAGAAGGGATCGGTTGGTCTTACCAACCCATTTTGAGGCATCAAGGAATCACCAATTCAGTAATGGAGGCAACCGTGGGGGGTAAAACTCGTAGAGGCAGACAAAGAGACGAACACAGTAAGCAGATTCGAAGGGATGTATGTTGAAGTAGTTACTCGCAGATGAAGAGGCTTGGGCAGGATAGAGTAGTATGGAGCTCTGCATCAAATCAGTGTTTGGAATGAAGATCACAACAATATTTTAACATAGATACTAAGACTTACTTAACTTCTTACAGAATTGCCACAGGACTGTTCTGAGTATTTACAACTGTTTCTGAATATTAAACTATCAACTGATGCGGACAATTTTACAAGGCTTCTCACTTGGAGCGTAACATACATAACGTGCCTAAGGCATTTAATACACTGGCGGCCTGTCTAAGACGATGCTGTAGTTTTTATCGCTGGCTGGAGAAGAATTATTTTCAGTGACGAGTCCCACTTCGAAATGAGCCCCGTTGACCAGCGAAAACGTATCTGGAGACGCCCTGGACAGTAGTGGGATACCAATCTTACTGTCGCCAGCCAAACGGCTACAACCAGGAGTCGTGGTCCGGGTTGCCATTTATTTTCATTGCAATACCCCTTTGATTGTCATCCGCGACTCCCTTACGACACAGGGGTGCGTCGATGATATTATAAGCCCCGTTTTGTTGCACTTCGTGGCAAGTCATATTGAGCATACTTTTCACCAAGATATTGCGCGCCCGCAGATGGCGCGAGTTTGTACTGCTTGTCTTCGTGCTTGCCAAACCCTACCATGCCCAGCAAGGGCCCGGATCTCTCCCCAAATGAGAATGTTTGGGGCACTATGGGCAGGGATTTTGAACATCCAACACGCCTTTGACAGAATTTGGCACGCTATCCCTCATTAGGACATCCGACTGCTTTGTCAATCAATGTCGAGCCGAATAACTGCTTGCTGAAGGGCCAGAGGTGGGCCAACGCTTTGCTGACTTGCTCAATTTGTGAATTTCTCTCTCTTCAATAAGGCAACTAATTTTTCTGAAACTGTAATAATTCGTTTGCCTAAATACGTACATCACATATAGAGATTTCCTTCTCAATTGGAAAATTCCTTAATGCTGCGTTTTGTTTTGTTTTTTTATTTTCTTAGAGTGTATACACAACCGCAGGAAAGTATAAAGCCGGCAGGTTCGAATCCTGCCTCGGGCATGGATGTGTGTGATGTCCTTAGGTTAGTTAGGTTTAAGTAGTTCTAAGTTCTAGGGGACTGATGACCACAGATGTTACGTCCCATAGTGCTCAGAGCCATTTGAACCATTTTTTGAAAGTATAAAGTAGCGGAAACCGCTCAGTCTCTCCAGCATGTGAGCGCCGTTCAGTTGGTAACAATTACCTGCAGTCAAGACAAAGCAACAGATGTTCCCTTATCAGTGAAGTGCCCAAAAAGAAAGGAAAAGTTTAATTTGAAATGTTTTGTTACTTCCTAGAGGACCAAACTGCTAAGGTCATCGGGCCCTTGGCTTATACGCACTACTTAATCTACCTTTAACTACGCTAAGGACAACACTCACACCCATGCCCGAGGGAGGACTCTAATCTCCGATGGAGGTAGCCGCGCGCACCGTGGCAAGGCGCCTAGACCAGGCGGGGTAGCCGGCGACAAGGTTAGGTGGGAAAGAAGCGGAAGCTTTGATTGGGAAAGGAAATCATCAGTACCCTTTCAAAGTAATCGTCCTGACAGAGACCTTAAGCGATTTACGTAAATCAGAGAAAATCTGACTATGGGTTGCTGGATGGGGGTTGGGACCGCCGTCCTCACAAGTACACGACTAGTGTCTTAACATCGTCCGGTATGTGTTCAAGAAGGGAGAGTACTATTGTTATAATGGCTACATTGTTGTAGCCCTTAGCACGTTGTTGTTGGTGTCATCAGTCCTGAGACTGGTTTGATGCAGCTCTCCATGCTACTCTATCCTGTGCAAGCTGCTTCATCTCCCAGTACCTACTGCAACCTACATCCTTCTGAATCTGCTTAGTGTATTCATCTCTTGGTCTCCCACTACGATTTTTACCCTCCACGCTGCCCTCCAATGCTAAATTTGTGATTCCCTAATGCCTCAGAACATGCCCTACCAAACGGTCCCTTCTTCTTGTCAAGTTGTGACACAAACTCCTCTTCTCCCCAATTCTATTCAATACCTCCTGGTTAGTTATGTGATCTACTCGTCTAATCTACAGCATTCTTCTGTAGCACCACATTTCGAAAGCTTCTATTCTCTTCTTGTCCAAACTATTTATCGTCCATGTTTCACTTCCATACATGGCTACACTCCATACAAATACTTTCAGAAACGACTTCCTGACAAATCTATACTCGCTGTTAACAGATTTCTCTTCTTCAAAAACGCTTTCCTTGCCATTTCCGGTCTACATTTTATATCCTCTCTACTTCGACCATCATCAGTTATTTTGCTCCCCAAATAGCAAAACTCCTTTACTATAAGTGTCATTTCCTAATCTAATTCCCTCAGCATCACCCGACTTAATTCGACTACATTCCATTATTCTCGTTTTGCTTTTGTTGCTGTTCATCTTATATACTCCTTTCAAGACTCTGTCCATTCTGTTCAACTGCTCTTCAAAGTCCTTTGCTGTCACTGACAGAATTACGATGTCATCGGCGAACCTCAAAGTTTGTATTTCTTCTGCATGGATTTTAATACCTACACCAAATTTTTCTTTTGTTTCCTTTGCTGCTTGCTCAATATACAGATTGAATAACATCGGGGAGAGGCTACAACCCTGTCTCACTCCCTTCCCAGCCACTGCTCCCCTTTCGTGCCCCTCGACTCTTATAACTGCTATCCGGTTTCTGTACAAATTTTAAATAGCCTTTCGCTCTCTGTATTTTACCCCTGCCACCCTTAGCACATTTAAATGAAAAATAACATTACAAGTCTAAAGAAATTACAAAGAAAGGTAAGTTTAAAATCTGGCTGTATTACCAGGTTTTGATATAGAACAGTTAACGACTTTTAATGCGAAAGCTATTCAAACCGGAGGACTGCTTCATGATCAATAAAGAGACGCATTATTGGGATTACTTACTAGGAGAGAATGGGAGACGAGAATGGGAAAACGAAAGGTGAGGATCTTTTAGACGATCAGTTCGGCTTTAGGAAAGGGAAAGGCGCTAGAGAAACATTTCTGATGTTGCACTTGATAATGAAGCCGGGGGCAATAAAGGAACGTTCATAGTACGTCGCGTCCTAGGAAAAGCTTTCGACGATGTAAAATGTTACAAAATGTTCTCGCTGTTCAGACGGCGTCAAATCGGGGTCGAAACTCGTGCTTTCAAAGATTAATGCTATCTTCGTTGTCAATAAATGACTCCTTTGTAGTGTCTATCAAGTCTGTCATGTTGGGTAACGTCGCTTGGAATTATAACTTCTATTTGCATGGGCAGATGCATGAAATCGTTTGCGTAGCGGTAAGCTGCACACGTCCACCGACGGCTTACGACTGCTGGACGTAAGGAGAATAGACCACACCCATAATCAAATACTTCCTTAAGAGTTATGATTTTTGTTTATGTTTCTTCGAAGAAGTTCGTCTGAAGTGCTAGTCCACAGGCACCATTGAGATGATGATATCCACGAGAATTTCTACATCATTTTCTATTGTGGAACCCCATTAGGTCGATGCGTGGAAGAGGACCTTCGTTTTAATGTTTGGCCTCCTGTAAGGCTATTTTCCACTATCGCTGATTTCTCGGGATTTCTATACGTACTGTGCCGTCTATATTCAATGCCGCACTCAGATACGGTGCGGATCGTCTGCACTGCGTTTTCACAACATTCACTTGGGTCATTGTAGACACCAGACACACTCAAATCCGGGCTGTCTCATTGGATGCAGCAAGTTCTCAGTATTCCGCAAACATCGGAATACCCGTCTAATACAATACTCAGATAACAGGTATCCCATTTTGCTCGAGTTCGCCCTTCAGAATTTAAAGGATGCTTTGGGTTTGCATTATTCCATTAGCTGAATGCGTTTCCTCCTATGTTTACTGGCAAATGAAGCTTTAATGTTTGTTCAACCAAAACGTCCTAAAACACTAATATTTTTCCAGATTTTCCAAAAAGAAGTTAGCAAAGCTGGTGATAGTGAAGAACCCATAGCCACAAAACCGGTCATTTCTTATTTCCTATCGTACAGAAAGTATGTGGTTGCCAAAACGTGTTGAAGTTTAGTAATGCCAGGTAGGGAATGGTCAGCTAGAAGTTCAAATGCATTTGCTATAGGTACTTATCCAAGCGAAAGCTTTGGAGTTCTGTATATAATGGCTGCAATTGCATACTTTAGGCACCAGGAACTCCCATCAGATAAAAAAAAATGGCTCTGAGCACTATGGGACTTAACATCTGAGGTCATCAGTCCCCTAGAACTTAGAACTGCTGAAACCTAACCTAAGGACATCCCACACTTCCATGCCCGACACGGGAATCGAACCTGCGACCGCAGAGGTCGCGCGGTTCCAGACTGAAGCGCCTAGAACCGCTCGGCCACCCCGGCCGGCTCCCATTAGATATTCCACCGACTTTTAAGTAGGAGACCAGATGGCGATAACAACTGGTCTGAATGGAACGAACGCCCTCTTTATGTATTTTTGGCAAACCAAAAAATGTAGCTCACCTGGAGGCGTGAGCATGATATCCGCAAGCCTATAGTTTTTCGCTCCTGGTAGTCACCTCCTGGCGATAGCGTTAATCTCTCAAAACTCGAGTTTTAACTCAGATTTCACGTGGCCTGAACACCGAGGAGATTTTATACATGGATGCTGGTGCAAAAAACTTCAAAATCAATGTAAAATGGTGCTTATGTTTGAATTTCTCAGGGAAATACGGATACGGAAAGACATAATATAGAGTGTGTACAAGAATCAAGAGGGGAAAAATAAGAATACAACATCAAGAACGAAGAGGCTACATTAAAAAGGGTGTAAGTTTGGGATGAAATCTTTCGCCTCTACTGTTCATTCTGAACTTAGCAGTGCCGCAAATAATAGAATGAACATTCTAATAACCAAACACTATGAAACTGAGGAAAAACAGATGTAATGGGGAGCAGCAGAAATAAGAGTATACCTACCTTGGAAGCAAATCAACGCATGGCAACGCAGGACGTCAGAACTTCTGTGATACTAGGGTGAGCTTTGGTGGGTAAAAAGTGTAGGAGAAGACGGGGACCGGGATACATCCAACAAATAATTGAGCATATAGAGCGCAAGTGCTGCTAAGAGATGAAGTGGTTGGCACAGGAGAGGATTTCGTGGCGGGCCGCATCAAACCAGGAGACTGATGGCTAGATGAGGGAGAGGAACAGACGAAAAAAATTGAACGAAATTTGAAATGGGCGGAACATGAAGCCGTGTCAATGGATGACAGATGGACCAAGCAGGTTGTCCTGAATTTCAGGAGACAAGAAAATACAGATACGACAATCTAATGGAATGTGGGAATAGGGCGTAACAGCCCATTTGGGAGCAACATGAAAGCATATAGCTGAAGACTAATGTACGGAAATATCTATGGGATACCTTCACCCAGCACTGGATGCCAGATAAAAGAAGATATTCCCTTCAGAGCAACTGCATTAAAAATGTAGCAGCTGTAGCGCAGTGAACCCCACTTCCCTTCTTTTATACGGTATCTTATGATGCTTTGAAATTATGGATAGCTCCAGACAATGCTCACGACGTACTTCTTGTAACAACAGAGGCACCTACAAGACATGCCGAGACGAGTGCCGATCTTCCTTGAAAATCGTGCAACATAGGTCGACCACCGTGAAGGTAACCACTCTGAGGAACACGCCTGGTGTTGGAAGCTGTCAGACGACGTCCCACGCGATTCTGAACAACACGCCAACAGCTTAGTGTTTCTTGGATCACTGCCCATTGAGCTGGGAACCTCGCTTCTCAATTCGGATGCCTGCCGCGAAAGCTTGCATAGTAATACTGCATTGTTCTTTGTATTATAATAAGATTCAACAATAACTGGCCCACGTTGAAATTGAATGGTGTTGCGAATCCGAATCTCGTTAGCAATTCTTTAGACTAACGAATACGTTGTAAAGAAATTTCTATGACAGTATTCGTTGTGTCTGAAACTAAATAAGCCCCCATTGTCCCGAAATATGGGTCTGCCAATAATTAGCACGTACATTCCGCAGGTTTTTGTCACACTTTTCTTCACCGTCTATATTTTACGCATACAGACAGCACTATTACTCTTCCAGAACGTTGAGTGTTATCCGGTGCTTACGAAACGAACATAATGGCAAAAAAACTAATTCTATCAACGAACCCAATACAATCGGGCGGGGCGCCCTTGCCTAAAACAGCTTCAAACGTCAGATTAACTTACAAATTCGAAGCGCAAGTCGCCAAAGTGGCGTCAAATCGAAAGACTTGCACCCGGCGAACGGTCTACCCGACGGGAGGCCCTAGTTACACGACACTTATTTAACTTACAAATGAGTTATGGTTCAAATGGCTCTGAGCACTATGGGACTTAACAGCTATGGTCATCAGTCCCCTGGAACTTAGAACTACTTAAACCTAACTAACCTAAGGACAACACACAACACCCAGCCATCACGAGGCAGAGAAAATCCCTGACCCCGACGGGAATCGAACCCGGGAACCCGGGCTACAAATGAGTTAATATGTGAAGAATTTGACTGAGTATGTAAGTGTGATAAATTTTAGGAAACATTTCAAATTATACTTAAAATTTGTCTGAAGTCGCCGCTAAGCGCTATTATTATGATGAAACACTGTATGAATATGATGATGATGAAGTTCCATACTCCGTGACAGAGTTGCCTTACTAAGCAAGGTCCTAGTGGAGGTGGTTTGCCATTGCCTTCCTCCGGCCGTAAAGGGGATGGATGATGATGATAAAGGCGATACAACACCCAGTCATCTCGGGGCAGGGAAAACCCCTGACCCGCCGGGAACCGAACCCGGGACCCTGTACTCGGGAAGCGAGAACGCTACCGCGAGACCACGAGCAGCAGACTGAATGAATATAGTCTGCGTAATGTGCTCTACAATTTAAACAAAAGCTAGTTTGTCGCACACCTTAATGTTTATTATGTCATACCTTCTGAACTTTGTGTCGCACAACGCTATAATTTTGCAGGTACATTCAGTGATATATGCATAAGTGGCAATAAAATGACAACTAGACACATAGAAAGAAGTAAGTAAACTGTTCATTATTTTATGATGCATTCATGGAAAAATGTTTGCGGTTGCCTACGGAAACATGACTCTACCCATCCGGGAGCCTGTTCGCCGGAACAAATTGGCAGTCATGAATGTCTTTCTTCTGTATCCCAAAAATACTAAAATCGGATGGGCAGGCCCACATGTCGTCAAGATTGTTTCCACCACGCTGCAGAAGTTTCGCTGTGAAGCCCTTACACATCGTCCACACAGTTCCGATTTCTCCGTATAGGATTTACATGTCCTGAAGAAAAATATTCATAGCTGTCTATATACTTCGGACGAAGAGGTGAAGACCTGAGTTTTTTCATGAAGGCACTGATCGTGTTGTCTCGTAGTGGTATAAATGTATTAACAGTTACGGATACCACTTTTGAAACAACCTGATTTCGCGAGAGCGGTTTAGAAACACAGATACTATGCACGGATGATGGCTCTTTGTTCGGACTTCCTCGCTGACCACCAAATCTAGGTCGACAAAAGCTACTGGAGCACTCTGGGGCAAACACACTGCATGACTAAATTCGATATTATCAAGTGCCTCACCACCCATACAGTCACTGGATGTGTTGCTTTTCCTGATGTTTAGCCGGCCGGAGTGGCCTTGCGGTTCTAGGCGCTACAGTCTGGAGCCGAGCGACCGCTATGGTCGCAGGTTCGAATCCCGCTTCGGACATGGATGTGTGTGATGTCCTTAGGTTTAAGTAGTTCTAAGTTCTAGGGGACTGATGACCTCAGAAGTTAAGTTGCATAGTGCTCAGAGCCATTTGAACCATTTTCCTGATGTTTACAGCCCTACTATGATTTCAATGTGTTTTTATTTGATGAGGCGTGATGTAGTGCTTGATAACGAATTCGTTAGCTGAATCCGCTCGGACAACGCTTGTTGCTCGAAGATAGTGCGCCTGTGTTCTAGTTGATATTGTCCAACTGCTAGAGTCATTATCAATATATTCAGGCAAAACAAGGTCAATGCCCTTATAACAGGAACACACTTGGGAGAAGTCGCGAGGACACACAAATGACTTCGCTATTCCGTCGAAAATTGACGACAGACCCAAGAAGCCACTACCTTTTTTTTTTACTGTAATGATGACAACCGGTCACAATCTACTCTACTTTAGCTGAACGGAGTCGTTACCTGTTTATAACTTCAAAGATTTCTCTTCAAATGGTAGTACCGGTTGTGTGTGATGGCGTTGGTATGCATGATCATATTGTAATTTTGTGATTAGCATATCAACCAAAATACCACTATTAGCAACCTATTATAGAATAAAATATATACAAAGCCTGTATTGCCGTCTGTATTCACGAAATAGATGAACTTCAAGAATTCTGCTGCTTGGGAGAACTGGAACGGAAGAGAATAAAGTATAATCGTTTGAGATTTGGTGATACAGAAGATTGCTGAAAATTAGGTGAACTGATGCAGTAAGGAATGAGGAGGTTCTCCTCAGAAACAGCGAGGGAAGGAGTATATGGAATACACTGACAAGAAGGAGGGATAAAATGATAGGACATCTATTGCGACGTCAAGGGGTAAGTTCCATGGTACTAGATGGAGCTTTAGAGGATAAAAACTGTAGAGAAAGACAGTAATTAAGGAAGTAGGTTCCAAGTGCTACTTTGAGATGAAGAGGTTGGCACAGGTTGGGCCACGTCAACCATCACAAGATTGATGACGCAAAACAACTACAGTTTGCGATATTGAACTTTACAGTTTGAATGAGGTACGGATATTATTTACTTAAAATGAATAGAGTAAATAACTGTGGCTATTTTTGTCTTATTTCAATGCAATGCTAATCCCACAGAAAAAAAATCCATGTACTTTCAGTGGCCTGTAAGAATAGGCAACTATACAGCCATACTTTCTTGTATCATTTATTATTATTTCAGTTAATGTAGTAAAATCGACATAGAAACGTCTTAGAAAGAAGAACAAAACAAGTTGGGACGATGAGATTACGCGATCCGAGAAATAATCATGTAAACAAAAGTTTCAGTCGGCCTTGGTTTTATCATATGTTTGTCATAAAAAAATATTATTCTCAAGAGCTAAACATAGTTTTTTTGAAAGTATAGACATCATCAATCTAAAGCATGTACTCATTTACGACTTGTGGTAGTAGACTCCCTCAGAATTACGAAAGGGTTATTTAGACATACTAGGAGTAGAAAATATTACTCACTTTAGATGCAGAAAAATTTAAGTACGTTTTACTTAATTGTATAATATGAACAAGAATTAATTGCTTGCTATTTAAAACAAACTGTAAGCTACTGTAAGACCATATCATGTAATTGTGCAGCTTACCCAACTCGCCGAAGGAAAGTTCATATACACTTAAATTTTACGTTCATGGATGATTAAACTCACACAAGAATAAAAGACAACACTTTAAACTACTTATAGTAATTCGTTTTTATTTCCTGCAGTGTTTGAGGCTATGCTCGAACGCTCAGGGCACCACGTCAGTTTGCGGATGCCGTATTAATGCTACTTAATAATTCACTTCTACATTACTGCAGACATATTTTTTCAAGTAAGCTTCAGCAGCTATGTTGAAATTTAAACTTATCCTTTTATTTCACCAGGTCAGTTGTACATGTATTTTTGAGGCGACTGGTTTTGATCAGTATTTAATGAACTTCAGGTTTATGTGGTTGCGTTGGAAACCCGTCGTGTTCATACGGAATTACACACTATGATTAATAATATCTTCTTGGTTTACAAGCTACGCCTTCTCGAATAAACACTGAAGCTTTCGAAGTCGGAAATAGCCATCGAAAGTCCCAAGTGTTTCATTCCAAACGACGCAGCTTGTAACCCGAGAAGATTTTATTCAGGTATTCCGCCGCGAAAGACTCCGAGGATACAAGGTAACACATAAAATCCCAACCACGCTGCACTCTTATCTAGCAAACCAATTATTCTAGATACAAGAGCACAGTGTATTTGGAAAATAGCTTCATTTCGCAATGATCGCTGCGAATTATGAAAAAAGTTTCCGGTTCCAAGCTAAGATGCTACACCACCATGTGCAAAGAAAATCATTTTTGTAACCGGATACTCCCAACAGCGAGTTAAAAAACACTTTACATTACAGAAGAGCCACGCGAAACGAAAATCGGCTGTTTCTTTTTTTGGAGTAACTGAAGCATTTATTAATAAAATACAATAACAAACGGGACCGGCTTAGTCTTATATAGTACGTTAAAGTGTCTTTACAGCGTGAAAATCGGAAGGGGCTATTTTCGTCATTGTATTGCGTCCTGGCCTGTGAAGCGTTATTTTGCTCCGATATTTGAATAAAGTGACAGAAATTGTAAAAACTAAGTTAGCAAATGAATATTCTTTCCTTCTTATTAAGCAATGGAGCAACGGTCATCGTTGGTAGTGGTGGACATTCTTCCTACTGTTTCTGTTACGCATGTAAAAGGAATGAAATGATTTCAAAATAAAACTGGCTCCTGAAGTTTTTACCATTTGAGAGCCGTGGTATTATAACACCATTATCAGTTCTGTGGGACCTGTATCTGACAGAAGCGTGAGCTTCAGATTCATAGTTCGGAGACAGTGGCTAGATCATACGTAATTTGTACTTGCCCAAACTGGTCGCAAGTCACTGTTACATAGTTCGCAAATAACCTTAGGGATGTGCATTGTTTGTGCCAGAATGAAATCAAGGTGAAACGTGGAAAAATTTACGAATGACTGTGCTGATAAACCTCATACGTTATTTGCTTCTCAAACAACTGAGCAAAACTGAACATACTCAGACATTACTCTCTTTACTTATTCTGATCAACACTACACTGACACACAATATTTTTAGCGCAACGCAATCTGACTTAATAATCCCTACAAAAGAATGGCCCTGACTGACAATCTATAACTTTCATGAATCACTTCTCACAAAAATGTTCTTTACTCAAACTACTGCAATACAGCGAGCGCTAATACTTCCAGCTAAATAAAAGATTCTAACTACGGAAGTCACTAACCACTGATAGTTAGCAAATTAAAGATTTTGATAAAGAACAAACAATGTATTTACCTTAATAGTGTTCAAAAGTCATAATATATATAGCAGTTCATGACATCCAGTCTTACAAATTTACTTTCTCTGATGGACATACGTTCAGATCATCCGCTCTAAAAACTCCGCCATTTCTCTCCCCACATCCACCACTGCTGGCGGCTCACCTCCAACTGCGCAACGCTACCCGCTGTTAACAGCCAACTTCCCAACACTCCAATAGTAAAAAACAATGCAACCTAGCCACAGACTGCACACAGCACAGCCAGTGATTTTCATACAGAGCGCTACGTGGCGTTACCAATATAAAAATCTAAACAGCCTACTTACAAGGGCTGGACGCGAAATACATTCGGGACATTGTGCCTCTATCATGATCTGTTGAGCTCGCAGTTCCTCAGTTTATCTTATATAGGCTGAAAGCAAGTGGAAACTACGACTGTAATTTTTACCGAGGGCTTCCAGCTTTACTGTATGGTTAAATGATGATGGCGCCCTCTTGGGTAAAATATTCCGGAGGTACAATAGTCCCCCATTCGGATCTCCGGGCGGGGTCTACTCAAGAGGATGTCGTTATCAAGAGAAAGAAAACTGGCGTTCTGTCGGAGCGTGGAATGTCAGATCCCTTAATCGGGCAGGTAGGTTAGAAAATTTAAAAGGGGAAATGGATAGGTTAAAGTTAGATATAGTGGGAATTAGTGAAGTTCGGTGGCAGGAGGCACAAGACTTCTGGTCAGGTGAATACAGGATTATAAATACAAAATCAAATAGGGGTAATGCAGGAGTAGGTTTAATAATGAATAATAAAAAATTGGAGTACGGGTAAGCTACTACAAACAGCGTAGTGAACGCATTATTGCGACCAAGATAGACACGAAGCCCACGCCTGCTAGAGTAGTACAAGTTTATGTGCCAACTAGCTCTGCAGATGACGAAGAAATTGAAGAAATGTATGATTAGATAAAAGAAATTCTTCAGGTAGTGAGGGAGACGAAAATTTAATAGTCATGGGTGAATGGAATTCGACAGTAGGAAAAGGGAGAGAAGGAAACATAGTAGGTGAATATGGATTGGGGCTAAGAAATGAAAGAGGAAACTGTCTGTTAGAATTTTGCACAGAGCATAACTTGATCATAGCTAATACCTGGTTCAAGAATCATAAAAGAATGTTGTATACATGGAAGAATCCTGGAGATACTAAAAGGCATCAGATACATTATATAATGGTAAGACAGATTTAGGAACCAGGTTTTAAATTGTAGGACATTTCCAGGGGCAGGTGTGGATTCTGACCACAATCTACTGGTTATGAACTGTAGATTAAAACTGAAGAAATTGCAAAAAAGGTGGGAATTTAAGGAGATGGGACCTGGACAAATTGACTAAACCAGAGGTTGTACAGAGTTTCAGGGAGAGCATAAGGGAACAATTGACAGGAATGGGCGAAAGAAATACAGTGGAAGACGAACGGGTAGCTCTGAGGGATGAAATAGTGAAGGCAGCAGAGGATGAAGTAGGTAAAAAGACGAGGGCCAGTAGAAATCCTTGGGTAACAGAAAAAAATATTGAATTTAATTGATGAAAGGAGAAAACATAGAAATGCAGTAAATGAAGCAGGCAAAAAGGAATACAAAAATCTCAAAAATGAGATCGACTGGAAGTGCAAAATGGCGAAGCAGGCATGGCTAGAGGAAAAATGTAAGGATTTAGAGGCTTATCTCACTAGGGCTAAGATAGATACAGCCTACAGGAAAATGAAAGAGACCTTTGGAGAGAAGAGAGCCACTTGTATGAATATCAAGAGCACAGATGGAAACCCAGTTCTAAGCAAAGAGGGGAAAGCAGAAAGATGGAAGGAGTACATAGAGGGTATATACAAGGGCGATGTACTTGAGGACAATATTGTGGAAATGGAAGAGGATGTAGATGAAGATGAAATGGGAGACACGATACTGCGAGAAGAGTTTCACAGAGCACTGAAAGACCTGAGTCAAAACAAGGCTCCGGGAGTAGACAACATTCCATTAGAACTACTGACGGCCCTGGGAGAGCCAGTCCTGACAAAACTCTACAACCTGGTGAGCAAGATGTATGAGACAGGCGAAATACCCTCAGACTTCAAGAAGAATATTGTAATTCCAATCCCAAAGAAAGCAGGTGTTGACAGATGTGAAAATTACCGAACAATCAGTTTAATAAGCCACAGCTGCAAAATACTAACGCGAATTATTTACAGACGAATGGAAAAACTTGTAGAAGCCTCGGGGAAGATCAGTTTGGATTCCGTAGAAATGTTGGAACACGTGAGGCAATACTGACCTTACGACTTATCTTAGAAAATAGATTAAGGAAAGGCAAACCTACATTTCTAGCATTTGTAGACTTAGAGAAAGCTTTTGACAATGTTGATTGGAATAATCTTTCAAATTCTAAAGGTGGCAGGGGTAAAATACAGGGAGCGAAAGGCTATTTACAATTTGTACAGAAACCAGGTGACAGTTATAAGAGTTGAGGGGCATGAAAGGGAAGCAGTGGTTGGGAAGGGAGTGAGACAGGGTTGTAGCCTCTCCTCGATGTTATTCAATCTGTATATTCAGTAAGCAGTAAAGGAAACAAAAGAAAATTTCGGAGTAGGTATTAAAATCCAGGGAGAAGAAGTAAAAACTTTGAGGTTCGCCTATGACATTGTAATTCTGTCAGAGACAGCAAAGGACTTTGAAGAGCAGTTGAATGGAATGGACAGTGTCTTGAGAGGAGGATATAAGATGAACATCAACGAAAGCAAAACGAGGATAATGGAATGTAGCCGAATTAAGGCGGGTGATGCTGAGGGAATTAGATTAGGAAATGAGACACTTCAAGTAGTAAAGGAGTTTTGCTATTTGGGGAGCAAAATAACTGACGATGGTCGAAGTAGAGAGGATATAAAATGTAGACTGGCAATGGCAAGGAAAGCGTTTCTGAAGAAGAGAAATTTGCTAACATCGAGTAGAGATTTAAGTGTCAGGAAGTCGTTTCTGAAAGTATTTGTATGGAGTGTAGCCATATATGGAAGTGAAACATAGACGATAACTAGTTTGGACAAGAAGAGAATAGAAGCTTTCGAAATGTGGTGCTACAGAAGAATGTTGAAGATTAGGTGGGTAGATTTCGTAACTAATGAGGAGGTATTGAATAGGATTGGGGAGAAGAGACGTTTGTGGCACAACTTGACTAGAAGAAGGGATCGGTTGGTAGGAGATGTACTGAGGCATCAAGGGATCACAAATTTAGTATTGGAGAGCAGGGTGGAGGGTAAAAATCGTAGAGGGAGACCAAGAGATGAATACACTAAACAGATTCAGAAGGGTGTAGGTTGCAGTAGGTACTGGGAGATGAAGGAGCTTTGCACAGAATAGAGTAGCATGGAGAGCTGCACCAAACCAGTATCAGGACTGAAGACCACCACCACCACCACCACCACCACCACCACCACCACCACCACCACAACAACAACAACAACAACAACAACAAATAATTTCCGCTTTTATATTTATGTATATTACGAATTACATTTTACGGGATAAATATAATCTTAAAACTCATCCTGTGAAAAAGGAGCTTGTTGTGAGTTAGCTGGTGATGGTAGCGAAAACACTAAAATGTCCTAAGTGTAATATAATTAAATGAACTTCTCAATTCTAAAATACAGCAGAGAAGGAAACAATTTTTTTGGCAGCAAAGCAATAGAACCTCTAAATGGAATTTTGTATTATCTATTCCATCACAGAAATAGTATCTGAAGCCCCTAACGACTTTTACACCAATCTGCAAAAAAGTAATGATAGGCAGCTGACAGCCCCGATGCATCCTTCTCTGCAGGAAGGTACTGAGTTCAACTACTTGGAAACTACCGTAGAACAGTTTCATCCAAGTGAAAATATTTGCAAAGATGATCTACATGAAGAGTTTAGCAGTCATCGAGATTATCTCAGCAGCAGTGTGAATGAAGATGGTGATTCTTTAGCAAATTGGCTTAAATTCTTGTCTTCAGTACTTGAGTAAGATGTATCGATGTATATCTCCTTATTGGTGGGATTTTTGTTCACTATCCCTCGCTCAAATG
This sequence comes from Schistocerca gregaria, assembly GCF_023897955.1. Classification (NCBI taxonomy): domain Eukaryota; kingdom Metazoa; phylum Arthropoda; class Insecta; order Orthoptera; family Acrididae; genus Schistocerca; species Schistocerca gregaria. Next base: position 340,427,072 of record NC_064927.1, on the reverse strand, counting down.
CCTTTCGTGGACCGAATCATTTCTTCCGTGAAAAATACTGTATGACACAAGAAACCTATGTTCATCCAATCTGAATCTTGGCCTTGAGAAAAATACATATGTAATTTGACTACTTCTGCACTATTTTCATTTAGTGCACATAATGAAGTGTATGGAAGGACTGTGTAATTTATTGGGTGATGTAATATACACTGAAGAGCCAAAGGAACTGGTACACCTGCATAATATCGTGTAGGGCCCCCGCGAGCACGCGGAAGTGCCGCAACACGACTTGGCATGGGATCGACTAATGTCAGGAACAGTGCTGGAGCGAATCGACACCATGAACCGTGCATGGCTGTCTATAAATCCGTTTGAGTACGAGGGGGTGAAGATCTCTTCTTAACAGCACGTTGCAAGGAATCCCAGATATGCTCAATAACGTTCATGTAAGGCGAGTTTGGTGGCCAGTGGAAGTGTTTAAAATCAAAGGAGTGTTCCTGGAGCCATTCTATAGCAATTCTCGACGTGTGGGGCGTCGCATTGTCCTGCTGGAATTGCCCAACTCCGTCGGAATGCACAATGGACATGAATGGATGCAGGTGATCACAAAACGACGCTTACTTACATGTCACCTGTCAGAGTCTTATGTAAACGTATCGAGGACCCCATATCACACCAACTGCACACGTCCCACACCATTACAGGGCCTCCACCAGCTTTAACACGCCCCTGCTAACATGCAGGGTACAAGGATTCATGAAGTTGTCTATACCTGTACACGTCCATCCGCTCGATACAATTTGAAATGAGACTCATCCGATCAGGAAACATGCTTCCAGTCATCAACAGTCCAGTGTCGGTGTTGACGGGCCCATGAGGGGCGTAAAGCTTTGTGGGGCTGCACTTCTGTCTTCGTTGGTCCCGTTCTTGTAGGATCTTTTTCCGGCCGCAGCGATGTCGCAGATTTGATGTTTTAGCGGATACCTGGTATTCACGGCAGTCATGAAACGCTCGCACGGGAAAATCCCCACTTCATCGCTAACTCGGAGATGCTGTGTCCCATCTTGATAACCTGTCATTGTAGAGCAGTAACTGATTTCTCAGCAGTGACAGACACTTTTTGTCTGATATCAACGATGCCGAACGCAGCGCCGTAGTCTGCCTGTTTACATATCTGCCGGCTGGAGTGGCCGAGCGGTTCTAGGCGCTACAGTCTGGAAACGCGCGACCGCTACGGTCGCAGGTTCGAATCCTGTCTCGGGTATGGATGTGTGTGATGTCCTTAGGTTAGTTAGGTTTAAGTAGTTCTAAGTTCTAGGGAACTGATGACCTCCGAACTTAAGTCCCACAGTGCTCAGAGCAATTTGAACCATTTTTTGTTTACACATCTCTGTATTTGAATATGCATGTCTACATCAGTTTCTTTGGCACTTCAGTATAACTTGTCGTTACTCCGCTTTTCATTTGTCAAAATATGGCAACCCTAGTGTGTGAGTATGTCCTGGTATTAATCTGACACCTTGTTTAACTTCTCGTTTTCATTAACAGTGTCAGACAAGCATATACTGAATATAGCAGGTGAAAAGCTAAACCCTTGTCGCACTCCTCTGGTGACCGTTATTTCCCCCTTCTTATCTTTCCATGTATCTATCATACTACTAGGAAAAAATGCAGTAGATGCGCCTCGCAGTGTTACTGAAGTCACAATCACGATGCAATGCGCCGCACCTCCATATTCAGAGGCGTCTCTTGTCGGATATTTAAAGTGTGGCCAAATGTTTTGACAGAAAAACGGCCCGTTCATGTAAGTGGACGCCGAAGGAGACCAAGACATCAGCTGGTGCGCCACTGGTGGGGGCTACTAACCTGAAGGACGCGGGGCTGGGCTACCTGCCAGGAAGCCATGCCGAACGACCTTTCGTCACTTGGTCTGCCGGCGGTCCTCGAGCTTCGTGACACACATTCCCTTCCCGATATACTGGTCGGGGAGACGCTGGTGTGTCACTCTAAATCCTAGCCGAAACTCACTGCGTGTTAAGTTCGCGATGAGCAGTAGTAGTTGCGAGCAAAAGGTGCCTTTTCTTTTGAAGGTGTGGAATTTGTGCGATTTACAAGGCACAAGTTTATGTCAACACCTCACTAAAAAGTCGAGCCAAATACAGAAACCTTCATGAACATTTTCATTTAAAACTGTGTCAAATCCTTAGTTCCAAAACTCGGTATGGTTGACTGCAATGAGTGCTTTTTCCGGTTTAGTGTTGTATTTGTATTGCTTTGGGAGGATAAGTGAATGAAAATAATAATTGTTGTTCCTTACGCCAAGAACACACGCTGATAATGTCGAGTAAGAAATCCGATATTCAGGATTTATAACTGCATCTAACACACACACAAACACACAATAACACACACAAACACACAATAACACACAAACACACACAATAACACACACAAACACACAATAACACACAAACACACACAATAACACACACAAACACACAATAACACACAAACACACACAATAACACACAAACACACACAATAACACACAAACACACACAATAACACACAAACACACACAATAACACACACAAACACACAATAACACACACACACAATAACACACACACAATAACACACACACAATAACACACACACAATAACACACACACAATAACACACACACAATAACACACACACAAACACACACACAAACACACACACAAACACACACACAAACACACACACAAACACACACACAAACACACACACAAACACACACACAAACACACACACAAACACACACACAAACACACACACAAACACACACACAAACACACACAAACACACACAAACACACACAAACACACACAAACACACACACAAACACACACAAACACACACAAACACACACAAACACAAACACAAACACAAACACAAACACAAACACAAACACAAACACAAACACAAACACAAACACAAACACAAACACAAACACAAACACAAACACACACAAACACACACAAACACACACAAACACACACAAACACACATAAACACAAACACACACACACACAAACACACACACACACAAACAAACACACACACACACAAACACAAACACACACAAACACAAACACACACACACACACAAACACACACACAAATTCTGCATAGTGTGTGTTTTGAGACAAGTATCTCGAAAACGGCCTATTTTTGCAATTAATAAACTACAAATTTAATTCTACATTTCATTTACGATGTCAATGTAAGCCTGTGTGTTCTAACGGCTGATATTTATGTTCGGAATTACTTTAGTGTTGCAAATTTGACTATGCAGTACAATATAGTTAGCCGTTTCAATGTCCGATTGGAAACTACGTTTAGCTTGATCCAGGAACCACTACCTGGTTGTAACAGTTTTCTGTTCTCACCATGAACACTTAGAAAATGTAATCCATCTACTAAAGAGACTGCCTACACTACGCTTGTCCATCCTCTTTTAAAGTACTGCTGCGCTGTTCGAGATCCTTACCAGATAGGATTAACGGAATACGTACAGAAAGTTCAAAGAAGAGGAGCAAGTTGTGTGTTATCGTGGAATAGCTGAGAGTGTGTCACAGACATGATACAGAATTTTCGGTGGACACCATTAAAACAGACGTTTATCTACATCTACATGATTACTCTGCAATTCACATTTAAGTGCTTGGCAGAGGGGTCATCGAACCACAATCATACTATCTCTCTACCATTCCACTCCCGAACAGCGCGCGGGAAGAACGAACACCTAAACCTTTCTGTTCGAGCTCTGATTCCTCTTATTTTATTTTGATGATCATTCCTACCTATGTAGGTTGGGCTCAACAAAATATTTTCGCATTCGGAAGAGAACGTTGGTGACTGAAATTTCGTAAATAGATCTCGCCGCGACTTAAAACGTCTTTGCTTTAATGACTTCCATCCCAACTCGCGTATCATATCTGCCACACTCTCTCCCCTATTACGTGATAATACAAAACGAGCTGCCCTTTCTTTGCACCCTTTCGATGTCCTCCGTCAATCCCACCTGGTAAGGATCCCACACCGCGCAGCAATATTCTAACAGAGGACGAACGAGTGTAGTGTAAGCTGTCTCTTTAGTGGACTTGTTACATCTTCTAAGTGTCCTGCCAATGAAACACAACCTTTAGCTCGCCTTCCCCACAATATTATCTATGTGGTATTTCCAACTATAGTAGTTGGTAATTTTAACACCCAGGTACTTAGTTGAATTGACAGCCTTGAGAATTGTACTATTTATCGAGTAATCGAATTCCAACGGATTTCTTTTGGAACTCATGTGGATCACCTCACACTTTTCGTTATTTAGCATCAACTGCCACCTGCCACACCACACACACCATACGGGGTCTTCGGTTGACCTTACTAGACGGTAAATTACGTCATCATCTGCGAACAAATTAAGAGAACTGCTCAGTTTGTCACCCAGATCATTTACATAGATCAGGAACATCAGAGGTCCCAGGACGCTTTCCTGGGAAGCACCTGATATCACTACAGTTTTACTCGATGATTTGACGTCTATTACTACGAACTGCGACCTTCCTGACAGGAAATCACGAATCCAGTCGACAACTGAGACGATACCCCGAAGGCCCGCAGCTTGATTAGAAGTCGCTTGTGAGGAACGGTGTCAAAAGCTTTTCGGAAATCTAGAAATACGGAATCAACTTGAGATCCACTGTCGATAGAGGCCATTATTTCGTGCGAATAAAGAACTAGCTGCCTTGCACAAGAACGATGTTTTCTCAAGCCATGCTGATTACGTGTCAATAGATCGTTCCCTTAGAGGTGATACATAATGTTTGAATACAGTATATGCTCCAAAACCCTACTACAAACCGACGTCAATTATATAGGTGTGTAGTTCGATGGATTACTCCTACTACCCTTCAACACTGGTGCGACCTGCGCAATTTTCCAGTCTGTAGGTACACATCTATCGGTGAGCGAGCGGTTGTATATGAGTGCTAAGTAGGGAGCTATTGTATCAGCGTAATCTGAAAGGAACCTAATCGGTATATAATCTGGACCTGAAGACTTGCCCGTATCAAGCGATTTGAGTTGCTTCGCAACCACTAAGGTATCGACTTCTAAGAAACTCGTGCTAGCAGCTGTTCGTGTTTCAAATTCTGGAATGTTCCATTCGTCTTCTCTGGTGAAGGAATTTCGGGAAACTGCGTTCAATAACTCCGCTTTAGCGGCACAGTCGTCGGTAACAGTACCATATGCACTGCGCAGCGAAGGTATTGACTGCGTCTTGCAGCTTGTGCACCTTACATACGACCAGAATTTCTTCGGATTTTCTACCAAATTTCGAGACAATGTTTCGTTGTGAAACCTATTAAAGGCATCTCGCATTGAAGTCCGTGCCAAATTTCGCGCGTCTGTAAATTTTAGCCAATCTTCGGGATTTCGCGTTCTTCTGAACTTCGCATGCTTTTTCCGTTGCCTCTGCAACAGCGTTAGGACCTGTTTTGTGTACCATGGGGGATCAGTTCCATCTCTTACCAGTTTATGAGGTATGAATATTTCAATTGCTGTTGCTGCTATATCTTTGAATTTGAGCCACATCTCGTCTACATTTGCATCGTCAGTTCGGAAGGAATGGAGATTGTTTCTTAGGAAGGCTTCTAGTGACACTTTATCCGCTTTTTTAAATAAAATTATTTTGCGTTTGTTTCTCGTGGATTTGGAAGAAACGGTATTGAGCCTGGCTACAACGACCTTGTGATCACTAATCCCTGTATCAGTCATGATGCTCTCTATTAGCTCTGGATTGCTAAGAGGTCAAGTGTGTTTTCGCAACCATTTACATTTGCGGCGGAATCTTACGAAATTTCAATTACTAACTTTCTCCTCTGAATGCGAAAATACTTTGTACAGGCCCACCCGCATAGGGAGGAACGCTCATCATAATAAAATACGGGACATCAGAGCTCGTACGGAAAAATATAAGTGTTCTTTCTTCCGCGCGCTTTTCGAGAGAAGAACAACAGAGCTCTGCCAGATACTTAAATGTGATTTTCAGAGTGTCCACGTACACGTAGAGGTAGACTGCGATGGATGGAGGGTCGAACAGCCTTGATGTCGCTTTGTGACTGATTTCGGTAATTATGTAACTGGTCTCCATTAATTCATACGAAACAGGAATTACATAAGGCAGCTTTTGGTTCGGCGGAAGTAGGACGTACATCGAAGTGTGCAGAAAACCGGGTAGATCACCAGTCGCTGTATTTAGCCCTTGTGGATCTCAACAACTCATGTGTCGTTTCCTAGTAGAGACAAATACAAGCCAGTACAGCAGCAGCACTCCGTCCAGAATGGGTAATAATAATACTAACAACTTAAACAATGAATAATTTTTATCAGTCGCCTGTAATGTAAAAATAGGCGAAAATATTAATACTAACTCTGTAACTTTCGAGCACAAAGTAATGATTATTGCGGGTATGGACGCAGGCTTATATCTGTAAAGACAGTATTACTACAAATATCCCCATCCTCTAGTTGTAGGTTTTATACCCAATCAAAATCCTATAAGATACGGTAGGGTGGTACAGTGGCAGCTGTGTGAATCAATAGAAGTAATTTTAGGTATCAGAAGTTGTCTTACAGGACAGCGCAATTGTCATTTAAGTGTTATACGCTCGGAGACTGCCTTCATCTAAAATTCCAAAATGCTCTGGTGTTGTAAAGCGAAATTATATGTTAGGTCCCAGTCACGAGTGTTACAGCAGTCTGATCTAAGGTTACAGGGTCCTGTGGGGACGGGAGCTGATGACCCAAGAGGCCCAGTCATTACGTGAGTTAAGAGTCTAGATAACGACGTAGCGCCTCCAAACTTCCGGACCAGCCACATAAACAACTGATAATCAACGAAGGGCGACCAGAAAAGTACAGAAGAAAGAGCGGTGTAACTTTTAGTCACTAGTGGACGTGGAAGAAGGCGCTTGGTGAATTTTCCCACGTTGTCCGACGACATTCACAGAACTCACCACTCAACTGGCGAATTAGTAATAGAACCATTTCCGATCTGGATGAATAAATGTGTTCATGAAAACTATTTTCCGTGAAGCATTCGAAAATTCTGTAATTAGAGATTTGTTGATTTGTATAAGACATTTAAATACAGAGTTCGTGTCTACTTAATGTGAAATTGAAAACTAAAGAAACTTCAGTAACACTTCGAAATTTACAAACAACCATTCTTCGTTTTGCTTAGCACAGTGTGTGAAAGTGACACGATCCCATTCAGTAGCTACTTAAATTTGAAAGAAAAAAAAAAGTCCGGTACTCTTACAACTGTCAGAAAGTAAAGCTATATTGGCTGTAGGCTTAATATACCTAATTCGATGATCATTTAAAGCGAAAATTGTTTAGTAAATATGGGTTCAAAAATACATCACTTAGGAATTTGTTAACATCGACTATAGATTTAAATGTCAGGAAGTCGTTTGTGAAAGTATTTGTATGGAGTGTAGCCATGTATGGAAGTGAAACATCGACGATAAATAGTTTAGACAAGAAGAGAACAGAAGCTTTCGGAATGTGGTGCTACAGAAGAATGTTGAAGATTAGGTGGGTAGATCACGCAACTAATGAGGAGGTATTGAATAGGATAGGGGAGAAGAGACGTTTGTGGCACAACTTGACTAGACGAAGGGATCGGTTGGTAGGACATGTTCCGAGGCATCAAGCGATCACCAATTTAGTATTGGAGGGCAGCGTGGAGGGTAAAAATCGTAGATGGAGACCAAGAGATGAATACACTAAGCAGATTCAGAAGGATGTAGGCTGCAGTACGTATTGGGAGATGATGAAGCTTGCACAGGATAGAGTAGCATGGGGAGCTGCATCAAAGCAGTGTCAGGACTGAAGACCACAGCAACTTTAAGAGCTACGGAGACTACTTCTGTAGAAGAGAGATGTTCCACAGTGTTTAAAATGAATTAGTGCTCATAGTTCTTAAGATATGCATTTTTGAGCCGATGTTTACTACATTTTTTTTACTTCGAATGTACCTGTCGTATCCATGAATATTGATCATTCATCCCAGGAAATTACTGTTGTTATGGTCTTCAGTCTTGACACTAGTTTGATGCAGCTCTCCATGCTAATCTATCCTGTGCAAGATTTTTCATCTCCCAGTACCTACTGTACCCTACATCCTTCTGGATCTGCTTTGTGTATTCATCTCTTGGTCTCCCTCTACGATTTTTACCCTCCACGCCGGCCGGAGTGGCCGTGCGGTTCCAGGTGCTGCAGTCCGGAACCGAGCGACCGCTACGGTCGCAGGTTCGAATCCTGCCTCAAGCATGGGTGTGTGTGATATTACGTTAGTTAGGTTTAATTAGTTCTAAGTTCGAGGCGACTGTTGACCTCAGAAGTTAAGTCCCATAGTGCTCAGAGCCATTTGAACCATAAATTTCGAGCTTCTGTAAAAGATCGTCAATCTTGGAGATCTTGCGTTCGTTTAAATATGGCATGCACTTGCATTGTTAATTTGGAAGGAGTGGATATTTTTTCTCAGGAAAGAGTCAAGTGAATCTTCATGTGATTTTTTTGAATAGATAAAATTGTTTATTTTTGGAGGGTTTGTGGGGTGCAATATTCAGTCTCGCTACGATAGTCCTGTGTTCACTAATCCCTGTATCCGTTTTGATGCTCGTTATTAGCTCAAGATTATTTGTTGCTGAGAGGTAAAATGCCTTTTCACGGCAGTATTTGCTTCGTGACGTAATTTCTGTATGTGTTTCACACGGAAATAAATAATGCTTGGTGTAAGTGAATTTGACAACGCTGCTCTTAAATATACAGGGTGGTCAGAAACAGACTGAGAAGCTTATACTGGTGTTGCAGGGTATTGTGCTGAGAAACAATTGTTAAATAAATCAATTCAATACGTTGCACTGTTCCGAATTAATTAGCTTTGAAGTTAGCCAATCATACAATCGCTCGCACAAATGCAAGCAGTCCGCCAGAGACGATGTCGTCAAACGTGTTGTTCGTTTGGCATCCTAAAACTGAACAGCAGACCGATACAGTAATTGGTCGTGGGACAGGAGTACGGATCAAAACCGAGCCAAAAGCTGAGAAGTCTCGTGCGCTATCATCTACGCTGTGAGAAGTGATTATTCTGGAAAGGTTAGTAATCTAGTCCATACAACAGATTCTTTTACCTCAACGTGTTATTAACGACAAGGGTACAAAGAAACGCTCTTCTTTGCCTTCGCCGTTTTCCACGGCAAGATAAGAGCTGCCTCTGTCTGGCCATTTATTTCGTGACAAATGAAAATGAGCTGACAGCACAGATGAAAATTACTCGGGTGAGCGCTTATCAATGATAAATATTTTGCCCGTATAAAAAGACGAAAACAGTATAACACAATAAAATTAAACACCGCAGCTGTGATATATTACAATTAACATGTATTTAATGAACGAACTATGCGAATAAAATTTAACAGTATGCAAGATGTGGTGTCAGCTTATAACTAAACTCCAACGCTTCAATGTCTTCCCAGTTGTGAGTACATATTCAACGGAAAATATAAAAAAATCTCTTTCAGGGAACAATACTGAAAATCGTCACTTCGGCAACATACCAACTATATACGATATCGCAGTGCCTTTGGCATTCCGAACTACCATGCAATGTTCATTCTGACACGCATTGCATTGCATTGCATTGCATTTCACTGTAATTCGGAATAACATAGTCATTGCAATATTATATATACCCACCGACATCGGGCCAGCGACTTTCAGGTACAATGTAGAATGTTTCCCCTGTACATAGGGTTGGCATACGTCCCGATTAATCGGGGAAGTTCCGATTTTTCACTCTTTGTCCGTGTGTCCCAAGAAGGCTGACTTGAAAATCAGGACATTTAACTTCCCAAGTAAGAGAGTCGAAGATGGTTCAATATATTAATGCGCATTAACATACAACACAACAGCGGCCGCCAGCGGCTTACTCTCAGAATGTTTCTAGTTTATTTTATTACAGCTGATAACGCTGTTTACCAATCATTATTCAGTTGTTCTTACTGTTGGTAAGTTACATAAATTCGTTTACTGTTGCAGTGTCCGTATGTATTACTATAGTGTGAGAGTTCTAGTTTGGAGATGCTGAAAGTGAAACTTAAGTGCTCTTTCACTGACGGGTACACAGAATTATGGCTTTTCATACAAAGGGGCAACATGGATGGAGAAGCATTCTGAAAACTATGTTTAGATTGTTTTTCACTTGAATATATTGGGAAATCTGATACTGAGTCGTCATATTGAGACGCAAATGCACATAACACGTACTCAAAGCAGAGACATCCATTTCAGAACACACAAGAACGAAAGTTACAACAATAATCAAACATTTTCTTCCTCCTCCTCCTGCATAAATTTGCTCTTTTGACATCAAAAACTCCATTTTACGGACTAGCATCTAATGGCGGGGGATTGAACCGTTAAGATGAAAGCAACGTATTCAGTCGCTAAAAAATGAAACTTAGGAAGAACTTCGAAGGAGCGAGCTGTCCAGCACAGCTTTTATATAACGCTGTTTCAACTGCTGCAGGCATTTTACCTGTTGATATTGAGTTAACTCTGGTGAAACTACTGCTCCCTCTACACAATCAAAATCTCAAAACTTGCTGACTAGTGAATTTGTGGATACCTGCTATGGAGAACTTTTGTCACGCTATAAAACTAGACGGCTGTCTAATGCCTGCAGTCGAGAGAATCTTACAACTGTGGGAACCTAAGCTCTGATATATTTTTTCTTGTCAGAAGAAAAACCACAGAACATCTTCGTAGAATTTTAGTCTGCTCCCTTAAGTGAGGTTTAGTTTTGGTTCATTCATCGTTATTAGTTTCTTTAGTAAACAATTTTAAAAAATGGGGAATAGTAACATATCCGTGACTGAAGAGGAGGCCATTATTAAGAATTCAAACTTTTCACTACAAGAGAAAGAATTATTTGGGTACGAAAACTAAAGAAAATTTAAGAAACGCAGAGGATCATTGCTCTGAACTAACCATCGACAAATTTCGCAGTGACAAAGAGTTTTATGGAACTTGCCTTACATAAAGGTCTCACCACCTCTCAGTTTTTGACTGTTTTGAGTGGATGGGAGGAAGTAGAAAGGACATTGGTTCATTTAAAAGGAAAAGAGTGGGTATTTGAGAGTCATCAACGTTTTATGAGTATGTGAATTTGAAGAATTTTCTAGCTCCAACAGTTTCAGAGGATAATTAGAAGTCTGTATTGCCTGCCCAGAGCAAATGGCTGGAATTTTTCAGAAATACAGCGTTCAGAAGACAGCATTACAAAAGATTATGTCAATGTTTTCAATTGGAGCACATAATACTAATTTTGACGGATTTTTTCTTTAACAGGAGTTCAGTGGACTGGGGAACGGAATCATTTGGATGTATCAAACTTTGAGAGCACCTAACATGTTCATACAACTTTCAAATAAGCTGTGCAGAGCTCTATAATTAAGCAAGTAAACAAACTGATCTAAAAACTTTTAAATCGTCTGAGAAGTATAACATATACATAAAATAATCTGTGTAAAAACTGTATGTAAGTAGCTTTAGCTATACTTTGTTCTTTCCAAAGATTTCTGTAGTGACGCATAAGTTAATTTTTCCAGGCGTCTGAAGCCCCTCGTCACATTCACCTTGTGACTGTATTTCTGTGGATTTTGTCCCGATTTTAGCACCAAGATTTATGGCAACCCTACCTTTACGGAAATATTGGCAACCCCATCTGTACGGGAATATACATAACGCATGTACGAGAACAGGTTGTAGACACGCCGTTGATAACATATGTTAAGTTGGGTCTAGCCGTGTGTCGTGTTCGGATACACAATGGTAAGGCGGCCGCTTGAGATAAGTGGAAAATCTGGGTTCGGATTTCGGTCTGGCACAAATTTCATTGTCCATATCGGCAACTGCGAATACATTTAATGCATATCAAGTATATGACAGACCATGTTGTGTTAAAATATGTTCATGATTGGAACCCACGCTGTAGCCTGTGGAATGGAATTTATATTCTAGGCCCGACTTTGAGGCCAGACGCACGCCTGCCGACAGATCCTGAGTACTGAACGGGTTACAATGCCGTATTTTAATATCCGTAGATGTGGATAAAAGACTTCTGGACGCAGATGGATCCACATAAGGTACATGCGGTAGCTATTTTCTTATTTGCTTGGACTTTGATCGATGGAGTGTTGATACGTGAGGCGCAGGCACTGTGATACTATGTGCAAGGGATTAGCTATACGTGAATCAAAAACACATTGTTAAAAATTATGAGGTTTTATTTTCTTACTGATCATCAGAAGCAGCAATGATGACGGCCTTTACGGACAATGACATAGTAGCTAACAATCACAGTTTAGGCTTTCACGGCCGATGTTGTCTTCCGTCGAAACTTCCAGGCTGAGAGGCCGTGGTCGATGTATAAAATTTCTACCTGACGTTTCGTCTCCATCTGCGGGAGACATCTTCTGAGTTCGTCCAGCTACTGCCACTGAGGCTCCAGGTACTCTAGCATTTATAGAGCGCATAGAGGGCACCACCATTCTTCACGTGATGACGACGCTATGCCTTTCTTTGGAAGGCGTCATCATCCTCGATTAAGAGTAATCGATTGTCATTCTGCTGGCGCAACGACGACATCCATATTACTCAATCTCCTGGATGTGTCGGTACATAAACGGGTGGATGGGACGCTGGGCCACAAGGTATATAGAAAAAACACTCATACGGATCGATACCTCCACAAGGAACCTGACCGTCATCCTAGGCAAAAAAGAGGTGTCATGAAAACCTTGGTGGACAGAGCCAACAAAATCTGCGAGCAGGCTTACTTACAAGATGAACTGAATCACCTACCGTCAGCCTTTATGAAAAACGGATATACCAGCAAGGAAGTTGATCGAGCCCTCCATCAAAGAACAAAAGAAGCCAGAAGTCCAGAGTAACAACAGTCACCTACTGGAAAAGTTTTCCTACCTTTCATTAATAAGGTCACGGACCGTATCGGGAAAGTTCTGGCCAAGTATGGGATCGAAACAATCTTCAGACCGACCAAGAAGATCAAGGAATATTTAAGAACTGATGCCTGACATCCCCTAGCAACACCCGGGGTATACAAAATTCCATGCACTTGTGGACAAATAAATATTGGGACACCGAAAAGAAGTGTAAACACCCGCTTAGCCGAACATAAAAGAAATTCACAAACACCATAACAATTTTAATAGAGTAGAGGAAGTTTTAAAGTTGGACAAAATATGGATGTCGACGTTGCGCCAGCAGAATGGCAATCAATTACTCTTAATGGAGAATGGTGACGCCTTCCTAAGATAGGCATACCGTCGGCATCACGTGACGAATGATGGTGCCCTCTATAAATGAGAGAGTACCTGGAGCCTCAGAGGCAGTAGCCGGACGATCTCAGAAGATGTCTCCCGTAGATGGAGACGAAACGTCAGGTGGTAATTTTATACATCGACCACGGCCTCTCAGCCTGGAAGTTTGAACTGAATACTAGCTAACAATTTTAGAAAGATATCACAGCTTAAGAGTGTGTTGGAAAGTCCACTGTGGAAGAGCTTTCTGTTAGTATAGTTATTATAGCTAGTAAAGCCAAATTAAGCACTGAATGAAATGTATGAGATGTTCCAGTTGCGATAGATTTCACTGCAATTTATAGCTAACTTATGCAGGACTCGAAAAAATATGAGTATTTGGTAGCTGTGATCTATCTCTCCATGGCTTTAGAGTTAGATTTTAGAAGGTATCAGCAACGTTCACTTTCACACAATGTAGTTGTTTCTCTGCGTGACTGGACGAAACATAACGTAACACAGCTAGAATGTAGTTTTATATACGGGCCGCTCTCGATTATGTGGGTTAATGTAGGCTCGAGACTGTACGGATAACCTAACGTCAGTTAATTTCATGTTTCGCGGATCGTTTGTACTGTTGATCATAATTACGTGGAACAAATAGTTTTATATTCAAATTACGCTTTCATTTGTCAGCATGGATACATGTTCTGAGTTTAATTACTAATTCCTACCCACCACCATCCATACATAACAAATACAGAAATTATTCTACTGAACAGAAGTTGCAAATAGGAAACTTTTAGCGTGTTTTCACATTTAACTTTGCTGTCACTCAGTCATTTTATATCCTTGGGTGATCAAAAATTTCGGTGGCGGCATTGTTCGCCCTTCTGTGCTAAAGACAACCTTTATGTTACAATGCCGTATCATTTTTCCTTCTGGTACTTGAGTTATGTAGCTCAATGTTCCTTTTAACTGCAGTGGATTGTTTACATCACTAGGGAATAAATATACAGTGAAGCTATAGTCAGCATGTACAATTCCTTTAACAGATGTCTACCAGATGACATTGGGTAAGCGCATTTTATTCTTACAGTATATTTTTGAGCAACCAAGACTTTATTAAAGGAGAGTTTACCCACACCATTATTCAATGACATTATGAATAAAACCACGGAAAGTTTGTCAGCTTACTGATCTGTCGCTCCCCAAGATCTGAAATGATTCGATGTGCAAATGTGGCTGAACCAGTTTTTTTTTTTCCTGTTTAAATTCTCATCAATATGGACGCCTAAAATTTTTGACGTTTCCACCACAGATATAATCTTGTCACTGCGTGTTGCATCTTACTAGTAGCTATAGATGTTCAGAACTGAATATGGAACCAGTTTTATACCTGTACCTACTATAAGTGGATTCTGAGCTGTAACGTCAAGGGGAAAACAAAGGATTTTTTAAATAAAATTCTTGATTAGCCTACGTCTGAGTGGTGGGAGAGGGAAATATCTAGCCACAATGCATGATTGCTTCAAAATGGTTGGTTCAAATGGCTCTGAGCACTATAGGACTTAAGTGCTGAGGTCATCAGTCCCCTAGAACTAAGAACTACTTAAGCCTAACTAACCTAAAGACATCACACACATCCATGCCCGAGGCAGGATTCGAACCTGCGACCGTAGTGGTCGCGCGGTTCCACACTGTCATGATGACATCAATTATGTAATGGGGGGGGGGGGGGGGGTTGGGGAGATAGGAAGGGCGAAAATCTGGAAACAATATAAGCTACACAGCTACACCAGAACACGCTCAGCCCACTACCGATATGGACCGCAAGGAAACCAAGATGCTATATCTGTAATTGTTTATGGTACGCGGTAATGCAGAATGCATGTGCTGATGCTAGAAAAGTTCAATTGAAAAGCTCAATGCCGATTTCGTTCAAAACGCTTCTCGAATTAGTGTTTCTCCACTGACTGATGACCTCGTTGCCGACAAGACATCTATTATTCCGTCCCTTCTTGCTTGCTTCCTCTATTCTTTAGTCATTCATTCATGCTTTCTCCATGCATTTTTAAAACCATCATTGATAAAACTGGAGCACTAGCCCAGACGTACAAGTTTGAGAATGGAAGTCAGTCGAGATCTGTTAAGGGATAATTCCCTTACATTCGTTTGAATTTGGTTAGAGAGACCACAATAACGGTTTCGTCTTCCTGACTCCAACGTCTTAACCACTGTGCACCTGGTTTGATAACAACCAAGATCAGCAAACCAAGTACATGTTGCTGGACTGTAAAATTATAACACAAGCCCAGTATACTAAACAATTCACATGGAAAAGAATGGAATAACTACGTGGATTCAAAGAGCCGAGCTTGCCAGAAAAAGAAGCTCACAGTAATAAAAAAATGTATTATTTTTGGACCACATCTATTAATTCGGCGCTCCGACATGAACAAGTGACGCACGAATTTGCCGAAGTGGCCCAAGGACATGGAACCAGTCTTCTGAATCTGTTGAGTCACGAACTTGTGGCCTCACCTGCGTGGCGATCTCCAAACGCTGATCTGGAATACAGTTAACACACCGTCCAAGCAGCTGCACAAGCATTTACTTCTTTAGGCTTTGGCAGATGATCTGTCAGAAAGAGGATTGGTCGCTTCTCATTGATGACAGTCGACAACGTCACTTTCTAAGACTCAGCAAATACCAACTATGATTTCCGCTTGTCTATGTAGCACTTCAGATAATGGCTCTGAGCACTATGGGAGTTAACTTCTGAGGTCATCAGTACCCTAAAACTTAGAACTACTGAAACCTAACTAACCTAAGGACATCACAGAAATCCATGCCCGAGGCAGGATTCGATCCTGCGACCTTAGCGGTCTCGCAGTTCCAGACTGTAGCTTCTAGCAGTTCAACTTATTAATAAAAACTGCGAATAGCCATTGCTCCTAGCACTGTTCATAGCCTACGTACTGTAACAGCAACAAAGATTAATCGTCGAAAAAAAAAAAAAAAAAAATGCGACTTAGGTGTGAGTGAGCGTGCACATGTGCTATCGGTAACCGGTTCGAGGGTCTTCCTGGTGTACCGTAATTAAGCAAGTAGTAAGTTAAAATTCTTGATTGAACGGCGAATGGCAAAGAATGTGTCTATACTTCGTCTAAATTAAGCTGAATCAACACCTCTGAATGAGGAGGTGGTACGATCTGTGAAAATAGATGAACTGTATCATTTCTCTTCTTCTTCTTCTTCTTCTTCTTCTTCACCCCCCCCCCCCTCTCTCTCTCTCTCTCTCTCTCTCTCTCTCTCTCTCTCTCTCTCTCTCTCTCTCTCTCTTATCGTCGTAATAAGAAGTGTCTTTTCTATACTTAGCCTATATTGCAGAATACGAAAGTGGTGACTGAAAAGCGTGGGCGTCTTATTACATTTCTTCCAACTCGGGCGTTGAACTGCTCGGAGCTGTAGTCAAATAAAATGGACGCGATCGTAATAAATAAAGAACATAATTACGAGAAAAGACGACTGTCTGTGTTTATCGTAAGTTGGTAGTAGAGTATTTAATTTAACATTATCTACAGGCATGCTATACATCAGAAAGTATAAGAAGTTTACTGTCTGTCTTAAACACATAGGGAACAGCAGCTGTCAAGTGTGGTGTTATTGGCGTGTGGAACAATCGAGAAAAATTTGAACTTATCTTTTCCACATAATGTTAACCCGATGTAAAACGGCAGTGGACACGACAGTCTTAATTTTAATGTCTGTCAAAATGTCGCGTTCGCGACCCCATGCCTAATGCTGTTTCCTGTGCCAATAAAGATTTTTTCATCGTCTGTAGCAGTCATAAGCAAAAAGAAAAAAATAAATATGTTTGATGCAGAAAAATAGAAGTTAAAAGTACGGTCATTTATTGAACGGATATATTTCCTGCCACTACAATATACAATGAGGAAGTAGAATTGGGACTCATATTGCAAATCCGATGCCATGTTGAGCGACAATCTTACCTGTAATATCTCGGAAGATGTAAAAATATTAATTTAATGAAACCACTTTGTTCGTGTCATTCTCTTTTGCTGCGAGTCAAAATATTCGTTTCTTTTAGTACGAATATAAGGTGCAGCTTTTAAGTGCCTTATTTAGAATTTCAAAAATGTTCAAATCTATGTGAAATCTTACGGGACTTAACTGCTAAGGTCATCAGTCCCTAAGCTTACACATCACTTAACCTACACACCCATGCCAGAGGGAGGACTCCAACATCCGCCGGGACCACCGTGTAAAATTTCTAAATCCTCTTGTGTATGGTTTTTTTTATGTTGATCGATGTTCAGATGATTCCCGAGGGCAGTGTTGTTCTGATCATTTGTGCGCGCTCTAAATCGAACTGCTTAGTTCATCCCCGTGCGTAATCTTGCTTCCCAAGTTCCTATAGTGTGAAAACCTACCTTCACTTTAGCCTGATGTTGTGACGACGTCTCTCTAAGACTTGCCGCTGGGTCACTGAGTACCTGCAGTGCCATACATCACTCCGTGAGTCACTGCAGACGGGCTTTGAATTCAGTTCAGGGCTTTAGCGCTCGGACAGGCGGTCAGTAACCATGACAACACGCACTCGGTTCCCATTGTCGGCTTTTCTTCCACTACTTGGAATCCAAGCGAATACTTCGGGGTGGAGCTACAATGCACCAAAGTGCGATAAGTGACTATTACTGCTATAACCGCCTTTTCTTGTTACGCTTATTTTATTACTCCCAGATGAGTTTCACCTTTTTTACTTTAAGGCATCTTCAGTGATATCTAGAATGATATAGTTTTAATGTATGTTCTTTGTGGATTATAGAACAGTTCACGTCTCTTTCTTGTATGCAATATGTGCTTACTTACAGTCTTCACATGTTTTGGTTGTCACCTGCGTTTCCTCTTGTCTCATTTGGAAACAGTATTATAACTTCATTAACGAAAGTATGTATGTTTTATGTTCCGAATATCTTTCTTCAGAATTCGAATTGCTTTCCCTTCTTGTTGTGGCGCACTATTAGTCTTGTGTCACTAGTTGTAGATATTTGATCGAAATCTGTGATTTAAAGACTTAGTGTAAGCTTACTTTATATCTCAGCCTGTTTGGTTTGTTTACCGTTATTCAGTGCGTGTTTTAGAATACTGAATATGAATGTAATAACTGTCAGACAGTGGCTGAAAGTTTTGGTGTTCAGCCGTTTTGAGTTTTGGTTTAAATGTTTTATGTAGTAATTCGTGGACAAGTGACTTGAAAGGGGTTGAGTGGTATTACTATTGTTGTTGTTGTTGTTGTTGTTGTTTTTGTCTTCACTCCTGAGATTGATTTGATGCAGTTCTCCATGCTACTCTATCCTGTGCAAGCCCCATCTCCCAGTACCTACTGCAACGTACATCCTTCTGAATCTGCTTAGTGTATTCATCTCTTGGTCTCCCTCTACGATTTTTACCCTCCACACTGCCCTCCAATGCTAAATTTGTGATTCCTTGGTGCCTCAGGCCATGTCCTACCAACCGATTCCTTCTTCTAGTCAAGTTGTGCCACAAACTTCTCTCATCCCCAATCCTATTCAATTCAATACCTCCTCATTAGTTTCGTGATCTACCCACCTAATCTTCAACATTCTTCTGTAGCACCACATTTCGAAAGCTTCTATTCTCCTCTTGTCCAAACTATTTATCGCCCATGTTTCACTTCCATACATGGCTACACTCCATACAAATACTTCCAGAAATGACTTCCTGACACTTAAATCTATACTCGATGTTAACAGATTTCTCTACTTCAGAAACGCTCTCCTTGCCATTGCCAGTCTACATTTTATATCCTCTCTACTTCGACCATCGTCAGTTATTTTGCTCCCCAAATAGCAAATCTCCTTTACTACTTCAAGTGTCTCATTTCCTAATCTAATTCCCTCAGCATCGCCCGCCTTAATTCGGCTACATTCCATTATCCTAGTTTTGCTTTCATTCATGTTCATCTTATGTCCTCTCAAGACACTGTCCATTCCATTCAACTGCTCTTCAAAGTCCTTTGCTGTCTCTGACAGAATTACAATGTCATCGGCGAACCTCAAAGTTTTTACTTCTTCTCCCTGGATTTTAATACCTACTCCGAAATTTTCTTTTGTTTCCTTTACTGCTTACTCAATATACAGATTGAATAACATCGGGGAGAGGCTACAACCCTGCCTCACTCATTCCCAACCACTGCTCCCCTTTCATGCCCCTCAACTCTTGTAACTGTCATCTGGTTTCTGTACAAATTGTAAATAGCCTTTCGCTCCCTGTATTTTACCCCTGCGACCTTTAGAATTTGAAAGAGTATTCCAATCAACATTGTCAAAAGCTTTCTCTAAGTCTAAAAATGCTAGAAACGTTGATTTGCCTTTCCTTAATCCTTCTTCTAACATAAGTCGTAGGGTCAGTATTACCTCTGGTGTTCGAACATTTATACGAAATCCAAACTGATCTTCCCCGAGGTCGGCTTCTACCAGTATTTCCATTCGTATGTAAAGAAATTTGAAATCTTCAATAACAGCCCCGCTTTTTATTGCAGATTACGATCTTACGGCAAAATATACGTTAAGTTTTGTCTGACTTTTTTCTTTTCGCCACAGATGGCGCTGTAATCGGAAGAATAGAAACGGGTACACAATCTTAATTTACGACATGGCACTCAACGGCCCTTTAATATCTGATGGCATGTGGACCCCACTTCCACACTTCCATGCTGCGAGGGTAGAACAGGCCAGTATTTCGTAACTTCTAATTGGAAACCCTATTCTCAACGTTGTATTCCTCCGACATATCGAACAGGACACCACCCGATGAGCCACTCTGCCACGTTTTAACCATTTTTTCTGAGCAGCATGCTTTGCGTTTTGAGCGCTCAAAAAACACTTAGTCGCATTTCTATTTAGAAGTTTGTCAGTCTAGTAGGAGGCGCTACCCAAAACAAATTGTTCCTAAGTGATTTTCTAAAGTAATTGATGATTCCAAAAATATATTTACGACAAAAATGGTTCATTTAACATATGGTTTAGTTCGCTGTGCTCATCCTCTTTCTTTCCTCTTGACGTACAGTTGTGATCAACCCGCAGGTGATTACGTGACTGTTTGACCTGAACAACGTAGTTCATTTCAAGTTGATGTTCGACATTTCCCACGCACGCGTAAGATTGCTGCCTTCAATATTTCGCAAAAATTTTAAGACGCACAACAACGTCCTTGACCAATAAAAGTACGGAAAGAGACATATCTTTTTTTCTATTTCACTGGTGCTTACAAAGAGAAAATACAACAAAATTTTGTCAGTTGAATGGTGCACCTTCAGAACTGCAATCGATATCTCGTGAAGAGAGGTACACCGCGATCTAGGACAAGGCAATGTCCGCAGCGAACACTTCCGCTAAAATAGTTGGGAAATGGACTTGGTAAGAGGCCAGACCGAAGCGTCGTAAAAGCAGATTTTCACCTGTCTCCTTACGTCAACAAAGCATAACGTAGCTGAAACTGCGCAGACGCCAGTCTCATGTTAAACACGCTCCTAGGCTATTTTTGCGAGGACCGTGCGTTGACATATGCAGAGCCAGTTTAAGGGCCAAGCAGAGAGGGATGGCGAAAGAAGTGTATACAGGGACCTACCATAATTAGTGGCGAAAACTGAGAGGAGTGGAAGTATACGAGGGACACGGGAGTGTGAAGGAACAATGAAATGGCATGTTGCTTGCGTGGAAAAAATGTTCTCTGTCTAGCCCTGACACGAGCTATACCTTTATACTTTCTTTTCATGCGATCCTGAATGCGGTTCGAACAGAATATCGTTGACATTCTTAAGTTGCCTGATGTATTAGTGCATATCGCCGTCTTCCTTGCAGGAGACCCGACAACTCAAAAACGTCAGCAGATCGACGGGGTAGCCTGACGAATTATTGGATTTCTCCCGTTTACAATGTTACACTGAAGCGCCGAAGAAACTGGTGTAGCCATCCGTACTCAAATACAGAGATACGTAAACAGTCAGAATACGGCGCTGCGGTCGGCAACGCCTATATAAGACAAGTTGGTTCAAATGGCTCTGAGCACTATGCGACGTAAGTTCTGAGGTCATCAGTCGCTTAGAACGTAGAACTAATTAAACCTAACTAACCTAAGGACATCACGCACATCAATGCCTGAGGCAGGATTCGAATCTGCGACCGGAGCGGTCGCTCGGCTCCAGACTGTAGCGCCTAGAACCGCACGGCCATTCCGGCCGGCTATAAGACAAGTGTCTGGCGCAGTTATTGGATCGGTTATTGCTGCTACAATGCAGGTCTTCAAGATTTATGTGAGTTTGGAAGTGGTGTTAGTCGACGCACGAGCGATGGGACACAGCATCTCCGAGGAAGCGATGAAGTGGAGATTCTCCTGTACGACCATTTTACGAGTGTACCGTGAATATCAGGAATCCGGTAAAACATCAAATCTCCTACATCCCTCCAGCCGGAAGAAGATCGTGCAAGAACGGAGCCAACGACGACTGAAGAAACTCATTCAACGTGACATGAGTTCAACTCTTCCGCAAATTGCTGCAGCTTTCAGTGCTGGGCCATTAACAAGCGTCAGCGCGAACTATTCAGCGAAACATCATCGGTATGGGTTTTCTGAGCCGAAGACCCTCTCGTGTACCCTCGACGAATGCACGACAAAGTTTTAGGCCTCGCCTGGGCCCGTCAACACCGACGGACTGTTGATGACTGGAAACCTGTTGCCTGGTCAAGCGAGTCACATTTCAGATTATATCAAGTGGATTGGCGTGTACGGTTATGGAGACAACCTTACGAATCCATGGACCCTGCATGTCGCCGGGGGACGGTTGAAGCAGGTAGAGGATCTGCAGTGGTATGAGGCGTGTTCAGTTGGAGTGATATGGGACTCCTGATACATCTAGATACGACTCTGACAGGTGACACGTACGTAAGCATCCTGTCTGATTACCTGTATCCATTCATGTTCATTTCGCATTTCGAAGGACTGGGGCAATTCCAAGAGGACAACGCGACACCCCACACGTCCAGAATTTCTACAGAGTGGCTCCAGGAACACTGTTCTGAGTTTAAACACTTTCGCTGGCCACCAACTCCCCAACATGTTCATTATTGAGCATATCTGGGATGCCCTTGCAACGTGCTGTTAGATCTCCAGCCTCTCGTACTCTTGCAGATTTATGGACAGCCCTGGAGGAGTCATTGTGTCAATTCCCTCCAGCATTACTTTAGACATTAGTCGAGTCCATGCCACGTCGTGTTGCGGCACTTCTGCGTGCTCGCGAGGGCGCTACACGATATCAATCAGGTTAACGAGTTTTTTTTTTTTTTTTTGCACTTCAGTGTAAACGGAGGCCACGGCAAGTGAATCGAATTTTATTTAATGAAGGTTTGGATAAAATTCTGAGTTGAATGTACTGAAGCCAAAATAGGGACGGTATTTTCTGTTACGCTTTCGGGCAATGAGTATTTTCTAGACAAAAGATGACACTGGATGGAAACAGCGTTGTGACAATGTGCAGATTCCACGCCAGCAGTACTTGATTCGAGCAGCCTTCAACAGTATGTCGCACGTGCTTGTAATTAGTGGAACGATTATCAGTGCGATGAAGGAATGCGGAGATGAATTATCATCTAACCGGCATGTCTCGCAATATAACTTGTCTTTGTGACGACTTTACATAACCCGGTGAGGGAAAGACATATCAGTGAAACAGCAGGAATTTTATGCTCTTGTAGCGCACATCCCCTACACTTCAAATTCGCCAACCTCTTTACTTTCTCACCAAAGAAGAGTCTTGTAGTTTTCAAGTTTTTGGCTTGATTAGTCTTGTGGCGAATAGACATGATAAAAAAAGGAATGATGCGTGGGGGTGCAATAATTATAAAAGTTGGGTGCAAGGTAATGTAAAAGGAATTTACAAAATCATTTATAGAAAGTCTGTGAAAGGAAAAAAAGTCTCCAAAACTGGAATAATGCCGTAATTAATCTACTTCATGCGAAAGGTGACAGTAAAATAAAAATACCATTGCAGACCTTTCCTTCCCGTACTGAACAACATATACTCTGAGTAATGTTACACATCATTGAAATATCACTGGATTCTGATCAACCAAACCGAACAGGTGTCTTTAAAAGTGAATGCAGCCTAATAAACTACCCCAAGTCGTGAATTAAATTTTAGAGCGGGGCACTGATTATGGATGATCACTTTCTCTAGGACTTCGAGATTTGTGGAGCTATGTGAGGACTGCCTTCGAGATACCTACACAGTCGGAAGGAGACTTAGTTGCACGGGTTGTGACTGCGACAGGAAAGACGAGCTGCACAACATTCATTTTCGACCGAATAAATTACAATTATTTCATAAATGTAATTTATTTAACTGCGCAGTTTAACTGAGCAGTTTCTATACTTAACTAGCTGGTAACCCGGCACTGCTCGGGCATTAGTTTTGCCAGTTTTCTACTAGAAACGAAAACAAAAACAGAAGTGTTTGTAGCGTAACATGCAAAAAAAATCATTTCCATGTGTTCATGAAATTACGGAACATTTAGGTAAGCCGTTAACATTTCGTCTTTTAGGCCCTGCGTACGTTTTTTTGCGTACACGTACATGTCTTAAAAATAGTTGTGTTACAAGTATTGGGTCTAGAATTTTAATTAAATAGTAAATTTCACATTTTACACCATTTACATACAAAGGTCACTGCTGCATAGGTTGTAGCAGTGTCAATAGACTCGTGGAGGCTGACAAGAAATTTAATCCAGGTAAATGATTTGTTGATAGTCTCAAGACTTCACATCGAGTACTGTGTTGGCGATCGCACGGACTGAAGGCGATGCAAGCAAAGCGAAGGGAGATATTAATGCCGCGCACGTGTGAAGCACGTGGAGACAATACAGGCGAGCGGCTGAATATCAAATGATCGAGGATCCCAGTACAGGAGAATGTGAAGTCAATGAGTACTCCTTGCCGTTCTTTTCGCGAAGAATCAGCTAATGTTTAAGTTATATAGTGACGTTATCTAGTGACTACATTGGCTCCATCGTCCATTAGTGCACTGAACTGTCCTTAACTGCAGCTTCTTGTTTCCTTTTCCTCGGGTAATAGTACTAGCGCAAAATTTACTTTCATCTGACACTAAATTATTTATTTAAATTCCTTGCCGTCCGTTTCATCGGAGATGGTTACGTTGATCAACAGTTTCGATCTGCAAACGGTATGACCCACACACACCACTTCTGTGACTTCAGTGCGTCACACGCAGTAAGCAGTCGCACTCATGATATTATGAAATTCCTGGCTGTGGCCGCCAGTATTTTATCTTGCTAGAAGCTCACCCTGATGCAGCTTGACACATGTGATGTAGCATATGGTACAAAAATGGATTGAGGTACAAGCAGCAGCAGATGGTACAGTATGTACCATTCCCGTGGGAGAGCCCGCCATTTGTACTGAACTTCCTTCTAATTGGTCGGCCCATTCGGGTGTCAGGCGCCAAAACGCCTAATCTCTCTTATTAATTATTTATATACTTCTCATAGCATTTAACCCAGTTTTCAGTATGATAATCTCTCATGGTTTCCCTGCGAGTCTACCGTATTTGTTTATTAAATTTCACTAGTTGTGAGAAACGTAAGGGTAACGATACTGCAACGTAAGTGCTTTGGACATCTTCGGGTCGCTTTGGCGATTAAGTACTTCGGCTGCGCTAGTCACTGTTTGGAGTGTTCTTCAGAGCCGAACGTGTATCTCTGTTTCGGACGGACATGCCGTACTCTATATCGGAAGTTGTCGGAAACGTTACCATACTATTAACAGAGATATGTCGAGTGTTGTAGAAGACGGTGTAAAAGTGATATTTTAAATAAACAGGATAAATTAATGAGAGGTGTCGCCTACCATAATTGTCAGTACTACAGATCTTCCCCTCTGTAGATACAGAGACTAATCTGGGCAAGTGGCATCCAAAAAAAAAAAAAAAAAAAAAAAGCGCAAACACAGGTTCTAGTTCGAGATGAGATTATAACAGCCTCCGCCGACAATCTCACGACCGACGAGCTGTCTTCTGCGCTGCGGACATCTTTAGAAGACGACAGGTCGGTGGAAAGAACGGTTAGCTACTATCATTCAATCTCTACAGATCTCTCCGGCTTCGAGATCTGACTTTCAACACGACAATGTATAATTTTGTAATATGTTCTACTCGTGTAGGCCCATATGGTGTACAGACCGAAACTGATTATCATTGGATTGCGGTGATTTAAAGGTAATTTAATTTCCATGATTAGAATGATGATGGTTTCATTGACATTGCGTTTCTTTTGTGACTACGATCCTCTTTCGATAGGTAGAAGTGTTGGACAAAAATGTGGAAACATCGTGAGAAATGCTTGCTTGGACATAAATGGAGATGCTAACCAAGCCTGCACTTGCGCTGTTGTATTTGACCACGAACGGCGCATGTGGAATGAACTGAACAGTTGCAGGTGTCAGTCGTGGTCAGAAGCAGTATGTCTAAGCCAAATGACTTCCAACGTGGGCGAATTGTTGATACTTCCGCAACCAAGACAGCAGAAGTGTTCGGTGTTCCTGGAGACATCGAAGGTTTATACCGCGTAGCGGGAAAGCGGGACAAAATTCGCCAAGGCACAACAAAGACGAATGTGTTTGTTGAATGATTGTGACAGACGGTTGTTGAATAGGACAGTGACGAAAATGAAGAGGACGACAGCTGCAAAACTCAATCCAGAACTGAATGTCGCACTCGTGAAATCTGTCAGTACCAAAACAACATGACGGGAGCTCCGTAAGTTGAGAACTGCGGGGTGGGCTGGAATTGCAGAACCACTCATCAGTGATCCAAATGTTCGTAACAGGAAAACGTCGTGCCTGAACCATAAAACATGGACTATGGCGCAATGGAACGAAGTAATATGGTCGGATGAGTCTTGTTACACACTTTTTGTAACTTCTGGCCGAGTTGGGTTCCAGAGCGAAACATGGCGAAGGTTCGTGATCATTAGGGCAGCCTAATCGGGGTATTCAATGGGCCCCATAGGTATCCCGCAAGGTAACACTATTGGCAAGCATTACGTGATCATTTTGGCTGACTAGGTCCATCCCATGGTACAATGTTTGTTCCCAATGTCGACACTGAACAGGGGTTCTGTAGCCTAGGAACACAAACACTTCGCATCGACCAGAACTGGTTTTCTAAGCACAAAGATGAATTTTCGTATCTCCTCAGGCGTTACTGAGCCTCTGTGGCCTACTTTGGAGAGAGGGGAGCATTATCTCTACCCATCTCCCTCATCGTTACCTGACCCTGCTATTATTTTGCACGAAGAAAGGTATAAGTTTTATTTGAAAAACGGACAGGACGTTTCTTCATCCATTCCGAGACGTCTGGAAGCTGTTTTGAATGCCAATAGTTTTGCTACACCGTTCTGGGCTTGACAATGTGTGTTGATTTGGAGTTTACATATATTTGTCCACCGCATGTATTCTTGTGTGGCGTAGCGTGCGCATAAGTACATATCCAGAGCAGCCAGAATGCGGTGTTTGGATTTAGTAGCAACCTGCTGCAGCTATTTACAGCGTTCTCAATCCCACTTATACGGGGAAACTGGAGTAACAGGTATATCAGCTTTGTGTGTATCAGTCTGCGCGAGCACCAGGCAAGCTATTTCGATCATGAATCCAAGTTACTAACGAACGGGCTACGGCTGTGAATTTTGTCTAATAGTTTGTGTATCAAGATATACAAATTTTATAATGGGATTAGATAGCCAATACTGTTCGAGATTCGAATCCTGCCTCGGGCATGGATGTGTGTGATATCCTTAGGTTAGTTAGGTTCCAGTAGTTGTAAGTTCTAGTAAGTTTTAGGGGACAGATGACCTCAGATGTTAAGTCCCATAGTGCTCAGAGCCATTTGAACCATTTTTCACTGTTCGAGTTGGTAATTTACATTACTATTGTTTCAAATGTGATTGCTCCACCGAGTAAATTAGCTTACGTCAAACGTCCACTAATCGCCATTCGTAAAGGTTGCTTCAGTTGATCATTATGCTGACGTAGAATTTGCATCTTTGTATCGGCTTCTGACGTTATTTACGCCGACAGCGGTTTTCTTATGAAAATTTAGCAATTTAATGGGTTTCGTGGGACAGCTTCACGTCTGTCCTAATTTCACTGTTAATATTCCCAAATTTATTCCTTTCGACGGAACCCAGTATGACAATTTTTTCGTTTACTATTTCCAGACAATTCTCTAATCTCATTTACTGTCTTCTTACGTGATTCTTCAATGACTGTTAATCCCACCATTCACATGGTTACTAAGTTATTAATTATCCTTGATTCTTTTGTTTTGAACCGATTGCCATCTCGGCAAATCGTTACTGGAAAAAGGTGACCGGCCTACTGACCACAGTAGGTAAAGTGCAGTGTTTCTTCGACACGGCACTTTGAGGGGGAGGGTAGACGGCCCATCGTTCTGGTCGCCTTTTACCACCAGGAAAGATCACCGGTACTCATTTGATAGCTGGCAAAGTGCATCCCCAAGACTGAACCCAGAACCTCCAAAGCCTAAGTCTAGTGCTCTCCTCGCTAGACCACGACTGCCTCTTACTGTTACAGGAATAAAACAAATTTGATTTGACAACCATTTCGGTTACAAAAACCAGTTTATACTGCAAGCTTACTTGCGCAACTCGGTGGTAAAGTAGGTATGTATTTAACTACAAATCGAAAACATCGTGATTCAATGCACAGTCTGTCCTAGGAATTTTGCTGTCGTTTCACCTCAGGTGATGATATGTACTTGTAAAAAGTGCTGTGCCGAAGAATGGATTCAAGTCCACTGTAAATTAAGGGTCCACGTAGAGCTAGTTGCTTCAGTCTGTTCAAAGGTTGCAGGAGGGTAAGAGCAGGCATACATAAATACATGTTTAACAGGAATATTTCTAATGAAGCACAGCGGCGTTAAAACCAATCTTAAGGGAAAATTTACCTTTAAAACTTTCGTAATTTAGAGTGAGCGAGATACGAAAGCATGAGTGTCTCTATTATTCTTGCATTCTGCACCAACACACCCAAATTGGTTTGTAGAATCTATGAGACTGGAGATACACCATAGGACTTTCGCAAAACCCCTAAAGGTAGCAAGGACAGATAAGTACTAAAACTATCGTAGAAAATAGTTAATGAATCAAGCATTCCAGCTGCTGACAATAATAACATATAGAATGGAAAAGAAAATTGAGAATCTTTTAGATGACAAACAGTTTGGCATTGGGAAAGATAAATGCACTACACAGGCAGCTCTGCCGTTGCGATTGGTAATAGAAGGAAGACAGAAGAAAAATAAAGATACGTTCATAGAATTCATTGACCTATAGAATACATTTTCGATCATATAGAACGATGTAGTATCTTCGAAATTCTTAGAAAAATAGGCTAAGCTACAGGGAAAGACTGGTAACACAGAATACGAATGAAAACCATACGGAAAAACAAGAAAGAATAAAAAAAATAAGAAGCAATTGTTTGGGTTAAAAAGTGTGTATAACGGGAAAGCAGTCTTTCGCCACCACTTTTCAATCTATTAATCAAAGAAACAATGTTGGAAATAAAAGAGAGATTCAGAGATGGGAGTTAATGGAAAAATATCAACGAAAAGATACGCTGAAGATACCTATCCTCAGGCAAAGTCAAGAAGAATTATTGTAGGACCTGCTGAATGGAAATACCAGTCTAATCAGCAAAGAAAATAATTTGAAATTATACCGAGGAAAGAATAAAATAATCAGGAGTAGCAGAAATAAGACTAGAGATAGACTAACAGGTAAACTGGTGACCAAAAAGTGTATGAAGTGAAGGAATTCTGCCGTCTTAAAAGCTTAATGAAGTATGGTGGACGAAGCGAGGAAGACAGAAGGCAGATTAACGCAGACGATCTACATCTACATCCATACTCCGCAAGCCACCTGACGGTGTGTGGCGGAGGGTACCCTGAGTACCTCTATCGGTTCTCCCTTCTATTCCAGTCTCGTATTGTACGTGGAAAGAAGGATTGTCGGTATGCTTCTGTGTGGGCTCTAATCTCTGATTTTATCCTCATGGTCTCTTCGCGAGATATACGTAGGAGGGAGCAATATACTGCTTGACTCTTCGGTGAAGGTATGTTCTCGAAACTTTAACAAAAGTCCGTACCGAGCTACTGAGCGTCTCTCCTGCAGAGTCTTCCACTGGAGGTTATCTATCATCTCCGTAACGCTTTCGCGATTACTAAATGATCCTGTAACGAAGCGCGCTGCTCTCCGTTGGATATTCTCTATCTCTTCTATCAACCCTATCTGCTACGGATCCCACACTGCTGAGCAGTATTGAAGCAGTGGGCGAACAAGCGTACTGTAACCTACTTCCTTTGTTGTCGGATTGCATTTCCTTAGGATTCTTCCAATGAATCTCAGTCTGGCATCTGCTTTACAGACGATCAACTTTATATGATCATTCCATTTTAAATCACTCCTAATGCTTACTCCCAGATAATTTATGGAATTAACTGCTTCCAGTTGCTGACCTGCTATATTGTAGCTAAATGGTAAGGGACCTATCTTTCTATGTATTCGCATCACATTACACTTGTCTACATTGAGATTCAATTGCCATTCCCTGTACCATGCGTCAATTCGCTGCAGATCCTCCTGCATTTCAGTACAATTTTTCATTGTTGCAACCTCTCGATACACCACATCATCTGCAAAAAGCCTAAGTGAACTTCCGATGTCATCCACCAGGTCATTTATGTATATTGTGAATAGCAACGGTCCTATGACACTCCCCTGCGGCACACCTGAAATCACTCTTACTTCGGAAGACTTCTCTCCATTGAGAATGACGTGCTGCGTTCTGTTATCTAGGAACTCCTCAATCCAATCACACAATTGATCTGATAGTCCGTATGCTCTTACTTTGTTCATTAAACGACTATGGGGAACTGTGTCAAACGCCTTGCGGAAGTCAAGAAACACGGCATCTACCTGTGAACCCGTGTCTAAGGCCCTGTGAGTCTCGTGGACGAATAGCGCGAGCTGGGTTTCACACGACCGTCTTTTTCGAAACCCATGCTGATTCCTACAGAGTAGATTTCTAGTCTCCAGAAAAGACATTATATTCGAACATAATACGTGTTCCAAAATTCTACAACTGATCGACGTTAGAGATATAGATCTATAGTTCTGCACATCTGTTCGACGTCCCTTCTCGAAAACGGGGATGACCTGTGCCCTTTTCCAATCCTTTGGAACGCTTCGCTCTTCTAGAGACCTACGGTACACCGCTGCAAGAAGGGGGGCAAGTTCCTTCGCGTACTCTGTGTAAAATCGAACTGGTATCCATCAGGACCAGCGGCCTTTCCTCTTTTGAGGAATTTTAATTGTTTCTCTATCCCTCTGTCGTCTATTTCTATATCTACCATTTTGTCAACTGTGCGACAATCTAGAGAAGTGCAGTCTTCCTCTGTGAAACAGCTTTGGAAGAAGACATTTAGTATTTCGGCCTTTAGTCTGTCATCCTCTATTTCAGTACCATTTTGGTCACAGAGTGTCTGGACATTTTGTTTTGATACACCTACCGCTTTGACATAGGACCAAAATTTCTTAGGATTTTCTGCCAAGTCCGTACATAGAACTTTACTTTCGAATTCATTGAAAGCCTCTCGCATAGCCCTCCTCACACTACATTTCGCTTCGCGTAATTTTTGTTTGTCTGCAAAGCTTTGGCTTGCCGGCCGCGGTGGTCTCGCGGTTCTAGGCGCGCAGTCCGGAACCGTGCAACTGCTACGGTCGCAGGTTCGAATCCTGCCTCGGGCATGGATGTGTGTGATGTCCTTAGGTTAGTTAGGTTTAAGTAGTTCTAAGTTCTAGGGGACTAATGACCACAGCAGTTAAGTCCCATAGTGCTCTGAGCCAGCTTTGGCTATGTTTATGTATGCTGTGAAGTTCCCTTTGCTTCCGCAGCAGTTTTCTAACTCGGTTGTTGTACCACGGTGGCTCTTTTCCATCTCTTACAATTTTGCTTGGCACATACTCATCTAACGCATATTGTACGATGGTTTTGAACTTTGTCCACTGATCCTCAACACTATCTGTACTTGAGACAAAACTTTTGTGTTGAGCCGTCAGATACTCTGTAATCTGCTTTTTGTCACTTTTGCTAAACAGAAAAATCTTCCTACCTTTTTTAATATTTCTATTTACGGCTGAAATCATCGATGCAGTAACCGCTTTATGATCGCTGATTCCCTGTTCTGCATTAAGTGATTCAAATAGTTTGGGTCTGTTTGTCACCAGAAGGTCTAATATGTTATCGCCACGAGTCGGTTCTCTGTTTAACTGCTCAAGGTAGTTTTCAGATAAAGCACTTAAAAATATTTCACTGGATTCTTTGTCCCTGCCACCCGTTATGAACGTTTGAGTCTCCCAGTCTCTATCCGGTAAATTAAAATCTCCACCCAGAACTATAACATGGTGGGGAAATCTACTCCAAATATTTTCCAAATTATTCTTCAGGTGCTGAGCCACAACAGCTGCTGAGCCCGGGGGCCTATAGAGACATCCAATTACCATGTCTGAGCCTGCTTTAACCGTGACCTTCACCCAAATCATTTCACAATTCGAATCTCCGTCAATTTCCTTCGATACTATTGCACTTCTTATCGCTATAAACACAACACGCCTCCCTCTTCACTGTCCAGCCTGTGTCTGCGGTATACATTCCAATCTGAGTTTAGGATTTCATTACTGTTTACATGTGGTTTCAGCCAACTTTCTGTCCCTAGTACTATATGGGCGTTGTGACCGTTTATTAATGAAAGCAGTTCTGGGACCTTTCTATAGACGTTCCTGCAGTTTACTATTAGCACATTAATATTGTTATTCCCTGTTGCATTTTGCCTACTCCTGCCTTGCCGCGTCTCAGGAGGCGTCTTGACGGGAAGGGAGGGAATTCTCTAACCTAAAAAAACTATGTGCACTCCACACTTACTCCGCTACCCTCGTAGCCGCTTCCGGCGTGTAGTGCACGCCTGACCTATTCAGGGGGAACCTACATTTCTCCACCCGATAGCGGAGGTCGAGAAATTTGCACCCCAGCTCTCCGCAGAATCGTCTGAGCCTCTGGTTTAAGCCTTCCACCCGGCTCCAAAACAGAGGACCGCGATCGGTTCTGGGAACGATACTACAAATAGTTAGCTCTGATTCCACCCCGCGAGCGAGGCTTTCCGCTTTCACCAACTCCGCCAACCACCTCTACGATCTGAGGATGACCTCTGAACCCAGACGGCAGGAGTCATTGGTGCCGACATGAGCAACAATTTGCAGTCGGCTGCACCCACTGCTCTCTATCGCCGCCGGTAGGGCCTCCTCCACATCTCGGATGAGACCCCCCGGCAAGCAGACAGAGTGAACACTGGCCTTCTTCCCCGACCTTTCCGCTATTTCCCTAAGGGGCTCCATCACCCGCCTAACGTTGGAGCTCCCAATAACTAATAAACCCCTCCCCCCGTGTGCCTGCTCGGACCTTGCTGAAGGAGCGGCCACATGTCCACTCACAGGCAGAGCGGGCGATGCCACACTGCCAGCCTCCACATTGACCCTCCGCCTCGTGCACCACGAACGCCGCTGAACCCGCCTCTCCCCTTGGAGAGGGTGGCCCAACCGCGCCCAGTACCCGCGAAGATGTCTCGACAGCAGGGACAGTGGGTGAAGCATGTAACACCTGGGGTGTACCTTGCGACGCACCAGACTCCCCACTGCAGCTACACTCCGAGGCAGCAGCCTGAAAACGGCTGACCGCGGCCATCAACACGATAAGGGCATATCTAGTGATATCGAAAATCGGCCTTAGGCTGAGGAATAAATTTCTTAGAATGTACGCTTGGAGCACAGCATTGTATGAAAATTAATCATGGACTGTTTTAGAACTAGAAAAAAAGGGAAGCTAGGCGATGGATAGGTGGTGCAATAGAAGGATATTGAGAATTAGGGAGACTGGTGAAATAGAGAATGAAGAAGTTCGCTACAGAATAGGAGAAGAAAGGAAAGTGTGGTTAACGTCGACAAGAAAAGATAGGATGACGAAATAGGCATCAAGACACCGGGGATTAAGTTCCGTGGTATTTGAAGGAGTTGCAGAATGTAGCAATAGTAGTGGAAGACATATTCGAATATATCCGACCAATAATTGAGGGCATGGGGTGCAAGTGCTACTCTGACGTAAGGTGAACAGGTTGGACACAACAGCGGCATCAAACCAGTCTGAACACTGGTGACAAAAGACTCATTTGTTCCCATATCATCCGTTTCTCACTTTATGCCATTTCTCTATTTCTACTTGCGATAACCTCTCTCTCTCTCTCTCTCTCTCTCTCTCTCTCTCTCTCTCTCTCTCTCTCATCGATACATATTCATACATTCCTCGAGCCTGTTTTGGATGTATGCCCGTACATGCCATTTAACTTCTATATACTGTTTCGGCATACCTCACTCCTGTTCCTATAAATACCAACAGCCCCGTTATACCAAGAAGGCTCACTTTCTTCTCGCTTCATCAGTCCATATCCTACCTATAGTGTGTCCAAAATAAAAGCGGCAAAGCTCAGCAACAAACAAGTTATTTTACAGTTTCCCCACACGCCTGATCTACAATCACATAACGGGCGTCGTTATTTGTCACCGCGTCGATTGTTGCTGATTGCTTTGAGCTGCTTCGAGTTCATTTTCCTCGTTCTTTCAGGTTTTCGAGTAACGTATGCTGGATTACTTGTCTATAGTTAAAGCTTATATCTGCTGTGGTTCATTTGACTCGTGAAATTATCCTTATTCAATTCCCGAGCTCCAGTATTCCTACAAAAATTAGTGTTCAGTAGTTGATGAAGTGGTGGCTCAGTGGCGATATCTCTAATTCAATGCGTAACCGCAGGGTTTCATTCTAACTCCGGAACTAATTGCACGCATTTTGCAGAAAATAAAAGCTAGTCTGAATACAAATTAACTGCCATATGTACAGATGTACTACCTAAAGTAACAGGCGAAAATTTGTGCGGGACCGGGACTCTAACCAAGATTTCCCGCGAGCTGTCGCCTCTCGACTTAGGCCATCCGAGCTCGTACATCTCTGTCTATTACAATTAATCTTAATTTCATTATTTGAAAACTGTAGTTTGTCATCAAATACGAAAATGAACCGTCAGGCAGCTTTCGCAACAGAATGGCGATAAACGTACTAAATGAAAGCCTATCGCGATACGTGTGTTGAGGCATTACTTCGAGCTGATAGAGAAAGTTAGGTATTGCGCGTATTTTCTTCGAAGAACTGTGGATGGCGAATTGTACCTGCTACTGTATTTTATGCGTGATGAAGCAGGGTTTCACCTTTGCACCGATGTGAATGGACAGACTAATCGACGCTGGGGTCACTGAAAAGCCACACATTGTATATCAGATCTTCTTCACAACTGGAAGAAAGAAAATTAGAGTTGCTGTGCGGTTTCTGGCAGGCGAATTATCGGCCCGATATGTTTTACAACTACTGTCGATACAGAGGTGCATCTTCAAATTTTCAAGAATTTCTGCTCTCTATCAAAGGAAAATTAAAGGCAGAGTTTTCCATCAAGGTGCAGCTACCCTCGTCTACAGCTGTTTTAAATTCGCGAAGAGTTCACAGGAGACTGTCCATTTAGTAAAGGTGTGAAGTCGCCTATCATCAAGCATGTTTGCTTGCACTTTTAACTGCAGGAACATTAAATATACCCAAACTGCACGGAAATAATCGTAAGGCTGTAGAGTAACTAGAAGAAAACATTCGCCAGAATGTTGGAACAGTGCTGCTTTTATCTTGGACATAGTGTATTACGCATGCAGGCTAGGGAAATCTGAGTAGTTAGAACGTGTCGTCAACTTACCTGAACGCGAAAGGCCCCACTTCGTTGACATGTAGCTTCTCCACACTCCCGGCTTCGAACTCAAGCGCGTTGCTGTAGTTGAAGATGTAGACTCGCACCAGCGGCTGCACCGGGGGATCCACCCACCACTGGAACGTCTGCGTGTCGTTCCTGATCACGAGATTCTGCGCAGACACACGGAAAGAATACCTGTTAGGCAATACAAGGGTGAAGATGCTGCTCCAGACACGTTTACAGACATCACCCAATGACCGTTTGAATGATAGGCGTGGTAAATTTAGCAGTCAATAAGGACCCCTAGTACTTGACAGCTCTGTCCTGTCCGACTTTAGTTACATGTACAAGCATATTTCATTAAATTATACATTGCTGTGTAAAACTCGGGGACGAGATAGATGACGTGAACATTAGCAACTCGGTGGAGAGGAATGAAAGTGCGGTCTCCCCATTGGGCATAGGAACCTGGAAGCCACACGGACCAAATGGGTTATAGCGACGCCACAGGAGGTGGTTGAAGATCGGGAAACGGCAGTGTGTGTCAATCAGCGAAACGTTGCGATGCACTGTGGTGGTGGTCTTCATTGCAACATGACCCGGAAGCAACATTTGAATGCTCTCGCAGGGGGAAGACTCATCGGAAAATTGGAAGAATGACGAAGTGTGGTGAGTGTAACCCTAGAGTTTGGTACTGCTCACACCACTGTTTCACTAGCATTGGGAGCGTTCCGAAACACAGGTACTACTGCCAGAAAGAGAGAAGATTGTCGTCGGAGGTCAATTGCACTAGCAGATGACCGATAAGCTGTGCAAAAAGCAAGAAAAGTCCCACATCAAAAAGCGAGTGCAGTTGCAACGACGTTTAACAGGACTGCAAGGCACGGAGTCTCACTTACCACAGTAGCCGGGCATGGGGGTGTTCTTATTGCCCGACGACCAGTACATTATCATTCATTGACGCCCACACATCAGCGCCACGGCTTGCGATGTTGACAAGCGGATAAGGAGTGATCCAAAAATGGGTGGGTCGCATGCTTTTCTCGGATTAGAGCAGGTTCAGTCTGAGAAGTCATTCTGGGTGTACCCTCGTAGGGCGAGAGGTGGGACGTCGTCATGCATCCAAGAACATTGTCGAACATGATCCTTTTGATGGTCCTAGGGTGATGTGGAGAAGCATAATGTTGCATGGGCGTACTGACGTGCAGATCTTGCTGACGATACTGATCACGCATCCTATTAAAAACCACGTCCCACCTTTTATAATGCCTTGGGGACCACCATAAATTGTGGTTATTTCAGTGTCGTTGTTGTCTTAGGATAAAAGTGTCATTTCTGTTCCTAATACACGGACTGTGGTGATATCGGTACAGTCTCCGAACTGCAGCATTCGTGGCGCTGGGATCGCTGCTACTTGCCGTTAACTCCAAACTTTCGACACACCAGCGCCACTGCCCACAATAATGTCCAACAAAGAAAAAGCCGTCGCAGCCTGTGCATCCTGCGTGTTTACCTTTGTTTTTCTACAAGGTTTTAGCAAGCATAAAATCAGAATCTCTGGGCATATCTGCCTCCTTTCTGAAGCACAAATAAATGAAAATTTTGTCTGTGTGCTCTGTACGTCATTCTGTTGAACAAAGAGGAAGGATTTGAAGCTGGTCGTATGATATTTACGGAAATTATCAGCTGTTATTCTGTCCAGTATTGTAAGCATGAATTTTTCTTACCAGACCACTGGAGCACTGCCCCAAGACGTCTCTTACGTTTCACAAGCTTTGGAATAACTTTGCAGTTCCTGACCATTTCATTTCATTAAACATTTCTCGAAGAGATATCCATTATTTACAGCTGCAATCTTTGATCCCTCAATGCTCTGTCAAACTTTGGGCGTTCAGTAGAATGCCCTATTTTTCCGTTTGTCTTTTTCACCGTATTACGCAGCTGCGCAGTTACTCTTGAGTAGACTTTCCATATACTCCCTAAATCTCTCAGGTTTTCTTCCTTTACTTCTGAAGGCAGTGCCTATAAGCACTGACTTTTGGTAAAACTACTTCCATTCCTCCTGTACTCAGGTCATTCACTAACATTTCGCATTCGTTTGTCTCGCACTGTGTTGAAAGAAGGAAGTTAAATAAGTACATTTACACACGTAATTCAGGAGTATAACTGCTGTCGTCAGGAATGTGACCACAAAATCTCTCGTTGTTGTGTGTTGATAACTGGTAACAAATGAGGCGGCGCTGAATAGAATCTAACACCAAAGAAATTTATGGTGGAATTTAGCTAACAGAGGATCGATGGCAGAAAAGTCTTGTGGCATCAAGGAATAGTCAATTTAGTAATTGGGGTGGAGGGGGGGGGGGGGGGGGAGTGTGAGCGGAAGAAATTTTAGTGGGGAAATCATGGTTTGGGTACAACAAACAGGTTCAAGTTTATGTTGGTTGCACTATTAATAGAAGTGTAACTTTTCTCATGTTTACTTTTATGAACCGAAACTGGAGAAAAGTGAACTGCTCTTCCGTGTAACTCGTGTATCCATATTGTTGTCCTGAACAATGCAAGGGCTGTAACAACGAAAACACAATCTGATAAGGTGAGTCACCCAAATTTAACTTGTGTAACGGTATTTTTAATTAACTTACCGAAAGAAACATTAAAGAAATCTTTCAGTACAGGTACTATTATACGTGACGTCACAATGCGTGACATGCATAGTCCAACACAAAAGCGAAGAGAGTAAAAATATTACATGAAGTACCAATAGAATTTTGAGAGAACAAATAACCAAAATGTTTCTACAAAAATGCCCCGTAAATTTACTTACTCAAGAACTAACTTAAATTTCTGAACACTGAACAACACACATGTGAATGCAACGCTGCCCTGTGAGAATACTGACAAGAATTGTAATCTTAACTGTACTTTACGCATACTTAATCTAATAATTTTCAAACCCGACACCCAGCTATGAATGATTTTACTGTGCCTTACTGTACTGTAACTGCCCGTACTATTTTTTTTTCTGAAATTACCTTTGACTGATTCTTAATACTGCCCAAAGTGATGAACATAAAATATGAAGCGCAACATAAATCAAGATAAATACAAGGAACGTCTAGCGTAAGCGCAATGCAAGGACGTGCGACTACTGGAAGGAGTTCATGTCTGAGCTTCACCAACAGTGTTCCTCTAAGTGCGATGCAGAGACACACACAATCATAAAATACGAAATTCTTTCGGGAGGAGACGATGGTGAAACGAACTTCCTCCATGCCTGAAGAAAAACTAATCTTTAAACAACTGCATTACAGAAAAACGCATTGTCTGACTATTATAGTCATCTTTAAAAAATGATTTTTGTAAGAAATATTTCTCCGATACGAAACTAACCACTGAAAATGATAATGGAGTGCAAGCTATGTGAATAGAAAACTTTACTTATTCTCGTTTGGAAAATGAACTGACCCAAACTAGCAAAGAAGAATGTCATTCAAAACTTTTCGTTAATGAAAGACATAACTACGCGCAAGCAAGCAGTGCAGAACCAACATTATCTGATAATCTTCACTAGTACAAATAATCCTTGCTAAATCGTAATTCACAATTCATCCATCTCTATATCTTTTTCTCTGTGCTCTGGAAGCCATTTCCATCCGCTCAGTAACATAGCAAACATCTGACACTCTAACTTGCTTAGAATGCTTACTGAAACAACAACGCTACTGACAATCAAAGATCACTGTGCCTGTACTCACGAAGGAAACTTCCCATCACAATCCCCTCAGATTTATTGGTAAGATGACTCAATGGATAGCCCGTCAAAAACTGAACACAGAACACAGATCAAGCATAAAAAACAGGAAGATGTACTGAACTGTGGGAAAAAAAAGTCACTTCGTTCGACTGCAAAACGGACGAGCCTTGTTCAAAACCCCCAGTGCCACTTTTTTTTTATTTTTTTTAAAACATTAAGAATTGTCCGCTCATTCTTTGAAATGTTTGTTCTCTTTCGGCAGTCTTGGCAACAGAATATGCACCATATGGTAAGAAAACAGAACGCAGCTTCAAAAACGTTAAAAACGTTTTCTTTGACAGAGCACAGATAAGCTGTGTGATCGTGAAACTGCTGCGTTCATTCGTTGCAGCTTATGGGACACACTATTTTGTCATCATTTCCTTGGGAGTAATCACACTCTCATTCATTCCAACACTTACAACAATAGGGGTCATACTTCACTCACTCATAATGCGAACAAATCAGCTGCGTCGATAAAAGATGCCTATCATACGACACATGTACTTTTACTAATGCCGTGTATGACACACCAGACGTGTTTTCTGGTGGAGGATTCAGTTGACCTTCCCCTTGTCATCAAACGTTTGCGATTCTAATTCGAAAGTCACTTCTTTTTTGGCTGCTAATAGAGTAGCTGTGCAGAATCAACTTTCATTATAGGTCCCTTCCTCATACCTCCCTTTTGCAAACAGACCATACACTAGGACAGTCACAAATTTGAATACAGTGAACAGCGAAGGAAAACAATAAAAGCATAGTGCGAGTGAACTTTGCAAACCAAGAGGCCACGTTTTTTTCGCTTTGCTCTATGTTGCACTTCTTGTCCTTGCACTGTTCACCGTTCCCCTTTTTTCCACAGTTCAGTGCACCTTCTTCCTGTTTTCATGCTCGATCTGAGTTCCGTTTTTGACGGGGGGCTGTCCACTAGGTTCTCTTCCCGTAAAATCTGAGGTCGGTGCGAAGGGCAGTTCTCCTTATCAGAACATCGACTATCGAAAAGTAGGGCTGTGTTTGAACACTACTCGATCTATTCGAACAATTTACGTTACAGTTCGAGAAATCTCGGGTTCTGTTCGATGTTTTGATCTGCCTGCGATCTAGTGGGTTTTGTTGGTACTATCACAACGATCTGTCTTGCAAAGCATTTTTAATACACTGAGGATTTTAGCAATAAAAAATATCTTCCAGGTGCTGGTAACGCGTAACAATGGCAACTAATAAATAAATAAAAGGTTAAAATCATGATTGTGTGTGATTCTTTAGCTTACGCTCGTCCGGCGATATAGTGAGGCTTGATCGTACTATTTCCAAGGTCGGTCATTCCTCACTAATTTCCTCTCGCGATAAAAACTGTAGTCACTTTGTTGCAATACATTCCGCTTGTTCGACGTTTATCTCTCGCTCAGTTCTCAATTGTTTCGTTTGAATGTTGCCGTCTTTTTTTTAAGCTGATAAACATCTGGTAACGTTATTTCTGTTAATATGTGATCAGGGACCGATTTGCTCATTTGAAACTAACTTGGTTAATCATTACCGGCTCTAATAACAAAATAAAAAAACTTACTGGCAGATTAAAACTGTGTGCCGGACGGAGAGTCGAACTCTGTACTTTCGCCTTTCGCTATCAGGTGCTCTACGAACTGTTTCTTTCTTTTTTCGTTGATCTAATTTCGTTCAATATTGCTCGTTGAATTTGTTCGGGGCGGACATCTGATGACAGTTGTTCGTTGATCCGCTCACTCCGTTTTTTTTATTACAGAGGGTAGCTCACCTTCTCACAAATAAGCACTTCTGCGAATCTTAATCTGCCAGGAAGTTTCATATCAGCGCACACTACGCTGCAGAGAAAAAATCTCATCCTGGAATAAAGTAAAATATTATGCTGGGTTCACTCGAGCAGAATTTTTTTTACGTTTACTTAAAAACCGGCATAAATGTTTTCATATACATACTGGAAGTTACTGCATGAGACATCGTACTGCAGATTTAAACAAGCATAGTAAGAGTTTGTGCAGTAATAGGCTCTTGGTTCTGAGCACTGTGGGACTTAACTTCTCAGGTCATCAGTCCCCTAGAACTTAGAGCTACTTAAACCTAACTAACTTAAGGACATCACACACATCCATGCTCGAGGCCGGATTCGAACTTGCGGTTTCAGACTGTAGCACCTAGAGCCGCTCGGCCACTCCGGCCGGCAGAGTAGTAGGATTTTATGCTGTTTCCTCCACTGTTTCACGAAGGTGTAAAAATTATGCAGTCATAGTTTATTGTTATGCAAGTTCGTAGTTTTTTGCATTTCCCTTGCACACGCGTCACGTGAGTCAAATGTCACGTGATAGTCCGAACAAGTTCGATACTGTATCTGACGCTGCGGCGTACCGGAGAATCTCGATCCCGTTCGAACTCTAGTATCGTTTGAGGAATGTCCAGTATACACACATGAAATATGACACATCGAATGAAAACAGGGCTTACGTCACTTTCCTAGAATACGAAAAATAAACTAGAAATCCTATAGAGATCCTTGCAGAACGCGATGGCCTAGCGGAGAGTTATATCAAACGGCACTTCAGACTGAAAACGGTAGCAGCAAGAACAGTAGCAACAACGTAGAATGTATTCAGAGGTATAAGCAGCAACATTGAGAGCACATCGGTAAAACTGGGGAGGAAGATACGACGGGAATGGAGTAATGTAATATCTGGAAAACCTCACAGTTTGAGAAGCACCTGTTGCTAGTTGTCACTCTGTCGGAGTCACTGTGTGCGATACGGCAGACAGCGGATATGTTTACGATCTTTGAAAGTGGTGACAGCTACGGCGACGCGCTGTTTCGAAAGAGTGACGCTTCGTCCTCGCTCAGTGGCACAATCTCGTACAGAGTCCAGGAACTGTGGCGATGGCCCCTGCCCCGACCCTGATGACGTACAGCTGCCGTTACGGGGCTTATCGGGGACACACTCTCAGCCACAGCTGGGAAGGCACCTTAATCTCCCTGTGGGCCTCGGTCACCCTCGCGCTTATCAGAAACTCAATTTTTTTTTCTGCTTACCAATATGGACTTCGATAGTCTCTTCCTGTCCCTTCTTGCTCTTGTGATTACAAAATGGTTCAAATGGCCCTGAGCACTATGGGACTTAACGTCTGAGGTCATCAGTCCCCTAGAACTTAGAATCTAACTAACCTAAGGCAGGATTCGAAACTGCGCCCGTAGCTGTCGCGCGGTTTCAGACTGTAGCGCCTAGAACCGCTAGGCCACTCCGGCCGGCTTGTGATTGCAAGAACGCAGTACAACATTCTATTTCAATTAGAGTAACAGAACGCGAAAAAAGGAAACAATTTATAGAGGAACGAAGGAATCCGTTCCTTTAACTTTGTTAATGTACGTCAAGGTGTTGGAAATTCTGCGCTAGAAAGAGAATTCAACACGAGCATAGCTTCTGACTACAGCTGCAATATCCGTTGAAGACAAAATAAGCACAGCAGACAATCAGCCATAGGGCGCTTCACGCTAATAACGCTTAACAACACCTCGATATTGGTAATGTTAGGAAGTTCGTTCCGGCAAGCCGTAAGCAGCGAAAGCCTCTCACTGGTTTGTTTACCATTGTTGTCGATAAATTAGTGCTTGTCATTGGTGATTAGATCTCCTGGAGCTGTTCTATTACGAGGGTGCTGATTGCCACCATGTTTCAGCTGACGTTCAAAATGGTCCCAAAGATTTTCTATTTAAGCTGAACTGACGCGCCAGTCTAAGTGCGACAGTGTGCCAAAAACTTAGCTTGTTAACACGACTATGCTGCGTTCATCATAAGAATAACTTGATGTAAACATTACACCATGTGTTGTTCTGCGTTTGATTTAATCTCGTTGGGTTTCGTTTCACGTGGATCGGAAGGAAAGCTTTGTCCAGTACAGTCAAGTACGATCATAAGGATACGCTTTATGCTGTGTTACGCGCACATAGATAATGGGGGACAACAGCTTTACCGGCTCATTTAACTAGGACAGCACTTGCCAGCCAGCTGGTCCATCTAACATGCAATGATGTGAGCAGTTGCAGATCAAATGGTTCAAATGGCTCTGAGCACTATGCGACTTAACTTCTGAGGTCATCATTCGCCTAGAACTTAGAACTAATTAAACCTAACTAACCTAAGGACATCACACACATGCACGCCCGAGGCAGGATTCGAACCTGCGACCGTAGCGGTCGCTCGGTTCCAGACTATAGCGCCTAGAACCGCACGGCCACTCCGGCCGGCGTTGCAGTTCAGACGCAAAAAGAGACTAAAAGAGAAACAATATAGTTTCGATTGTCATTTAATTTTTAGAGAGAATAAAATAAGAATCGACGAAACTCCACGCTTCATAGGTGACCAGGCGGAAGGCTCTCGTTCTCACGTGACATAGTATTCAAATCACAAACAAGGGCGATGAAAATTCTTACTTAAACACAAGATAATTTTTATGATCGGGCTGTGTGTGGTGCAAAATCACACTGCACGGATCTCACCGCATTGTTGAATACCGACTACAGAAACTCGTCTCGTAATCTCTTAGCTCCTTCCTTATCCGAATCCGAAAAACACATTTCAGTTCTGGAACTGTCATCTACTACGTTGATAACGAGTAGATCAACAACAGAATCCACGGAG
Organism: Schistocerca gregaria; assembly: GCF_023897955.1. Lineage (NCBI taxonomy): Eukaryota > Metazoa > Arthropoda > Insecta > Orthoptera > Acrididae > Schistocerca > Schistocerca gregaria. The sequence continues at coordinate 340,383,170 of NC_064927.1, read as the reverse complement.
CTACCCAGGCCCCGCATTTCCTCCTCCTCTTTTCAACGTGGCGTTCTATATACCACGAGCATTCAACAGTGACGTGTGAAGAAGCTGTGCGCGTTAGTTCCAGTATATCTGGCAAAACAAAGGTCTCGTGAAAGCGACAAATCCCCTAACTTGGCTCCAGATCAGTTCTGTTGGGTTTATAATGTAATGATACAGCGACAAACGTAAAAATGCAGCATTTGTACGGTGTGCTCGATGCTGTGAAAATGATTGTTTTTCATGTTTCTGCGACACTTCTCACTCTGGTTCGTGTGAGACTACATCTGTGGTACAAAACAATGGACATAGTCCAAAGAAAGAGTATTTGGTTTTTTATTTTTGTCCTAAAATTAAATCTTTCATAAGATGATAACTAGGAATTTATATGTGAAATGAAAGCAGGACCTTCGCGTGGTACATGTAATTAGAAACAAGACGTGCATTATTCAGAAATAATGATGGTGGAAAGTTTAACTATCTACTACGGTACTGATTCCCCCATACATCCAACGGGTATTGGTAATTTATCTACATTAGATACAGTTCCTCGAAAACATCAAAACCTTTTTTACTGCAAATTCATGAAAAACTTTAAGAACGACCTATTTCGCGGCACTTTTTAACCGTGTCCCACACAAGTTTTTCACTTCGGAGCAGGAAACAACCTCAGCCATTTTCATATTGCGTACTAACAGCTCGACAATCAGAGCACAACCGCATGGAAACTGACTACACGAATTTTGAAATAAAAACTACATAGCTAAAGCATGATTAATAAAAACGTTGATGGCTGATAATATATTAGAATATCTTTAAATTTTCATTTAATGTAGCTCAGTAATAAGATATGTAAGACATCTTACACATAAGTAGGACCTACTTCCAAGAGCGTAATACCACCAGTGTACATGTTACGGCTTCTGACCCATCATCACGTTTGTGTTTCCGTTTGTTTACGTCAGGTTTATTCGCAAGATGAACAGAGTATGATAATCGTGGAGGACGGAGATGTTCACAACATACTCGCCATGAATATCTAGAAGGGGCAACGCTCGGTCAAGGTGAAAAAAAAAAGTTCAAATGTGTTAATTCCTAATGGATCAAACTGCCGAGGTCATCGGTCCTTAAGACTTACACACTACTTTAAACTAACTTATGCTAAGAACTCCCCCCCCCCCCCCCACACACACACACACACACACACACACATGCCCGAGGACTCGAACCTCCGGCGGCAGCAGCCACGCAATCCGTGACATGGCGCCTACGCGCGTTGACTGAGAATGTGAGTAAACACAGTTCTTGTTCAGGGTACGAGTGAGTCTAAGCCAAGGGAAAAAAACACCGCCAAAAATTACACACTCACCTCCGGCCTGAACAACATCCTTTACACGCTACGGCTTAAACATCGAGTCGTGGAGTAGGTGTCCTCGACGCCTTGCAGAATTTTTAAAAAAAGAGAGGCAAAATCGTGAACTCTTTGACAGCTTTACTCGCGTTAAGTCAGCTACTGTCCAGTTCCTGTGTTGTTTGGCCCAATGATACAGGTCTATGCGGATAAAGAAAATGGTGAACGCAGCCGCAAGATCTTTACCCGCGTCCTGAAGAGTTCTTTATGCGTATCCGCAACAGCATCTGTAGATATTAAAGTGTCTTACAAAGCAATTTAAACCCTCACTGCTTTGACAAAAGCAGTGGCGGTTTCAATTGCTGCAGGGTGGTGCAGTTGGAAGTAGCCCGTCTACCCCTTTGAATGCGGACGCAATACTTCTACTACTTCCGCCAGAAGTTAGACGTTTCTCTTTTCGGTCGGCAAAATTACTTTCTCGATCGATGGAAGTATTGAAACTGTGGAAACAAATGTGGAAACAGGTTTGATTCAGGAAACTAGCGAAATTTTGGGGCTCTCGTGTCCGGATAGAGGACTACCAGCAAAGAGATCAATACAACGTCTGCAAAAAAAAAAAAATTGGCGCACCTACGGATCTGTGTAAAATGTAAAACGACAAAGAATTCCTCCAGTTCGCACACCGTAAGTTATTGCAGACATTCGCCGAAGAATTATTCAGTCCATAAAAGTCTACACGTAAATTGGCCCAACAGTTGCATGTCAGTAGGAGATGCCTGCAGCTATTGAAAGGTTTTAATGTGAAGCCATTTCGTATGACGGTTGTACAACGATTACGGGAGGATGACAGAAACTCCTAGATAACTGCACGTGGCTTTTGAATAACATGAACGATGGTTTGTTGAAACACTGTCCACTAGATCATGGGCCGTGAATCATGGTTTCTTTTTTCCGGTCATTTGAATTCACAGAACACGAGGGAGTGCGTAACGGATTGTGTGCCAGCGACACCTCCATGATGAAAAAATCTGCGTTCGGTGCTGTGTAACGGCAACGCGCATCGTTGGACCGATGACTTTTTACATTGTCGTCAACAGTTGCATACCTGGAAATTTTTGAACTGTTTTGTACTCAACTCATTGAATATGAAAGACAATATTGCTTCTTCAAGAAAGATGGAGCATAATGCCTCACCTCCCTATGGTATCATTGGAATGAGTCCGGACCGTCAGTTAACATTTACGGCCACAACGTTTGCCGGATCTAACAGCATCTGATTTTTCCCTGTGAGGACACTTGAAGAGGAAAGTCTATGAAATAAAGCTACTCACAATACAGGAAATGAAAGACAACGTCAGCCTTGAAGGTGTCGCCATCGGTCACCTAACTTTACAGTGGGTGTATCTGAATTTGCTCAGACGCGCACAGTTGTACATTGATGTTAGAGGGGGGTCACTTTCACTATCTTCTACAAATGTACTTTTCACTTCATTTTTCATTGTAAATTAATGATAATCGAATTTCATCTCTTCACTTATATAATTTCACTGCATTTCCTCTCTACTTACAGTTGATATAAGGGAAATGATTTTATACAATGTACATATAAGATTAAATCTTGAAGTCCGTGTTTTTCAACCAGTTAATTAAGCTGGGTGTGAGAGTGAACAAGCCATCGGGAATTCCAGTGTACGAAGAAAGTGGACAGCTTTGGACTAAATGTTCATTTGTCTGCTCTTCTTGATTACATCCACACATTGGTGAACTGATTCAGCCCCATTTGTTCCTGAACTAGCTACAACAACCATGTTCAGTCCTTAACCTGTTGAGGCAGCACCAAAGCTTCCTCGGTAGGTCAAAATCTTTCGGCTTCTTTGTGGGATCAAGGTGAGGGGCTCTTGTTCCCAATGCTTTTGTTGACCATTCATGCCTCTAGCTTTCATTTAGATCAAAACCATCCGTAATGAGTTGCCCTGCAGTAACACTTGCTGGTCTTCTTGATCTCAATCGTTGCTGTGGCGGATTATATAATTCCTGGTGCAGTGGTATAGAAGGTATCCGTTGTCGAGATACGATAGTTGAAGTCAAACTAAATGTAGTACGTAAAATTCATTGTAACATGAACTGAATACGCAGAAACGGTTTAAATTGAATCAAATAAATAAAAAAAATCATTCTTAGGATTAAATTGGAAATATGTTTTCAAACTCCAGCTTCATTCGTCTTTTGTGACCATTAAAAGGCGTTTTCTGTCCGACTTTTTGTGTGTGCCACTTATGTCTCAAACTATTGTGCGAATCTGTTCAAATTTTTCAAGGAAGGAAGGTAAATGCACGAATCACAAAAGTTTTGCATCACCCCGGTTTCCAGTATTCCTGAAGATAGATGTTGACTGTGGATATTGTATCACAGACACAGTCCCTTTGACTATTCAGCGATGTCACTAAACCCGCCCAAGATGTAGACAATCAGGCATGAGCAGCGCCTGTTAGACGGAGGGGGTACAACAGCTGATCAGTTCCAGTCATTCCTCCAGGAAGGAGGTACACGGCTCGTGTTGTCTGTAGTTCAACCACGGCCAATACCGCAGTTCGATCGCGTCCGCATTGTTACCTTGTGCAGGGAGGGCTCTCAGTAAGCGAAATGTACAGACGTCTCTGAGTGAGCCAAAGCGATGTTTTTCGGACACGGAGGAGATACAGAGAGACAGGAACTGTCGATGACATTCCCCGCTCAGGCCACCGAAGGGTTACTTGTGCAATGGATGACTGCTACCTGGGATCTCTGGAGGTACTGAAATTCTCCTTTCGAGGAACGCTATTGAGAATCAACATTTGAAGCTGGGCTAGAAGGAATCCTGACAGCAACGCAACCATGCTGAATAATGCTTTTCGCGCGGTCACATGACGTCGTGTTACGACTCAAACTGTACGCAATACGCTGCATGATGCGCAATTTCACTCCCGACGTCCAATGCGAGGTCCACCTTTGCAACCATGTCACCATGCAGCGCGGTACAGATTGGCCCAACAATATGCCGCATGGACCGCTCAGGATTAGCAACACGTTCTCTTCACCGATGAGAGTTGCGTATGCCTTCTACCAGACAATCATCGGAGACTTGTTTGGAGGCAACCCGGTCAGGCTGATCGCCTTTGACACACTGTTCAGTGAGTGCAGCAAGGTAGAGGTGCCCTGCTGCTTTGGGGTAGCATTATGTGCGGCCGGCATACGCCGCTGGTGGTCACGAAAGGCGCCGTAACGGCTGTTCAATACGTGAATGTCATCCTCCGACCGATAGTTCAAGCATATCGGCAGCATATTGGCATATTTTCTCCCTTTTTGTTCTTTATTGTTCGTTCTATATTTTCGGGGTAGGCGCCCCATGACGCCTACTCAAGTTCATCGTTGATCCATTAACTCAGTTTTTTTATTACAGAGGGCAGCTAACCCTCTGACCAAACACGCTGAACTACCGTTCCAGCATAACAACTAAGCCACCGAACAATTTGTGTGTACTTGGATAAAACGACAATTTTCACTAAGAGTTCAGTTTCGTGGAATGAGGCTGTCCTTGCTCTCAACAGTGGGTAAGCATATCTCGGACTTAATGTTAACTTCACAGCGCACTATATCATTAAGTTAGTGAATTTGTGCGTCGATGTGGTGGCAATTTGTCAGTACAGTGCAATCACTTTTTTTCATCTTTTCATTCTTTGGAACACACAAAAAAAACTTTTCACTAGTTTTTATAGATGTATTGGTACAGTATGATACTACACACCATTTTCGATACGTAAATTCCTAAATAAGACATCACTGTGGATTAGCGTTATGACAGTAAGAGCTGCGAGCTAGCCAGTGACGTTACAGACATCGCATGACTGAAATGAAGCGTTTTGGCGGACTTTCAAATTATTTGAATTTCATTTCAGTTTTTTTATAAAAGAATACAAACATTTCAGAGGCAAAAATCACGTTAGGAGCGTAAAACGACAATTGTGATTCTTGAGTTTCTCCCGGCGTATTTGATAATCAAAATATCCACGGGTGTACTGCCGGTCTATAGTGTCCAACGGGCACAATATTTCGGCGATCAGACATGTCGCCATCATCAGGTGAACTGACGGACTGAGCTCCTGTGAACGTGCCGGCACGGAGATCCGTACGCTATGGGTGCTCAGGGGGAACTGGGTTCGGTCACGGCGGCGGCCGATTTAAATACCCTCCGCCCGCGGCGCGCTCCCTCCGCCGTCCGCGCCCCGCGCCACGGTCTCGCGGTGGAACAGATTGCGACGGCGTCTGAGATGACGTCGGTGTGATGGCTCTGTCCACCGTGGTCGTCACAACTATGCGTTTGCTCGATTTACTCTTGATTAACCCAATCGCTGGTTCCCAAGCCTTGCTAAGAGTATATCCACAGTCACGGTTTATGAGGTCGTCAGTGGTGCGAATTTCGATGGCCTCTCTAACAACGCTGTCCCAGTATCTCGACGTCTGTACCAGAATCGTTTCTGGGTTTGAACCGCGCCTGCCTGTGAACTTGTCACAGCAGATCGCCGGTAAGAAAGTCTAACAGAAACCTACCATACTGCGACTCGACTCGCACCAGGCTGCATACAACGTAACTATTCTAAAGATCGGGGAAAGGTCTCAATTTTGAATGAAAGGTGGAAATACCGGCGAAACTTCGGTATATTCTGAAGTTTAGAATTAAAGTTTACTGTCAATCCTGTGCTAATCCTAACACAGTCATGCACAAACCCTTTCTTTCCCGTTAGCACGTTTATGGTGACTAATCTCCCGAAACCTGAACAGCTGCTAAACACGGATTGTTCTTAAATGAAAGTGATCGCATTAGTTTATCGGCATCTAAAGCACTCCAGATTTTGGTCACTGATCTGCTCAATATGCCAGGCGGAATTACTGTCTTTTCTCATGAACAAAATTATTTAAAAATCCGTACTTTCTAAACGAACACACCGGAATAAGTATGTCTACACTTTAAAGCACTTTTGAGACATTTATAACAACTAAAACCGGCAAACTATAACTGCCATGGTAGCTCACACTACACACGACCGTACCATTGAAAGGCTGGGCTCCGACTCTTCAGACTGCTGTAAGCATTATTTATCTCCAAGAGAAAAGACGCACGAAGAATACTCCCTTCTGGTTGCTCAGTTTTCTTTAAGGCCAATAGAATAATATTATCCCGCGTTAGTAAGCGCTTTTCATGACTAACCAATAAATATCACACTTTCCAATTGCATTTTTTCCTGAAATAAATATTTAACATTCAGATAATTTAATTATACTTATGTTATTAACTACTTTCATTTGCACTCTATTTAGCTTTCCTATTACCGTAAACGAACTTAACATATGATATGAAGTTCCCCGTTGACTGCATTCACACTGTCCTAAAAATTTCTCACGCTAGTTCGTACAGCGTTTGTCAGTACAACAATGATCTACATGTTTATTTCAGACCACATTCACGCATCATTCACATTTCTAAAAACATATACAAAACTGTATAAACATAAACAATAAGGCCTTCAAGAAGTAAACAGAACAATTCACAAAAACATTCTCTTGACCTGTTTCTTGAACGTATCTGTCCGCTACCGAACTCTGGTGGATCAAAATTAGAGCTACGTACTCGGCTTAACCCGCTTCAGACCATCTGTCACCGTGCACGCGTAAGTCATTCTCCCGATACACAGGCTTCAGACAGGAGCGATATGAAGGCCTCAGCAGGGACAAGGTTGACTACCTCTGCTCTATAGGGTTCAGATCGGGGGGTACGTAGGTCATTCCATACAATCACTATCTTCACTTTCCAGTGTGCCGAACAACTCCGTGGTCCTGTATGGGCGGGCATTATGATACATGTACAGGAAGTTGGGACCTGTCGCGCCTCTAAACGGACGGATAATCTTCCCGCAATCGTCCACGAGACTCAGAGGGCCATAGACACGGGTTCACAGGTAGATGCCGTGTTTCTCGACTTCCGCAAGGCGTTCGATACAGTTGGCCACAGTCATTTAATGAACAAAGTAAGAGCATATGGACTATCAGACCAATTGTGGGATTGGATTGAGGAGTTCCTAGATAACAGAACGCAGCATGTCATTCTCAATGGAGAGAAGTCTTCCGAAGTAACAGTGATTTCAGTTGTGCCGCAGGGGAGTGTCATAGGACCGTTGCTATTCACAATATACATAAATGACCTGGTGGATAACATCGGAAGTTCACTGAGGCTTTTTGCATATGGTGCTGTGGTGTATCGAGAGGTTGCAACAATGGAAAATTGTACTGAAATGCAGGAGGATCTGCAGCGAATTGACGCATGGTGCACGGAATGGCAATTGAATCTTAATGTAGACAAGTGTAATGTGCTGCGAATACATAGAAATATATATCCCTTATCATTTAGCTACAAAATAGCAGGTCAGCAACTGGAAGCAGTTAATTCCATAAATTACCTGGGAGTAGGCATTAGGAGTGATTTAAAATGGAATGAGCATATAAAGTTGATTGTCGGTAAAGCAGGTGCCAGACAGATTCATTGGGAGAATCCTAAGGAAATGGAATCTGAAAACAAAGGAGGTAGGTTACCGTACGCTTGTTCGCCCACTGCTTGAATACTGCTCAGCAGTGTGGGATCCGTACCAGATAGGGTTGATAGAAGAGATAGAGAATATCCAACGGAGAGCAGCGCGCTTCGTTACAGGATCATTTAGTAATCGCGAAAGCGTTACGGAGATGATAGATAAACTCCAGTGGAAGACTCTGCAGGAGAGACGCTCAGTAGCTCGGTATGGGCTTTTGTTAAAGTTTCGAGAACATACCTTCACCGAAGAGTCAAGCAGTATATTGCTCCCTCCTACGTATATCTCGCGAAGAGACCATGAGGATAAAATCAGAGAGATTAAAGCCCACACAGAATCATACCGACAATCCTCCTTTCCACGAACAATACGAGACTGGAATAGAAGGGAGAACCGATAGAGGCAGTCAACGTACCCTCCGCCACATACCGTCAGGTGGCTTGCGGAGTGTGGATGTAGATGTAGATACCGCTGTGCTGTAACCACCCCGCGCGAAGACATACAGCGCTGTTCGGCCACTAATTCGTGCCCAGAGCACTATCCTTGGTCAGCGCCGATGACGTTTATGAACACTTTGTGGTGTGTGACGTGTTTCCCTCTTACTCTCCGCATCAACTGGTGACCGGAATCACCTGCCACAGTGAAGCGGTATTCGTCGGAGATCATCACTCTGGATCACTGCTGCTTACCCCATCCAACTGCTCCATGGACCAACGAATTATTTCTCGACGATGGTGTGGTTGAAACGGGATGCATTTAGGAGGCTTCTGAGCATACAAACCAGCGTGCTGTAACCCTCGCGAAATGGTTATGGCAGGTACAAGTGTACCATCGCAGGTTGCCAGGTCTGCCGCGATCTGCCTAGGAGTGGTATGTCCGTTGCTTTTCGTCACTAGGGCTACGTATCGATCCTCTCGCGGTGTGGTGGTTCGTCTACACTCTACAACCACCGGCATGCATTCGTATAGCATTTCCGCAGTCAGTGACCTTTTTTAATTGCAAGATGACACTTTTGGACACACCGTCACCGTGACGTCAGCAATGACACTGACATGCTTCGAGCCATTCAACTACTCCTCCACGATCTCGTGCAGACATGTTGCCGTACCACATCGAATATTGCACTAATCGTTTCCTCAAGAACCTTCGTCACTGGTCTGGTGTTCTGTAGCAATTGTCGGTTGCCCCGTAACACGTGTCAGTTGCTCCTTAGCAACTGTCAACCAGTGCGTAGTGCGCTACTTTTCATCCATAAAAACGAAAAATCACAGAATTACGACAAACTTCTTGAATAATATGAATCCACCTCCACCTAACTTTGTCTTTGTTCCTAAACTTGAGGGATGCTGAAGTTTCTCCCTCCGCCGACAAATGAGTAATAATTATGTATGGGCTCAGCTCACTAACCTGTGCTGTTTTCAATTACACGGCTGTCTGACCTGCGTAGTGCTACCGTTCCCGGCCCCCTTTGACAAGGCCTTAATAAGTTCGCGTCTTATGCGCTGCAACTGGTTCATAAAGACGCCGCAAGTTTACAGACATTCTATAATTAACCACGGTGCAGTGTTGTTATTCAAAACAGGTTGCCCTTCCGCTCGATTCCTTCGAGGAAAGTCCAAACACGAACTGACTTCCTGGTCGCTTACGTTTGTTATCGTCTCCGGCTGAACGATGACGACATGGATGGCGGCGAGGGTCACGTGACGGAAATTCCGGAACGTAGTTGCACATAGAGTTTCAATTACAATAATGTTTGCAGCTCTGTGTCTCAGGAAATTAATATTATTTATTAAGGAAAATTTTTTTAAAGAGAGATTGCAAGGTTGTTTTGTCAAAACTGGCAATCCCCAAATTTCCGATGTGTCAACAAAAAAAGAGTAACATTTTTCATACGATATTTCGACAGCCTCGCTAGCTGTACTACTCGGCTCCGCGGAGCGTAGACATAAGTTGGCCGCTGCTGAGACTCCAACCAACTTCCGTACCTCAATCGGCAAAAAACGGAATCCTAAAGGATTACTTTGTTGTCTTTCCGTCTGTTCGGTTGTCAGTCTGTTAATGACCCTTTTTGCTTCGGAAGGGGTAGACGTGTCAAGTTGAAATTTACGTCACATACTTGGGTCTGCATTCTCTTGGTTGAGTAAACCAATTTAAGCTTCTAAGTCAATGTAGTCGAAAGATAGGCCATTTACGTTGTATATTTGATACTCTAAAACTCACTGATGAAATGCTGAAGGATACTTCCCGTTCACAGACTCACGAAATTTGGCAAGAATCAAAGTTTCACAGTACAACCGAAAGAAAAAATCCGAAAGTTATTAATTTACAGTTATATCACAAGAAAAGAATATTTGTCACTTGTTATGCGACTTCAAACTTAAAACATTCTCAACATTCATGACCGATACCTTGTCAGAACCATTTTCTCGATAACAGGCAGAAATCGTTGAGATTTTTGACTTCCCGGATGGATGAACTGTCTACATAGGTTTGCACAACCATTTGTACAATATGACGATGGAGATGATGTCTTAACCATTGACGACGCCTGTGGCAGAATTGTTTTATTAATCTCCATTGCAGGACGTAATTTTGGTAACTAAAAGATATTGTGCCTGAATTACTCTGGTAATTTCACGGTTACTTAAGCTTTAGTGTTTTTTCTTCCTCATTTCCGATGCTAAGCTTTTGCTGATGAAAGTGTCTTCCTGTTCAGGATTTTCTTACTTCTGATGAAGGTATATTTATATATACCGAAACCTTGGTCAAAATTTTTAATAAATCTTTATCCTGCAACTGTTTTGGCTGTCATCTTTTACAGTGGTGATGAAATTAGCCCTATTTCAGGATCTCCCTACGACTCTTTGTGGATATTTTTGCTTAGCACTGGCACCTGATACATTCGTTCTCGTCAGTTGTCTCGGAGCTTCTGAAGCATCAGATTTAAGTTCCACACGCGGCCGCGGGCAGAATTCACGAACTCGTCGCTCTGTGCGGTGCGGGAGAGAAACATCAAGACTTACTACTGTGTAGACTTTTTCCGAAACGTTTGTCGGCTGACGTTGATAACGTGTATGCACTGCTACACACGTACTATCAAGTTAAGTAACGATCGCCATCATCACTTTGACTCGCGAAACGTGGTTAAAATAGTCACTTCCTCTACACCACTATTCAATGCCTTGTATCAATCTGACTTGCAGAAGGCTCCCAAATCCGATCATTATATTGGACAACGAACACCGCAGTCAGTGTCTATAGCGTCACCGACTGGATTCTACAATATCATTTACCAGAGACATTCTCTATAAACAACACAGGGTCACAGTCAAAAGACGAGGAGGAAAAGGTCATACACGAAAACTCCACAATTCAAATTTTCATTGGAGCAAAACGCAGTTTATTATCTTCTAATAACTCTCACCAAGTCCATTGCGTTCGTTAGGAAACACCTCCTGCTAGCCAGTGTTCCACGCTATATTAGGCAGCCTCTTCCTGAGCTGTAAAACAGCGAGATGCACCTAGCACAATGGAACTGAAACGTTTCCCACACCATCGCATGGGAACGCACTTCCCAACAATCCCCGAACTTTTTGACACATATTGATTAAATTCTCTCGAGCTTCCAGCCGCCTCAAGTGGCTTAAAATTCACGAGCTTTCGGCCGAATACTCTACGGCTGATGTGAAGTGGTGACTGTCTTGGTTGCTGCTACCGTCCTAATACAGCTGCGCTGCCTTCTGTGATGCAACTGGTGCTCGCTCCAGCTTGATATAAGGTAATGTTTAAGCTGCGCTTCGGCATCAACCTTCCGGTGGCCGGATCCCAAGCCGTGTTTACCTGCGGGCCGCTGTCTTTATTGAAGGTAGTGTCACAAATTTTTATCTCGATCGCTCCTTTTATAACGCTAGCCCAGAAACTATCAATCCGTGCACTCACAGGTTTCTCTTCGAATATGATGTCCGTTTTCTAAAGCATTTCTACTACCGCTGATTTCTCTGGGTACCGAAGGTCAATGGTATTGACATAAAACAATCCGTACCCACATGAGATTTGTGTGTTCCTGGCATTCTGAGGCTTACATCGTCTTTCACAAGCTATCGAATTTTTGTTGGAATCCTGAGGACTGAATTGCTTTTATGTCTCTTTAGGAGTTGGCTGATCTCTGTTACTGAGCCAAAGATCAGCAGAAACGCAAGCTTCTTGAAGTCTCTCTGGTGGTACTTCTGTTTACGTGTTCTGGAAAGATGCCTTGCGAAATCTGGCGGTTGTTGCAGCCGTTTGCCTTGAATACTTTCCGTGAGCGGCTCAGTTTCTTCGGCAGGTTTTCAGCGACTTAGGCGGCTTCCGCTCGACGCACCAAGGTCCTCAGAACAGAACGTTTCTGCGACGGACAGTTATAGCTGTTAGCGTGCAGATATTGGTCCGCGAGAGTGGGTTTCAGGTAAACACTAAGGCTGAGACACACATTTACTTTACTGCACACAAGGACGTCAGGGAATGACAGTGCACCAACTCTCTCTTCCTCCACCGTGGACTATGTTGTCGCGGATATTGTTGATAGGGTCCAATAATTCTCCCAATTATTCACGTCCATGAGACCAGACAACGTGCGTGTCGTCGACCTAACGATAAAAGCAACTAGGCTCTGCGGGAGCCATTTACAAGGCGATGTCCTCAAAGTACTCTATGAACAGTTTGGCTGTATCTGGAGCTAATGGTCTCCCCATCGAGACGCCGTCTCTCTGATGGATTTTAAAGCACTTGACGCAGCTGGAATGTCGAGAGAATTCTGTCGGTACATATCGTCGTGAAACCATTCATTCATATATTTTGAGCCGCGCGGGGTAGCCGTGTGGTCTCAGGCGCCTTATCACGGTCCGCGCGGCTCCCCCCGTCGGAGGTTACAGTCCTCCCTAGGGCATGGGTGTGTGTGCGTCGTCCTTAGCGTAAGTTAGTTTAAGTTAGATTAAACAGTGTGGAAGCTTAGGGACTGATGAACTCCACAGTTTGGTCCCATAAGACTTTACCACAAATTTACAAATTTCATATATTTTGACACAGAGAACAACTTTACTAATCCATGATTACTAACTTCCGAAATACGCACCCCCACACCACCTCCGTCCGAAAGGGCTCAAGACTCGCATCCTGCTCCCACCAGGGCTCCAGGGCTGCCCAACGACTTCTCTGACCTCACCCGCTCCCAAACGCACCACTAAATTACTGTAACATGCATACCTTTGGGCCAATCAGTCTCAAGAGTGTCAAGTAAACATTTCGACTGACCACTTCATGTCATCGCTCTTAGCACTGTTAAGTGCGGCTACCTGCCAACACTGAGTAGTTTGCTTCTACGGTGAACGTTCAATTCTTTTTCTAGGCTAATTTCAGTCAAAAAAAATGTAGACTGTGTAATATTGTGTAAATTCCCGCTTCAGCCCCTACAGTTTCATGAAATTCCCATACGATGCGGCGCTGTACGTCGCCTCCAAAATGGCGAGTGCACCGAACGTGCGTTCCAAGCACAGAGCTGGAAAATCAAGAGCACCGCAGATATTCACAGACGGTTGCAGAATGTTTACGGGGACTTGACAGCGAACAGAAGCACGGTGAGCCGTTGGGCGCGGCCTTTGTCACTACTGTAACACAGTCGCGCAAACGTGTCAGATCTCCCACGTTCCGGCCGGTCGCATATAGCTGTGACTCCTGCTGTGTTGGAACATTCGGACACACTCATTCTAGATAATCGACGGGTCACAGGCACCTCGTTGCTCAGGTGAACGTCTCTGTTGGTGGTGCTCACGAAACCTCACTGGACTGTTCTTCCTCATCCACCCTACAGCCCGGATCTCGCACCTTCCAACGGTGGGGAAGTTACTGTTGCCGCAAGACGTCTACCAGTGGGGTGGGACTATGTGGGCATGCAGGACCTTCCCGTAAGATGGCGTAATGCCGTCGCACTGAATTGAGATTACGTTGAAAAATAGGGTTTTGCTGCCAACAAGTGGGGAATAATATGGTGTACTGGAATCCTGAATAAAACCAACCTGCTTTCAGAAAAAAAAGTGTTAAATTACCTATTGAACGCCCCAAGTGGGAGGGTATTAAATAACACTCCCCGGCCTGTCGGATATACTCGCCTTTGAAAACAGATAGGTATTGCAGACCACCATCCTTTAGCCGGATTAAGCAAAACAGACGGAACAACAGCACCGGTGCACAGGAAGCCAGGAAACCGGCGCTGTTCCTCACAATAACGGCACTCGCCGACGTTCGAGGAATGGAAATGGTACAGTACACAGCGAAGTACTCTCCCTACTATGGTACTGAAACATGCCGTCACAGCCTAACAGTTTACAACATCTCACCCTACTATCAAATTCTAATTTTTTTTTGCCTTCGAACAGAAAAAAGCCTTAGTTCTCCGATATAATCCCTAGGTTAGTTGTCTACATAAATGGTAACCTCTACAGTTTCTGAAAAAAAAAACTAACTTCAAAATCTTCTAAAACGTTTTGTACTAGGCCCTGCTCATTGAAAATAATCTTTCGTAAATTACAGTTTACTATTTGCTGACTTTCTCTGCAGTTTTCATATAAAGACAGCCTGCTAACGTTATGCCAATGTAACCTCTTGGCAAGGGACGACCAAACTGTTCGTCATTGTGATGAAGCCGTGAAGCATGATGATAAACAGAGGGATCCTCTAATGTAAAGGATGTTGGGATTCTACTAGTATAATAACTTTATTCGCTCTTTACTTTTCCGTTCTGCTGATGATCCTTTCATTGCAGTATTAACTGCTAGTTGCTTCTTTGCCCTACATCCGAATGACTTCCCAGGAAGTAACTATTTTTACCCTTCCTCCCGGTATTCCATTTCGTGGTTAGTGGATCAGCCTAATTTGTTAATACCAGCAGTAGGAGTACTTTGTCAGTGAACCACTGATCGTTACCATCTATTAAAACCCAGTGAACACAGCAATTCTTCGCAATTACTAAACTAGTATGGGAATTCCGTATATGTTCTATATTCCTTGCCACCTCTCTATGCCCAGCTTTGCATACCTCTCTCTCTCTCTCTCTCTCTCTCTCTCTCTCTCTCTCTCTGACCATCTCCTACTCGCTCTTCTCGATGTCCATTATGTCCATTTCCATTTGAATGTTCAGTAGAGAATTTGAAGTAAATTGGTCAAGAACTTTTCAATGTTTGTTATGCATGATGGAGCTCCAGGCAAATGGAACATAAACATTTTCCGTAAATCACCTGTGTAATCAATTCTGGAGTGTTATTCCAGTGCCTGGAGTCAGTACTACGAAGGCAATGGCAAGAGGGAAATGATAGAACAAACACACTCTTAAGTCTGCTCGGTTCTGCACTTAAAACCACTATAATCTTAAAGCCATATGGTTTCCAAAGTATAAGTCGTGTGGAATGCAACGCTCGTAATACAACATTTGGCATACTACCACCCTGAAAGTTTTCTTCCCAAATCACTACGGTGACAAACTTTTAAGATGGCAAAATTACTTCCTTCTACTCTATTCTGGTGTCCCAGGAAGAGGCTGAGGAGTTCCGATGCCGCTGTAACTACTTGCGAACCAACTAGAACAAAGTCGGGAGACTGCTGTTCTGTGACTAAGGAAATTAACGGATTTTATACGTCTTTTTTACATTGGAAAGCCGAAGTCTGGAAATAATTCCGTGTACTGCTACGACATATAAGAGTGGTTTTCTGCAGACTCATGTAGTGATGCACCTGATGGGAACTCAATGCCTGGAAACTGTTGTACATGCTCATTTGACTTCCACTCCATCGTGTAGGGATCTACAAGAGGGAGTTGCCGTGTGTACAGAGTTAATTTCTGTTACTGTTCAGATATTTTTCCCATATGTATATGCTCTTATTGCTTACCATATGAGCTTCGCCACTTCTGTTTACACCGTCCAACTCTGTTGCGAACCCACAACCCTGTCATGACATCTACTCAGACTTCTGTAATTTTTTACCCTAGTAATAAGTTAGTTGTTGACAGTGTGTCGACTGCACTTAGCATCCTGGGGCCTTAAGAGTTTCCCGTTTCCCTACCTACAGAGTGCCCGGCAGCGCCATTTATGGACGAACAGTTAGCAAATTATGCGTTCTAACACCAACAGTCCGCCGCTGATAGCTCTACACATATACCCATCAGAGACCCTGGATGCATATTACCAATCGTGAAGTCTAGATTTCAGCTACTTGTACGTTACATACTGCAGTTCTACAGCCCTGCAAATGGAGAAAGAATTCTTCGCAAAACGGCTCTGCAGGAGGTGTAAGCACATTTAAATTTAACCTGCTAAAGAGCGTAACATCTTCGATACAAATTGTATTACTAATATTTGTACCAAGATTGTCTATGTTTACAGTAATAACAAACCAAGGCGTCCTGCTGCACCTATCACACCCCCTTGTATACTCTTAAAATCCATGATGACGGCACATGATAATTCCAATTCCGATATTTGGTGTGCTAGATGTGAGTATCGTTCTATACGAGATACACTGAAGAGCCAAAGAAACTGACACATCTGCCTAATATCGAGTACGGCCCAAGCGAGCACGCAGAAGTGCCGCAACACAACTTAGCGTGGACTCGACTAACGTCTGAGGTAGTGTAGGAGGGAATTGACACCATGAATCCTGCAGGGCAGTCCATAATTCCGTAAGAGGACGTCCTGCTGGAATTTCCCAAGAACGTCGGAATATACAGTGGACATGAGTGGATGTAGGTGACCAGACAGGATGCTTGCTTACTTGTCACCTGTCACAATCGTATCTAGACGTATCTGGGTCCCATATCACTTCATCTGCACACGCCACACACCATTAGAGAGCCTGCACCAGATTAAGAGTCCCCTGCTGACATGGAAGGTCCATGGACTCATGCGGTTGTCTCCACACCGGTACGCGTCCATCCGCTGTATACAATTTGAAACGAGGCTCGTCCGACCAGGCGACATGCTTCCAGTCATCAGCAGTCCAATGTCGGTGTTGACGGGCCCGGGCGACGTGTAAAGCTTTGTGTCGTGTACCACGAAGGGTACACGAGTGGGCCTTCGGCTCCGGAAGCCCATATCTATGGTGTTTCGATGAATGGTTCGCACGCTGACACTTGTTGATGGCTCAGCATTGAAATCTGCAGCAATATGCGGAAGGGTTGCACTTCTGTCACTTCGAACGATTCTCTTCAGTCGTCGTTGGTCCCGTTCGTGCAGTATCCTTTTCCTGACGTAGCGATGTTGGTGATTTGAGGTTTTACCGGATTCCTGATATTCACCGTATACTCATGAAACGGTCGTAAGAGGAAATCCCCACTTCATCGCTACCTCGGAGATGCTGTGTACCATCGCTGGTGCGGCGACTATATCACCACGTTCAAACTCACTTAAACCTTGATAACCTGCCATTTTACCAACAGTAACCGATCTAACAACTGCGCCGGACACTTGTCATCTTGCCGGCCGAAGTGGCCGTGCGGTTCCAAGCACTACAGTCTGGAACCGAGCGACCGCTACGGTCGCAGGTTCGAATCCTGCCTCGGGCATGGATGTGTGTGATGTCCTTAGGTTAGTTAGGTTTAATTAGTTTTAAGTTCTAGGCGACTGATGACCTCAGAAGTTAAGTCCCATAGTGCTCAGAGCCATTTGAACCATTTTGAACCAACTTGTTATCTTACACAGGCGTTCCGACCGCAGCCTGTTTACATATCTCTCTATTTGAATACGCATGCCTATAATAGTGTCTTTGCCGCGACGTCTCTGGTGCCTTGCCACGGTTCGCGCTGCTCCTGTCAGAGGTTCGATTCCTCCGTTAGGAATGGGTGTGTGCACTATACTTAGCGTAAGTTAGTTTAAGTTAGATTACGCAGTGTGCAAGGCTAGGGTCCGATGACCTCCACAGTTTGGTCCCATAGGAACTTGCCACAGATTTCAGATTTCCAGTTTGTCGCTGCCATGATGAAAATAATTTCCAGTTTCTTTGGCGTTTCAGTGTAGAACAGTACATTAGTCAAATCCGATATTTTGTGTGCTAGATGTCCATTGGTTGGAGGGAGACAGTCCTTCGTAAATATTCTTCTGCACGAAACTTAACATAAATGGGGCAGTATAATGTATCACTGTACTGTAATGCAGCCAGTCACTTACAACAATATATTATATAGATGCATTGCATTTGACCTATTTTTCTCTTTTCGATGCCTATGCGCGTGTTGTGGATGACTTCCATGGCGCAAGGTATGCCTGAGTTAGTGTTTGAATATGGATCCATCCCAAGTTATATCCGGAACGGTATCTATAGGCGGATCCACAATGTGTTACGTCCAGGACAGGGTTAGAAGGTGGGTCCACCAAGCATGATATCCTGGATGGAGTCGGAAGATCCGCAATGCTCTACATCTGGGCTAGGTTTCAAAGATGAATCCACCAGTGAGAGGAACCATCTGCGACTCTCGTATAGACATACAGAAAATAGAGCAAATGCACTGGACCTGTAGAATATATGGTTGTAAGTGACCAGGTGCATTCGACTACAGTGCTGTACTGTACTGTACTGTCCTACGAATGTAATGTTCTACCTGGCACAAAAGAATGATACTCACTAAGGACTGTCTCCCTCTACCTAACGGACATCTAGCCGAAAAATATCGGTACAGGAAAAATGTTTTTTATTTTCTTTTTCATACCAAAAATACCATTACCATCTACAGTTACGAACACAACAAAAAAAAAAGTCAATCATGTTGGTCGAGCCATCTCAACTGATGATATTTCACAATCGGCTTGAGTTCCCGAGTTTTCCGGTGGATTTTCCAAAAATTTTCTTTGATAGTAAGACCCTTCCTGAAATAAAGAACAGAAAAAAAAATCAACCAAATCAGTCAAGTCATTCCCGGGTGATTATCTTTCATACATGTGGCAACTGATTTTTGTTTATATAGACACGAAACATACAGGGAACAGGGAACAAAAATCAACAAAACGAGAGGATCTTAAGCTTGTCACATACGTGGGTTCTTAATAGGATTTTGATATACATCAACGGGGACAGTTGAAAATCTGTGCCCCGACCGGGTCTCGAATCGAGGACCTCCTGCTTACATGGCAGACGCTCTATCCTTTTCCACTGAGGGCACGGAGGATAGTGGGACTGCAGGGATTTATCCCTTGCACGCTCCTCGTGAGACCCATATTCCCAAATTAATGTCCACGCATTAAATTCGTAGTGCCCCTGTCCACTACACAACTCGCGGGAGACAATCTAACCGAGTCTCGTAAGAGTTCGGGCAATGCGTGTGCATCCGCACAGGAGGTGGTCAACGGCCGGTTAGCCTTAACTGTATATGGAGATGGTATTTGTTCTTTCGTACATGTCCGAAAGAACAGATACCATCTCCATATAAATCCCATCAGAGATCGCTGGCAACAATTCACTTGCCCTAATAACTTTTTTGATGTCTTTGAAATAATAAAAGGTGTTGTCAAGACATCAGAAGAATTATTAAAGTGCATCCAAATGGCTGCTTCGTCTCTCCGTATTTTCATGCAAATTGCAATTCATTCGCCACTATTACCACCTTATATGCACGGCGTGTAATTAGGGGCAATGGCTTAACCTTCAGTTTTAAAATAGATTCTCCTAAAACATTAAGTTTTTTGACTTTTGGGTGTAGTTGAGAATTTTTAAATTATGTAGCGTAGGGGCGGGACGTATAACGGCCTTAAAGTGTTCTGCAAAGGCTGAGTCCCGTATGACTTGCCCTTTCTTATTCAACAGATGGTCATGAAAACCGGATTTAGAAGGCCTGCCAGTTTGGTCAATGTACGCAGCTTGACCTTCACTTCATTGGAGCATGTAAACACCTGAATTTCTTAATCCCTGCTCGGCTGCTCATTATGCATGTACTTGTACTGAATATTTGCACTTGCAGAAAAAAACTACTCTCACGTCACGCTGCGTACCTTGGCCAAACTGGCAGGACTTTCAAAGCTAGGTTTCATGAGTATCTGCTGAACAAGAAAGGCCACGTCAAAAACGACTAGACCTTCGTAGAACATCTTCGTGCTAGCGGACATCCGGCCCCTATGCTACAGAATTGAAAAATCCTCTATTCAGCCATTAAGGCTGAAAGGGAATATTTCAGAAGAAATAGGAATAGCCAAACACGTAGTAAAAACAGACAGAAAACTACTAAACGATCAGCTGGCCGTAAAAGAATCCAATATACTTTCATACTATGACAGTTTAGAGTAAATAATTAACGTCTGGGCATCGCTCTTTCGATGGGGGCTATCTCGTGATTATTTTTTTTCCCAAGTCCTCTGATCTGCGACGTAAAAAGTCCGTATTTTATCTTATAAGCTATGCTTTTTATGGTGTGACACATAGCTAACACTGGCCTGTTTGCATTCCCTCCATTTTTTAATCTCCTCTCTATACAGTTTTTCCTGTTTTACATTCTTAGTATCTTGGGTTTTACTGAAGTGTATTTTCTAACGTAGCCTAACAGTCACGTGCTTTATTGCTGCTTCTCATTATATTTAAGCTTTTAGCTATCGTAGAAAACGTTTCCAGTATAACTGTTTCCTAATTTCGCATTTGTGGAGATACACTTGTGCGATATGGGTGTTTTCCGATTAATCCACCAAAAATTACTTGCCTAGGTTCTTTCGTGCAGTTTTACTCTCCTGCGCTGTTACAGTGTATACATTATACATTTTAAATGGTTACTCATCCCCGTTCAACACTGCATTTTGGCTGTTAAGGGAACTCTGTCGTAATTCTCTTCCCATAGCGCCATCTGCTACGATCCACGCACACTAGCTATACATCTCTTGTAGTACAATTTCTTTCTTTCTTTCTTTCTTTCTCGGGACTTTGTCCCGCTCCAACGCGGGGTGGGCTTTGTTATGACGGATTTGGCAGTGGTACTTGCAGAGGGTGGTCAGATGCCCTTTCTGCCGCCACCCCGAACCCCCCCCCCCCCCCCCCCCCCCAGGATGGAAGTAGAGTACTCCAGCTGTCTGCGTCTAGTGTAAGTCAAGAAATACTGCGAACGTTTTCAGATGTGTGTGAATCGTGCAACGGAGGTGGAATTTGGGGACCAGCCCGGTATTCACCTAGCGAGATGTGGAAAACGGCCTAAAAACCACATCCAGGCTGGCCGGCATACAGGCCCTTGTCGTTAATCCGTCGGGCGGATTCTATCAGGGGCCGGCGCGCCCACCCGAGTCCAGGAAACAGCGCATTAGCTTACTCGGCTACCTGGCGGGTACCTCTTGCAGTGCAATAACCAGTATTTTTCCGTGGTCGAAAAAATAAAACGGCATTTCCTAGGTGTTAACATTTTTTATGCATTTCCATAGACCTGACCCTGTTTTTGGTATCTTTTCGACTGTACTATTTTCTCTACAAGGTAATCAACTCCCTCGTTACCCTCAAGTAACAAATGTCATGGGAGAGCGATACCCACATATAGAGATGGCGGCAGTATCGCGTATACAAGGAATAAAAGGGCAGTCATTTGTACTCAGGTGATTCATGTGACAAGATTTCCGATGTGATTATGGCGACGGGTATTAACAGACTTTGAACGCGGAATGGTGGTTGGGGGCTAGACGCATGGGACATTCCATTACGGAAAACGTTAGGGGATTAGACATTCCGAGATCCACAGTGTCAAGAGTCTTGCCGAGAACACCAAATTTCGGCAGTATTTCTCACCACCGACTACGCAGTGGCCAACGACTTTCACTTAATGACCCAGAGCGGCGGCGTTTCCGTGAAGTTGTCAGTGCTAAAGGACAAGCAACACTATTTGAAATAACAGCAGAAATCAATCTGGGAAGGAAGACGAACGTATCCGTTAGGATAGTGGTGCGAAATCTGGCGTTGATGGGCTATTCTAGCAGACGAGCGCCACTAGCGCCTTTGCTAACAGCACGACATCGGCTGCAGCGCCTCTCCTGGGCTCGTGACCATATCGGTTGGATCCTAGCTGGGAAACCATGGCGTGATCAGAACAGACCCTATTTGAGCTGGTAAGAGGTGATGATAAAGTTCGAGTGTGGCGCAGTTTCCACGAAGCCACAGAACCAAGTTGTCAACAACGCACTGGGCAAGATGGTGGTGTCTCCATAATGGAGTAGGCTGTGTTTACATCGTATGGACTGGGTCTTCTACTTAGAATGAACCTATCATTGACTGGAAAATGTTATTTTCGGCTACTTTGAGACTATTTGTAGCCATTCATGGACTGCATGTTCCAGAACAGTGATGGAATGTTTATGGGTTGTAACATTCCGGGCTTATGGTTACCGCCCGTGCATTATGTATTCCTAGATCAATACCCTTATATCTCTAGCTACAATTAAACTCAATTCCTTTTCCATAATAGGAAAAAGGATTTTAGAAGAATAATAGCAATTCCAAACAATCTTAGGTCAGTACCGTTTGTACCATAAACAATCAAAATCAGATTTAGGAAATTAATATATGGAAAATTTTTAGATTAGATAATAATATATTTCGTTCTCATCATCTGTAAATGGTAGGAATTAAATCTCGAGCCTAATTAACAAAATATAGATAATTAATCATTTAGCACTGTTAGAATGCTTATTTGTGCAATTTCAATATTACAGTAGAGTCTCGATATTTCGAGGTGAACGGGACCGGAACCACCTAGAACTATCGAAAACTTGGACTAACGAAATTTAAATGGGGAAAAAGAAATATTATGATATTGTAAGTAATACAGGTCAAAAGATGAACTTCATCAAAACAAAAGTATTGACACATTCATTTGTATTGGTAGAATAACAATAATTATCTGTTTAGATAAGTAATAGTGAAGTGTCTTGTTTGGCGAAGCTGCAACGTTTCCTTGCGGCAATGTCACGCCACCGTCTCAGGAGCAGTAGGTCAGTTTGTGTCTCCTCAGGCTGCTGTTCCACGTTTCATATGGCGGCCTCGAGAGCAGCGTAGCCATCGGAGTGCATCATCATCGGTGCAGCCTCTGCCTCGTCACACTCACACTGTGATGGAATGTTAACCTTGTCGATTATAGAAGAGTCTATCACTTTCAACTGTTCGTCCGAATTTAACCACTCGCCTACTTCCATCTCTCGCCTACTTCCACCTCTTCTGCCTCTTCACACCTTGGCAATCTTCTGATTAAATTACACAATGGTTGATCGTCCTCATCTGCTAAATCTTTAGTTTCTCTGTCCAGCATACCTTCCTGTAGAATTTTATTCCATGTGTTTGACTTTATATCGCTCCAAGATTCGCTAATCCAGGACTCAACGTCCTTCAAAATCACTTTCTCCCAAAGCTCCTACAATGCAGGCAGGCTCGTCGAGACAGCCTACACTAGCGGCGAAATTGTCATCTCCTTCCTGTAGCTGTTTTCTGAAAAACGAAGCTTTTTCTTCCAAGATTCGGTCAGAAATCGGAGCATCCTTCTGTCTCTGTTGGGTAAACCACATGAACAATGCGTCACTTGTTTTTTCGAAGTCTGACTTCCTTATACTTCTTCGACTGAGATTCGTTGAGCATGTCTGTGAAGAAAACTGTTCCACTTTAAGTCGGTTTCTTCGCCAGTCACCAACAGTAACTTCACCGACACCATATTCGAGAGCAAGTATTTTTTTTATCGTTTCTCCTTTTTCAAGTCGTCTTAGTCCTAATTTTAGACGCAAAGGCACAAATTTAGCCTTTTTTGTTACAGCACTTATCTTTGTAAGGTGTACATCGGAACACACAGTCAACAAAAAAACGAGACAACACTGTACAGTACAGGTACTGAGAACTGAAGCAGCGTATGAACTCCCCAGTTTTGATCGGTAGCAACCGGCAGCAGTCGGGGTATTTCGTGCCATATTGACAACAGATGTTCGTGCAAAAGGGCAGCGAGCTAATCGTCGATGTTGATTGCATTGTTGTCTGCTTTGTCACTGAAATGCATTATTTGTCAGAAAAAAAGTAGTAGATCGCGCAACCCTTTTTTTAAAAAAGTAAGAGGCTCGGATTATTGGAAACTCGAACTATCGAGACTCTACTGTAATGTGATTTTTATGTGTATAGAAAATGTCTTATACTTGTTCTAGCAAAGTACGGAATATTAGAGTGTGTTTGATAACATTGTTAAACTATTTCATATTATAAATTATGTGTTGCATTATAATGACCAGTAGTACATTGTGGGAAGAGTGTAAATACTCGGCCTCGATTATTGTTAGGCAGATGAGTGTTGGACCCACTGGAGGACAGATCTGTGCGTACAATTGAGGTAGGTTCTTGGTGCATCATTCAGGTTTGGATTTACAAGAGAGCAACTCGTGTGTTGGACATTGTCTAAAACACCATATTAGAACAGTGCAATGACGGATTATTTCGGAGTGTTAAACAGTTTGATTTAATGTCGCAAAATGCAGAATGATATGTGACTTTATATTCGTACTTGTTGAGTATTAGTGCTGAACAACGCAATGGAGCTCACATACGCATTTCTATCAAATTACTGCATATGGACTTTTTAATATCGCCAGTGTAGTATGTGCTACCATCGGTTAGCTGTAGTAGTAACAACGAGGCTTATTACACCGAAGATTGATCATGAGCTCATGAGATACAGGTTTTGAAGTGACTAAATCTACATACTTACTTTACTTCTATTGTGGCCTACATCATTGTGGTGAAATCCATTATGGTATCCTGTATTTATTGAACAAGCATATTTTAGCTCACGTATGCAGTCGTCGAGGGACACCGAAGTCAAGATATTCACAGGTATTTGAACCATTTTTAACTATTCACTAACAGGTTTTAATGAGCACGGAATCAATTTCCTCCCATATTTTCAGATGTAATTACTGTTGGCCTCTTGTCTAATTACTGTTATTATGATCAAGTTACTGACAGAAATCAATAGCTGGTGGGGGGAACCGATATGCAAATAAGAAACGAGAGAGACTCAAACTGGCATACTGAATGAAGTTCTCACTTACAGACACAGCTCACTTAAAAGTTTAATGTGACAGCATTGGAATGAGTGAAAAGTTTACAACTCTTCACTTTTTACATGTTATTGGATTGCCAGTCATTGTTCGGTCAACAGAAGCTACACACAAACTAACTCCCCAACTCCCCAACTCCCCAACTCCCCAACTCCCCAACTCCCCAACTCCCCAACTCCCCAACTCCCCAACTCCCCAACTCCCCAACTCCCCAACTCCCCAACTCCCCAACTCCCCAACTCCCCAACTCCCCAACTCCCCAACTCCCCAACTCCCCAACTCCCCAACTCCCCAACTCCCCAACTCCAGACTGTAAAACACGAGAATATGATGGCCAGATACAGAGGCAGGGAGGGAGGGAGGGAGAAAGAAAATAATGATACGACAGCTAGAGGGCATTTACCATAACCAGAGGAGCAGTATGGATGACTACGGTTCGTTTGCAGGCGTACTTTTGAGCTATCTTAACAGTATGTCTTAGTCGCGTTGTAGTGATTAACGAGCAACGAGGTGCTTGAATTGTTTGCTCTGTGGACACAGCCAGCCTTCCGTAAACTTGTGAGGATTCTGCTCTCAGGAACACTGCTGAAGCAAAATGCTTAACTGATCCTCGTTACCTGGAGCTTAACTGTACATGTCGCAGATGGCCGTGTTATGCTCTTCAAGGCGATCGAAAAACTGAGAGCAATAACTCGCCTTGTCTGTTATAGAAACCTCTTCTCCCAAGAATTCTAATCGACAAACCAAAGTGTCACCATTTTATATGGCCAGCCTGCATCTTTTGCTGCAACGGTGGAAAGACCGCTGTGTAACATGAAGTTGACAGGCAGTGATGTCTTGTAATAATCAACGTCACTTAGCGGTCTACCTCGGCGCGTGAAAAAGTCGGAGTTCATTCTACGCCAGTTTCAACGAAAATCGTTGCCTTGCGGCAAACAGTCAATTCCAAATGCAACTAGGTGTCAATTCGAGAAAATGAAGGAAAAATACTTCTGTATCTACCATCATGGCCTAATTATCATTTCCGGCTCTCTTCTCATCACGCATTAGATCGGTACGAAAATTTTAACAATAGTTATTTACTCTAGTGCTTGACTTAATTTTTAGCCTCAGGTGCTTCACTTTTAAATCTAAATAATTATTAATATCATTTTTTGCTCTCACTTGAGGAGAGTGGCATTACAAGGTTCTTCACCAATTCCCAAAGAATATTCATTATCCCTATTGAAAGACGTCCATCACGGTTAATCTCACTGACAATTTCGCATTTGAACACTTTTAGTATTTATGATATGGAAGAACTTCAAATGCACTGTTCCTACGAAGTTATAATGGGGACCGATCATGTTTAACAGTGATGGGTAGCAATGATATTCTTGTGTGAGAAATAAAGACAGACCTCACAACCTTCCCATCAAACGAACTTAGTGCATTTCGTTTAACTCTTCACAAACACGCTCAACGAGTATGTGTGACGAATGTGTCACGATGTCCAAAGAGCGGCCGTTTGTTAATCGCTGCCTCGCGACCTGCAGCTCGCAACTGGCACCTGGCCACGCGCGTCCTTAGTGAAACGATCCACGCAAGAGTGTGAGAATGTCCGTGGAGAATGTCTCCGAAGTCCGCACGTGTGCCGAGTCAAAGCTAGCTAGAGAAGCATGGGAAACTCATCAGGCTCTAGCCACACCGGAAATATGAGCTAAAACGCTATTGTTAGCAGCCAAAATTCCAAATGTTTAAGTATTGTGTTTAGCGCCTTTCGGAAGTCAGTATGAGAAATGCTGTTACTTAATGAGTCTTATACGCTTTCAGTGCTTCGTTCGTGACAGAGGGTGTATCGCTTTTGATAGGAACGAAGGTATAAAATTCAGGATTCTGTTGCCGAGCGCCTGCCTGTTGAAAGAGCTGCAGTAATCTGCTGTGCCCCTGAAGAACTGTATCTACATTGAGGCGACAATATCGTGTCCGACCTACTTTTGCCCGGCGTAGTGTAGCAAATCGACGTAGCATGAGCTCAAAAGAAGTAGTCCCTGCAGAAATATTGAGCCATACTGCCTATATAGCCGCCCATAATTGCGAAAGTGTTTCGGTGCAGGATCTTGTGCACGAACTGACCTCTCGACTATGTCCCGTGTAGACGATCTGGATCGCCACATCGTTAGCTCGAACTGTCTAGAATAATCTTCAAATCAATCGCCAACAACTGTGGCCCGGTTACTTGGCGCACTGTCATCCATAACAATTACATCTTTCTTTGGGAAGTCGAAGTTCATGGAAAGCTGCAAACTGTCTCAAAGCGGCCGAACGTAACCATTTCCAGTCAACGATCTGATCAATTAGACCAAAGGGCCCAGTTCATTCCATGTAAACACAGCCCACATCATTATGAGCCGCCACCAGATTGCCCACAACGTTGTTGACAACTATGGTCCATAGTTTCGTGGGGTCTGCGCCACGCTTTAACATTACCCTCAGCTCTTACCAACCGGAATCGGGACTCACCCGACCAGGTCACAGTTTTCTAGTCGCATAGGATCCAATCGATATGGCCACGAGCCCAGGAGAAGCGCTGCAGGCCAAGTCGTGCTGTTAACAAAGGCACTAGACTAAGTCGTCTGCTGCCGAAGCCCATTAACGCTAAATTTCGCCACACTGACCTAACGGATATGTTCGTCATACGCCCCACGTTGTTTTCTGCAGTTCTTCACGCAGTGTTGCTTGTCTGTTAGCACCGACAACGCTACGCAAACGCCGCTGCTCTCGGTCGTTAACTGAAGAGAGATAATGCCTGAAATGTAGTATTTTCGGCACACTCTTGACACTGTGGATCTGGTAATATTGACTTCCCTACGATTTCCGAAATGGAATGTCCCATGAATCTAGCTCCAACTCCCATCCTGCTTGCAAAGTCTCAATTCCCATCGAGTGGTCATCACATCAGGAACTTTTCGCATGAATCATCTGAGTGCAAATAGCAGCTCCATCAGTGCACTGCCCTTTTATACCTTATGTACCGCCATTTGCATATGTGGATATCGCTATCCCTTGACTTACAGTATGTCACGTCACTGTACACTAGTGGAAACAAGGATAGAAAACAATGGACAACATCTGCTACTCCTCCTCCTCCTCCTCCTCCTCCTCCTCCTCCTCCTCCTCCTCCTCCAGCCATTTCCCGCTACTACAAGGTCGGTATTGTTATAGGGAGTGAGGCATTGTTAGCAGCACCTAGTGGCCGGAAGGCCTTCCCGACTTCAATATCGTCCCTTGGATGGAATCTGTGTTCACAGCTGTATCTACATCTACACTCCGCAAGCCACTTTACTGTGTGTGTGTGAGACGGGTTGGTGTTGTGTGTAACAGCGTCTCTTGCCCCTTTTCCTGTTCCAGTCGAGTATGGTCCGCGGGAAGGACGGTTGCTGGTAACCCTCCCTGTGGGCTCTAATCTCTGATTTTATCTTTTTGGTCTTTTGGCGAGATATACGTAGGCTGAGGCAATGTATTGGTTGGCTCTTCTAGGGATGTACACTATGTGATCAAAAGTATCCGGACACCTCCAGAAACATACTTTTTTCGTGTTAGGTGCATTGTGCTGCCACCTACTACCAGATACTCCATATCAGCGACCTCTGTAGTCATTAGCCATGGTGAGAGAGCAGAATGGGGCGCTCCGTGGAACTCACGGACTTCTAACATGGTCACGTGACTGGGTGTCCCTTGTGTCATAAGTCTGTGCGCGAGATTTCCACACTCGCGAACATCCCTATGTCCACTGTTTCTGATGTGATAGTGAAGTGTAAATGTGAAGGGAGCGTACAGCACAAAAAGCTTACAGGCCGACCTCGTCTGTTGACAGGGACCACCGATAGTTGAAGAATGTCGTAATGTGTAATAGACGGACATCTATCCAAACCATCACACAGGAATTCCAAATTGCATCAGGATCCACTGCAAGTACTATGACAGCTAGCCGGGAGGTGATAAAACTTTGTTTCCATGGTCAAGCGGCTGCTCATAAGCCACACATTATGCCGGTTAATGCCAAACGACGCCTCGCTTGGTCTAATCAGCGTAAACACTGGACGACTGAATAGTGGAAAAACGTTGTGTGGACTGACGGTACACAATGCGGCGATCCGATAGCAGGGTGTGGGTATGGTGAATGCCCGTAACGTCATCTGCCAGCGTGTGTAGTTCCATAGTTCCAACAGCAAAATTCGGAGGCGATGGTTTTATGGTGTGGTCGTGTTTTTCACGGATTTGCACCCCTTTTTTTGGGTGGCACGATCACAGCACAGGCCTACGTGGATGCTTTAAGCGCCTTCTCGCTTCCCACTGTGTAAGAGCAATTCAGGGATGGCGATTGCATCTTTCAACACGATCGAGCGTTCATAATGCACGGCCTGTGCCTTTGTGGTTACACGACAATAACATCCCTGTAATACACTGGTCTACACAGAGTCATAACCTGAGTCCTATAGAACACCTTTGGGATGTTTTAGAAAGCAGAGTTCGTGCCAGGCCTCACCGACCAACATCGATACCTTTCTACAGTGCAGCTCTCCGTGAAGAATGGGCTGCCATTCCGAAGAAACCTTCCAGCACCTAATTGAGCGTATGCTTGCGAGAGTAGAATTTGTCACGGAGGCTAAGGGTGGGCCAACGTCATATAGAATCCCAGCATTACCGATGGAGGGCGCCACGAACTTTTAAGTCATTTTCAGCCAGGTGTCCGGATACTTTTGATCACAGTATATATTCTCGAAATTTTAACGTAAAGCCCCTCTCTTGCAGCGACTGCCCGAGAGGCTGGCTGAGCATCTCCGTGACGGTTTCGCTTATTAACTGAACCTGTAGCGTAACGTGCTGCTTCTCTTGGCATCTTTTCGATTTCCTGTCAGTCCTCTCAGGTGCGGATCCCATACTGACGAGCAATATTTCAGTATCGGTAAAAGACAGCTTTGTACGTTACTTCTTTCGTTGATGGACTACAGTTCCTTAGGATTCTTTAAGCAATCTGGCATCTGCCTTACTCGCAATTTTATGTGCTCGATGCACTTCAAATCGCTCTGTATGCATTCTGCAAGACATTTTAGAAGGTAACTTCCTCCAGTGATTGTTCCGCCATTTTGGAAGGGTGAGAACGTTTTCTTAATGTTTGTGTAGAGTGTACCTGAGACGGGGCGTGCGTGCAAGCCCCGTATTTACCTAGCTGGTCGTGGAAATCGTTTGAAAACCACATCCGGCCTGGTTCAAATGGCTCTGAGCACTATGGGACATAGCTTCTGAGGTCATCAGTCCCCTAGAACTTAGAACTACTTAAACCTAACTAACCTAAGGACATCACAAACATCCATACCGGAGGCAGGATTCGAACCTGCGACCGTAGCGGTTGCGCGGTTCCAGACTGTAGCGCCTAGAACCGCTCTGCCACTCCGGCCAGCCCACATCCGACCTGGCCGGTCACTAGCCCTCGTCGTTAAACTGTGAGTCGGATTTGATCTGAAGCTGGCTGGTCTCCCCATATCTTGGAAGTGGCGCTTTAACGCGTTCGGCTATGCGGACAGGTCATAAATTTTTCTTACTGAGTGTATAGAATATACCGGATGGTTGTAACTCAAGTGCATCTATTCAACGTAAGTCCGGTGTAGGCTGTAATTATCGTATGACAGCAAAACTTGAATGCGTTAATGCGGATCCTATTTGTTGTGCAGAAACAATTAGTTCCAGTTGTGGACACCAAGTGCTAAACTGTGGCTGTACACTGTTTGTGAGGCTGTATGACACCCACGCTGTCATCAGTACGGCTATGGAGAAGAGGACCGTGCGCTGTTAGTGAAACCATTTTATGTGAAGGGCACCAAATACAGTGCTGCATTGAGAGAGTATGACCGACTGAAATGCCTGAGCAATGGCCTGACACCATATGGTTTAAAGAAAATAATGAAATTCGAAAACAGGGGTGAGCTTGGCTTGGCACCTGTAAATGGAAGGCGTCATATCCCGGTGAGTTATTGATGAGGTTGCTGTTGCTTTAAGTGACCATGAAGCATGTGCTCTGTGTAGCGCTAGTGCTGGTGTAGTGTCACGAGAATTGTCCATCCCTTGGTCAACAGTACGGAAAGTTTTGCTATTTTTTTTTACACTTGCACCTGTACAAGAACCATTCAGTGCAGCAACTAAAACCTCATGATCCGCAGCTAGGTTCTGAATTTGCTCTTAGGTTTCTCTTACGAATCGAAGTTCATGACGTGTGTTCGGGCAATGTTCTAAGGAGTGTCGAGGCACAGTCTACATTACAGGGTGCAGTGAATATACAGAACCGCCGAATTTAGGGTACCGTTCAACCGCGTCTTATGCAGGAAGACCCATTGCATTGGCCGTATGTGACTGTGTGGTGTGGATTCACAAGCACCTTTATTCGTTCTTTAAGAGAATACACCCAGAGGGCCTGTCTGGCGTACCGTGATTTCCGCGTTATCGAGACTAACTTTACACCATGTGGTTCCTGCAACTGTGTGAAAATCACTGTTTTGATGCAACATGGAAGAATATGTCCCTTGACCAGTGAAAGATCTGTTTAATGCAAACTTCCACGAACTTGTTATTTCCAGAGGTTTTCCGGATGTAGAGGCTGTAAAATCAAATGATCTCAATCAGTGCGGCTTGTGGCTCTGGGGATATCTAAATACGTTTACCATGGACATGATCGGGTATCTACCTGATCTGAAGGCCAGCATACAGGAACACGCTGCTCATATTCCACCGGAACAGCTGGTAGCAACTGCTGATCAGGTCGTTTTACGGATGCAGCATCTGCGACGTCTCCATTGTTCATACTGAACAAATTTTGTATATGACAATTAATAATAAAATGTAGATTATGCCTTTCTCATTTGTTTGATCTTTCTGCTCCAAATCCATTACCTATGGAAAATTTCTGTAGGTCTTTTTTACATTCACAGCGCCAGATTTGCACCTGGTGGCCAAAATTGGAACTAACTTTCTTCCAACATATAGCCGTTCCGCATTAACGCATTAGAATATCTAACAGGTTTCACTGCCATGCGATAGTTATATCCCACACAGGACCTCTGTGTGTAGCTGCACTTTAATTTTAACCACCCAGTAGTAGGAAGAGGAGATGGTCACATTTGTACGTGCTTTGGTGGTCAACAGTGTGCAAGGTTAACAGACGGAGTTGCTACCTCTGGCAGAAATTTTGACTCTAACCAGGCTGCGCATAGAGTCTAACTGAATCTGGATGAAATATCGGCATGCCGCTCGATGCTGTGTCGGTTCTACGTCGGACTTCATCAATCGCACTGGCTGGAAAAAGGCGTCGTTTTGGAAAGAACTGATGGCTTGAGTTGAGAATAATCTATAGTCCACAACAAACAAACTTCAAAATCGAATTACCGTTTCAGGTCACTACCCGTCATCTTCAGATCATCAGATGGATGCTGTGGTTCACTCCCATAAGTGTAGAAATCATGGGCGTAATCTGGTTGGTGCAGAGGTGGGAGTGTACCGGCAGATCTGCAATATCATTTGAAGGTGGGGAGTAACGCCTCAGGTCTGTAATTTAGTAATGAAATTGCTGTGATTGTACCATGCAATTAATTATCATCAGAAAGTACCGTACCAGACTCTTGGAAAAACATGACGAGATATTTGCAGCAGGTGAGATATCTGGAAATGTCCTGGCCGGGGCAACAGTCACACCGTCTGTACTGACTTAAATAGCACAGCTCGGGGAACGTTGTGCTGTTGCGTTATTTTGTTGAAAGATGTCACAGACACTTCATTGAAAGGGCACTACCACCGGCCTTAATACGTCGTAAATATAACGCCGGTATACGAACAAGAGGTGAACATGTGTATCCAACGGATCTTCGTACTCTAAGGACTGGGCCTATGTGACAATGACGAATGCAATGCGGTGACGTTCGTTCGTTCGTTCACTGGGCCTTCATACGTGATGCTGCGCAAAGACCAGATTCTCGTCTGAAAAGACGACGTGCTGCTACTCCTATGTTGAGTGTTACCTTTGGAGGTGTGTCTGCTTTCGCGTCGGGGAACACCCAACAATAATCGCCGTGACGACAGCCCTCGAATGCGACACTTGCTGGGTGAAGTTCCTTCTTATTACACGACTTCTCACAAGCAAACAAATCCAAATGCGATTCCTGAATCATAAAACCGCTGGGTTATCTTCTCTTATCACGGCATGTAGCTCTTAACATGGTCTAGTATTTCTTGCGACTGATTTCACTGAAGTGACTAGGATATTAGGGGCCTTAACTTCTGTAAATGGATGGACAGATTGTTACATACACATTTCATGTGGAAATGTTAGACCTCTTTACTAACTGACTGGCTGGCTGCTAAGGTGAGGTTTGTTTCCTGTCATTCTGAAGAATATATGTTTAAATCCGTTGAAACCATTGCTAAGGTCTATTGGAAACTACTATTTATTGCAACTGGTTGGCTGTCTTATTCACCTGCTATTATGTAACCGTTGCTGAAGTGCAAAATAATCCTATCTACTTTGTAGAATTGAGCTCGAATAATAACCATTTGCATTTTCAACCACGTAGTACACTTTGCGCCAATTCCTCGTATGTTGCATTCCGTCTTCATGGTGTCGCAATTTGAGTTACCTTTGACCTGCTGGCAACTCATTAATTTGGAGACAATGTCCAGAGTGAAGGAATAATCACACAGTATGAGAGTGCAAGCTTTATCGGTGAATTTCATTGATCAAATGTTTTCATCGTTTCAGTCATATGGCAGAGTCATCTTTAAGCATTATTTCAACAAGTTTGCTATTCGATATTGTCAGGCGAGAGTGACGAGTAGAAGGATCGTTGAAACGTTTCTTCAAGATGGCGCTGCCACATAACTGATAAGCAAGTAGAACACAGTGTGTCATTTTTAACAGAGAGAAATTTTCAAACTTAAAAGTAACTTCATGAGTACAAGGAACTGTCATACGACCAACATTACCTTTCACAAAAATATATATATCACGGCAGAAGTTGGATTAGGCTTTTGGAAGTTTATGGTACTTTATACAGTGAAGTGGCAACGCTCCAAAATTGTAGTGAAATGCAGGAAACCCATCATAGCATCCTCGCTCGATGCAGGTATTACCGGTCGACACTCAACCTAAATAAATGTAACGTATGGCCCGTAAATAAGCAGAAGTCCCACTATTGTATGATTATGCTATTAGTGAAGAATCATTGGAAACAGTCAAATCGATTTAATATCTGGGAGTATGTGAATGGAGAGATATAAAGTCAAACGACCACATAGAACTAATTGCAGGTAAGGTAGATGGCAGACATTCACTGGAAAAATCTTTAGAAGGTGTGTGTGGTCCTCCCACAAAAGACTTAGTTTACAGAACCTTCTTTCGATCAGTACGTAAATATTGCTTGTTAGTTTTGGATCCATACTAGATACGAGACGGAGGAAAAAGTTGAGATCCGAAGACGAGCAGCGCGTTTCGTTAAAAATTCACTAGATAAGCAAGGAGGTGTCCCTACTAAGTACATCTCGTCAAGAGTCAATTAAGGTATAATTAGAGATATTCTAACTGACACAGAGAAATATTTGTCTCCACTCACGCCATTTGCAACTGCTACAGGGAAGATGGCAGTACCCGCCGCCACACACTGTATGGTGGCGTACAAATGGCTCTGAGCACTATGGGACTTAACATCTATGGTCATCAGTCCCCTAGAACTTAGAACTACATAACCCTAACTAACTTAAGGACAGCACACAACACACAGCCATCACGAGGCAGAGAAAATCCCTGACCCCGCCCG
This sequence comes from Schistocerca gregaria, assembly GCF_023897955.1. Classification (NCBI taxonomy): domain Eukaryota; kingdom Metazoa; phylum Arthropoda; class Insecta; order Orthoptera; family Acrididae; genus Schistocerca; species Schistocerca gregaria. The sequence goes on along the minus strand of NC_064927.1, from coordinate 340,348,285 downwards.
GAATCGAACCCGGGAACCCGGGCGTGGGAAGCGAGAACGCTACTGCACGACCACGAGATGCGGGCGTACAAATGTGAAAACAGATTTCGTCAGAGAGAGTTCAGTGTTCATGCATCATTCGAATCGCTCAGCCTCTCGTCTACTGACAACCGTTGTTGTCTATCACTGCAACAACAGTGGTTAGCACTAGAAAATGTTATTACACCAAGTTGCAAATGTTGTCATTACCAAAGTCACAGGGAATTTTCTCCCTTATTTCACGCACCTGACACGAGAGAATTGAAAGCTTTGTGTTATACTTTCGTTCCATTAACAAATGGACAGTGGTTCCTTAGACCTGGATTCCTATGAAATGTGGTGCACGTACACATTCTACAGGAAAGGGAAAACAGGGAAAAAGAAAAAGCAAAGCGAAGAAGACCAACCTCCGTGGCAGACGCAGTAAGTGTAAGAGTTCCGTTGTGCATCTGACAAGGTTTGCTGTTGCAATACACTTCATCGCACGTTAATCTCGCACAATGAAGAAGCTGGCAAGTCAGAGAAATTCTAGATCATGCGTAGACTACTCGAGTGCAATCTGCTATTGAAGGAAGAGAGGGAGAAATCCATTGCTCCCATCGAATGAAACTCAAGAATCTGTCAAAATTATTATTGCCACTATGCTTCTCCTGCAATACCAATTTTGAAGTGGCGCATGATGTATGTTTGAATGGTTCCGCTTCGGAAAAAGCACCTTTATTTATGGACGTAAGACAAATGAACAGTAATCATGTAAAAACATTTTGGAGAGATGATATAAAAACGTCAGTAGGGAGCTTCACTTTGTCGCCTGAAGCGAATAGTTTTATATCGTTGGTGTATAGGCTGCTTGTTGTCATGCGTTGCCCCAGGAAGCGCTGTGGTGGGAAGATAATAGCGGAGTGTGTTGTGTGTTACGCAACAGTGCCGTTCACCTTTTGAATGAGACTCACTAGCTTGTCATGTCACCGTAAAACACGGCGTTAAAAGGCAACTGATGCCCGTCGAAACGTTCTCACACAGCCCTCCGACTTGGGAACCGCGCATGACGAACAATACCGTAATGGACTTTCGACTACGCCGATACACATCGTATGAGTCAGTCGAAGCGCTGTGCCGTTATGGACTCTTGCGTAAGAACCGCTCTGCGGAACGAAACCTAACGATGTTGTAGATAGGACGCTATTCAGTGTCTTAGTATTAGACATCAGCTAAGGATAACTGTACCGTAGAGAAAACAGTCAAGAACTCAGTAGATTTATTTTCCCGTTGCCCCGTACATTACAAGACACTCGCTTTACATACTGTCTGTTTACCGTGTTTACCTCAACGTCTACAGCTCGTGTTAACTTCTCTTATCTTTCTGCAACTATCGACGGGACATTAAACTCTAATCTTCCCTTTTTTTTTTTTACTGCAACACGTGACTGACATGTAAAACAGAATTCAGAAATGCTAGAACAATGAATGGGCACTAATTTTGATTTGTACTGCCATGTTACGTCAGTCTGGGAAATGTTTAAGCTTCCAGAGCTAGCCAGTATCTTCAACTCCAACAGTATAGAAGTCAAAGAAGCCATTCCAAAAGCAGAAAATCAATTAGATGCCTAACCAGTCACAAACTCTTGAAGCGCTTTAAGAAAAGCTGTTTAAACGAATTCCTATCAACCCTCTGTATTTAACGAATGTACTTGAATGTTAATTTATACTTGTCCAATTACTGTCCATCGCGTGACGAAACGGGCGAGAACTGGAGGTTAACGATATTTCATTCATTGCTCATACACATTTGTTTTATTGTTTTCAGATAATATGCTGCGTCATTGATAGAGCCGTCATTAATCACAACCGAACAAGTGCTACACTGAAGCGCCAAGGAATCTAGTATAGGCATGCATGCGTATTCAAATACAGGGATGTAATCAGGCAGAATACGGCGCTGCAGTCGGCAACGCCTATATAAGCAAGCGTCTGGCGCAATTGTTAGATCGATTACTGCTTCTACAGTGACAGGTTAACAAAATTTAAGTGCGTTTGAACGTGGTGTTATAGTCGGCGCATGAGCGATGGGACACGGCATCACCGAAATAGCGATGATATAGGGATTTTCCGTACGACCATTTCACCAGTGTACCGTGAATATCAGCAATCCCGTATAACATCAGATCTCCGACATCGCTGCGGCTGGAAAAAGATCTTGCAAGAACGGGACCAATGATGACTAAAAGGAATCGTTCATCGTGACATAAGTGCAACCCTTCCGCAAACTGCTGCACATTTCAGTGTTGAGCCATCAACAAGTGTCCGCGTGCGAACCATTCAACGAAACACAATCGACATTGGCTTTCGGAGCCAAAGGAGCACACCACTCGTGTACCCTCGATGACTGCACGACACAAAGCTTTAAGCGTCGCCTGCGCCCATCGACTTCGACATTGGACTATTGATGACTGGAACATATTGCCTGGTCACATGTTTCGTTTCAAATTGTATTGAGCGGATGTACTTGTACGGGTATGGAGACAATCACATGAATCCATGGACCCTGAATGTCAGCAGGGGACTGTTCCAGCTGGTGGAGGCTCCGTAATGGTGTGGGGACTGTGCAGTTGGAATGATTTGGGACCCCTGATACGTCTAGATACGATTCTGACAGGTGACGCGTACGTAAGCATACTGTCTTATCACCTGCATGCAATCGTGTCCATTGTGCATTCCGACGGACTTGAGCAATTCCAGCAGGACAATGGGACAAGCCACACGTCCAGAATTGCTACAGAGTCGCTCCAGTAACACTCTTCTGAGTTTGAACACTTTCGCTAGCCACCAAACTCCCCATGCATTAACATCTTATCGATTTATGAACAGCCCTGCAGGATTCATGGTGTCAATTCCTTCCAGCACTACTTCAGACTTTAGTCCAGCCCATGCCACGTTGGGTTGCGGCACTTCTGTGTGTTCGCTGGGGTCCTACACGGTATTGACCAGGTGTACCCGTTCCTTTGGAACTTCAATATGTATAGATGCTGATAACAAGCTACTGATGAAAATGAAGACGCTTCAACTATCAGTAAAAGGTCATTGCACATCTGTCAGGATCATTATTCCGAAATAGGCAGTTTTCCGGAATAAAATGGGTCTATAAGCAAAACTAGAACCTTAACGTGCACCAGGTTGATACGCCCGTAATTCTTACCATATAGACTGAAAGGAACTTCTCCCCACAGCGGAAAGAATACCCGAAAGAGGCCCCACATCGTCAGTGTTAACGTGGCACTCTGAGTACGGGCCGTAACGGTGCAGATTTTAGGTTTTGATAACCCCATGTTTTTCTTACTGTGCGTTTGTCACGGCACTGTTACAGCAGATGAGTACTGCGACTGCGGCGCTATCGCTCTTCCACTGAAAGATTTAATTATTAACCTGTTGAGAAATACACAATACAGTGACTAAATTGAACCTCCAGCTGTGAATGAGTGTCAGTACTACTGTTTACTTTGTTTTCGCCTATAATCAGCTATTTAGAAGGGTATTTTTTTTATTTGAAATATTTTGTTTTTGTAAATAAGATGTCTGAATCGGACAGCTGCAATAGCCAAAGAACATACTTCGAGGTCAAATATTCCTCATTACAGATTAAATATATTTTACAGTGTGAATGTGCAAGTGTTTTTAGTTTTTCCCAACATTGCAAATAGTTGAATGCGCAAATTATGATGCAACTATGTGCCTGTATCGAATTTAAAGTGTATTTAGAATATCTTAACTAAAATGATTACTTTGAAAGAATCTACTTCTCTCTAAATACTTCTACATTCAAAGAAAGGCCAATGAGTTTATATTCTAAAAGAAGTCCCAAGTTTCTGTAATCTCTCTTCAGCTTGCAATTTTCTGTTTTTCTTCGTGTGTGGTACTCAAAACAGCACATGTTTTCTAGACAAAATAGGAAGTTTGGTTCGTAGGACCTGACTAAAAATTCTCAAATGATTTTTTTAAAGGAAGTGAAGTAAGAATTTAAAATCGCTTTTAAGACTACAACATTAGAGCATCATAGGAATGGAATCAATGAGGATAGGGTTGGAAATCCCCATCATCTGGTTTAGGAATCCGAACGGGGTGAACTACAGTCGAACGTTTATTTACCTAACTATATTGGTAGCCAGATATACTTTGTTTACTTACTTTTTGATCAGAGAAAGGTCACTTTGGCAGCCTGAGTGAATATGTGTCGAGATCAGGAACCCTAAATGTCAGGTTTATAACTCTGATAAGCTCTTTGAATTCCACTTTATTTTCATTTCATCTAAATCTACATCCATATTCCGCAAGCCACCTGACGGTGTGTGGCGGAGGTTACCTTGAGTACCTCTATCGGTTCTCTTTTCTATTCCAGTCTCGTATTGTTCGTGGAAAGAAGGACTGTCGGTATGCCTCTGCGTGGGCTCTAATCTCTCTGATTTTATCCTCATGGTCTCTTCGCGAGATACACGTAGGAGGGAGCAATATACTGCTTGATTCTTCGGTGAAGGTATGTTCTCGAAACTTCAACAAAAGCGTTTACAGAGCTACTGAGCGTCTCTCCGGCAGTCTTCCACTGGAGTTTATCTGTCATCTCCGTAACGCTTTTGCGATTACTAAATGATACTGTAACGAAGCGTACTGTATCCTACTTCCTTTGTTTTCGGATTGCATTTCCTTAGGATTCTTCCAATGAATCTCAGTCTGGCATCTGCTTTACCGACGATCAAACTTTATATGATCATTCCATTGTAAATCACTCCTAATGCGTAATCTCAGATAATTTATGGAATTAACTGCTTCTAGTTGCTGACCTGCTATATTGTAGCTAAATGATAAAGGATCTTTCTTTCTATTTATTCGCAGCACATTACACTTGTCTACATTCAGATTCAATTGCCATTCCCTGCACCATGCTTCAATTCGCTGCAGAGCCTCCTGCATTTCAGTACAATTTTCGATTGTTACAACCGCTCGATATACCACAGCATCATCCGCAAAAAGCCTCAGTGATCTTCCGAGATTATCTACAAGGTTATTTATGTATATTGTGAATAGCAACGGTCCTACGACACTCCCCTGCGTCACACCTGAAATCACTCTTACTTTAGAAGACTTCTCTCCATTGAGAATGACATGCTGCGTTCTATTATCTACGAACTCTTCAATCCCATCACACTATTGGTCTGATAGTCCATATGCTCTTACTTTGTTCATTAAACGACTGTGGGGAACTGTATCGAACGCCTTGCGGAAGTCAAGAAAAACGGCATCTACTTGGGAACCCATGTCCATGCCCTCTGAGCCTCGTGGACGAATAGCGCGAGCTGGGGTTCACACGATCGTCTTTTAAGAAACCGACGCTGATTCCTAAAGAGTAGATTTCTAGTCTCCAGGGAAGTCATTATACTCTAACATAATACGTGTTCCAAAGTTCTACAACTAATAGACGTTAGAGATATAGGTCTCTAGTTCTGAACATCTGTTCGACGTCCCTTCTTGAAAACGGAGATAACCTGTGCCCTTTTCCGAGAAAGATTTGCTCATGTGAAAGTGGGACGTTCCACACTAATTCTGACCCTAGGTAATCTTCGAGAGAAGACTAATTATATCGTCCGGAAAAGGAATTAACACACACTACTGTCAGTAAAAATTACAACACCCGGAAGTTATGGTTTGAATCAATCAAAAACCAGTGGAATTTTAAGTAGAAATGTGCAAGAAAGTGCTGGTATGCCTCATCAACATCAACGTGAGCAATAACAGTGTGCGAATTAGTTCAAATGCAGAATGATTGGACTCCATGAAAATGGATTTGTCGCTCTGTGACATTTTGATACTTACAACAGAAACTCTACTATGAAATTACTGCGTGGATGGAGCCAGTGAACAGAAGAGAGTCGTACACAGTGACGGGCAGGTACCTTACCAAACAGTGAGTCAAAAGCGCGGTATGGTCGCCATCTCATTCGCACGGCTGTAATCAACAGAACAATTCCAATCAAAGTGTTGGCTTGGATTTGGAACAGTGCAAACTGCATGGGCAAGTCTGCGTCGACTATGCTACTGAAGGTTGGACTGTGGAGCGCATACCATAGCGTCCGATTCCATAGACAGAAATCACTAACCACGAATTTGCCGTCACTCGAGTGCTAATTGGTGAAATTTAGTGTTTTCGTTCCACTCCTGCTACAACTTCTTCAATAGTGATGGCCACGTAGTATTAGACGTTACCGTGGTGAAAACCATCGAGCAGACTGCATTGTTGAGCGGTATAGCGGATAAACTCCAAGTATGACGCTGTGGGGAGCAATTAGCTGTAACGTACCATCTCGCTCCTCTGTGCACCAGGGACGTTTCAGTTCTCCAGGCATTTGCCCCTCCTGCACGCAGTTCCAAACGCCACATTTCTGCAGGACACTGTTCGACTACATGTGGCGTGGGATGTGCGAGCCTTCTCCGAAGAGCGACTGGTAGTACAGTTTCCCTAGCCCGTATGTTCACCTGGCACGTCGCCCATTGAACATGCATTGGATGTAGTCGAACCACATCTCCTTCGTTCTGGTCCGCATGCAGCCACTTTCAATGCATTGTTCACGTGCCTACAAACCGCTTGGAGCTGTATTCCCAGCACCAAGCCCTCTTTATTTCCATACCCCGATGTCTGGAGGTTCTGTCTGCAACATGTCGCGGCATCACACAGTACTGGATTTTCAGGTTCAAAGTGCGTTATTATTCTGTAATTTTAATAATTTGTTTATTTTCATGTCCCTAAACTGTGTAATAAATTTCGCTGTAATCACGTCTGCTTCATGGTGTTCCAATTTTCACGAACATTGCTGCACTACGGCTGAAATGGGTCACCACTGTAAAGATTTATTTTTACTAACGCTTTCACAATCTATGAGGTTTCGAAGGACAGCAAACGAGAGGAGATCAGTTTCGCCAGAAAGCGCTGTAATATAAATATCATTCTTTGTCAGGCAATTGTTGCAACTTTCATAGCTTTTGTGATATCTTACTGGTTCTAGTCTACTATTGTTGTACACTGAGGTGACAGCCATTGGGTAACGGTATGCAAGTATTAAGATGGGGCTAGTATCGCGTACACAACGTATAGAAGGGCAGTGCGTTGGCGATGCTGCCAGTTGTACTTAGGTGATTCATGTGAAAAAGTTTCTCATGTTATTATGGCCGCACAACGGGAATTAACAGACTTTTTATGGGGAATGGTGATTGGAGGTAGAAGCAGGAGACGTTCATTTCGGATATCATTAGGGAATTCAATATTCCAAGATCCACTGTGTGAAGAGTGTGCCGAGAATACCAAATTTCAGGCATTACCTCTCACAACGGTCAACGCAGTGGCCGACGACCGTCACTTAACAACCTTTGCGTTTGCATGGTATCTTCAGTGCTAACAGACAAGCACAACTGCTTGAAAAATCCATTGAAGTGTGGAGCGCACGACGAACGTATACGTTAGGACAAGTGGCGAAATAGGGCGTTAATGGGCTATGGCAGTAGACGACCGACGCGAATGCCTTAGCTTTGTACGTCATCGCCTGCAGCACCTCTCATGTGCATGTATCATATTTGGCCCTAAATTTTGGAAAACCGTGGCCTGGTCGGATCAGTCCCGGTTTCAGTTGGTAAGAGCTGATGATACGGTAAAATAAGAGCTGCGAGTGTGGCACAGATCCCACGAAACTGTGGACCCATGTTCTCAACAAGGAAGTGTGCAAGTTGGGGTGGCTCCATAATAGTGTGGGCTATGTTTATATATAATGGTGTGGGTTCTCTGGTTCGACTGAGTAGGACTGGAAATGGTTATGTTCGGCTGATTGCAGACCATTTTCTGCCTTTCATGGACTTCGTATTTCCAAACAACGGTAGAACCTTTATGGATCACAATGCACCACGCCATCGGGCCAGATTTGTTCATGATTGGTTTGAAGAATGTTCTCGACATTTCGAGGAAATGATGTGGGCACCAAGGTCGTCCAACACGAATCCCTTCGAACATTTATGGGATCTAATTGAGAGGTAAGTTTGTGCACAAAATCCCGCACCGGCAAAACTGTCTTAACTATAGAATCAGCATGGCTCTTTATTTCTGCAGCGGATTTTTAACGAATTCTTGAGTTCATGTCACGTAGCGTTGTTGCACTCTTCCGGGCAAAAGGAGGATCAACAAGATATTAGGCGGTATCCTATTACCTCCGTCACCTAAGTGAACACTACGATATCAGGCATACTCTGAAGCCAAACAACGCTTTCTGCATGTCTGTAGACTAGAAAACACGTTCTTCTTGATCGATTTGCTTTTTCGGGCTGAACGCCACACTGCCCAGCCGGTCGGTGAGGGGGAGGGGAGGGGGGTGGTCCGCACATCTCTGGACACGCTGGAAAGTATATATTCTAGCAATAAAAAGAAAAATGTCCCATGTCTTTGTCACGTCGGAAAACCGGAATACTTATTCAGCCATACAAATGGAAAATATTTCTTTCTCCACGCACGTAGTCTCCTTTCCTCCTATCCCAAGAAAATGAGGACAAAGGAGGGAATAATTTATACGGTTTTGGAACTGGAAAAACCCTCAAGAGCATATGTTTTAAGAAATTAGTGGATCAACATACTCCTAATTCATTTTTTAACTTTTTCCAATCTTTACGAAAAATGGTTCATATTTCTAATATATATATATAAACACATGTTTTATACTAGATAACCGTTTTCGAGACATTCCATGTGGAAGATTAAAACTCCATCAGCATACGAGTTTGCCATAATTTTCCTTTTCGATTGTCATTCCGTTATATCTTTCTTCTGTTTCTGCAGAAGTACTTCCCTTTTATACATTGAGAAATATAGATCTAGCACATAAATGTTACTACTAAAATCTGGAGGTAGCAAGACAGATAGCAATATTCCTTTTAAACCTGAAATTTATTGAGTCAAGACAATTTTGCTATCGGTATTATGCACCTTAACATTTTCATTGGAATAAGAATTATTTACTATTAGGGTAAAACTGAAGAAACTGCAAAAAGGTGGGAATTTAAGGAGATCGAACCTGGATAAACTGAAAGAACCAGTGGTTGTACAGAGTTTCAGGGAGAGCATAAGGGAATAATTGACAGGAATGGGGGAAAGAGATACAGTAGAAGAAGAATGGGTAGCTTTGAGGGACGAAGTAGTGAAGGAAGAGGAGGATCAAGTAGGTAAAAAGACGACGGCTAGTAGAAATCCTTGGGTAACAGAAGAAATATTGAATTTAATTGATGAAAGGAGAAAATATAAAAATGCAGTAAATGAAGCAGGCAAAAAGGAATACAAACGTCTCAAAAATGACATCGACAGGAAGTGCAAAATGGCTAAGCAACGATGGCTAGAGGACAAATGTAAGGATGTAGAGGCTTATCTCACTAGGGGTAAGATAGATACTGCCTACAGGAAAATTAAAGAGACGTTTGGAGAGAAGAGAACCACTTGTATGAACATCAAGAGCTCAGATGGAAACCCAGTTCTAAGCAAAGAAGGTAAAGCAGAAAGGTGGAAGGAGTATATAGAGGGTCTATAAAAGGGCAATGTAGATGAAGATGAAATGGTAAATACGATACTGCGTGAAGAGAGTGGCAGAACACTGAAAGACCTGAGTCGAAACAAGGCCCCCAGAGTAGACAACATTCCATTTGAACTACTGACGGCCTTGGGAGAGCCAGTCCTGACAAAACTCTACCATCTGGTGAGCAAGATGTATGAGACAGGCGAAATACCCTCAGACTTCAAGAAGAATATAATAATTCCCATCCCAAAGAAAGCAGGTGTTGACAGATGTGAAAATTACCGAACAATCAGTTTAATAAGCCACAGCTGCAAAATACTAACACATATTCTTTACAGACGAATGGAAAAACTAGTAGAAGCCGACCTCAGGGAAGATCAGTTTGGATTCCGTAGAAATACTGGAACACGTGAGGCAATACTGACCATACGACTTATCTTAGAAGAAAGATTAAGGAAAGGCAAACCTACGTTTCTAGCATTTGTGGACTTAGAGAAAGCTTTTGACAATGTTGACTGGAATACTCTCTTTCAAATTCTAAAGGTGGCAGAGGTAAAATACAGGGAGCGAAAGGCTATTTACAATTTGTACAGAAACCAGATGGCAGTCATAAGAGTCGAGGGGCATGAAAGGGAAGCAGTGGTTGGGAAGGGAGTAAGACAGGGTTGTAGCCTCTCCCCGATGTTATTCAATCTGTATATTGAGCAAGCAGTGAAGGAATCAAAAGAAAAATTCGGAGTTGGTATTAAAATCCATGGAGGAGAAATAAAAACTTTGCGGTTCTCCGATGACATTGTAATTCTGTCAGAGACAGCAAAGGACTTCGAAGAGCAGCGGAATGGACAGTGTCTTGAAAGGAGGGTATAAGATGAACATCAACAAAAGTAAAACGAGGATAATTGAATGTAGTCGAATTAAGTCGGGTGATGCTGAAGGAATTAGATTAGGAAATGAGACACTTAAAGTAGTAAAGGAGTTTTGCTATTTGGGGAGCAAAATAACTGATGATGGTCGAAGTAGAGAGGATATAAAATTCAGACTGGCAATGGCAAGGAAACCGTTTCTGAAGAAGAGAAATCTGTTAACATCGAGTATAGGTTTAAGTGTCAGGAAGTTGTTTCTGAAAGTATTTGTATGGAGTGTAGCCATGTATGGAAGTGAAACATGGACCATAAATAGTTTGGACAAGAAGAGAATAGAAGCTTTCGAAATGTGGTGCTACAGAAGAATGCTGAAGATTAGATGGGTAGATCACATGACTAATGAGGAAGTATTGAAGAGGATTGGGGAGAAGAGACTTTTGTGGCACAACTTGACCAGAAGAAGGGATCGGTTGGTAGGACATGTTCTGAGGCATCAAGGGATCACCAATTTAGTATTGGAGGGCAGTGTGAGGGATAAAAATCGTAGAGGGAGACCGAGATATGATTACACTAAACAGATTCAGAAGGATGTCGGTTGCAGTAGGTACTGGGAGATGAAGCTTGCACAGGATAGAGTAGCATGGAGAGCTGCATCAAACCAGTCTCAGGACTGAAGACCACAACAACAACAAAATTAATTAGCAGTTACCGTCTTTATAATACATTCGTAGTCGTCGTCGTCGTCGCCGTCTATACAACACTATGCAACTAAAATACCGCAGTATCTGCTGAACAAATATGCTGTCGTATACAATTATTTTCAGGAAACCATCCTCCAAATTTTCTATCAAATCACCGCGCGTCACATTGAGGCAGCTGTTTCCCCGACAGTTTATACATGTTGTTTAGCAGCTTAAGTCATTTCCTTCCACTACCCTAGGTACAGCGTCATGGGATTACTAATAACATCTTATCTGGAGCTGGCGGTCCTTTGAAGTGAATTGGAGAGAGGATGAACTGGATTCCTGCCAGCCCCGGTTTCTCTGCTCCAAGCTGTTCCCCAGCCATAGCTGAAGTTTAAGAAATACTCGGTAGGACTGTGGACATGTTCCATCAATAGACGGTGACAAACTAAAGAGTATGACAGCATTGGTTGCCTAACCTACAAGTACAGTAAACTAATGAAAAGGTCTCACCAGGACTTTCCTGTTTTCCTGTAGACAGAGAAAATTAATTTTTCTCCTGCTTTCACAGTGACCTAAGGTGACGAAGTCTGATCAATGAAGATTCGTGCAATATTACGAATATATAGGGATCGGTTGAATAGATGGAAAGCCTCCAACTTCCCTTCAGCAATCGCACCTGAAGTGCTGTCTCAATCATTTGCTGCTTGAAGAAATAGAATTGAGTGCTTGTCAAATGGTTGGTTAGAGCTTTCATGGTCACTGTACCTCCTTCTGGATGACTGATTGAATTTCTGCGATAAGTCACGCACTGAAAATTTACATTCCTCTGAAAAATCAACAATGTGGCATACTTTTTGGAAAGCAGCATCAACGTTTGTATCATGAGGGCTGGCCTCTTTTTTTGAACAGGGTAGTAGTTCGACTCGAATTTATCACGGCAATGACAACGGGCATCTGCAACTACTAGACACGAAACACTGTTGATGCCTTAGGCAGCCTTTCTGCCAAAATCATCAATGCATTTCTCAGCTTTCTCAAGCAGTACGTGTTTCATAGTTAAAGAACGAACTTTTGAGGTTCCATGACGTTTTTGGAGTCGTTTTTTCCTTCACCCTCCAAGTCACACATGAAACAGTCTTATAAAACTGAATAGATGAGACGAAAACGGTCTCAAACTTTTATGATCTACTTGTGCAGCTTTCTGGTAACTGTATTCCTTACGTTACGTTGCTTAATACATTTGCGTCTATGTACCTTATGCACTTCAGGCATTCCAACGTTTTGTAGTAGAGTATGAGACCCATTCCTCCGTTCCTTGCCGACACGTAGCAAAATTTCCCGTCTCTGTCACTTTTGATGCATCTCGTTTCAAAATAGATTTACCGCAAATAAAACAGGTGTTACGGCCCAGCAGTTATCTTCTCTTAGTGAACAGAGGAGAAAAGAAGAAGAAACACTACACAATCCAACAAACTGCCTTGCATGTCTCTAACAAGTTCACGTCAAACTCATCTAAGCTAGTCACGTATAGAAAGAAACGCTAGCGACTTTGCTGTGGAACGGTGGGTGAATGGGGAAGGGGAACGGAATATTTCCATATATCTACACTATTCTTTTAAGTAGCTGACTAAGCAACAAAATCTGCCAAAATTATGCATTAACAGTAACCTATATCAACTCCTGTATCTCAAACTGTTCGTCTGATATAAAATAAGCACAGAACCATATTTGTCTAAATTTTTTGGACGAATATTTTTTGTAATCACAGGTCTCTCCCAAAAATGAAATTTTGTGCAAAAATAGAAATTGACTTACGATTGTGGGGGGAGGGGAGGTTGGAAAGGGAAAGTGTACGGCGCCTTCTCCCTACGGGAGGGGAGTGGAGGAGCGAGCTTTTATGTTTCTTGTCATTAGGCTACAAGCCATGAGTATTTTCCCACAGTTTTAAAACTATAAATTATTTTCACCATTTGTTGATTTATTGACTAACTTGTCTGGGATTTCAATGACATGAGAGGGTTAAGTGTTTGTATGTTGTAGTGCGCGAATTACACTTGGAAATGGGTGTGGAAATTTGGGGATTTACCTCAGAACTCAATAAGTGTGAATCAGATTAAAGGATTCGATTTTTCCGGTTATTAAGCGCATCCAGTTCCTAACGAGAAAGTGGTGGGGTTAAAAGATGGCAATCACTCTTCACGTAACCAAGTCGAAACGCGGTTACTGATCGTGATGATGAACATCAACACTTCTTCCGACAAACCCGCCAGTCTTTTGCGAACACGATGCTGAGTGTTTGTGGGAGATTTAATCCTCCATTATAGATGACATTTCACTGCTTGACAAAAGACATTACCTCCATTCTACGACGAACAGTAGTTACTTAAAAATATATGCAGTTGTCCAATTTACGTTTTCGCTCAGTGTATCCGTTGTTTCGATGACCTGTGTATTTTACTACATAGGGTAAAAATCTTTTCTGCGGAGGACACTTACGATTTTCTAAAACCTGTGGCAAATAAGAGATTTAAAAAATTGCTTATTGTTTCCTTTCGTATTTTAAAAATATGATAGTGACGCACGTGTCCAACCAAGGAAGGCAGCTGAGAACACCTGAGCGGCAAAACAAGCATAATCTGAAGTGCATTATGCAATTCTCTGATCGATTAGCTGAGGGTGATAAGGATAAGTAGATATGATGCAATGATAAGATTCAATTCAGAGTATTTCCGTGACAACTTACATGTAGCGTAATTTTTGTCTTCTTCCAACACTAGGTAATCTCGACTCAGCGGCGAAACAATGAACCGAATACATTACAACTCATTTCTGACCAGTTTTCACCAGTATCATTATATGTCGTTCCATTTTCTTTTATTTCTTTCAGATAGGTACTTTTATTTCCTTTCAGTGCACTCAGTTCGCTTGAGACAGTTAATTGCAGTGTCACAAGAGCCTGGTTGAAAGCTCGCTCCAGCCACACTAATATTAACCTTCAACCGTGTTCATTGCTCCTTTTCGTCACCGATTCTTGTTTTACACCGAGGTGCTACGGAACCTTTCTTCATAATCACAACGTATCTGTTGTGAATCCATCACAACATTTTCTTATGAATCAGTACTGAGAATGTTACTTACTGATTGTCGAATGAGCCAGCCGTTGTGGCCGAGCGGTTCTATACGCTTCAGTCTGGAACCGCGCTGCTGCTACGGTCGCAGGTTCGAATCCTGCCTCGGACGTGGATGTGTGTGATGTCCTTAGGTTAGATAGGTTTAAGTAGTTTTAACTCTAGCGGACTGATGACCTCAGATGTTAAGTCCCAGAGTGTTCAGATCCATTTGAACCATTTGATTGTTGAATGTGCGATATAGGCCCTATAGGAGGAAGTCAAACGAAAACGAGACAGTTGGAAACAAAAGTAAGTAAACTGTTTTTTGTTTCAAAAGGAACGCTATAACATACTTATCCTACTGACAGGCAGGGCCTTGATGGAAAAATATTTACTGTTGCCTACGGAACCGTGATTGTATGCAGACGTACAGCCGTTCGTCCGAAGCAAATGGACGGCCAAAAATGCCGTTCTTAAGGGCTCAAAAAATATTGAAATGGCGTGTGGGCGGGCCCACATGCTGCCAAGATTGTTTCGTCTACGCTCTAAACGTTTCGCTGAGAAGTCCTTACACATCGTCCATACAATCCTGACGTTTCCCCCAGGCAGTTGCCCTATTTTTGGGGACCTGAGGAAAGAAATTCGGGGCCTTTGATTTGCTTCCGACAAAGAGGTGCATGCCAGGGTATTATTATGGCTCGGCAGGCAAACTTGAAGTTTTTTCGATGAAGGCATTTATCGTCTTGTCTCAGAGTGCGATGTATGTTTATTGTTCGAAAGTAACTGTTAATACAATTTCCTCACTTTTTCCTTCTGCTTTTTTATTCATTTCACTACTCCTAATATTTACCGCAAGCTTTGGCACAACGTTGTCCCATTGCCAAGCGCTATAAAATTAGTAAACACAAATGAACATATCGTAATACTTATATTGTCCTGTAGTATAACGTACCTTTAAGTTTCTATGCCATTAAGTCCGTCAAAACTAAAGTAAACCAGGAGTAATCATGCATTATCAACATACAACTCTCCGTTGAACATCATGTTGGCGCATAACGGCCACAAATTGCAGTGTCATAAGCACCTGGCTGTAAGCTCGTTCCAGTCACACTAAAATTAACGTTCAACAGTGTTCACTGCACATTTCTTCAACGATTCTTGTTTGACACTGAGGTGCTACGGTATCTTTCTTCATATGTTGTTGTTGTTGTTGTCTTCAGTCGTGAGACTGATTTGATGCAGCTCTCCATGCTACTCTATCCTGTGCAAGCTGCTTCATCTCCCAGTACCTACTGCAACCTACATCCTTCTGTATCTGTTTAGTGTATTCATCTCTTGGTCTCCCTCTACGATTTTTACCCTCCACGCTGCCCTCCAATACTAAATTGGTGATCCCTTGATGCCTCAGAACATGTCCTACCAACCGATCCCTTCTTCTGGTCAAGTTGTGCCACAAACGTCTCTTCTCCCCAATCCTATTCAATACCTCATTAGTTACGTGATCTTCTCATCTAATCTTCAGCATTCTTCTGTAGCACCACATTTCGAAAGCTTCTATTCTTTTCTTGTCCAAACTAGTTATCGTCTATGTTTCACTTCCATAAATGGCTACACTCCATAAAAATACTTTCAGAAACGACTTCCTGACACTTAAATCTCTACTCGATGTTAGCAAATTTCTCTTCTTCAGAAACGCTTTCCTTGCCATTGCCAGTCTACATTTTATATCCTCTCTACTTCGACCATCATCAGTTATATTGCTCCACAAATAACAAAACTCCTTCACAACTTTAAGTGTCTCATTTCTTTCATGTCCCTCGACTCCTGTCATCTGGTTTCTATACAAATTGTAAATAGCCTTTCGCTCCCTGTATTTTACCCCTGCCACCTTCAGAATTTGAGAGAGAGTATTCCAGTCAACATTGTCAAAAGCTTTCTCTAAGTCTACAAATGCTAGAAACGTAGGATTGCCTTTCCTTAATCTAGCTTCTAAGATAAGTCGTAGTGTCAGTATTGCCTCACGTGTTCCCATATTTCTACGGAATCCAAACTGATGTTCCCTGAGGTCGGCTTCTACCAGTTTTTCCATTCGTCTGTAAAGTGTTCGCGTTAGTGTTTTTGCAGCCATGGCTTATTAAACTGATAGCTCGGAAATTTTCTCGTCTGTCAACACCTGCTTTCTTTGGGATTGGAATTATTATATTCTTCTTGAAGTCGGGGTATTTCGCCTTTCTCACATTTTGCTCACCAGATGGTACAGTTTTGTCAGCACTGGTTCTCCCAAGGCTGTCAGTAGTTCTAATGGAATGTGGTCCACTCCTGGGGCCTTGATTCGTCTTAAGTCTTTCAGTGTTCTGTCATACTCTTCACGCAGTGTCATATCTCCCATTTCATCTTCATCTACAACCTCTTCCTTTTCCATAATATTGTCCTCAAGTACATCACCCTTTTATAGACACTCTATATACTCCTTCCACCTTTCTACTTTCCCTTCTTTGCTTAGAACTGGGTTTCCATCTGAGCTCTTGATATTCATACGCATGGTTCTCTTTTCTCCAAAGGTCTCTTCAATTTTCGTGTAGGCAGTACCTATCTTACCCCTTGTGAGATAAGCCTCTACATCCTTGCATTTTTCCTATAGCCATCCCTGCTTAGCCATTTTGCACTTCCTGTCGATCTCATTTTTGAGGCGTTTGTATTCCTTTTTGCCTGCTTAATTTACTGCGTTTTTATATTTTCTCCTTTCATCAATTAAATTCAATATTTCTTCTGTTACCCAAGGATTTCTACTAGCCCTCGTCTTTTTACCTACTTGATACTGTGTTGCCTTCACTACTTCATCCCTCAAAGCTACCCATTCTTCTTCTACTGTATTTCTTTCCCCCATGCCTGTCAATTGTTCCCTTATGCTCTCCCTGAAACTCTGTACAACCTCTGGTTCTTTCAGTTTATCCAGGTCCCATCTCCTTAAATTCCCACCTTTTTGCAGTTTCTTCAGTTGTAATCTACAGTTCATAACCAACAGGCTTCTTCATAATCATCAGGTATATGTTGTGAATCAGAAAGCTAAGTTGTAAACTGAAGCGAGCTGCTTTCACCTACCGAAGTCAGTACTATTCTGTAATGTATACCGATCAGCTGCAACATTAGGACCATTTATCTAATAGACGGTATGTCCACCTTTAGCATGGATAACAGCGGCGACGCGTCGTGGCATGGAAGCAATGAGGCTTTGGTAAGGTCCGTGGAGGGAGTTGACACGGTATCTGCAAACACAGGTCACCTATATCCCGTAAATTTTAGGGACGGGGGGGGGGGGGGGGGCGCATGAGCTCTGACAACACGCTCAGTCACATCCCAGATGTGTTCCACCGGTTCAGACCAGTCGAGATGTGGGAGGTGGAGGCAGCACATCAATTTGAACTCGCCATTGCGTTCGTCGAACCACTCCATCACACTTCTGGTTTGACGCATTATCTAGTTGAAAATATCACTGCCGTCGGGAAACATGTTCGTCATGAAGGTGGTGTACGTGGTCTGCAACCAGTGTACGGTACTTTCTGGCCGTCATGATAGCATTCACGAGCTCCACGGGACCCATGGATGTCCACGTGAATGTATCCCATAGTATAGTTCAGCTGCCTCCATCTTGTCTCCGTGCCGCAGTGCAAGTATCAAGGAGCTGTTCCTCGCATATCTGCAGGATGTAGAAATTATTGGGATTCATCAAACATGTAACGGTCTAACACTGTACCAACGTCCAGTGCCGACTCTCACGTGTCCATTTCAGTCCCAATTACCGAAGTAGTGTGGTGTTAACATTGGCACATGCATAGGTCGTCGGTTGCGAAGACCCGTCATTAGGAGCGTTCGGTGCAATGTGTGTTCAGACTTACTTTTACTCTGGCCAGCGTTAAGGTCTGATGTGAGTTCTGCAACAGTTCGCCGCCTGTCCTGTTTTACCGGTCTGCCCAGCCTACGACGTCTGACACCTGTAACGAGAGGAGGAGGGGGGGGGGGGGGGGGGGGGCAACCAGACGACGTCTAGGCGTGGTTTCGCCACGTGTTAAAGAACTCAACACAGCACTCCCCGAACATCTGACAAGTTGTGCAGTTTCCGAAATGCTCTAGCCGAACCTCCGTGCCATCACAATCTGCCCTCGGTCAAACTCAGATCGCGCGCCTTCCCCATTCTACACACGGACAACATGCTCAATGATACTAGATGCAGTTTGCGTGTGTCTCACCAGCAGTCATTCGTCGCCAGGTGATGCTGCTATAGCGTGGACGGGATAACATCAATACTGGGTCGGTGATCATAAAGTTCTGGCTGTTCTGTGTATACTCTGTCCCCCACCGATGGTTCTGTCAACAGGAAAACCTTTGAACGTCGTGTGTCAGTCCCAGCTAATGCTAAAAACCAGTAATGCACATATGATGCAAGGTGTGCATTCATAGAGGATAACCAACAGGGAACATTAAAATTTAACGTTGGTAAGAGAAATAAGTTGGTCGTTACTTCTCAAGGAGGACATCGCTAAAGTGCGCCAAGATATGCTCCTTGGACACCTCTGTTGTCTCATTTAATATGTTCACGCAAGAAAATTTCCGCTTTAAATCTGATAGCCACACTTTTTCTTGGTGGTGCAATACATTTATGCTGTCTGCCGTCGTATTCAACGAATGATGCTCATTCTTGAGGTGCTAAGCCAGCGCCGATGAGTTACTCTATTATTATGCTCTTTAAACATCCAGACACTTTACTTCATTGACTCTCGCTTTTCCCGTCAAATTCTCACCTGCCTCTGCTCCTGTTCGTGTTCGTTGCCTGAATACAATTTTAACCCTCTTTTTTCGAATAATATTGCCGATTTATATGAGATAATTCCCCAATATAGCACGAATATATTTCTTCCGATTTTTCTTGCTTTGTTAGTTTCTATGTCTTACCACTGCACAATCTCACTTATTAAACCCGCGTCAAAACCACTTTCTGCCGTCATCTGTCTATGTGTTTTAATTTCTTCATCATCGTTCTTTGGGCTTACTGCGATCGAATTAGCCTATGTACTGTTTCCTGGAAAAAGTTATTTTAACTTTATGGGAGGTCAGGAGATCTTACCAGTCACTGCACCTGTGAATGTGGGTTTCCTGCATGCTCTTATCTCAAGCTTGTTGTCCTTATTCTCGACCCTCAAATCAAGCATGAGGTAGGAGTATAATACTCCTATCTCAATGGTTCACATGTGCAGCTGCCTTATGTACAACTGTCAGCTTTGTGAGAGTATTGTGGCCAGCCGGAGTGGCCGAGCGGCTCTAGGCGCAACAGTCTGGAGCTGCGCGACCGCAACGGTCGCAGGTTCGAATCCTGCCTCGGGCATGGTTGTGTGTGATGTCCTTAGGTTAGTTAGGTTTAAGTAGTTCTAAGTTCTAGGGGACTGATGACCTCATAACTTAAAGTCCCATAGTGATCAGAGCCATTTGAACCATTTTGAGAGTATTGCGTCTCAAAATGAGGTCTACATTAAAGAGTTTTCTGTTCGACAATATTTACTGCTTGCCTTTTATTTCTGGCTGAACCTCATAGCACAGAAGTTGTTAGATACCTCATGTTACAACACAATACATGAGTAGATGTTTAAATGGTTGTTAGTATATGCAGTACTGCTGTGTTTTCATTTGTGTTTCCTTGTTTTACAACACTTGATAACGGGGAACTTAGTCTTTCACATGTTTTGCTAAATATATGATTTATTTTTACTTTTATATTGTCACTGTTTGTATTTTTGAGCTTTGGGCTAGGGTACCCATGTTCTCTTTCCTATTATACCTTTGACTTGAGGATGACGTGTAACAAAGATAGATGATTATCCAAATAAACATACCAAGTGAACCAGACGATGGCATTCTTGATTACGAGTACTAGCTTAAAAGAAAAGGGTGTGTAGGAAATAATATTGTTGGTCCGAAATATGTGGAAATAAAAACGTCGAAGGATTGGACTGGAAGAACGAAACAGCACTGAATTTAAGACGTTTGACTGTATTCGGTTTCCAATTTCCAGTCTCAGTGGAGTGTCGACCTTTTCCAAAATCTATACAAGATAATGCATTTTTGAAAGAAAGAGTGAGCAGTTTCTTTTGCAAATGAGCCAATAAACGTAGATATTGACAAGACATTAGTTGGTCAACAGAACTGTTTCTATTACGTTAGAAGATCAAATTGCGGAAACAATATATTACTGAGTTTTATAGCTTACTTTAATTTTAAATTCCAAAAGAGTAATGATAGTGTCTTTTTTTATACTACACATTTCACTTTACGCTAGAGTATACGTCTTCTGCATGTTTACCGAACTTCACAGAAACTCACTTTGAAGAAAATCGTAAAGAGTGTATTGCACCTGTTGTGAACACACTCAAATCCACCACTGGTTCAGCAGACGCGGATCCATCAGAAGAAGAAAGTGCATATATAATGACTGACAGGGTACCGTGTTCCTCACTTCCTACACACTAAACGATGGCCAGAAGCACACATTTTACTCTTACCTGGAACCCATTTCACGAAAGACTAATTTCGGGAGACCAGTCTTCTGGTTTGATGCAGCCCGCCACAACTACCTCTCCTTTTGAAACCCTTCTTATCGGAGTAGCACTTACACCCAAAGTCGTCGATCATTTGTTGAATATATTTCCATCTTTGGCGCCTTTTACAACTTATATCCTTTACGGTTCCGTCCAGTGCTACAGAAGCTGTTCCCTGTCGTAATATAATCCTCATCACCCTGCCCCTCCTTTTCCACATTCCTTTCCTCTTGAAATCTGCAGACGGAACATTTATATGACGACTTCTAACCGTTCTGAGGCAGTATTATTCACACAACATAGAGCTCCGTCTTCAGGCCATAAGTGGCTCATCGGGACCATCCGACCGCCGTGTGATACTCAGTTGAGGATGCGGATATGAGGGGCGTGGAGGCAGCACACGGTTCTCCCATTCGTTATGATGGTTTCCTGTGACCGGAGTCGCTGCTATTCGGTCGAGTAGCTCCTTAATTAGCTTTACGAGTCTGAGTGCACCCCGATAAATGACAACAGCGCATGGCGGCCCGGTTAGTCACCCATCCAAGTGCCGGCCACGCCCGACAGCGTCTAACTTCGACGATCTGACGGGTACCTGTGTATCCATTGCGGCAAGACCGTTGCCTACATAACATAGCAATACATAACATTGCTTCATTCCTCGAGAGTCTGCCATGTCCAATTGACTGGCCTACATGGTGCAGATTCACTAACTTACGTATAGAAACATTTGGTCTGATGCTATTACGTCAGTGATTGTCTTGATTAGATTAAAAGTAACCGTTTTCACCTACATATACACTTCAAGGTTAAATGAACAAATTTCTATTGCCGATAACTATTTATGTCAGAACCATTGCAGAAGCAATAATAGCAATAGAAGTCAGTGGCTAGAGGAGAGAGAGGAACTGGCCAAATGTGGGCCCTAAAGCAGACAAGTTTGATCGCGAGTCACTAACAGTCATCATAAGTCTACATGCAGGAGAGTGGAGACAATACCACATTGCAGTCCAGTGTAAGTCAGTAAGCAAATACCGTGGGAATATTATGTCGCTTAGGGACCATGGCAGTGGCATATGCTGCAGCATCACTCACGTTACGTTGCTGTCGTAACAGTAACAGTATTACCTGTAGGACTGCATCCTCGAAGACGTTGGTGCCCCACATGACGACGCTTCCAACAACGAAGCCCGCTGTTAGCAGGGATAATACTGCAGCCACTGTAACAAGAGGAAAAATAACCTGCTACAATGACGGAAAAAAATTGCATCTTTAAAAAGGAATTGATGTAGAGGAATGAAATTTCGGGAATGTGTTTCTTTGGGTAACACATACAAGTGATTACTATCAAGATCACAGGTTAATACGAGCACGAGATAAGCAACTGCAGACGTGAAATGTTGGTATATTAATAAGCCTGAATGTTGAGCAAATCTGCAAATGTACATGCATTGTGTACTGCAGGTGACGGATGTTAGTTTGTCTAACACAGCCGGTCAGTACAGTGACGGTTAATACTGGTTGTGGATGACTCTGGAGTTGTCGACCGATTATATCCCACATGTGCTCGACTGGAGACAGATCTGGTGATCGCGCTGGCCCAGACAACATGTCGACACACTGTAGAGCATGCTGGGCTACATAATCGGTATGTGGGCGAACTTTATCCTGTTTCAAAACACCCCCCGGAATGCTGTTCGCAGGCCGCTGTGGACGAGCGGTTCTAGGCGCTTCAGTCCGGAACCACACGGCTGGTACTGTCGCAGGTTCGAATCCTGCCTCGGGCATGGATGTGTGTGATGTGCTTAGATTAGTTAGGTTTAAGTAATTCTAAGTTCTAGGGAACTGATGACCTCAGATGTTAAGTCCCATAGTGCTTAGAGCTATTTAAACCATTTTGAATGCTGTTCATGAATGACAGGAAAACAGGTCGCACCGCAAGCATAACGTACAAATTTGCAGTCAGTGTGCGTGGGATACCCACGAAAGTGCTCCTGTTGTAAGAAATTGCACCCCAGGACATAACTCCACGTGTAACTCCAGTGGGGCGAGACACTCAACTGGCCTCCTCCTTATTTACACACAACAATCACTGGCACGGAGACAGAACCGACTCTTATCAGAAGAAACAACAGATCTCTGCTCGGCCCTCCATTGAGCTCTCGTTCGATATCACAGAAGTAGCAGCAAACGGCGAAGGTTTGGGGTCAGTGAACTGCACGCTACAGGGCAGCTGGCTCGGAGCTGTCTTCGAAGTAACATATTTGTAACAGTTCGATGTGTCTCTGAGGTGCTAACTACTGCTCGAGTTACTGCTGCAGACGCAGTGCGATGTAGCTTCCTGTGACCACCGCTACCAGAAATTATGTATGAGCCGCGGCTGGCTCGTGTTACGCTTTGCATTAAACCTTGGTTGCTATTCTGTGATTAGTATGCCGCGGTTATCGCGATTATGCTGTTATCCTCTCTTTCCGCGAGTCGCAGCAGCAACGTGTATCGATATTTGCACCTTTGTACTATTTTGGAGTAGCGCTTATGGTTTCCAGCCGTGCCGTGTGTGAGCAGTTGGTCGCTTGGCGTGGAGCAGCTATGAAGTCTCTATGGCGCATGTCTGGCCGGGGCCCCTGGCGGCGACCACGTGCGTTCGGAGTGTGAGGGGCTGTTCCCATTGCTACGAGGTCTGTGGCTCACCCATCCAGGTCACGAAAGTTGAGTCTTTAGTTAATCTACCAGCCAGTCCCAACTATTCACGTTGTGTCGTTTGAATTTCGTTGTGGGCTGTTGGGTTCAAAAATGGTTCAAATAGCTCTGAGCACTATGGGACTTAACTTCTTAGGTCATCAGTCCCCTAGAACTTAGAACTACGTAAATCTAACTAACGTAAGGACATCACACACATTCATGCCCGAGGCAGGATTCGAACCTGCGACAGTAGCGGTCGCACAGTTCCAGACTGTAGCGCCTAGAACCGCTCGGCCACTCCTGCCGGCCGACTGTTTGGACATTCCAGCGAGCAACAACGTGTGTTTTCAAGTTGGCGAAATTCTAGCCGCCCTCCTGTGGAGTTTAACTAAACTTGATTATTTTAGAATTTAAGTGCGCGAGCGGTATCTTCTGCCTTGTGGTCGTTAACGTTCCCGTTACCTTCCCTGGGCGTTGTCAAATTCAGGCAGTGTATATTCCTCGTCGTGTTGTGGCTGTCCATCACGGCGTGTAGTTTGACAACTGAATGAGTAATTCGTTGTGGGCGCAGATACCTTCTGCGTTGCTCCCTTGAACTGCCTGTTGTGTGCTCGTCGTGTGGATCGGAAATTATCCTCTCGCTTGGTCCGTTGACTGTCTGTCGGTTGGGTTGCCGTCGGATTGAGAATTGTTGGGCCGACTGCCTGTCTCACCAAAGCGAGCGTTAGTGTGTGAATTCCATGCCGACCCTTGGAAACTTCTGAGCGCCGTTTGATGTGTTGCCTTTTCTTATCTGTCCTTGTTTGTTTATGTATGGCTTCTAGGTGATTTTAAATTAAAGTTTTGCCCTTGCTGCGTGAGATTGAATGGCGCATTTAGCCGGGAATTAAGTTTTAAAATTGATATTTTGCTTGCTCTGTTTTTAACCTTTTGTTTGCTCTTGTAATGTTCGTCAAATGAATAAAGTATTATGTTCGAGTGCAACTAACAGCCACTTATTTTGGCCTCTTTCCACAAATTACACTATCTGTCCTGTCCTGCGGGTATAGCAAGGACTCAATGTACAGTGGCTACATTCCTGCGAAGTCTTTCAACAATATCGGGGAAGGATCATCCAATATCTAGCAACCCCATTACACGTCCTCGTTCCAACTCAGTGAGCTGTATATAATGGCGTCTTTGTCGCATTCTTGACTAACATCAACTCACCACGTCCAGTCTCAAAGATAACTAAAGGTCACGACCGTTACAGCGTGTATTTAAAGGAAATCTGATTTGGGTCCTCACGGCGGCGTTACTAGCGCCACTCTTACGCGGTTCGCGCGAAAAATGGGTAGACTTCTTTCAGATGTAAAAGCACGCCTCCCCACTGCCCTCTACTTCGCACGAAGCCTTTTTGGTGTTGCAATTTTTTCCCGTTAGTGCAAAATAAATTTTTCTCTAAAAGCTTTTACAGATCTCAGGAGCTACCTCGAACAGAAATGAATTGTTCCTTTTCTTAATGATTAGCAACAACGGCCTTGCTGCAGTGGATACACCGGTTCGCGACCGATCATCGAAGTTAAGCGCTGTCGGGCTTGGATGGGTGACCATCCGGGCCCCCATATGCTGTCGCCATTTTTCAGGGTGCACTCAGGCTCTTGATGCCAATTGAGGAGCTACTCCGCCGAATAGTAGCGGCTCCGGTCAAAGAAAACCATCATAACGAATGGGAGAGCGGTGTGCTGACCACACGCCCCTCATATCCAGATCCTCAGCTGAGAGTGACACGGTGATCGGATGGTCCCGATGGGCCACTTGTGGCCTGAAGACGGAGGGCTTTTTTTAATGTTTAGAACTGAATAAGATTTCAAAATTTATGTTACTGAGGTATGTCTACGTAGAAATGTCAGTGTAGTGACCGACAACCTGTTACCACGATTAGATTTACTTTTAAAGTTGTTACCAAGGGCAAAGGAAAGGCAACTGACGTCAGACGGTGGTGGTGCAAAACGGTATGCCATTTACGAGGAACAATGTTTTCGAACCAACGCTGCTAATGCAGGTTGCCACCATGAACGTTAGGGAATGTAACAACAAAGAGAATGGATAAACATTTTAAAGCTACCGAGTAAAACTCAGTGTACGAAATGCAGCCATTGATTACTACTGCAAGTTTATTTCCTAGCTGGATTTTCGATGTCCGATAAGTCCGAGGTCACCGTACCCTACGTCCACCTGCGGCACCGGGATGAACACTACAGTGTGGAGACAGAACCTGTGGGATACTTCCCAGTATCATGTCGCACCTCATTTTCCACTGTGTTGTGCAGCAACTCCATGGGGTACGGACTCAACAAGTTGTTGGAAGTCTCCCTGCAGAAATATTGAGCCATGCAGCCTCTATAGCTGTCCATAATGGAGAAAGTGATGCCGGTGAAGGTTTTTTTGTGCAGGAACTCTACTTTCTTATGTATCAAATATCCGATGGGTTTCATTTCGGGAAACTTGGGTAGCCGAGTCATTTTCTCGAGTTGTCTAGAATATTCTTCAAACCAATCGCGAACAATTGTGACCCTGTGACATGGCGCATTATCACTCTTAACAATTCTATAGTTGTCTGGGAATATGAAATCCATGAAATGCAAATGGTCTCAAAATACTCGAACATATCCATTTCTAGTCAACGATCGGTTCAGCTGGACCAGGGGAAGGAATCCATTTAATGTAAACACGGCTCACACCATTATGGAGCCGTAACCAGCTTGCACATCCCTTTGTTGGTAACTTGGGTTTACAACTTGGTGGGGTCTGTGCCAAACTAACTCTAACATCAGCTCTTACCAACTGAAATCAGGACTCTTCTGACCATGCCACGATTTTCCAGTCGTCTAGGGTTCAAATCTTCGTTCCTGTAGTTTCAGCAAACACTGTGACGTGGGAATGCTACGAAAGGTAACCATGTCAACAATGACTAAACATAGTTTGTCATGGTTAAAACGTGTCCCACAAAGGGAAAAATAGATAAAAGTGATTCCTACACAGTCATATGAACACATTCCCTCTATCACCCTTCGTTTTACTTTTTTTGTTTGATGAAAACGCTCAGTGTGGCTGCACAGTCAATGTCAGAACTCCTACGGGGATCAGAAATGTACGAGTAGGCGGTTAATGGACATGGGTCGTTGCGGTGCGCCGAGCGTGAAGTTCGAAATTTGAGTATGGCGCAAAGCGTGACCGGATGGCCGAGGGGTAAGGCAACAGTTCTAAAGAAGCGGAGCGTCCAAGTTTGAGTCCAGCTACGGTACACAATTGCAGTTCCAGCCAATGCCCTGTGCGGCTGGAATCCATTATTTCGCACCTAATTTTTCCCATACCATTTCCTTTCCATTCCACTCCTTTTAAGCCAATTATTCCATGTACGTGCCCCAGCTGCTTCATGATTGATAGAACAGACATCACTCATATCAATAATTCGTAGAAAAGTTTTGTCAGCCCATGCGTCTGTGACACAGAGCAGAACAATTTCGAGCCACAGAGCAGGGAAATTATTTTACATAGAGTGTTCTTCAGACTGCTCACCATACGATTTATTTGATTTGATGTGCCTTTGCAAGATGTATCGACAATAGTATTCATTATGTAGACGCAGAAGTAAGAGAAACACTAACGTGAAAACATTGCTTACGACCAACCAGACAACATACGAAAGGCGACCACCAAGCTAGTTAAGAATTTTGGAAGCCTTTTCTTTCATAAATTTGTACTGGGAATTGCTACGTCTATTTGAACTGCAGACAGTCAGAAGTGGCTGGATGTCCTCTGATCGGTATTATTTGTCCTCTTCCAATTATTAAAGCATAGAAGAATGTTGTTTGCGTTACAGTTCAGTCAGAAAAAATACGGTCAGTTAATGTTCCATGAAGTCTCTTCCTTTCTTCTGTCCATGTTCCCGATTTTTTTATTTCTTCTGCTTTGAAAGCCTTCCAAATTGAGTATTTGGTTTTTAAAACGCTTTCTTTCTGCTATTTCTGATTCTTTGATGTTGTTTCTTTCATGATCTTTTCTTTCTTCTGTAATCCATGCTATTGTCGATTTCTTCTTCCAGAAATATATGAGTATTTGTTTTGTTGGTCTATTTCTATCCATTCGGTAGAGATGTCCAAAAAAAGGTTAATCTTCGTTTGGCCATTATTTCAGATATTTTCTCTATATTTTTATAGATCTCCTCATTACTTCTTATTTTCCAACCATCTGCAGTTTTCATTGCATTCATTTTTTTCTAGTAATCCTTCTTTCCAGTACCTCTAGTTTGTCCATTTTATAGTTCGTTAGGCATTCAGATCCATACACACATTCTGGTCGTACCATTGTGGTGTAGTGTTTTAGTTTAGTTTTTCTAGATATACATTTCTTGTTGTAAATATTTTTGGTCCAACCATATGCTCTTTCCATTTTGTTAATTCTTACATCTACTGCAGATTTTTCTAGTCCATTCTGTTGTATAGTTTCTCCAAGATAATTTAAATTTACTTACTCGCTCTATTTTACCTATTTGTGTTTATGTATTTTGGTGCATTTTTTATATTTGTCATGAATTTTGTTTTTTCAGCTGAAATTTTGAGACCAGTTCTGTTTGCAAATTTTTCCAGAATGTTTATTTGAGTAACTGATTCTGTCAGGTTTTCTGAAAGTATTGCGAAATCATCCGCAAAAGCCTAGCAGTTTACCTTAATTCCATTTGTTTTCCTTCCCAGAGTCATTGGTTCAATTTTGTGATTTTTTTATTTTGTTTGTTTATTGAAAACGTCATTACATTTACAGTGTCCAAAGATGAAATTTCATTTACTCTCGATATCATGAACTAAGGCATCTCTTCAGGAACGAACTTGATGGTTTCTTGGGCGACGAGGTTGGGAGACAAGAGCTCGGATTGGGAAAAAAATGAGAGTTCTTTTCAAAGGATCCGTCCTGGTACTTCCCTTAAGCGGTCGTTGCAGACCACAGAAAGCCTCAGTCTTTATGACTGGAGGAGGATTTTAATCCCGTCCTCCCGAATCCGAGTCATGCCTTTTGGCTGGAAACATCTACCCACGCGCGTACCATGAGTTAGCACTACAATAAAAAGTAGTTCCGGAAACACTGAATGTTTTGTTGTGCAAAGCGTGGATGTGAATGCGTTTCCGGAGCCGGCACGTTCGCCTGTTGTTCAGGAAGCGTCACATTTGCTGGTACGAAATCTGATGCAGTCTTCAACATATGGTCCCCGAAAGCAATACCAACGACAACATTCAAAATACTACTGACGTATATGGTGCAGAAGTACCGTCATATGAATTGATGGAGATAGCAAAAAAAGGAAGTTATTCGTATTCTACCATTTATAAATAGAACATTTTCATCCGTCCTTGCTACAGGAGGATGAAGCATGTTGCTCACCCACTTCTGCAATAACCGACTGTGAAGAAAAATTTAAGAAGGAAGTTTGGTCCATTTTCACACCTTCTTCAGGAGAGGCAAAAGCAGGAGTTAATGGTCAGTGTTCGTAAACATTGATGTTATCTGATGTGAGAGTCGCTGGGTACCCGAACCGTGTTGTGACAAAGAGCGGAAACGGGCTTGTACATGAGAAGTCCTATTTTCATAAACTCGCACGCATTAACTGGAAAATGCTAGCAAAAGAATTGTGCCAATATTGACAACCATTTGATCTTATCCTCAACGACCGCGCGGTACTCTCATAAGTATGATTATGTTATAAAAGATGGAACGTCGTTTGCAAACTAGCTACATTATGTCATAAAACGTTATTTGGAAACTTCCGAGATGAAAAACTTGTTTATTTCTTAGAGAAAGACTCCAGAAGACGTACTTAACAAAATAAAATTTACATATTGACGAACTTGGGCATAGGTGGCAATTACTGTCATAGTGATATGATAATTATTCAAAACTCGAGAAAAAATGCGGTTTTTAATAATGCCTCTTAAATTTCATTTGGTGATTGCTGGAGCGAGAAGTTCAACAAATCGAAAACTGTTCTCGAGGACCAACCGGAAATAAATATATTTTGAGACTGGAGAAGGGTAGTCAGTAACTGTTGCTGTTCCTAAACAACAGCACTAGAATGAGATTCTAGATAATGTTTCAACAAAGTTATATATAACTGAATTAAGCTTGTTAGAAAGTAATTGATCTAAGACCAGAGATAAAAGAATCGAAACAAAATAGGAAAATAGAACGACTGTTAATAAACTATACGTCAAAATTAATAACCGTAGACTCGCTTACAGAAGGTTCTAGAGTTCAGGGAACTGATTCATGTATTAAAGTTCACGCTAACGTTTTTCTATCTGAGGCTGTACTGGAATCACTAAGAGACTGTTTATTAGTGAGACTTACGTACATGACACCTATGCTTGCTGAAATAGGCACATAACTACTAGTTTAAAAGAAGCCGATGGTACTCTCCAATCGCTCTTTATACTGAGAAATGCACCTTGCTGTGTGTCACTGAGGATATATCGATATCACCAACATTTCGCCCTGTTTGTTGTTTCACTCACGAATGGTGCGTGGGAAGAATGTCAGTTTGTAAGCGAAGTATGAGCTCGAATTACTCTTATCTTATTACTACATTCATGGCTTTACTGTGTCTGGAAAGTGCCCTCTCGGTAATCTAACGATAAATCTCTCTTGGGTGTTACAGAATACCTCTCTTACAGCTCGCGAGCACACCACAAAGGCAGCTCGTTTCGTCTAGGTATTTTTTAAAACTTCTCCATCCCTACATTAATGCTACGTGGTAGACGTCCCAGACAAGCAATAACTAAGAAGCGGTCGAAGATGCGTTTTATAAACCCCCTCCAAGGTGAGGTAGTTCTTTACAGTTCTTTCGATGAATGTCAGTATACCATTTGTCATTATGTGCTCATTCCGTTTAAGTCACCAGGGAGGAATACCCTGATATTTAAAGTTACTGTCAGTGGTCGACTGTATCTAATAATACTACTACAAGAATAATAATCCAATTAAAAAGAAGGCAGAAGCGGCCAAGTGTGAATATTACATAACCATCAGTTTAATGATTAATGGTTGAGGAATTCTGACATGAATGATTTACAAAAGAATGGAATAAGCGATATTACGGAGCTCGAGGGAGATCAGTTTAGGTTCCAGAGAAATGTAGAGACATACGAGGCAATATTAACCATACGACTTATCCCAGTAGAAGTGTCGAACAAGAGCAAACCTACGCATTTGCAAATATAGTTAACGCTTTTGGCAATCATAACCTGTAGATTATCATGTCGGGCGTCTTCATTGCTTAAAACGTCCGGGCTGAGAGGCCAAATGCGGGCAACATCTTCCGAAGTTAGTCGACAACTGTCTGCCAGACTTTTTTGTGGTAGTTTACTCATACACAGCGTCACCGGTTCAGATCCGGTCCAACTGTCTCGGTGGACAAGTGAGAGGAGACTCAAAGCAACGGCTCAATAACAGCCGAGCACTATGAGACTTAGCTGCTGTGGTCATCAGTCCCCTAGAACGTAGAACTACTTAAACCTAACTAACCTAAGGACATCACACACATCCATGCCCGAGGCAGGATTCCAACCTGCGACCGCAGCGGTCGCGCGGCTCCAGACTGAAGCGCCTAGAACCGCTCGGCCACAGCGGCCGTCTCCGCTGGTTGGATTACTATTAAAAGACAGATTAGCACGAAGGCGTGAGTGTTATTTTCGGTTACTGCCATCAAGCGACGTCCCTGGTACATTACTGCAAAAGCAATAACAATTGACCCCCTTATATTGCAAGCAGTTATCCTGTTATTAGTAAAACTTTTATTTTGTTAAGTTAGTTATTTATATGTACTTCTTATGAACTTGCACTTATTGAATGCACTCTCTCAACAGTGATTGGTTTGTGTATTTTACTGTTTTTCGATTTCTTAACGTATTTTGATTGATGTTTGGTTGGTGTTTGCCATGTATTGTGCGGTCGGTGTGTGATCCAGTTTCTGCGAGTTGGTGGAGCGTGAGTGCGGCGCCACGTACTGCTTCGGTGCACAGAAACTGTGACGTGCCGTTTAAGGGGAAGTGACTCCCGGTTGGGCCCCGGCGTTTAGGTGTTTGGACGGCTGGTCTGCTGCTTCCGGCATTTAAGTTAACTCATCTTTGTCCAGGGCAGCCTGGGGTCACTGCCCGTCCGATAAACATTTAACCCATTTAATGAACTTTTTTAAAAAGGTTTTAAATTTGTTGGGAATGAATTGTAATTGTAGTCACGTGTTGGAATGATTGAGCTTTTGAGGGTTCTAAAGCAACTGATGCTTTTCGTAAACCACCTTCATCCTGTAAAGGTTTTAAAAATGTTGTGCCGTTTCTTTAAATCAGCTTCAGACTGTAATTTATTTGAAATCTCTGAGTGTCATCTCCATAAGTCTATTGGTTACTGTTATCTGCTGTCTTGGTTGAGAAGCAAGATATCTGTAAGATTTTATAAAAGATGGCCACGTTGATTGTCTCTTACCTGCTTTGAGTAAACAATGACTTTGGTAGTTGTTGTTTAAGGAGTGACATTACAGGGGCCTTGACCTTCCATCCTAAGTGTACCCCTCATCCCCACTTCCTAAGTTACACTGACAGTCAGGGACTAACGAACATTGTGAAGAGTGGTCGTGGAAAAATTGCATGAAAATTGCCGAAGGAATAATTCGAGATTTCCAACGTGCTATAGCACTCCTGCTAATGCGTGCAAGAACTATGTGCAGGGAATTGAAAGCAGCTCTTCATATTCCAAACGCTTCTGTAGGCAACGCTTTAAGCGACGCCACAGGACAGTGGATGACTCGAAACAAATGGTTTGCAGTGATGGTTCACGCTATGCCCTGTGGCAATCCAATGAAACGGGTTGGGTTTGGCGAGTATCTGGAGAACTTTACATGCCATCCTGTGTAGTACGAGCAGTGAAATATGGAGGTCATTTTGCGTTAAGAAGGTGTTTTTTGTGGTTGAGGTGTGGTCCCCTTAGCAGCCGACCCCATCCTCCAACATCACTCTCTGTTCTAATTTGGGTTCCTGAGGGAGAATGGGCTGCTGTTGAAACACCTCACTGAAAGTGTCCAACAGATTTCAAGCCGTCATAAAAGCGAAGAGTTAACACAAGCCATATTAATGTCGGATATTTCTGATCGGAAAGTAGATGTGATTTTTGGCGTTAATACAGCCAGAAAACTGACAGGGGGGGGGGGGGGGGGTGAAGTAGGACAAACTAGCAACAGAAAAAAAGGTTTAGCTTAAAACTCTATAGAAATTTAAGTAATAGGTTTTCGGAAAGTATTTGTCCGGAATGCAGTCTTTTACGGTAGTAAACCGTGGACGATAAACAGTGCAGGCAAGAAGAGAATAGAAGCATTCAAAATGGGTTCCTGAAGAAGAATGCCAAAGGATAGGTGGGAAACGGCGCAGGCAAGGAGAGAATAGAAGCATTAAAAATTTGTGGTGCTGTGCAAGAATGCTGAAGATTAAATTGGGAGACCTGATTGCTGATGAGTAGGTACATTATCGAATTGGGAGAAAGAAAGGAATTTACGGTTCAGCTGACTAAAAGAAAATATCCATTGATAGGAAACATCCCGAGTTGTCAAGAAATCGTCAATTTGGTTACGGAAGGTAACTTGGAGGTAAAAAGGTAAGCTAGAGCACGGCTCGAATGGAATAAGTAGACGGAAATTGATTTAGGTAGCATTATGGTTACTCAGTTATCACGAAACTTGCACTCACACTAGCGCAGGAACTGCTTGAGAGCAGTCTTCGGACACCACCACCACCACGGATATTCCTGTTCAATATTTCACTTTTATTTCGAGTGAGTGTCAGCCGACTGTCCCTGTACCAAGTGGCGAATATGTTCAGATTTGTCTGCAAATCGGGAACCATTTTCTGTCGTTGCTTGTACCCTATGCGCAACAGAATTGTTCGCGATCAGCCTCGTGGAGCTTCTGACTAAGTAGCCAGGAGCTATTTTCTTGTTTAACTATTTTCTTCAACCGTGCCAACATCCAAAATACAGCTCCTTACGCTGTTAAACTAATGGTCCTGATATTTAGAATGCCAGGGGAAGACCAAATTTTAATTTACTGACCATATACCCACGTGCTACTCTGAATAATCTGGAACGCTCAGCCTCTAAATACGTCACTATGTACCTCCTTAATCTAAGTGTCTGAATACCGCTGTATCTACACTTGTGGCTGTAATACGCAACTCTGGTTCTTGTAAACAGTTCTTCTGTTCTCTCTAGACGGTATATTAACTTTTCTACCAGCAGCTTTTAAACAGTTCTCACTGCCCAGACAAAGAAAATTTTATTATAATTTAGATATACAGTCATAAATATTGACTTAATTGGGACTATCTAAAGCGTCTACCAACGGCAGAATCATTTCTTATTCTGTTAGCGATAAGATTTTTATAGTATACCACCACTGTGTATCCTGCGTTCCGTTTTCATCTTGCTTACTCGTTTCAGTATAGTCTTATCTGCAATCTTATTTGATGTCTAATCAGTCCTCTTATTCCTATGTAGCTTCGCACCAGGGTAAGACATAAAATGATATCTACAAAAAATTGTCAAAGCAAATTGTAATATACCAATGGCTGTGTCAAAATGGCAGCATGGGCACGTTTCGAAAGCCAATAAAAACCTATTTCTTCGCTATTGGGAATACGTACTCATTTGTATTTCTTAGAAAGTTTTCAGTCTAGTCTGTAGCTTACGTACAGACCTGAGGTAGAGAGTACAACTCTTGTTAGTTTAGAGGAAGCTGAAAGGGGAGTGGGGGAGGGGGTGGGGGAGGTGGGGAAAACTAAGCACAATTTTTAGCACAATAAAGCTCAAACCTATGGAAAAGAATATTTATTTGCTCTACCACTTTGTAATATGTATCTGCAACCTATGATGTGTGTAACTGAAGGAGTATAGTTTGTATGAGTTTTGTATTAGGTTGTATTAGGTTGTTGACAGCCGGGTAAAGTTTATTTATTGCTTGCCAAGACCGGCTTATGACCTAACAAGGTGTCAAAACCATTGCGTTTACGCCCGAGGAACAGGGCGGGGGGGGGGGGGGGGGAAGCAATAACGGCCTGCATTCTAATATTCTTACAGCTGGAGCTTTATCACAAGCTACACGTCATTACGTCAATAGTATAACAGTACTGAATACTAACCGTCACTTTTGTTTGACAATACACCTGCTACACTTTGATGACATTTCCTAACATTGCGTCACAGCGGGCAGTTATAATTCTGATATTGCATTTTTTCGTAAATGCTTTTGAAACTGTGCCGTCTATTTCGTATATATTATGGCTCGTTTATTCTGGCACCTTTTGAAACAAAGTCCAACAGCAAGGACTCATAATGTGTACGACAAATAATAATTTTTCGCAAGTTGGTATTTATATATATTGTTCTTATCACCAAAATTACTGCTAATCACACATTCTCTCATGTCGTTAACTGGATACAGTTGTCCATGACAAGGACTTGTAAAAAATTTTGCCTGTACGTCATTTCACGTGTCCCGACAGGTCCTCGTTTTCCTTCACATTCCCATCGTCAATGAATTTAATGTAGGTAGTAATAAGGCATCGTGATTGTCCGGGAGGACATTTTCAGCCACCACTTTCCTTGCTTGCACCGCAGGGCAACAACACGCACTAACTGAACTAGAAGGCAACTGAGCTGCAAGCTGGCCGTACCTAGCCATGCGACCAACTAAGCTGCACCTGCGACCGGCTCTGCGGTTCGCTTTGTCGAGTAAAACATGCAAATACTTTCTATTGTAACCTTTTTAGGAGTTTTTGATACTGGCAGGTAACACGAGAAAAATACTTCGCGAAGTACGAAGCTGCCAGAAGCTTTTAGGAACCACAGCCATCTGAAGTTTCAGTTGAAAATAAAACCACTGTTAACAGTGAAATACAGTGCCCGACAGAGAAAGAGGACACAGAAAAGGGGGGGAGGGGGGAGGAAAGCAGATGGACGCGTGTTCAGTGATCACAAATTAGAGTGAAATTTACGGAGAGCAAGGGTGTATGGGCGCACTTACCAGTATAGCGTTGCATCCCCTCCGGCATCCATGCATGCCCTTATGCGGTTAGGAAGAATGTCATGAAGCCATTGTATCCTCTCCTGCGGCAAACTAGCCCAAAAGTATTGTGACTGACGCTTCATATACCGATACTGGCACTTGGACGACGTTGACTTCAGAGAGGGTCCCATACATGTTCAGCTGGGAACAGATCTCAAACCTCAACGTCATGCAGACGATTCGTAGAGACACATGCCGCGTGTCGAGGAACATTGTCCAGCCGAAAAATGGCACCACTGTACTGTTTGCAAGAAAGGTAACGCCTGAGGACGCATTACACCCGTGACGTGAAATGGTTTCTCAGAGATCACTTACAGACTTGCAGCGGTCTCTGAAAAATTATTACATTGCAAACATTCACAGCCAATTAGCAGTCAGTGTGTCCGTAACGTTGGAATTCCCTCACTCACTTCCCCCCTTGTAATCGGAATTCCTTCTCTATGGCTCCTCACACCATGTGACATGAGGACTAACACCGCTGTGCCCCTCTAAAATATTCTAAGAATGGGACCTCTCACCAGGTCGTCGCCAAACTCGCCGACGACAGTCATCCGGGACAGTGCACAACCGCGGGTCATCGCTGAACACAATGCGATGCCATTCACCAGCAGTCCATGATTTCTGGTCAGGACACCATTGCAAACGCGGTCGTTTTTATTGGGGTGTTAACGATAGCCTCGATTTTTCTATTCGACTGCTTCTGGACTGCGACCAATGATGCACGGAGTCCACTACTTGTTCTCGGATGGCAGGCACTGACGTGAAGACGTTACAGTTTGCTTGGTACATAATACGTCTATCCTAAACCCTTTTACACCCTGGTAGCAACACTTCAAGGGGGGGGGGGGGGGGTAGGACGTCAAATGGGCCGACCTGGAGCAGGAGAGGCACCACAGGACATTTTAATTTCCGCTGTCCACATCTTTACAAATAAATTCATAAAACTTTGTCAGCATGACCAGGACGGATACAGGATTCATACTCATAGTAATGTAAGTTCAAAAACATAACAAAATATTTTTTGTGATGTTTCATCATATTTTCCCACTTACTGTTGTCTGCATTTGTTGCTACAGATACACTTTTCTTTATAAGTAAGAGAGATTCTTCGATGAATTTCGCACAGCATACAAACCATACTTACAGGTGTATGAAACTCTAGAATTTATTTAATTTGTAAGAAAATGAATGAGCTGTTACATTATGAATTTCATGTTCAGAAAAAATTCAAATTTTTTTAGTTAATTATCTCAACTTTTACCACAGTCTTTAACAGAGTTGGAAGATTCTAGAGTTTTGCATTAAGGAGTTGGTGTGTAATAATCAGTTGAAAATTCATCCAAGAATCACTCTTACTTCTGAGAAAAGTGTACCTATAGCAACAAATGCAACCAATAGTAAGTGAAAAATTGATGGTTTTTCACATGAAAAAAATTCATTTTGTTATGTTTTTGAACTTCCACTGCTATGAGCTTGAATCCTGAATCCTTCCTGGTCATGCTGACAATGTTTTATTAATTTATTTGTAAAAGTATAGACAGTGGAAAATAAAATGGCCTGTGATGCCTCTCTTGCTCCAAGTCGGCCCGTTGGCGTCCTACCTCCCTTAACACAACACTGATGATTCTTCTGGTCGTTCGATCGGAGAGTATTGCAGCTTCCATGTTTTACGTACCCGTCGATGGTGTGTACGTATACGTTGTTACATCTGCATTCGACCACGTCTAGCGGATGCTTAACTTTGTGTGTCAGGCAAGGTAGTTTTGAGGTCGCGACAATTGGCTCTGGGTACACTTGCTCCTGCTGCTCCTCAACATCCATTAACACGTTCCGACGTTGTTCAACTTAGTACTGAACTGACACGTCTGTCGATGTGGCTTGGAAGAATTCGAGTTCGTTCACGAGACATTTTCTTTCCCTAGGGCTTAAAGGGAGGAGAGGAGGCCGAGGCAGAGAAGCTGCTGGGGAGGGAGCATCCTTCCCATCCCTTGCACTATTTTTCTCGCTTTTGAATACACTTATAAAGCTTGTTATATATTCTTGTGACGCATTAAAATAAACTGCTGCTTCATACAATGAACAACATTTAAGTCACCAGTACTGATGATTATTTTGCTCCGTAAGGAAATGAGGCATTTACGTTAGCAGCTACCGTAACAACAGCTACTAAGCCACGGATTACAAAGAACACTACGAAGGTGTCACGC
Source organism: Schistocerca gregaria (assembly GCF_023897955.1). NCBI lineage: Eukaryota > Metazoa > Arthropoda > Insecta > Orthoptera > Acrididae > Schistocerca > Schistocerca gregaria. The sequence goes on along the minus strand of NC_064927.1, from coordinate 340,310,412 downwards.
CTGGCGATTCCAAGAATTACAAAACCGACTTTACACAGGTGTTCCGTCTAGCTGTCTCCGCGGCCTTATCAGAATGATTCACACAAGATGGCGATTACACAAGCTATCCAGTCAGAAGGCGCCACTACGAACCATTTCATCTAAAAAATTATCAGGATCTTGCCGACTTTTATCGCTTTAACGAGAAAACGAATAAAATATCATGCTTATAAACGTATAGACACACTTTCTCCGCACTTGCCCGCCAAAGGCAAAGATCCAGAGTTCGAGTCCCGGCCCGGTACACAGTTTTAATCTGACAAGGAGTTTCACTTTCCTCTAGTAATTTTCTAATTATGACAAGGTTCACATCTATATCAAAATTTAGTACCTGTGACAGTCTAATGAATCATTTGCTGCAAATATTCTTGGATCCTTGCCCGAGATAATTCGCTGTTTACACGCCAGGAAGTAGTGGTATAACTCTTTTGAATCGATTTTGGAAATGCAGAATTGCGGGTCGATTCACAACTTCGAAGATTCAGTCGAGCTCATAGGGATAAGACACTTAGAGGCCTAACCCTTAAATACAATGAGAGGATGTGTTTAGATTAAGAACTTGTGTGTAGCCAATTTCCACAAATATTAGCGACTCCTAGATGCAGGCTTTTATCTGTGGTTATCAGCTTACTACTACTACTACTACTACTACTACTACTACTACTACACGTTCAGGTCATTTCGATATGATTTATACTGATGTACCACCGTTTCTTAAATATTTGGAAATAAATTTTAAGGTATTAATAGGTAGAACTTGAACAAATGTATAGCGATTTTGCTACACCATATATGATCCTTTACGGGCATTTAAATGCAAATGTAGAAGAGGCATTTATTTTGTACACGCCCTGTTGCGATACGACAGTTTTGTGTCATCAGTAACGGAGAAAAAAAATGCTGAACGCTAGCGCCAACTGGAACTGTAATGCGAACAGTTTTTACATCAGATGTCAACATTTAAGCAGGCACTACTCATCCGAAAAATATACCTGGTGGACCGAAACGTTCAACCATTTAGATCGCCACTTAACATTTCCCGAATGGAGTAAGTTGTTAATGTTCCGCTCTGGAGCTGGATCTCTGTGTTGTTACCATATTAATGCAAGTAACGCCTAAAAGTGCAATCATCAAGGTAAAATAGTAATAACTCATGAGCGTTATGCAACCACGTTGACACTGAAAAGTGGCCCACGTTTGATAGCCTACGTGACGTTACGGAGCAAATATCTTGCGACCTCTGGACAGAGCTGCTGAAACGCAATACTAACCACAACATGAAGATAAGTATGTTGCTAACTTCTGGCAGCGTCACGTGATCTTGATCGCGTCAATGTACACATTCTTGTAACTTCGACGTTTGAGCTTGTGAAAACCTGATTTTTAGTGCATTTCTAATAGGTGTGTAAAACAAAAAGGTAAAGAAACAGCATTGCGAAATAGGGAAACTTATAAAAAAGAAGAAAAAAATACGGAGGCAAACAGGCATATCAACATTCAATGATATAATATACGTAATGCAGCAAAAGTAATGAAATATACGTATGTGAGAATGTGCTCCATGGGTAGCGTCTTTGATTAGTAATCAAAACATCCTCGGGAACTCTCCACTCGCAAAGGATTCCGGACAAGTCCCACATTCGGATCTCCGGGAAGGGACTGCCAAGGGGGACTTGACCATTAGAAAAAGAGAGATTAACCAACAAAAGGACAACTTTCTACGAGTCTGGACGTGGAATGTCAGATGATCGAACTTGTTAGGGCAGCTAGAAAATCAGAAAAGGGAAATTCTGAGATTCAGTCTAAATATAGTGGGGGTTGACGAGGTGAAATGGAAAGAAAAAGATTTCTGGCCAGATGAGCATAGGGTATTACCAACAGCAGCAGAAAATGATAGTGGGGTGGGATTCGTTATGAATAGCAAGGTAGGGCAGGCAGTGACTTACTGTGAACTGCTCAGTGGTAGGGTGTTATCAGAATCGACAGCAAGCGAACACCGAAAACTATACTTCAGGTATTTATGCCGGCATCGCAAGCCAAAGATGAAGAGATAGAGAAAGTATATGACGATATTGAACGAGTTATTCAGTACGCTAGCTCTGAAATTGTCCCGTACCTTGCTGATTGACTAGGCCTTGGCAGGAGGGGGGTTTGCTCAACATACCGGAGGTCTTCGGCTGCCATTACTGATTGATTTTACTCAAAGTTTTCCCACTGACTGGGTCGCACCCGGGACCAGTCATGTTTTCATTACCAGCCAAAGACGCTAGCCCGAGACCACTGTAAACGTGTTGATCCAGTTACCAGACACGTGTCACTGCCTTTCAAGCTGTGAGAGGGGCCATGAGGCCATGTATAGCATCCTGACGAGAAGACACAAGTAGCATAAAGGGCGGAACCATATAGTTTAATGCTCTGTTGATGTATAGGCTATTACAGATATCTACACTCTTGGAAATTGAAATAAGAACACCGTAAATTCATTGTCCCAGGAAGAGGAAACTTTATTGACACATTCCTGGGGTCAGATACATCACATGATCACACTGACAGAACCACAGGCACATAGACACAGGCAACAGAGCATGCACAATGTCGGCACTAGTACAGTGTATATCCACCTTTTGCAGCAATGCAGGCTGCTATTCTCCCATGGAGACGATCGTAGAGATGCTGGATGTAGTCCTGTGGAACGGCTTGCCATGCCATTTCCACCTGGCGCCTCAGTTGGACCAGCGTTCGTGCTGGACGTGCAGACCGCGTGAGACGACGCTTCATCCAGTCCCAAACATGCTCAATGGGGGGACAGATCCGGAGATCTTGCCGGCCAGGGTAGTTGACTTACACCTTCTAGAGCACGTTGGGTGGCACGGGATCATGCGGACGTGCATTGTCCTGTTGGAACAGCAAGTTCCCTTGCCGGTCTACGAATGGTAGAACGATGGGTTTGATGACGGTTTGGATGTACCGTGCACTATTCAGTGTCCCCTCGACGATCACCAGAGGTGTACGGCCAGTGTAGGAGATCGCTCCCCACACCATGACGCCGGGTGTTGGCCTTGTGTGCCTCGGTCGTATGCAGTCCTGATTGTGGCGCTCACCTGCACGGCGCCAAACACGCATACGACCATCATTGGCACCAAGGCAGAAGCGACTCTCATCGCTGAAGACGACACGTCTCCATTCGTCCCTCCATTCACGCCTGTCGCGACACCACTGGAGGCGGGCTGCACGATGTTGGGGCGTGAGCGGAAGACGGCCTAACGGTGTGCGGGACCGTAGCCCAGCTTCATGGAGACGGTTGCAAATGGTCCTCGCCGATACCCCAAGAGCAACAGTGTCCCTAATTTGCTGGGAAGTGGCGGTGCGGTCCCCTACGGCACTGCGTAGGCTCCTACGGTCTTGGCGTGCATCCGTGCGTCGCTGCGGTCCGGTCCCAGGTCGACGGGCACGTGCACCTTCCGCCGACCACTGGCGACAACATCGATGTACTGTGGAGACCTCACGCCCCACGTGTTGAGCAATTCGGCGGTACGTCCACCCGGCCTCCCGCATGCCCACTACACGCCCTCGCTCAAAGTCCGTCAACTGCACATACGGTTCACGTCCACGCTGTCGCGGCATGCTACCAGTGTTAAAGACTGCGATGGAGCTCCGTATGCCACGGCAAACTGGCTGACACTGACGGCGGTGGTGCACAAATGCTGCGCAGCTAGCGCCATTCGACGGCCAACACCGCGGTTCCTGGTGTGTCCGCTGTGCCGTGCGTGTGATCATTGCTTGTACAGCCCTCTCGCAGTGTCCGGAGCAAGTATGGTGGGTCTGACACACCGGTGTCAATGTGTTCTTTTTTCCATTTCCAGGAGTGTACTTGAGAAGACAAGGAATTCTTTACACTAATACAGTCAAAGACACATTAGTATCTAGCTGCTTCTCGTCAAGTAATGCACATTACTTTTAAACACACTAAGCTGGAAACATAAATACGAGGACATCTAAGGACTAGGATTATTTCTTCGGCTCCGTTACCATATTGGTTATGAGACCTATTTTTCGCTGTTTTTCAATTTTCAGTTGTGCCTGAATTAACCTTCACGTCCTGTTGTATGTATGTATGTTAACCGGGGACCTAGAAACGACAGAGAGGCTCCACCGCAGCCGCAGTGGTCCACAACCCCACGACGACTACCGCAGTCCACTTCACCCCTCCTCCGCCCCACACCGAAACCAGGTTTATTGTGCGGTTCAGCTCCCGGTGGACTCCCCCAGGGAACGTCTCACACCAGACGAGTGTAGCCCGTATGTTTGCGTAGTAGAGTAATGGTGGTTTTCGTGTACGTGGGGAACTTGTTTGCGCAGCAATCGCCGACATAGTCACTTCCTCTTACTAGTTGGTGACTCATTCTAGTAACAAAATACAACGCAGCATGGTGATACAGAGATACATACAGAAAATCGCTAATAATATCAGTTTCCGCAGGTAATGTGTGGGCCACGTGTTATTCGATAAGATATTGAGTAATCAACAATGAAGATAAGCGCTATCACGTAAGCAATCGTAAGAGCTCTTGCGGAAGACAGGTGGTTCCATTCTCCTAAGACATCCTGTCTCTCAATATTCTGCTGTTACGACATTGCATTATCCTTAAATGGTTACTACTTAGTAACAATAACCACGAGCAATCAGCGGAAGCAGTTCTGGATATCTCAGTTCTCAGTCGGCAGAGATTAGCACGAAGATTCTGATTCTGAGTGCACATATAAAAACCATCCTTTGTTATAGGGTTATGTAAATTATTAAAATAGGGCAATGTCGTATTATCGGCTGCTCCATCGTGTTCCCCGACAGGGTAAGGATCCCAGAGCAGCTGTCAGTTTGTTATGCGGAACTGTTTCTATTCTGAGAGCGCTGGAGCAGATGAGATTTGTACGTGGCAATAAATTCCTCACCTGCTCAGATTCCCACAATGCCCTACTCGCTATTGGGCAGATGTATCTAGCAAATCGCATGATGCAAGATGTGCATGACACCTCTTGCAAAAGCAGGAAAAGAAAATTTTCTCCTGAGTTCCAGGGCAAATAGGGATCCGTGTAAATGAATTCGCCATGCGGCTGCCAAGCAGGCGTGCTCCTTTTTACGTCCTGCTCGCTGCTCGGACCCTCTATGGCCAAAACGATCACGTCTGTTAAAAAGTGACGAAATTCCTCCAGCTGTATTAAGGTGTTGGTTTTATTGGCAACTAGTTTCGATGTTGTTACATCATCTTCAAGCCCATACTTGTTGACAGTAACCGTATTTATCTAACACTAGTAGTCACTGGTGAGATAGGCGTGTTCCATGCGGAAGGCACGTAGCAACTGATATCAGTCACCCACATTCCGCTGATTGCATTATGGGAAGTATAGAAGCACCAGTAGGCGTAAAAGACGAATAAGGGAGTCCAAGGACATCTATGACTTTTACAGGAAGCAGACCAGTGTTATGAGTGTGAGGACATGAAATGGAAGCAGTAGTTGAGAGGGTAGTGGGATACGGTTGTAACCTACCACCGGTGATTTTAAAAGAAGTTAAGAAAACGAAAAAGTAGTTTTGCAAGGGAATTAAAAGTTTAGGAGAAGATACAGAAACATTAAAGCTTGACGGTAACATCGTAATTATGCCATATACAGCAAAGGACTTGGAAGAGAATTTGAATGGAATAGATATTGACTGAAGGTTACAAGGTAAACAACAACAAACGTACAATATGGATGATGGAATGTCGAATTAAATCAGGCGATACTGAGGGAATTAAATTAGGAAATTGAACACTGAAGTAGCAGATGAGTTTCACATTTTCCACAGGAGAAAAACTAATTATGACCGAAATAGAGAGGGTATACAATGCAGAAAGGCGATAGCAATAAAGTTTCTCAACAGGGAAAAAGCGAACAAAAGATTCTGAAACGTGGTGTTGCCAGAAAATGCTGATATAAGGTGGATAGATTGTTTAATTAGTGAAGAGGTACTAAATATGACTGGTAAAAAAAGAAATGTGTGGCACAGCTTAAGAAAAGGAAGTGATCGATTGAGAGCACGGACATTAAATTCAGGTGTAGTCGATTTGGTAATTGAGGAAGCTGTGGTTTTTAAAAACTTTAGGAGGAGACGAGGGTTGAGTAAAGCAAGCAGATTCAAGTGGATGGAAGCTGAAACAGTTATACAGAGATTTAGAGACTTGCACACGATGGAGAAGCGTACAAGTCTTCTGAGTGTAGGCGGCGGCGACGGCTACGACAGAGGTGCCAATTCACGAATAGCACTGTTAAGTGTGTGTCAGAAGACAGTGCTCTGTCGCTTTATAAGAAATATATTCTCGTTGTTGGGAAATGACTTGTACAGAATTAGGTAATAACAAAGATTATAGCTCGAGATTGATTAGAACCGGGATCACTGACAAGCGTTCTCGTTTTGGTGTTTCAGGCTCACTGTCGCTTAAACGCGTACGGTGTTTTCCACCAGCTTTCTCGTAAGTGCTACGTCCGCTTGCGCAACAGTTCCCAGCAAGGCGCGCTACACCGACCTAGGACAAAGCTGTCGGTACCGGTGGCGTCATGGTCAAGGTCCTATGCGTAGTCATTACCCACGCGGTGTTATTACGTGGCGGATCTGAAGGCCAGGGAGTCACGCATTCTTACGCCCCACTTCTAAGGCGCCCCAGTGTTTGGGTATGCCTCACGCCCGATGCGCCGTTGCCTCTTCAAGGACACGTTATCGCGCTGATGGTGAAGGTATTACGACTGCGTGCGAATCAAGTCACGCGTGATACAGTCAAGGAAGGTGTTCTGAAATATCACACGCTCTCTGGAATGCTCAAGAATGGATAATCGTTCCAAAGAAAGTAAGAAGTGTAAGTAGCCTGTTTATGTGTGTCTGTATGTTTGTTGGCAGCGCGACAGACTGCATCAATAACTCTGTCAGCGCTGTGCGCCCTCTATAGGAGACTGCTGGTGGGACTAGCAGTTGGAGGTGAACAGCCAGCAGTGATGGAAGCTGTGAGTGAGTAATCACCAGTAATGGAGGTTAGAGCTTAATAATCAGCAGTGTTGGAGGTTTGCAGTATTAGCGCGAGCGGACGGTGTGTATGTATAACCGTCATTGAAATTTATTACTGATGATTATATAATTTTTTTGAGTTGGTTGTCACTTGATTGCTGTAAAATTTAGTAAATACATTGTTTGCAACAAAATATTTCCTTTGCTAACCACATGCCTTGTATGAATATCAAGAGCTCAGATGGAAATCCAGTTATAAGCGAAGAAGGGAAAGCAGAGAGGTGGAAGGAGTATATAGAGGATCTATACAAGGGCGATGTACTTGAGGACAATATTATGGAAATGGAAGAGGATGTGGATGAAGATGAAATGGGAGGTACGACACTGCATGAAGAGTTTGTCAGAGCACTAAAAGACCTGAGTCGAAACAAGGCCCCGGCAGTAGACGACATTCCATTAGAACTACTTACGGCCTTGGGAGAGCCGGTCCTGACAAAACTCTACCATCTGGTGAGCAAGATGTACGAGACAGGCGAAATACCCTCAGACTTCAAGAAGAATATAATAATTCCAATTCCAAAGAAATGTCTTGACAAATGTGAAAATTACAAAACTATCAGTTTAATAAGTCACAGCTGCAAAATACTAACATGAATTCTTTAGAGACGAATGGAAAAACTGGTAGAAACTGACCTCGGGGAAGATCAATTTAGATTCCGTAGAAATGTTCGAACACGTGAGGCAATACTGACCTTACGACTTAACGTAGAAGAAAGGGTAAGGAAAGGCAAACGTACATTTCTAGCATATGTAGACTTAGAGAAAGCTTTTGACAATTTTGACTGGAATACCCTCTTTCAGATTCTGAAGGTGGCAGGGGTAAAATACAGGGAGCGAGTCGGCCGGAGTGGCCGAGGGGTTCTATGCGCTATGATCTGGAGCCGCGCGACCGCTACGGTCGCAGGTTCGAATCCTGCCTCGGGCATGGATGTGTGTGATGTCCTTAGATTAGTTGGGTGTAAGTAGTTTTAAGTTCTAGGGGACTGATGGCCTCAGAAGTTAAGTCCCATAGGGCTCAGAGCGATTTGAACCATTTTGAACTTGCTGGAATGTTTACACTAGGACAAAAAATTGCACAAGTTTACTTCCGGAAGTCGCTTAGGCAAGTTAATTTCAGAAACTTCTGCAAGTAGTTAACTAAGTGTTTCCACTGGAGTTTCGCTGTGAGGTAGGCAAGTGGATGTTTACAGTGTTATGGTTAAAAATCAGAGAAGCTACCGCCATCGTTGCTGCATTGCTGTTATAATTATTGCTAAAGAAAAATAGTCAAGAAGAAAATCTGAGAAAAGAAAAAAAAAGTGTGGTAAAGAAACATAAATATTTGTGAAATTAAGAAACGTTATTGAACGACTAAAAGTGAAAGAGCTTTACTTAGATTGAAAGCTCTCTGAGAATTTCGTAAGCAATTTTCGAAAATCTCTTGTCTATTTAACAATGTAATATTCGAAAACAGGACACAAAACGCTGCAAACAATATAACCAAGAGAGTGCCTTTTAATTATTCTTCCATTTTTGCAAACACTACTTATTACCATCGTTTGTGTTTACGTGTCTACTCTCATTCCATTTCTCCTTTTGGGGAAAAAAGTTTATCGGTAAATTCATTTCGTACTTTTTTGCTGACGCTGGGCAATTATTTGTGTGTGGGGGTTTCAATAGCATATTTGTTTCTGCCGATCTGTCTTTGGGCCATTCTCTTTCTCAACACTAACATTCTCGTACCGGGATTTTACACCCAAAACTTTTTCAAGTTTTCCTCAAACATGCCAGCAGCTGGGAAGTTCGGTAAGTATTTGCAGCAAGATGCTAGGAAGTGTTTCCACTAACTTGGGGAAGCTACTTCTCCAAGTTGACGAAACTTGCATAAGTCTAGTTGATGGGGCTGTTTCCACGTCAAAGAACTTGCAGAAATAACTTCTGCAAGCGACTTGTGGAAGTTTACTTGCTAGTGAACATACGCCTTTACACCAAGTCCCCGGCTGGCCCACCCCGAAGGGAGCATGGTTGACGCATTGAGATTTAGCGATGGGCTCTCTGCCAACAAAAGGACACCCCACACCGACCTGAGACGCCAGCAGAACGCAAAGCTTTCTCTTCCAGTACACAGTCCCAATCTCCACAAACATACCTGCAAAATACTGACCATAACACGTGACTGACTATCTTGACGGCAGATGAAGTGTGGCTACGCCCAACCAACCGACATGAAGGGTAGTTAAAGACGTAGCTAGAAGTGCAACGAGTAGTGAGTAAAAAATGGCTCTGAGCACTATGGGACTCAACAGCTGAGGCCATCAGTCCCCTAGAACTTAGAACTACTTAAACCTAACTAACCTAAGGTCATCACACACATCCAGGCACGAGACAGGATTCGAACCTGCGACCATAGCGGTCGCGCGGTTCCAGGCTGAAGCACTTAGAACCGCTCGACCACACCGGCCGGCGGTAGTGTGTAAGTCCGGCAAGTTTCAAGACACGGCGAGATACGAGATCACGACAACGGGTAAGTGACAAACTACTAATACAATTCCATAGAATTTTTAGTACACTGGCATATTCAATTAAGTCACATGCAACCCACCGAAGCAACTCGGCGACTCCAATTCAGCGGGCCGGCGTAGCTTGGAACAGACTAAGGAGCTTGTCCTTCCGACCTCTAGGAAAACCAAATCAACATGGGTGGTGGATCTGCTGCACTGTTGCTGGAACTCCCCTGCAGAAATATTAGGGCATGCTACCTGTACAGCCGTCCACAATTGTGAAAGTGTTGCCGTTACAGGATTTTCCGTGAACTGACCTCTCGGTTATATTCCATAAATGTTCCATGAGCCTTTCGGACGATCTGGGCGGCCAAATAAATCGCTGAAATTATCCAGGATATTCTTCAAACCAATCGCCAACAATTGTGGCCTGGTGACAAAGCACATCACCAACCACAAAAATTCCATCATTGTTTGGGAACATGACGTCCATGAATGCCTGAAAATGGCTCAAAGTAGCGGAATATAACCATTTCCAGTAAATTTTTGATTCAGTTGGACCAGAGGTCCGAGTCTACTGCATTAGAAACAGCCCTCATCATTATGTAGTCACCACCATCTTGCACCGTGCCTTGTTGACAACGTGGGTCCGTGGCTTCGTGTGGTCTGCGCCACACTTTAACACTACCATCAGCTCTTACCAGATGAAATCTTGACTCATCCCACGAGGTCACGGTTCTCCAGGCGCTTGCTGTCCAACCGATATGGTCACATGCCCAGGAGACTAGCTGCAGTCGATGTCGTACTGTTAACAAAGGCACTCGCCCCGGTCGTCTGGTGCTATAGCCCATTAACGTCAGATTCTGTCGCACTATCCTAACGGGCATGTTCGTCGTACGTCCCACATTGATTTCTGCGTTTATTTCACGTAGTGTTGTTTGTCTGTTAGCACTGTCAAGTCTTCGCAAGCGCCGCTTCTCTCGGTCGTTACGAGGCGGCCGACGGCCACTACTTTGTCGATGATGAGAAGTAGTGCCTCAAATATGATGTTCTCGCCACACTCTTCACACTGATAACTTCAGAATATTGAATTACCTATCTATTTTCGAAATAGTGCGTCCCAGGGGTCTAGCTCCCACTCCCATTCCTCTTGCAAAGTCTGTTAATTCCCGCCGTGTGGCCATAATCACGTAGGAAACCTTTTTCATCTGAATGATCTGAGTACAAGTAACTGCTCCGCCAATGCACCACCCTTTGTACCCCGCGAACGTGACACTACCACTATCTGTATAAAAAAAAATGGCTCTGAGCACTGCGAGACATAACATCTGAGGTCATCAGTCCCTTGTAACTTAGAACTACTTAAACCTAACTAACCTAAGGATATCACACACATCCATGCCCGAGGCAGGATTCGAACCTGCGACCGTAGCGGTCGTGCGGTTTCGGACTGAAGCGCCTAGAACCATCTGTATATGTGCATATCCCTATCCCCTGTTTTCGTCATCTCAATGTACTTGACCACAGTCTTAACCTTGATCTGGTCTCTGTGTGAAACCAGATTCTTGCTACATTTGTCCAATAAACATATGTATTTCTTCTTAAAAAAGTCGCATGGAGTGTATTCGAAGCGGAAGCAAGGAACAAGGTGGTCTGACAACGAGAGCGAAAACATTGAAAACAAGGCTTAACAATCGCACGAAATCTGGGCCTTACTCTGAAAAAAAATTGTTAAGACGTTACTATCGGCTTGGAGTGTCTCTGGTGTCTTTCGCGTTAGACGAGTATTTTCACGCTAACGTATGCGTTATTGTGAGGAACACTTTCAAACGTCTATGCTTTCCTGTGTGTCTCCGATGTGTATTTAGGCGATGGCATATTACCGAAGGTAGGCAATGACGGAACGAAGAAAGAAGGTAAATTTTCTCAAGTGCATATCTCATTTGAAGTGTGTGTGTGAGAGAGAGAGAGAGAGAGAGAGAGAGAGAGAGAGAGAGAGAGAGAGAGAGAGAGAGGGAGAGAGATTTTTTGAGTGGGGGGGGGGGGGCGGCAGTAGTTTGTCTACAAATTGATAGTAACTTTAAGCGTATTTTGATTATTGAGAGAAAGCAGTAAGATCGGTGTTTAACGTCCCGTCGACAACGAATTCTTTGTAGTCTTGTTGCGTTATTTTGCATTTGGCACCAAGCGGGCCCTACTGCTCCGGCCGGTTACACTCCGTTGGCAGTCCGGTATTGTCGGATCCCATTGTGGTCTCACTCTATGCACAAAGCATTGTGCCCGCCAGTTCTCAAGCCGAAAACTCCCCGACCCGAAAATATCACCACATTTCAAGAATAAAACATAACTTTGGCTCTAATTACAATTAAAAATTAAGTTTTGGCAAACATAGACACTATAGTTTGATACCGAAAGAGAAATTACGAATTTTTAGCAGGTTTTTGTAGAAGAAAGATGCTCTAAACTTCATACTTGTGATGTTTTAAGTATTTACGAATAAACAAAATAAACGCCGTTTTCCGAAACGATCGGAGAGCACTGTGAAACTTTCGAAAAATTCTTTGCCGAGAGAGGCATCTGACAATCGACGAAAGAAGGGTGTTTCAGTGAGTCAGTAGTTCTTGAGATAAGACTTGATAAGTTTGAAACTGTTTCTTTCACTTTAAAAAATTCATCCCTTTCAAAAGAATTAACATTATTGTAGCACTAGTTAAAATAAAGGACCTCTACTTTGAAGGCTTGGAAGCACTATGGGAATTAACATCTGTTGTCATCAGTCCCCTAGAGCTTAGAACTACTTAAACCTAACTAACCTAAGGACATCACACATATCCATGCCCGACGCTGGATTCCAACCTGCGACCGTAGCGGTCACGCGGTTCCAGACTGAAGAGCCTAGAACCGCTCGGCCACACCGGCCGGCAGTTAGTAAATCAAAAAACTGGAGAGCATAAGCGCTTTCTTCTTCTCCTGTTAATTCTTTGCGTGTTTATTCACTTATTTTTGAGCCGCTTTGGTCTTTGTGCGCTTGCTTACTCCGTTGTTCAGTTTTCTTAAACGTGAACGCACTAAGTACCCACGCTAAGTATCGTCTATCTTGCTTATTTTGATCGTTTTTGTGTAGTGCTTTTCTGCCTCTCTGTTCTTTAATTTGTGTGCAAAATTTATATTTTCGAGTGAATAACTTTCTCAGAGAATCCGGTTGCTCAGTGCGCGATCGTGGAGAGTGGCATATTCTTTGCTGTAGTGGAGTTCGATGACAAAGATCTGTGTCCACGATAGTATCAGCAATTTTAATTGCCAATGATCCGTGAAGCCTGTGAACAATTTTCTATAACGTTGCGTACAAATGTGGATGGGAGGCCACTTCTTTTTAACAGTCCTGTAACGAGTTCTGCTATCGATGTAGTCTCGCGCTCACTATTCCTAGTTCCCTGCAAGCACTACCGCATTTTTTTCTGCAACTGTCAAGCTTCGGCACATAGCCTACTCCCCTTTTAAAGCACTTACTAAGAATTTCTGAACACCTGTAAAGCAAATAATGAAAAATATGTCATGTCGTAGTCGTACTCTCGGTCGGATTTTGCGTTACCATTAATTATTGTCTGATGAATTATAATCGTGATAGGACTTAATTTCTTCTCCGATCTGGCGAGCTTACTGCATATGCAGGAGACATTTATAGATGAATTACTTGTCATTCTCACTCACAGAAAATATCTCATTAATCGGCACTAAATCCAAAGTGTCCATAATTGGGAGAGCTACGGTCCTCTTAGGGAAATATTCTGTCTTTAACGTACAGTTCCATATCCTTTTTTAATTGCCATCATAACAGTGAACGTAACCTGTCCTAGAATTCCCATAAAGCTATTTCTCGTTACCAGGCACTTTTCTTAGTAAGACGAAATTAAAATTCCGAAATTAGCCACAAAAGGCATTGAATAAGTACGAAGGCTAAAAGTTAATTTCTATGCCAGAATGTGACTCTAATCCGTATTTCCCACTTTACGCGAGCCGATCGCCTGAACCACTTTGGTTACCCGAGCGCGCTTCGCGTCCAACTCAAATTCCCAACTTGTTGCAATCTGCATACGTAGCCTCCTTTGTCCGTTAACCTCATTGCTCGCCGTGTCACGCTGATTTCTGCAAGAGGTTGGACGAAGAGTGCATCTGCATTGAATGATCTTTGTCATCAAGGTGCATATGTTTGCATGTGTGGTGTCTATTCTTTCGGACATGTGCGAAAGAAAAGACCCAACACACAAAAGCTTCCATTATAGTCGTCACCTGGGACAAAGTAAGAGCCGGAAAGCAGTGTTACGCCCGCAGTCAACTACATCAGTGACGGTAGCGCAAATGTGGAGAAATGAATCAGTCAGTCTGAATCGTTCTGAAACGTACGCTCTGGTAATTTGCGCAATACGGTTCACAGCACTGCCCAGCTTCTCTTCGCGGTGTTTAAATCACTCAACGACGAAAACAGTCGCTTGTCTCAGTTACAGGAAGTCTGTCTGAGAACCTCCTGGGGCAACAGAAATTTTATTATTGACCTAGTTTAAATCTTAATAATGGTGTCAAAATCTACTAATAAAGAGGCGTAATGTCACGCTGAAGTGTGACATGACTCATGTATTGCTATGCGATGTCAATTCATGTTATGGTCAGTATTTTGCAGGTATGTTTGTGGAGACTTGGACTGTGTACTGGAAGAGAAAGCTTTGCGTTCTGCTGGCGTCTCAGGTCGGTGTGGGGTGTCATTTTGTTGGCAGAGAGCCCATCGCTAAATTTCATTGCGTCAACCATGCTCCCTTCGGGGTGGGCCAGCCGGGGACTTGGTGTAAAGGCGTATGTTCACTAGCAAGTAAACTTCCACAAGTCGCTTACAGAAGTTATTTCTGCAAGTTCTTTGACTTGGAAACAGCCCCATCAACTACAGCAAGTTTTGTCAACTTGGAGAAGTAGCTTCCCCAAGTTAGTGGAAACACTTCGTAGCATCTTACTGGAAATACTTACCAAACTTCCCAGCTGCTGGCAGTTATCCTCAAACTTGCAAAAGCTTTGGGTGTAAAAACCCGGTACGAGAATGTTAGTGTTGAAAAAGAGAATGGCCCAAAGACAGATCGGCAGAAACAAATATGCTATTGAAACCCCCACACACAAATAATTGCCCAGCGTCAACAAAAAAGTACGAAATGAATTTACCTCGTGATCTCGTCCTCTATTCTACCTTGTAGTTCATTTGGTAGTTTGGCATGTAACTGTGCGCCGAGATAATTCTTGTAATCTTAACTCTGGGGCACGATTTTTAGCGAACTTATTAATCAAAATTTAAGGACTGGCACTGGCCAAGAAATTCACGGAGGCTAATTTGTTTCTATTGAGTTGTATTAATCACCTGTTATCTAGATTAGATTGTGCAGTTTATGTCTCAGAATATTGTCTTCCGTTGATGTGTGTTCTGTTACAGATAACTGGCAGCGGTCGACGCGAGCATATTGGGAGCAGATATCCACGGGCTCAGAGAGATATTTAAGGCCCTGTCCTCTCTTTTACATCTTGGGTTATGTTGTCACTGTTGTGTGTTTCCATCTTTCCCGTGGAGAATTATAGCATCTGAATTTCACTTGCAGTGCAAAGTTGAATACATTCCTATGTCATTTCCGGTCTCGTGGATCTCTCGAATTGATTATAATCCTTGGTCTGCTCGCGTCTATCGCTAATTCACACGAATATTGAAGCAACCTCATTTTAGGGGTACTGTCATACGGTCATGTTTTAGTTGAAATCATTCTAAGAATATTGTTGATTAATAAACTGATTAAGTAAATTTGAAGATTGGTTTGGTCAAAATTAGAGTACCTCCTTAATTGTTTTAATCATTTGTATGTAGTTTTGTTTAGGAAATTTTTCTAGTCAAACCTTAAAAGATCTGTGTGCTTACCCTTAATCTGTTCCTCGACCGATATGAAGTAATTAGAGTTCTGATGCGAATTGTTTGGACATTTGTACTATTTAAGTAAAGCTTTACCTGAATGTATTTCCCAACTCATATTCAAATTTCAAGTTTTATAGGTCTTGTTCCGGTTAAAGAAATTTGTTATTTGTCCAAGTGATCTGGGTTTGTAAGGCAGTCTCCCGTATTATTGTGATTGTGATTTTATAATGCTTTTGGTTGTAGCAACTACAACGGATTACTATTGTGATTTTGGTGTGTCACTACCACCACACATTTCACAAACGTTTATTACCGAAGGTGGGGATTAGTTATAATCCACTATGGTAAAGACATTTCGTATACCTGTGTTGGAATCTGACCAACAATTCCTCGGGAATTTACACCGCTAGTTTTTGTCGGTGTCATTTGAAGTTGAATGTTGTCGGTGCAACTATTTTATGTTAAACAGCAATAAATAAAATAAACGAATTATGCTTGATGCCCTTTTCATAACAAACTGCCCGCAGTTGCAGAACTGCCTTTGCAGATATCGTTTGGCTTGGCGGTTGAGGAGACTGTCATTGAGGAGACACTTAACGTCAACTATTACTGTATGTGAAGGTAGTAACGGAAACAATTCTGTAGCACTTAATGTGACTCAAAAAACAAACTACAGGACTGGTAGATTAGTGAGAGCTGACGCATACCATTCATGAGGGCCTCCTTAAGCAGGTTCACGACTTCACGGCGTTCCGTGAAGGTTAAACCTTAACGAGGAACAACAAACAGTAAACGTACGGGTGTGGAGCAGTTTACGTAACGCTTGCGTGCAATGCCGAGACGGAACCGGTTTTGAGCCGTCTCGTCTTGAGGTGCGGAGTAGGTATCTCCGATGTCCCTAAAGGCAGAATCGGTAAGTGATTCGCCTACCCCTTTGACGGCCAAAAGATGCTATTCTTGAAAGTGGTAAACGTCTATAACATATAATCATCTCATTGTAAGGCAACCGTTTGAAAACACGCTGGCATAATTGTCACGACAGTCTTAATAAGGAATCAGATTAATTAAAGGTGTACGCGGAGGCTTCTGCTACGTTATTAAACAGAAAGGGTTATATGGAAGATGTACAAGTGACTTACATGTCTTAATTTTTTCATGTTACATACATTGTTAGTCGAAGTACAGAGGATATAAAATATAGACTGGCAATGGCAAGGAAAGCATTTCTAAAGAAGAGAAATTTGTTAACATTGAATTTAGATTTAAGTGTCAGGAAGTCGTTTCTGAAAGTATTTGTATGGAGTGCAGCCATGTATGGAAGTGAAACATGGACGATAAATAGTTTAGACAAGAGAATAGAAGCTTTCGAAATGTGGTGCTACAGAAGAATGCTGAAAATTATATGGGTAGATCACATAACTAATGAGGAGGTATTGAACAGAATTGGAGAGAAGAGAAATTTGCGGCACAACTTGACTAGAAGGAGGGATCGGTTGGTAGGGCATATTCTGAGGCATCAAGGGATCACCAGTTTAGTATTGGAGGGCAGCGTGGAGCGTAAAAATCGTAGAGGGAGACCAAGAGATGAATACACTAAACAGATTCATAAGGATGTAGGTTGCAGTAGGTACTGGGAGATGAAGAACCTTGCAAAGGATGAGTATCACGGAGAACTCCATCAAACCAGTCTCTGGACTGAAGACAACAACAACAACAACAACAACGTTTATCTTATAGTCTCATAGGACGGACACACACATGGATGGGGAAACTTCTCAGAAAACGAACATACGTCATACGTATTTTACGTATCTGATACAGTTATAGGGCAGCGATGAAAACATTTTTTTCGACCTTGATGGTACTATATCTTTGCTAACTCTTCAACTTCACATCTAGTCTCGGTAAGGTTCCTGTGTAACGTCAAGCGCTGACACACCGATCAAGAAGGTTAGCGCAGAGAGGGCCGTAAAGAAGTAGCCAGCCAATAATATACTGGCCGAGCCCTCTCTAGGAGACGCCGAGACAGCAGCGGCCTCTAGGCGAAGAGAACATAGTGTCGCACCGCCTGGCCGCGACCCACTTGCAGAGTTGCCGTTTACGAGATCTAAAGCAGCGACTTAGGAATGTCTTGTTCCACTTGCATTAGGAGTTGTGTATACTGATGAGATTCCCTTATTTTGTCTGTCGTCCATTGCTTGCGATACACCGTTGTAAATTCTCAAAGTACTGACATTTATCTTACTGTAATAAAAAAATCATTAATACGATTTGTTGAATTGTTGACTAGCGATCCGAGAAATCAGGTTTCCTAGGCATCCCATATTCGACGAGTCGGCAGGACACAACAGGTAACTTGGCCGGTTCAAGTAGAACATGTATCGAAAGAACGCCTCATCCAAGTTATATAGGTAAGCTACGCATCTGATTAAGTTATAGCCGGCCGGAGTGGCCGAGCGGTACTAGGCGCTACAGTCTGGAACTGCGCGACCGCTACTGTCACAGGTTCGAATCCTGCCTCGGGCATCTATGTGTGTGATGTCCTTAGGTTAGTTAGGTTTAAGTAATGTTAAGTCCTATGGGACTGATGACCTCAGAAGTTAAGTCCCATAGTGATCAGAGCCATTTGAACTGATGACGTTATAACATGGAAACATCTAACCCTAGCGAACGTCATGCGATATTCACGTCCGTTATGAAGCAGAAATACCGTTTCCGTAAGAGACTGTATACGTCTTTTTAAGAAGAACGTAATTCGTATCAGTGGCAGCAGCCATGAAAGACGAGCATCTGCAACGTAGCAAGACTCCGATCATCATCATCAGTTATCTGCTATATTAGCAGGTCCTTTGTCTCTCCATTTTCTGCGATCCATTGCTTCCTTCTTAAGGCTGCTGTATGTTGTACCGTCCATCACGTCATCCACGACTCCGATACTGGTATATAAACACTGGCATACAGGCATGCTATCAGTGTGGCGTTAGTGTCTTTCCTCGGTGCGTGCAGCAAATACGGAAACGCAAACTATGGCCACATTATTACCAAATGCGTCTAAACAGGGCCAATGCGCAGTTATTTTCTTGGCTGCCGAAGGACAAACACTAGTAGACATTCAGCGGAAAATGAACTATGAGTATGGGCATTTGAATTTCTTATTTTTGTTCCCCCTATTATTTAATGAGCGTTTTATTAATAGGATTGTGTATTATTATTAACTGATTTTTATTTATGGTTTGGTTTAGAGATTCCTTTCCACTTTTTGCTCCTTTTATTTAAGGTGAGTTTGCGGTGGTTATGAAGTCTTTAGTGCTTACTGTTCACCGTTAAAGAATGTGGTAATACAATATGCGTTTCGCAGCAGCAGATCTCATTGAGTCTCCTTGCTGGAACTTCTCCACCTGAAATCGCTTAAGATAATTAATCGCTCTACGGAAATCGATCGGTACAGCGTAGTGCTATGCTGTGTCATGTGTGTGCAATGTGGCGTCCAACTTGAGTTCGTGAAGCTATTTAGGTCTTCGGAGAAATATTCTTGACGGTTCCCAGAATCGTGTAAAACTGCAGGTTCGCACCATCAAACAACACGAAACTTCCGAACGACTTCCGTCTTTATAATCACTGAATATGTCTTTTTATGTTATTAAGAGTTATGAACTGTACACACCTGATACTCCTTTTGTGCTTTTATATGTATTTATTTTCTTCCATACCATAAAACATAGATTACTGCCTTAATGCCGGCTTCCAATAATCACCTCTCAATTCGACATAGAACATCTCTCTTCCAATGTCCAACATGGAATAATTCTCTCTTTGCCGTAGCTTAATACAGTCTATATATCTTTGTTATCGAGTTCGCACGGATGTGCTAAAATTCAATAGAATATTTATCTCTCGCGCAAGTATTTTACATTGATCGTCATATTAATAGTCCGTCGCACTTTATGTACGGGATTTAGCATCGCGGAACGCTACAGGCTGAGTAACTCGAAAATCATCGTTGTGGAATGGGTGCTGCTGCTTCATGATAACTCCTATCGCAGAAGTTACGGCAACTCAAGTGGGAGACTCTAGTGCACCCGCCCCACAGTCCCAACCTCTTCCCAAGGGATTATTATACCTTCGGTTCCTTAAATAATGTCTTGAAGGGTCAATGATTCATATCGGACGAGCATGTTGAGCTTGACTTCACGCAGAAGGACACGGTGGTTTGAGGAAGGGATATCCCCAAGATGGTGCGCTGGTGGATGGTTGCCTCAATGCTCAAGGCGATTTTGATTCAGGAGATACCGATTCTGGACTGAAGAGCCTTCGAGAGGAAACGTTTTGATCCCCCTCCCCCCTTACACAATACAATGAAGAGCGTGTGATAATTCTTAGGCTATTGTGGCCACTCATTATCGAGCAGAAAGCCGTTTTACAACATATATTTACAATGATACATTACCTCATTTAAGATGGGCAGGGGTGAGTTGTCCTGAGACGTCGACGACACGACAGAGATCGGGCTCCTCGGTTAGGCCGGTACTACACTATCAGATTTCTTTGTCAAAGATTTGATCAAAGATGTGATCAAATATTCGTCAAATATATCTGACAAAGATCTTTGACGTGCTAAAAAGGCGTACTACACTGTCGTATTTTTGGTCAAAGTTCAAGATGGCTGACAACAACAACTTGTTATTAACACCCGCAGTTGCAAGTGCCACAACTGGTGTATGAGCACATGCGGAAGAGAATAGGGGGAAAAAAAAGGAAACGTACCTGGGTGAAGTAGTGGGTTTTACGACGACACGATAAAAGCATTCAACAAAATTTATTACGTGAGCTTATAGTGGAGGACGTCAAGTCGTACATGAATTACTTAAGAATGGATGAGCATACATTTCTGTACGTGCTTAGCGAAGTGTATCTTCATATCACAAAGCACAATACTCACTTAAGAACTGCTATATCTGCAGAAGACAGGCTCACTGTAACACTCCGATTCCTTGGTACAGGAGTGAGTTAGGTTAGGCCAGGTCACCAATCTTATTAATCTATTTAGTATTTAGGGTGCCTCGCGTTGTAAAGCGTATCAGCAGCTTCATACATCTCTATTAATTTTGTAGTTGTCGGTACACACCGATTGCATTTTTCGGCACTACAGATGACAGAACGCTGCAGCGATGCTAGCGCTCCATGTGGTAACATGTCACATTGCAGTGAACGGAAGACAAGCGACTTCTTTGATCAAATCTACAGCGAGGCCCTAGATTTGATAAAATATATGACGAAATTTAACAAAATTCCATATAACACCATCAAATTTCTTTGACAATGATATTGGACACAGAAATTTGATAGTGTAATACCGGCCTTACGGTATGCATATGCGAGAAGCATGCGTAAAGTAGTTAGGTGTATTAGTTAGCGGCGCATAACTGCGCTACTTTCGTCTATAGAATGATTTAGGTCACTAAAATCGATAACGGTCTCTTAAAATCTGGCCCACACTTTATCTTGACGATGCTTATGGTTACAAATCCAGCGTTTTATCGGGGTGCTATTTTTATGAGTAACAAGGGGCGTATTCATAGGAAGAACAACAAATCTTGTGATACATATTCGTTTAACACGCGTCCTCAATTTCGGTTCTTGAGAGTCGCAACCTT
Source organism: Schistocerca gregaria (assembly GCF_023897955.1). NCBI lineage: Eukaryota > Metazoa > Arthropoda > Insecta > Orthoptera > Acrididae > Schistocerca > Schistocerca gregaria. The sequence continues at coordinate 340,289,205 of NC_064927.1, read as the reverse complement.
CCTTCCAGGGCCCGAGTATTACCTTGCGGTTCCTGAACACGTTGTCCTTGGTTACCTTGTGGTCGGCGTTCCGAGTTGAGACAGCTGAAGGCTGTGTTACGTCAATGTACCAACCACTACACTTATGACTTCAGCCTCTTAGCAAGTGCTAGTTAGCACTAAGTGGCTTGAAATTGGCACAGCAGTCAAAGATGACGCTGCATGTTTCTGCTTCATTTAGAATCTCAAGGTAGCTATCCTCTCGATAAATGCATTTTTAAAAAAGCATTTACAGGTGACGAAATATTTCTGGATTTATTCCACATCATTAAGAGAGGAAAGATTAAAAGGTTGCTGCATTAACTGCAAAGGGTTGTAAAATTACTTAGAGGAACTGAGTGATCGCTTGCTACTACCGTTATTTCGCGTACTTCGCGGCTATTTCCTCACTTAAAGACTGCGGCTGCAGCCTGAGTAGTCTTGGCTCTGGCTTTGTAGTTAAAATCGTGCTCTTAAGAATGTAAGATCCAAATGGCTTGCATTCAATTATTGTGCAAGGCAATGCTACAGGAGGTGCCCTGGATCAGAGGTGGAGGGGGCGTGGGATGAATTTTAGTTATGGAAAGCCTGAATATAATTGAGTGCAAAAATGAACATTTATTGACGTCGATAACTTAACTAAAACACTTGGGAACATAATAAAATGTGACAATTGCTGGTGTCTGATATACACTGATGAGCCAAAACATTATGACCACTGCCCATGGCGGGGTTGAATACCTCCTGGTTGTGTTGCGGGCAAGAAAGAAAAGACTGCAACCGGAAGAGAGACAAATGGGCAGTCATTATAGAGAAGATACGGGCCGCAAGTGCGGAAATCCACTGAGATATGCGGTTTTGACAAAGGGCACATTGTTACGGCGCTGCGGCTGAAACGGTGTAGCGGATCGCCAGTCGGCGTAATACAGCGTGAACAACTATGAAAAGTGGCTGAAGGATGGTGAAATAACGAATAGGCCGTATGATACTGGACGACCACGTCTCGTCACAAAACGTAAAGGTCGGAGGATCCACCACTGTGTAATGGAGGATAGGCAGCGATCTGAGGCAGATCTGACGACTGAGTACAATGCTGGTGCAGGCGTAAGTGTTTCGAAACAGGCCATTGTTTAACGTCGAGCTCTACACCACAAGACCCCTGCAATTGTAACTACGTTCTTGGGTCAATATGTAGAGGGCACAGAAACACTGAGTTTTCACCGTGGCTCAATGGGAATGTCGAATGAATCGCATTTCTCGACACACCAGGTCAATGGCTGAGTACTTACACGCCGTCACCTAGGCGAATGGCTGCACTAAACATGCACCGCGTATTGGACTTCCACGGGATCTACATCTACATAGATACTCCGCAAGCCACCGTGCGTGACCACTGGTCATTTCCCTTCCTGTTCCACTCGCAAATAGAGCGAGGGAGAAACGACTGCCTATTTGTCTTTGTATGAGCCCTAATTTCTCGTATCTTATCATCTTCCTTATCATTTAGCTTCAAATGCCGATTCTCTAAATTTTCTTATCTTGTTCCTCGACAAAAACGTCGCCTTCTTTCCAGAGATTCGCATCTGTGATCCCGAAGAACGTACACTTGCGTTCTGTTCGAACCTACCGATAACAACTCTAGCAGCCCGCTTCTAAACTGCTTCAATGTCCTCATTCAGTCCGACCAAACACGAGCTGTATTCAAGAATAGCCCGCATCAGCGTCCTATACGCAATATCCTTTACAGATGAACCACACTTTCCTAAAATTATCCCAATAAACAGAATCGACCATTCGCCTTCCCTACCGCAGTTCTCACATGCTCGCTCCATTTCACATCGCTTCAAGTTTTGGAAACAGATGAGAGTCAAATGCGGCAGGGTCGGGACTGTATGGAGGATGATCGATGACAGTGAACCCAAAGCCCAGGATCATTGCACATGTCGCAGTCCTCGTGTGTGATAGGGCATTGTCATACTGAAGAAGAGCATGCTCGAACCCGGACGTCGATTACAGCACGCTCTTACTCACACACTGAAATAATTACGTTATGCTTAGACACCGACATTACATACATACGTACACTGAACGAAGATTCTGGAGGACGACGGTAGAAACTCGCTTCCGGTCATCCTGATATACGTTTTCCGTGATTTCCCAAAATCGCTTCAGACAAATGCCATGATGGTTCCTTTGAAACGACACGGCTGACTTCCTTCCCCATTCTTTTCCAATCCGATGGATTTTGGATTGTATTGTTTTGGGGGAGGAGACCAGACAGCGAGGTCATCGGTCTCATCGGATTAGGGAAGGAAATCGGCCGTGCCCTTTCAAAGGAACCATTCCGGCATTTGCCTGGAGCGATGTAGGGAAATCACGCGAAACCTGAATCAGGATGGTCGGACGCGGCGTTGGGCCGTCGTCCTCCCGAATGCGAGTCCAGTGTGCTAGCCACTGCGCCACCTAGCTCTGTGGGACCGATGACCTTGCTTTTTGGTCCTATCCCCAAATTAACCAAAGACGAAGAGCTGTAGCTGCTCATTGTTAGGGGCTTTCTGTTTGGAATGGTCATTTTTCGTTTGAAATTAAATGACGCTAATAAAGATTCGCAACGGCTGTAATTTACACTAACACTGTGATATGAGACAGTATAAATATTCTCTGGTAATACTAGCAATTTGGCTCATTTAAGTTGTGTGCGCTGCAGTCTTCTTCTGGAAAACTTTTTATTTGCCAAGATAGCTCACAACGATTACTAGTTTCGATCTGTTAAATTGCCATCTTCAAAAATTTGTGCTAAGATCTGCTTAGGTCATCAGTCCCTAAGCTTACACAGTACTTAATCTAACATTAACTTACGGTAAGGACAACGCACACTCCCATCCCCCAGGGTGGAATCAAACTTCCGACGTAGGGGGGTGGCGGGGGGGGGGGGGGGGGGGGGGGGGAGAGAGCCGCGAGGACCGTGACACCTCACCGCGCGGCGGCCATCTTCACATCACAATGATCAGTTACTAAATCAAGACGCTTTGTCGCTATCATGTTTAAATAACGTCTCAAAATAGTGGTTACACTGTATATACGCTATTGTAACTACAATATTAGAGTTAGAATTGTAAACAGGATAGTGGCAAAGCATCTCTCTTTAAAAATCAATGTAGACACTGCTTTCTGTTGTTTTATCTGAAGATGCCCATTTAACTGGTCGAAACTAGTATCCTCTGTTGCTGTCTAGGTAAACAAAGTAGTTTTTTTTATCTTCAAAAGAAGACTGCAATACTTTACTTAAGATCGCCTCCTGCAAACTGACAACGTCAAATAATTATAGGAGTCAGGGTAGTGACAAAGCAATAATGTTTACAACATGTTTATTTCAAGAATCGATTAGGTAATAAAGAGGAGAGAAATTGGTGGGAGACGATATTTTGACATTAAAAGCACATGTAAAATACTCAGTAGCAGAAACTGCTCTTTGCTGTTGTCAGATTTGACAAAAGTCTTTGCTCGTCCTCCTCGACACAGAACGAGCAAGCCTCTGACCTCCACGTTGCGTGATGCAGCGTGGGCATAGAACAGATTGTCGCCTACGCGTGATTTCAGCGTCCTTCAACCACTTTCCACGGATGCTCACGACACCAGCGTGCCAACAGCCGGCAAACTTCGCAGTTTCCGAAATGCTTATTCCCAGCGCAGAGCCATAATCCGCCTTATGTCGAAGTCGCTCGTTAGTGTACTTTCCCCATTTGGGGCCGGAAGCGTCGGTACACTGATTCTCTACACGTTTCTGTTCCACGTAGGGTCTATATACTTTCCTTGCCGCTCTAGTGCCCACAGCGCCATCAGGTGGTATCCAGTATCGCGGTTGATAGTGGTCGTACTGTTTAGGTTGATCAGTGAAAACGTTAATTTCAGGATAAATATTAGGTTGATGCGTAAGCGCGGAGCGTTCCCGTTTTGCATACTGGTATTCCGCTTGTTATGGATTTATTTATCGATTGTCATTTCTCATTTCTAGTTCGCTACTGGTTCAAATGGCTCTGAGCACTATGGAACTCAACTGCTGTGGTGATCAGTCCCGTAGAACTTGGAACTACTTAAACCTAACTAAGCTAAGGACATCACAAACATCCATGCCCGAGGCAGGATTCGAACCTGCGACCGTAGCGGTCAAGCTGTTCCAGACTGAAGCGCCTAGAACCACACGGCTACACCGGCCGGCAGTTCGCTACTCCTATATGACAGTCTTTCATTTGGAGACAGTGAGTGAAGCTGTGAAGTGCCATTTACATTTCTTCGTTTGGAGATAGTGCGTAGATTTGCGAAGTAACTAGTGGAGAAACTAACATTTCCGACATAATCTTCTGTGTGAGTTCAATAATGGGGTGACACCATCGGAGGCAGCCAGAAACATTTGCACCTTGAACGGAGATTATGCCATTGGGCAGATCACGGAAAGAAAATGGTTTTCTCGCTTTAAGGAGGATCGTTTTGACATTACTGACTCTCCACATTCAGTAAATCCTTGGGATTTGCAGAAGATTTTTTAACAGCATTAATCACGCATGGTTCGCATATCGACTGTTTGTAAAAAAAAAAAAAAAAAACACTTTCGGAATTTCTCTTCAAAATGCAACATGTATGAAATCTGTACAATGTTTAGTTCTTGTGCAATAAATAATTGAAAGTGTTCCTGGACTTTATGTACACGCTCTGTAATGATCGACGTCAGTATACGCGTGGAGATCGTGCCACATTTTGTATGCAGTGAGGAATGTTCAAAAACCGCGTGTACCTGTACCACACGCTCTAAGCCAAAATCACAAGAATCAGAAGAGGGCTCGTGAACTCAGATCTTTCCCATCCTTTAACATTACTGGCGACGAGAAATTGTGTCTTTATGCTAACATAAGAAAAGAAAAGGAAAGGAATGGTTGACCCCGAACAAAGCAACAACTCCCCTACAAAGACCTACGCGCGTCCACAAAAGAATGTAATGCACCTTATGGAACAGCCCCGGTGTGGTGTACTATGATTTGCGACTCCAGTGAGTAACCATTACTGTTGACATCTTGTCAACACCTGGGCGTCCTGCAGACGCAATTCAATAACAACGACCACGAAGAAGGTGGTATTATTGATGACTAAAGTCTGTCTTGTGTGTGTGTGTGTGTGTGTGTGTGTGTGTGTGTGTGTGTGTGTGTGTGTGTGTGTTGTATTTATTAAACTTGTAGGGAAAACGCTACGAAGTTAGGCAACAACCCAACAACAACGTATGAACACTGTTGCGTGCTGCACATGGCGTGTCAACACACCAAGGAGCACGTAGCCTATTCTATGCGTTTATTATGTGTACGAGTTTTTTAATACAGAAGTACCAAAGGAAGTTTAGACTTTGACCTTACTGCCGATGATGATGTCATTAGAGACGGAAGAGAAGCAGGGAGCGGACAAGTTCGGGGGGAAAAAAAATCGCCAGTTTGCTTTTAAAGTGTACCATTCCGGCAATCGGCTCAGAAGATTTACATGTACCGTAGCAAAACAGATATGGACTACCGGAATTGGGTCTGAGTAACGGTCTTTGAGAGATGTTCATATTAGGAGAAATGGTTACTGAAGATAAAGGACAGTTTGTTTAGTATTTGACCGTTTCAAAAATGGTTGAAATGGCTCTGAGCACTATATGAATTAACATCTGAGGTTATTAGTCCCCTAGAACTTAGAATTACTTAAACCTGACTAACCTAAGGACATCACACACATCCACGCCCGAGGCAGGATTCGAACCTGCGACCGTAGCGGTCGCGCGGTTCCAGACTGAAGCGCCTACAACCGCTCTGCCACACCGACCGGCATTTGACAGTTTATCTGGAAGGTTTACCTCTATGAGTACCTTTGGCTACCAAGCGTTGTAGTATTGACTAGAGTTCGGGATGGCGAAGGAGTCAATCATCTGCCTGCCAGAGGGGAGAGAGAACATTCTGCCATGGCAGAGTGACGAGCTTGGATGCCGGACGTGCCGCACTGAAAACTGAGATGCTCCCTGATGTTCAATCGACTACAGAGGAGGATTAGAGACTATTTTATAGAAATGGGAAAAGGTAATTTGCATCAGTTTCATTTGCTGCAGGCGCTAACCGCCAAGTATTGCAACGTAATCATTTCAGTGGTTGGTATCCAGAGTGAATTATCAGTTGTTTTCATAATTCTGGATAGTTTCCTCCCTCCATTCTTAAAGTGCTACATTAAGGCAACGAGTAAATATTATGTAATTTAAAGACAGTGTACAATTTTTATAGTATGCTAGTCTCAAGGAAACGCATTATTTCTGTTGGTATGAGTTATTTCTGTGTCATTAAAAGATTCAATGTAATTTCAGAATGCCTTCCTATCCGCTTACAGATATTTCACGAAGCTTTACCAACACTTGCAGATGAAAATTAGAGTTGGTAAAACGTGCATTAATATGCTGTACAATTTTGCTTGGACAGTGAACTATATATATGTTTTTGAAAAAGTAATTTGTTGATGCGGCCTGATAAATAAGTGAGGTAAGTCACTTTGCTGCGCACTGATTTGTTGCAGTTCAGCACTTCACAGTTTTTGCAGTGTGCAGAAGAGTGGAACCGAGTTAACTCTTGTAAAGTATGACTATTTCAGCGCCTAAATGAACTTTTGGGAGAAAATTAAGAACGGTTTTCATTTAGAAAATTTTATAACCACTCAGTAGACATGTTTTTTCAAACAGGGCACATTTTTTATTACGCAACAGTTAGCCATTGTGTACGATTGTATCAAGAGAAAGTTATTGTGACTGTTACAGATAATCATTCTTTATTTTCAATTTCATTTGCAAGGAGTCAGATGCAGCTTAGTTTAATTGGCATCATGTACATCGAAAGAAATTTGGGCAGCTACCTTCGTATTCAAGGCTAGCCTGGATGAGACACTTATCGGAATCTTAATAGTCCTGTGTTTCACGTTACTGGCCAAAGGTTTTGTCACACGCAATTTCCAGTTAACAAGTTTCTGCCTTTATTAGTTTGACCATTCCGACTGTCATCATCATGATTTCGGCTCCTCGCTCAAGATCAACATACAGCGCAGCTGCAGAGTCTGGTCATTCGTTCACATATTCCTACGGGTTCTGAAATTTCTGTCAACGACCGTCATTCTGATAGAGAATGTTAATCATCGTGATGTGGTTTTTCAGTGCTATTTAAGGTTTCCCATATCTGACTTGGAAACGAAGCAATTGAGAGCGAAAGATACATTTAATATGATTATCAAACGGCAAGTATATATGTAATTCCGCTTCTTCGATTAATGTTAGACGTACGGTGAACGAGTGATACGGACTAAAGCGTAAATCTCCAAGCAATGGGAAGTATAGGAATGACAAGCGCTTCATTTAGATACGTAGCAGGAACGTAAGAGTCATCTGTTATTTTAGTTTTCCCAGTAACAAACGTGTCCCCGCTCAATGTATGCTATAAGTAGTCCGAATTGAGCGACGGAAATAAATCGAAGCACTCTGAGGGCATGAAAAGGAGGGTGTGATTGAGAAGGGAGCGAGACAGGATTGAACCTGTCCCCGATGTTATTCAATCCATACACTGAACGAGTAATAAAAGAAGCCGAAGAAGAATTTGGAGTAGGAATTAAAGACCATCTAGGTAGGGAGAAGGAATAAAAACTTTGATGTTTGTCGGTGACATAATATTTCTGTCAGAGACAGTAAAGGACTTGGATGAGAAGTTGAAAGGAATGGACAGAGTCTTGAAAGGAGGATGTAAGATGAACATCAACAAAAGCAAAACGAGGATACTGGAATGTATACGAATTATATCGGGTGATGCTAAAGGAAATAGGAAACGAGACACTCAAAGTAGTAGATGAATTTCGCTATTTGGGCAGCGAAATAACTGATGACGGCCGACGTAGAGTGGGTATAAAATGTAGCCTGGCAATGGCAAGAAAAGCATTTCTGAAGAAGAGACATTTGTTAATATAGATTTAGGTTTTTTTGGAAGCCTTTTCTGTCATTTGCTGGAGTGTAGCCATGTATGGAAGTGAAAGATGGACGATAAACAGTTTAGAGAAAAATAGAATAGAAGCTTTCGGAGTGTGGTGTTACACAAGAATGATGAAATTTAGATGGGTTGATCACTAATGAGAAGGTACTGAATAGAACCGGGGAGACAAACTTGTGGGAAAACTTTACCAAAAGAAGGGGTTGGTTGGCAGGACACATTCTGAGACACGACGGGATCACAAATTTAGTATCTGAGGGAAGAGTGGGTGGTAAAAGTCGTAGAGGGAAACTAATAGATGAATACAGTAAGCAGATTGAGAAGGATGTAGATTGCAATAGTTACTTGAACATGAAGAGGCTTGCACAGTATAAAGTAGCATGGTGAGCTCCATCAAACCAGTCTTCGGACTAAAGACCACACAACATCTCATTATTTGTAATGTATCGTTAATGGCTGCTTAAGAAAAGCATTTTACTGAGTTAGTGCTCCGTTTTAAATTTACCAGGTGGACATGTTTGAAAGCTTCATCTGTAATTAAACAGTTGTAGCTGAGAAGCGGAAAGCTAGTAGTGTAAATTGCCTAAGAGGATTAACTTTTCTTTCAACTGCTCTCACTCCTTCCAGCTGACTAACAACTCCATTTTGTCGGACAGTGTTACGTGATGTAGGAAAATTTTTTGATGGGCACAATTGCGCCCGAGAGCGAGAGGAATGCCACGACTGAAGGCCGTTGCACAGCTTTACGTCAGAAAGTTGTTCCATGACGTCAATGGAAAGTTTTCGAATGTGAAGTTTTTGGACCACTGGCAACCTAATCTCATGCTAGGATGTAGCACTAAGCACGGAGATACTAAAGGAAAACCGACGTGTAATACCAACATCTGCAGAACCAAATCATTTGTAAATGGAGTGTTGGTTCGAGTACAGTTTTGAAAATTGGTAAGGTCCGTGAGATACTGAACATAAGACAAGAATGGAATCTTAAGTTGGATTCAGAAGCTGAAGTGTTTATCTGTAGACCAAGGGGTTGGAGCTCCATAGTTGAGCAGTGAGTCGTGTTTGAGATTAATGGCTAGAACCTTGTGCATCGCAGTTTATTAAAATACATAGAAACGCGGCGTTTGCTGCAGGAGACGCAGTGATATCTTATAACTGCTACAACAAAAGATTTTTTTAAATTTGTGATATCGTTTCCGGCACAGCTGGCCCTATTCAGACCCAAAACTAAAACACAGAACGAGGGTTGCTCCCAACATCTGAAGAAATCCTAATTCAGGCGAAACTGGTTATCAGAGTTTTGTTGACGTAATTATTAAAATATGTTTGAAGGGGTGTAGGCCCAGATAGAAGAAACTCTGTCACCGTCGGCAGAACCTATAATGACAACTCCCAAAGAAAACTGGAGTATTTGTTAAGCAACGGAGTTCAGTTTTATGCGGTTTTAATCTCATTTATTCACTGAAAAAGTTAAAGGATACGTTCCGATAAAAAATATTTGTGAGAGTGTGACCCGGTCTCCTGCTTATCGCCTTACCCATTATGCTCTCCAAGCATAAATGTGACCTCGACTTACATTATCACTTTCAATAACTATTTAAGAGTGAAAAGACAAAATTTGATTTACTTTGTAGAATTCTGGTAATTATATAATTAGCGACATGTAATTCATTAGTCTGTTACTTTTGTCGAGACTAACTCAACGGAGTTCATTGAATGCTGACTAAGATTACTAAATTGCAGTTCATTAACCGTCTGTTGTATAGGTCTGTTTAACGTCCCATAGTGAATTGCGAAAAAAAGAAATTAAAGAGACAGATCTCCTTTGATAGCAGTTTGTGTTTATTGGACACACTGCTCGGTTTCTCGTAGACCTGAAAATAATAACAAGACAGTTGCCGCCGGCCGCGGTTCTAGGCGCTTTAGTCCGGAACCGCGCTCTGCTGCGCTCGCAGGTTCGAATCCTGCCTCTGGCATGGATGTGTGTGACGTCCTTAGGTTAGTTAGGTTGAAGTAGTTCTAAGGACTGACGACCTCACACGTTTAGTACCATAGTGCTCAGAGCCATTTGAAGACAGTCGCCGTAGAATTCTATGTGCTCCACCCAGCCGCAGCTGGTGTTTCTTGTGATGCTGGGGCTTGACAAAGAATTCTGCAAAGCACTTGAAAGAGACTGGTGACTACTATGAAACGTAGCGCTCTCCATGGAGTAACAATCACTAGTCTGCATAAGGAGAAAATTTATTTTTGGTGTAACGACTTTAACGGAGAAATTCTTTCATATACAAAGCGAGACCGCAAGCAGGCTCTCAACTGTGATCATATCTCACGGATTCCAACTGTCTGAACTATCTATAACGGTAATTATCTTTGTAGGTTTTGTTTAAGAAAAATATTTTACCTTGTTAAATACCTTTGATTTATTCACAGAAAACTGTTTGTTAAGTAATTGAACAGAAGTTTTAGTCATCGTTACATACAATGAATCAGAGATAACTTTATCACCCCCCGAGTAAAGCAGCACTCTTTAGAGTTTATATATTGCTATCGCTGCTCCCAACTAACTCACAGCTGGAGAAAACGTTCTTTTAAAACTGTTACGCGAAAGACGCCTTAATTAAATAAAAAATACACTGCCTCAAAGGTCTGCGACGTGTGTCAATACCATTTCATATCAGTACGTTTTAATTGATAAATTAATACTAGCACACTGAGTCATTAGAATTTGATCCTTTATACACTGTCACTCCTATCATCTAATAAGACGACCAGCCGTTTTCCAGCACTGTACACGAGAAAATCTTCAGTGGAGGGAAGAAGAGTGGAACTGTACCTTAGATCGATGGGTGTTAATCTCTGCGGAATTGTTGAAAACATCGAAACACAGAAGGCAAATTGAGGCGGCGTAGTTAGTCAGACCGATAGCTCGCTATGTGCAGAAGATATGGGTTCGAATCTCTGTTTGGGAAAAATCTTTATTTGCCCTGACATGTTGATTACATATTGTTGCAGGCTCAGCTTGTCTGAGCGAATTTAACATTGTATTTCATTTCATCCTCGCTGACCCTATTTATTGTGGGGAAAATGTTTTATGTCTGTTCTCCGTAAATGTGAGAACTGTGATTTAAATTATTGGACCGACAGGTGGATACTGGCAAAAATATGTTAAAATTGGAGACGGCGTAATCGACTTCATCTTCCAGGAGACATTCTGAGAATTGGTTCAAATGGCTCTGAGCACCATGGGACTTAACATCTGAGGTTATCAGTCCCCTAGAACTTAGAACTACTTAAACATAACTAACCTAAGGACATCACACACATCCATGCCCCAGGCAGGATTCAAACCTGCAACCGTGGCGGTCGCGGACTGAAGCACTTAGAACCGCTCGCTCACAACGGCCGGCCTGATAATTGTTCTATGCTTGTAGAAGTAGTATGCAAATTGCAGTGAGTGTACGATTAATGACGTTTTGGGAATAGAAAGAAGACACTCATTTATTATAAAAATTCCTTTGGCCTACCGTGACTCGTTCAGGCTAACTGTTGCTCGTCAGGTGCTCCCCTTTAATACAGTGATACATCGCTGTATTGAGACCACGTCGTATTTTACGGTGGGTTAAAAACGTTAATGTGTGGCTCATCTGAGGCGCTGGATGGTTCGTCAACATATATTTCCTTAGCAAACGAGACATTTAATATTCACGTAATTATGTGTTTCTGGTTATTGCCGAGTCTACACTTCCTCCATATACTGATTAAAAATACTTTTTTTGTTAATGTTAGGTGATGCAAGCCCTGATCGCCACTCAAGGTTCTTTACAAGCTCCGTTGAGAAACAGAGTGAATTTTTTTTTTTTTTTTTTTTTTTTTTTTACAGGACGTCATATTTGACGTTGACTGTTGCAGTTATTTGTTTCACAAGTGCCATTTCGGCCTTAAGGCCATTATCAAGTGGTAAGGCAAATCATTTTGCTTAAATAAGTGACAAACTTTAAAATCTACCGACATGTGCACACGCCATCGCCAGAATTAAGCCTTTTAGCTGTAAGAATTGTGGTCCACGGTGCGCCTTAAGAGGCTCATGGAGGCACCGTTTGGTTCATGGGTGGTTCCTGAGAAAACTCGGAAAAAAGGGTTTTTCAAACATGGTTTTTGGGTACCAGAACCAAGCCGCGGAGTCCAATATGGCTGTGCACAGAAAATGGCTGACATTTTTACGGTACATTTCTAAGATACCGATCTCGAACAACCTCGAAAATTTTCTTGATAACTTTTTCTCTTTCTGGGACACAGAAGGTCAAAGTTGCCCGACTGGCAAAAGTAAGACATCCACATCAGAACAGGTGAGAGGGGTAAACGTAGTTTGTAAAGTGACGTAGCACAGAGAAATATGCCGTAAAGTCTGTGTATTATCATGTGATGGGTTCTAGAACTGAACCACGCGCAAAAATTTTGTGCTCGTAAAATCCAGTCTAAAGCATAAAATTAGTGTTGTATTATTTCTTTAGTGTTGCATTATTTCAGTTTCACGTAAGTACACTATCAAAATTTTACTACCCGACAAAGTTCTTCTCATATGAGCGAAATGCGCTGCTGTAGGAGGGAAAGAAGGGAACAAACGAAAAAATGCTTCTTTCGGAGCACAGAAGGGACGAATATATTGTTTAATAAAAATTGATTGAAAAGTGCGGTAGCAGCTGCTACAGCCTACCTTCCACAGAACCTTAAAAGTTTCCCCAGGGATTTTGGCACGTGAGCATCTGGGGCAGAGACAGAAAAGTAGTAAATGAAGATGGCAGACATTGGCTGTGGTACAGAAAAAGCGAAGGAGACAATGACAGTGGGAGAGGAATAGAGAGGAGAAAGTGGATGTGGGTGAGAGCCAGTGATAATGAGAATGTCTAAGACAACTAAGAAGAGATAGTTATGGCGAGAAGAGACAGCAGCAGTGGGAAGCAATGAATGAGACAGTAGCAGTAAGAGAGGGAGACACTTATAACGACGGACTAATGAGCGTGAGCGAATTAAGGTTAGTAGAATATGAGAAATTGAGAAGTTACTTTTATTTTAGAAGAGCGAGAATGTGTGTGCATGTGGAAATTTTTGGAAAAACTGTTGAATGTGCTGAGGAAGCTAAAATGAGGCACATGGTACCCACTTTTGAGAAAGTCTTTTAAACAGAAGCATATTCGTCTTTTTTGTGCTCCAATAATAGCTTTTTTCCGCTGGTCATAAGGTACACACACACACACACACACACACACACACACACACACACACACACACAGAGAGAGAGAGAGAGAGAGAGAGAGAGAGAGAGAGAGAGAGAGAGAGAGAGAGAGAGAGAGAGAGAGTAAAACTGTCTTTATATTGCTCTCAAAGACTATTAGATAACAGTTTTGATGAAACACTGTCCTGTCATTTACCAGACGATATTTTCGAAGATGACGGAAAAGGCAAAGCGCAATGTGATCTATAAACGGTCACACTGCGTACCAGCGCATAGAGCACTAGACGCCTCGTTTTTTTCAGTTCTACGTCAGCAGGAAGCGCATCAGGTTTTCCGCGTCTTTCCGTGCTGTCGCTTGTAAACAGCGATTCGTCGGGTTCCGGGAGCGGAGTCTACTGGACAATACGTAACGTTGTTCGCATCGCTGACGGCTCCACGACAGAAGGTTCGTCATGAGGCAGTCCCTTCACGCCGACATGCTGCTGCACCACTGTGAAATCAGAGCTGCACACTGATAAGAATTATCGCCACGTGTTGACTCAATGTCCATTCCCCTGTGACGAAATGATAACAGGGTTCCCAGTCCCTAGTTTTCTGCTGACTTGCTGCGAGGATTCTGCACTAGTCAGCTGCAGAGTGTGACAACTGTATCTGCGAGTTCAGTGGACGCAAACATCTTTCTTACTCTTGGTGGTATTTCGTAAATACTAGCATATTCACTTTACGAACTGCAAAACGTATTATGCTGTAGAAGACTTTCAGTAAGCACAGGTCGCTTATGAGGTACTGTAGACCAGTTGTCCCCTGGAGGCATTATCGCTTCTCAAGTGGACGGTAAAACGAATAACTGCCGTTCGGAGGGGTTGTAGCAGAAGGGGTAGGGGAACAGAGAGGGGGGGGGGGGGGGGGTGCGGGAGAGGTGGAGGCGACGGGGAAGATGATCTGGGCTTGATTTGAAGTCTGGTTTTTTAGCTACCAACAGTTAAAAATGTAGGTGAATTAATTTTCTAAATACTGACTCGACAATACATAACAGAATAGTCTAGTATCATTGATTAAAATGACATCTGAGTTAGAATTTGTTTAAAAACAAGACCCAAAAAATGCAAAATATAACGTTGTAAAAATTAATACCGTAATTTCTAAAAGTCGCTGTGATGTGTTGTCTTCCTTTTTATTCTTTTCTTCAGTTCTCATTTAATTGATGTTCTTAATAATACTTTATAAGACGACAGTTTACTCACAAAAATGTGATGGAAATTATTATTTCTCAACGAACCAACGAACATTTTTATAATTTTACTAAATACACGCAAACTTCCAGAATCTCTACAAAAAAGTAAAAAGCTGAGAAAAATAATGGCTAATTCATTTGTCATCTACCTACCGTCTTTTCTTTCGTTCGAGAAAGTTTGTGCTGTCAATATGGAAGCGAGATTCCGTTGTGTTTTGTTGGCTTAGCAATTACTTATCTCACTAATCTGTAGAGTTCATTATTTAAAAGAAAACCATCCTGTCTCCTTGTGACAAAACAATTTGAATCGTATTTTTAATGTTTTTTATCGCCCAAATAGGAAATGTTGGAGGTGGATTGTTCGGGGATAACGACCGAACACTGTTCATCTCCTTCCTTTAACTGCTTCTCCGTCCACCCCGATAGCTAAGTGGTCAGCGTGACGGATTACCGTCTTATGGGCCCGGGTTCTATTCCAGGCTGGGTCGGAGATTTTCTCCGCTCACGGACTGGGTGTTGCGTTGTCTTCATCATCATTTCATCCCCATTCGGTGCACAGGTCGCCAATGTGGGGTCGAATGTAACAAGACCTGCACCAAGGCGTCTAGACCCATCCCTCATTCCATTTCCATTTCAACTGCTTTTCCGTCGAAAGCTAGAAACCCCTGTGGTATTTTATCCAATGATTTCCCTTGCTGCACGTAACTTTTAATAGAGAGAATTGTGTAGGTCTGGTCGATCTCCGCCTTCGAACATCGACACCTGCCACCCTTACACAAGCGCCTCACCCAGCACCTGTCGTGAGAGCAATGATGTGGTGATGTAACTTCGAAGGGAATGTTACAGTCAGTGTATCAGAAGTCTAAGTGAATTGCACCATACGTGGCATGAGTGTTCATTGTCCATCATCAGCCTGGGTAACTTCCATAACGCTACAGTTAATTCCGGTAAAGATGACTTATCTTATAAATAGTTAATTTTCATCGCGTGTTTGAGAAATTTTGGTCGAAAAATCTCATAGGCACGGTGGTGGGGCGGGGGGGGGGGGCGAGGGGGAGGGGTAACGCCATCGTAGTTTACCTTGGAGTGGATGAGTTCCGACAACGTTCGATTTCGTAAGGTTTTTTTTTTTTTTTTTAGCAGCAAGGAAGTGTCAGAATTGAGACTGCTAAGCTGCATGTACCTTGGGGTACTTTGTGCCTATATTCGATGGAAGACAATGAAATCTGCCTTCCAGTCAGTGACAACTAGGGCATTTTGGAGGAATATCTCCTCAGAACGTCTAACAAAAAAATAAATGACCCCAATATTCGAAGCGGTTCCGAAAAACTGATTCATTTCCTGCCACTATGTTTCATTTCTGAAAGTACATTTCCGGATGAAGCTATGAAGCCTACCAGCTTGTGTTATCACGTCTGATCAGTATCTGCGTCCAGGTTGATGCCGTGTTTCTTGACTTCAGTAGGGCATTTGATGTACATTGAAGCGACAAAGAAACTGGTGTAGGCATGAGTATTCCAATACAGGGATGTGTAAACAGGCAGAATAGCGCGCTGCAGTCGGCAACGACTGTATAAGACGGGAGCCTGGCCAATTCCAGCAGGAATATGCAACACCCGACACATCCAGAATTTCTACAGAGTGGCTCCATGAATACTCTTCTGAGTTTAAACACCTCCGCTGGCCACCAAACACCCCACATATGAACGCTATTGAGCATATCTGGGTTGCCTTGCAATGTGCTGTTCAGTAGAGATCTCCACCCCCGCGTTCTCTTAAGAATTTATGGACGGCCCTGCAGGATTCACGGTGTCAATTCCCTCCAGCATTAGTTTGTACTTTAGTCGAGTCCATGCCGCGTCGTGTTGTGGCACTTCTGCGTGCTTGCGGGGCCCTACACGATATTAGGCAGGTGTACCAGCTTCTTTGGCTCTTCAGTGTAGTTCCGCTCTCTCGTTTAGTGAAAATGATGCAAGCTTAATGAGTATCGGACCAGATTTATTGCCTGGATTGAGGACCTCCTTGCAGATAGACATATGGTTCAAATGGCTCTGAGCACTATAGGACTTAAAATCTGAGGTCATGAGTCCTCTTGCACTTAGAACTACTTAAACCTAACCAACCTAAGGACATCACACACAGCCATGCCCGAGGCAGGATTCGAACCTGCGACGGTAGCAGCCGCGCGGTTCCAGACTGAAGCGCCTAGAACCGCTCGGCCACAGCGGCCAGCGCAAATAGACAAACACGTTGCTCTTAACGGCACGTAATCGACAGATGCAAAGGTAATTTCAGTAGTATCCCAAGAAAGTGAGATACGAACTTTACTGTTTACGATTACAGAGTGTTCCAGGAGGAATTTTCATTATTTAAAGATTTGACGTGAACGATTATTCGAAGTAAAATATACTAACAAAATTGGGCGCTAAAATGCATACCTTATTAGTTATGAACACTATTTCATCTTCGCTGCTATGAAACACTTCTCTTGCACCCACAGCTTTTAAAGTATACGTTTTAGACTTCACGTTTACTACCTTTTTAACTTGGAATGATCGTTCGTGTCATATGCCAGAGCAAAATGCCCTCCTTCTGGGACACTCTGTATAATTAAGACTGTTCGCAGATGATGAAACTGTCTTTAAGACGGTAGCACCGCCAGAATATTTCAGCGAACCGCAGAAAGACTGGAGATGGTTGATGACTCGTGTTATGATTAGCAGTTGACTCTAAAAGTAAATGTAACGTGTTGCGCATTAACAGGCGAAGGAATCTACTGAAGGAGTACACTATTGATGACAAATCACTTGAAACAATAACTACGGTAAAATGCCTACGAGTCACCGCCCGGAACAAACTGAAGTCATATAAGACAAATTGCAGGAAAAGCAGATGCTAGGCTGAGATTCAAAGCAAGAATCTGAAGAAAATATAATTCATCCACGAAAGAAGTGGCTTTTCGGCTTGACTCTGGAGTACCGCTCATCAGGCTGGGACCCTTAGCATGTCCAAATAATAGTAAAGATTGACAACATCCAACGAAAGGCAGGCGCGTTTTGTTGGCTCGAGAGCGTTACGGACATACGCAGTAAACTCCGGTGGCAGGTTCCACGATGAGGCGTTGCACGACACGGAGAAGTTTACAATCGAAATTCCGAGATAGTACTTCCCAGTAAGATTCAGAAAACATTACGTCCTCCCACATATGTCTAGCGAAACAATCTCAGAAAATTAAACGAGAAAATCTAAGTAACTAATATGGGGCGAGGGGTTTGCTGACAATCCTCCACATTCGCTATTCGCTAATGGAACAAGCAAGGGAGCAATAAATAGTGGTACCGTGCAAGAAGCACCCTTCGCAAACACACTGTAAGGCGACTTTCTCTTCCATACTTTGGGAGGAGACAGAATGGACCAAAACAAGGACAAAATGTCCGTTAAACATAGGCTCTAAAATGGATACCTTAAGAGCCATGAGTACTTTTTCATGTTCGCTACTGTCAAGCACATCCTCTGCTAAACACATGTTCATAGCTCTTAAGGTATGCATTTTAGAGACCATGTGAAACATAATTTTTTCTTGTTTTGATCCACACCACCCCTTCCCAAAATACGGAAGGCAAAGAGCTTTTAGAAGACGACGTCCCCACTGTCGAAACGATCAGAATTATTTTAGGTAACTTTCTGTTGGGTCGTTTCCGGGACCAGCGTTCCTTACCTCGAATTAATATATTTACCCTCCATCATTCCTGAAACTTGATAACATTATCACGGAATCACCCATCATATGAATTGTGTTGCTGTTTTTTGTTACTAAGTTGTAATATCATATCCAGTACCCTTGCAAAAGTGATCCACGGTCAACAACAGCAACTAATTTCAAAGGTACCTTATTGACAAACGGGACACATCACCTCACGTGGTTTGTCACACAAATATCATATTGCGGCTCAATAGTCCAAATGGCCGTTTCACCTGCTTGGGTCCATATTAGTTGCTATTTCCTACCAAGTGCGGTGGGCAGCGGTGCACATGGGTTGCATTGCGAGCTGCACCCCGTAGCGAGGAGTTGCTGTGGTTGCTCATCAGGTTTTTGTTCTGCACTTATTTGGTGAGTTACATCCTGTAGTCACCTTACCACTGTTACAATCTACGACAGTACTCTACAATCACTATGAAAGAAAACTGTGATAGCTGTTCCTCTCTAAATCGAGATAGATCCTCAGAAGTTCATTTCTGAACGATCTCTGAAACAGTGTGATCCAGCAGTGAGAAGTCTTCCATCTGAGCGCGATCAAAAGCGTTGGTATCACATGGCTTTCCCAATCTGCCCTCATCTGACAGGTTACGAGGCACTACCTGAGAGTCTATGCACCTTTCTTTCAATTCCGTTATCATCCGTAATAAGAACACTGGACACACACACACACACACACGCATGCTGATGCCACAGATTTAAGAAGGTGTAATTCAGCACAGAAGCTACCATTCAGTAAATTAGGTTTCCAGAAGCTGGGTGTGGCGTGAACACGACGTCTTGTTTATCATGTGCTCCGTGAGGATGCAGTTTAGACTGATGATGAATTTATCGTCCCAGATCATGTCAAATGATGGGCTACGCTCATGAAGCGAACAGGCTACTTGAAAAATCAACTGCCGCGCACATCGGGAAACGTTACATGGTAAGTTCCTGAACTTTTTTATGGTTGGAGGAACCAGTAAGTCCAATTGAATAATTTACTATAATGGCTGCTGTAG
This sequence comes from Schistocerca gregaria, assembly GCF_023897955.1. NCBI lineage: Eukaryota > Metazoa > Arthropoda > Insecta > Orthoptera > Acrididae > Schistocerca > Schistocerca gregaria. The sequence continues at coordinate 340,269,932 of NC_064927.1, read as the reverse complement.
TCTCTGAACTGGCAAAATAATGTTATTTAAATAGAGCGTGACACCTAAGTGTCGAGGTTATAAAACATTTTGGGAATGTCCTATTTTATTTGTGTAAATTCAATGTTAAGAAAATGGTTGTTAGGGTCACCAGCAGCATGATGGTGGACAATTACGGTTGAGATGATGCCCAGACACGAAGGCCACGAATTATGCTTTAAATGTGATTCAAAAACTTTAAAATTTCTCGGTGGGTGAGCTCTAACGAGTTAATTCGATAGCGATACCAAAGCGAGTTGTTACGAGAAAAATCCTCTTTGAAGCAACAATTAGATTCCAGAAAAACGTATATACCAGTGCTTGAAGAGTGTAGATCAAACTCTTATCATAATTGTTCTGACTGGTTTGATTCGGCCCGGCACGAATTCCTCTCCTGTGCCAACCTCCATCTCAGAGTAGCACCTACAACCCACGTCCTCAATTATTTACTGGATGTATTCCAATCTTTCTCTTCCTATACAGTTTCTGCCGTCTACAGCTCCCTCTAGTACCGTGGAAGTAATTCCCTGATGTCTTAACAGATGTCTTATCCTGTCGCTTCTCCTTGTCAGTGTTTCCCATTTACTCGTTTCCTCTCAGATTCAGTGCAGAACCTCTTCATTCCGTACCCTGTCAATCCACCTAATTTTCAACATTCGTCTGTGGCACCACATCTCACATGTTTCTCTTCCGTTCCGGTTTCCCCACAGTCCGTGTTTCAGTGCCATACAATACTGTGCTCCAAACGTACATTCTCAGAAATAGCTTCGTCAAATTAAGGCCTGTGTTTGACGCTAGTAGTCTTCTGGGCAGGATTGCCCTTTTTGCCAGTGCTAGTCTGCTTTTGATGTCCTCCTCACTCCGTCCGTCATTTGTTAAGTTACTAAGACTAAAAAAGCCGGCCGCGGTGGCAGAGCGGTTCTAGGCGCTTCAGTCCGGAACCGCGCTGATATGGCCTCAGGTTCGAATCCTGCCTCGGGCATGGATGTGTGTGACGTCCTTAGGTTAGTTAGGTTTAAGTAGTTCCTAATCTAGGGGACTGACGATCTCAAGTGTTAAGTCCCATAGTGCTTAGAGCCATTTGAACCTTTGTAAGACCAAAAATATATAAACCGGGAATCAACTACTCTTCCCTCAGTGTATCGCGATTTCGAAAGTAGTGGGGTGTGCATTGAAAATATGGTCTTACTGTGGCTGCCATTGAGATGGTTGCTGACATATCAGGCTGTGCCGTATTGTGTCGGTTGCTAAGACTCGCTGGTTGAACTGATGTGATGAGATTGTGAGTCGTGGATCTTATCCTGATTAATCCCTACAGATGCGCGTTGGCTCAGAATGAAACTTTGAAGTCTTGGCGGAGGACTGAAGTCAAGGAAAACTCATAACACCGCAGAATCTAGAGTAACCTCACCAAGTATGAATTCTGATCAGGCTATCCACACGAATCCGAATACGGCTCTGAAGGTGTCTCAATTTTTAGTAGCCTTCCCTAGCTCTAGGAAAGGCACCTGGCACAATACTTTCCAGCTAAGCCAAGAAAAGACCCAAGGGCTCTTCCAGTCAGGGATCGGGAAGTCCATTCCCTAGCTTCCACCATAAAATGAAATGTATCTGTTGTGTCATCGCCAATGGACGGAGCAGGAGCTGGCACGCTGATATAGTTTCCGACAGGCGCCACGGGCGGCGCTTTGAAGTTCGCCGCTAGCCACAAGCGCGGTCCAATCTGCAATCTCCGCGCCGCCGCCAATGAGAGGGACTTCCGCGTTGTGATAAACGACGTCCACGGGCAGCAACGGATGGATCGTGTTCGGCGTTGTAGTACGACAGTTCTATTACGGGAAGGGTTGATGTCCGTAGCTACAGTTCGGAGTGATCAGCTTGCGGATCTTCGTCTACAAGCAGAGTCACGTACAGCAGGGAGAATTGTTTACTGCAGTGATTGACAGCGTGGGGCCCAGGACGGACACAGTCTTGTTGACATTGTACTCAGCAAAACTCACCTTGACAGGCCACTGATTAGTTGTATCTGTCCGCAAGCACATCCAACGAGTTGCTGTTCAACTTAACTATCGCAGGGCAACAAAGTGTATACTTATGAGTCATTAAATTGTTTGCACTCTTGCAGTTCATACGTCCACCACGGAGCACCTAAACCTAAGTAATACGACGTGTGCGAGCGCTTCTTCCCAGACGACCTGTACACATCAGCATCCACCAATAAGATACGCACGTATGGAAACGGGAAATGAGTGTCAGCCTGTTCCACCTTCTAAACTTATTGGAAATTTTGTTTGGCTTTGCACATTATTCTCAAGCGAAGGGCAAAGTTAGGAAATTTGCAGACAAGAGTCTGCTGTATATTTTGTTTGAGAAAACGTGTCTGGGGACCACACGCAGCACCACAACGGCAAGCGGACAGCTGATGACTCCACCCAAAGTTTACTAACAAAACAGAGTTCTCACCCCCTTCCACCAGTGGTTTCCCGTTCTGCTACTGAGGGCAACGGTCTTCCATTCAGCCACTCATTGTTCGCGGAAGCTTAGCCAGAGGGATAATCCCCGCAAAGCCTCCTCCAAATGTCCATGCGACCCACTAGCGTTAGACTCTGCACTATGAATGTTCGGCAGCTCTTCCAGAACGTGCGAAAGTTCCTCTTGTTTTTGTCCCGGCGAAAAGAAGTTCCCTTTGTCTGCACAGTGTTGTTGGCGATGACGGGTGCCGTGTGTCTCTCACATGGAGCATGACAGTGCAGAATCTCCTTCCTCTCGTGCAAAAGTCTTTTTATTCGTTTGACGCCTGCAGACTTCATTCACACGCCAACCGTCGTAACGTTAGAGAAACACGCTTCTCTCAGAAATAGACATTTAATTCATTTTAACGTAGGAGGGTAGCCAAAGCATCAATGCACATAACAGGTGTATTAAAACAGGAAATAGATGAGAGGAGTCTCCTTATAGAACACCGTTTCTTACAGCACGTAACTAATTTATATAATAATGATTGATACGAGTTGTTTCGGTGACGTCGCTATGACTAACCATGTTAAGCAATAGTAAACAGGATTTTGTAAAATTTCAAATTACGTGAAATACTGTTAGTATGTGTTTTAACTGACAATTTTTTTCAAACGACATGAATCATTTTATTTCCGTACCTCGTACGGAAACCAGTTAAAGTTTCTGCGTTTGTTAATACATATTAAGCAATTTAAAGTCTTTTCAGGGAAACGTGGTATTCCAACTTAGGTACTTTCGCCATTAACTGAGACTGCGCAAGTTTTATAAGTGACTAAAATCGTTTTTTGTGTTGCTGGCTGAGTGGCAGTCGCTGTTGATCAGAAGTGTGTGTCATGTTACATCAGAATCAATGTTTATTGTGACTAAATGTGTATTAGAAAATCAGAGTGCTTGTGGTTTGAAGCAATCGATTAGCTATCGAGTATGCTTTTCTTTTCCGTTTGAGTACAGAAAGCGCTGCATTTATTAGAATTATGTCACGCTATATGCATATTATATGAATTGATGGCAAAATTTGTCCGAATACTACGTCTCATAAGCACAAAAATAAATACAGAAAACCACGAAGCTCCTTCACATAATAAATATTACAAGCCAATATCAGCTTCATGAGGTTACGAGTGAAAGCTTGCATCACTTCGTGAATCTGGAAACAGGATGAATGAAGATCGTGTTAGGTCGTTTTTTCGTTGTTAACTAAGTTTTAGAGGAATTGCATCTGACCAACGTTCCATGGGATGGATCTCGATTAGAAAGGGAATAATGTTTTCAATTTGAAGTAAGGCTTGCTCAGGCAATTCTATTATTAACGGTGCCTGTTTATAACCAGGAGCTAATTTCAAATGGAAACTTGAAGTGGAAAGTTTCGCTTCGTCATTCCACGCAACAATGACTCACGGAAGTATAAAACTCAACCGTGCACCTAGTTACATAAAGCCGGATGTAGGAATTCAGACATGACCTACGACGGAATTTACCAGAGACTTAATGCGACAAAAAAATGGCATGAACGAAGAAACATCACGAGCAAGATAGTTACACAATGAGAGTGCTGGAACACTTATGGGAAGCAGCTACACTGGAGAAAGAACTCCAACAAACAAAAGTGAGCTGCCTTTTGTGTTCTCTGACTGAAGTGAACACAGATTCATTAGATTAGGTTAATACTTGTTCCATAGATCATGAACACGACACTTCGTAATGATGTGGAACGTGTCAGGTTAATAAAAGATGTCTGTACAAGATATTACATTACACAGAATATTTCATGACGTGGGATTCATAGTAAGTCACTAGGGAGGGAATTAACTGGGCACAGACAATAAAATAGCTTCCGTTGGAACATTTGGAAGCTTAGGATTTCTTATCTGTAATAAAAACCCTTGAAACATTCGAAAGGCCGTTCGAATTTTTAAAACAAAAAGCACAGCTGTTACATGTCTTGTCAACGCAAGTGTCGCCGAAGTGTGTCGCTGCTGTATTTCAGTACTGCAGTTCGGCATATATTGGCGCTGCAAGCGTTGAGAGCACATGTAAACAACCCCCCCCCCCCCCCCCCACACACACACACACACACACACACACACAAACACACAAATTACATCCGTCTTAAAGGTACGAGACTGTTGAAATTTAATGTCTGTATTTTGCAGTTTGTTGTGTTCTCTCACTTTTTGGAAATATTCTGTACATGAGAAAAGCCTTTTTCTTTCTGGAATCTATTTTGTGTGATCGAGACGCGTTTCGCCTCTTACTTACTGGCATCTGCTGTGGAATATAGAATACAGTTTCCTATTCATATGCGATATTTGTAGATTATAACACAGTTAAACGTCTTACTTTTTTGTTTACGTAAACAAGAAATTAATTTAGCTGTTCGAGTTTTTGGTTGGCATCTGCGTTTCCTCTCATTTAGTCACATGCTGCACATCAGCACATTTTCACGCTGCTAACTATTTTCTTCATAATTTTCGTCTTCTTTGCGCTAATTGCTGTGGAACACAAATGTCTCTTCATAAAAGCAACACTCCCACTTTCTAAACCCTGATAAGGATTCCGATAGCTTGTGCTACTGAAATACTGAGCCACCAACCTATTTATCGTCAAATGCGTACGCTTCCGTGGTCGGTGTCATGATTAAAATTCTTCTGTGTGTTGTACAGCGTAGTTGTGTAAAATACTTTACTTACAAACTATAATACCGAAGTTTCGGCCATATTATAACGGCCTTCCTTAAGATAAGATTGGATTGGTTTTGGAGGAGGAAAGGTGGCTCCAGTTATTGCAGACGATCGGTACCAATACGTCATATTTGTGAAACTTTATTGGCCCTATACTATGATAGGGTAACCACGACGAAATGAAAAGGGTAGGAAAGAAACTATTCGTGGACAACCCAGGTTGTCAGTGATGGGCGACAGTCTAAAAACAGCTCTTGGCTGCTGGCAGGCATGTTTTCTTCGTGGTATGGGCGCAGATGCACTGACAGTTACTCTATAGCTCTTACTTAGACTGTAGTGTGTGTGCACCACCGTGACTGTAGACAACCTATTATGTTCCAGGAAGCCCGTGTGCTGGCGCAAGAGTCGTAGACACGTGAGCACGAAATAAGTGAGGCGATTGAAGTTATTAAAGAGCCTGATATCAGTACAGAGAATGGTTACAAACTTCCGGCGTCCTGGCTATCCCAGTCAAAGGTGCCGCAGGGCAGAACACTCACCGGCCACAGGCGCGAAAGCCAATTAAAACAGAACTGTCAATCTGTATCCGCCCATACAAGCAAGAAACCACGCCCATCAGAAACGAAGTGCCTATTTACAGACTGTCGCCAATCACTGACAAGCCGGATAGTCCAACAGCATCTTTCCTAACCCTTTCCTCTCATCACGACTAGCCTATTATATTCTAGGAATGAACGGTCTAATGAGTAAAAGTGCGGATTGAGTGTAGTTAGATGTAGGAGACATGAGAACTGCGAAAACTTAACATCGAAACTGTTGATCACGAATTAGGTGAAGTTGAGGAATTATGCCACCTACGCAGCAAAATCGCCTATGACGGGCGAAGCAACGAGGATATAAAAATCAGACTAGCATAGGCAAGAGTGCATTCCTGGCTAAGAGAAGTCTACTAATATGAAACGTAGATTTTAATTTGAGGAAGAAATTTCCGACAACGTTTGTTTGGAGCCCAGCATTGTATAGTAGTGCTTCATTGACAGTAGGAAAATCGGGACAGAAGGGAAGTGAAGGATTTGAGAGGTGGTTCTACAGAAAAATCAGGCTGAATTTCTCAAATCACTTTGAATTGAAAGTACTAGTCGCTTTACAATGACTCGTACACGCATTCTGTTACACATCCTCCGTTTCTTTCGAACAGCAGATGTTACTTGTCATTTAAAAGTTCGAAACAACTACACTCACGGCACGAAGAACATCTCATGAATGCAATATTCGCGCAAATACGAGTACATCATTTCCTTCCAAGAAACGGCGGAAAACCAGATTTGTTTACTTTTAAAAATACTTATTTTGAGGGCATTAATTTTCATGTATAACACTCATACGAAATCATTGCCTGTGAAATTGGTAATGAAAAACTGATAATGAATTATGCTATGTTTCGTTATTGCATTCATGTGGTTGTGCAATTCCCGGTGGATTTCCAGGAGCTGACTGCAGTACTGAAGCTCAGAAATAAAATTTTAACTTCAGGATAAAAATAAACGCCACAAGGATAGCACACAGGTGTGCAGGTTGGTGGAGTTACCTTTACCATGCAAGTCGCTTGACCCACGTCATCTATAACCATGCCACCACGCATCGAAGTAATCGAATACCAGACAAAACGATTTATCAGAAACTTATGGTTTGACAATGTTTAAGACATATCTTCATTACTCAATGTACCGTCTTTGGGTCAAGTCAAAAATTTTTTTTTGACGAGTCAGTTAAACGGCTGACGTCTTCTATACCGCGAGGACCAAGTTAATCATTAGTTTCGTGTAAGCACAGGAAAAATTTAGACAATTTTCCAAACACTGATGATGATGCTGGTGGTTTGGGAGCGCTAATCATCGTCATCATCAGCGTCCGTAGAAGTTCTAATCTTCTCGTTTTCAGTCTCGCCACTACCAGAATGATGAGGAGGACAACACAAACACCCAGTCATGGGCGCAGAAAATCCCCTAACCGGCCGAGAATCGAACCCGGGATCCCATGATCCAGAGGCAGCAACGCTAGCCACTAGATTACGAGATGCTGACTGCAAACGCTTTGATGGAATACAGCGTCGTGTACGAATGCGTGATTATTTGGGTGTTTATAAAATCCCTTTACAAATTTAGAATTTTATTTCAACGGCAGTTGTTGAAATATTTTAAGAAAATTTCCTTTACAGTAATCACTGTTTACTAAAATTTTATACACACTAAAATTGTGTGTTTCAGATACTCAGTTGATGAGGGAACTGAACTATAAAATGGCAAATCCTGAGGAGAAGGCACAATGTGTGTCCTGGTTTATTGAGACAAAATCACATGTTCAGGCTCAACGAAACTCCAGAACGAGGTATGGTAGAGATACACCATCGCTCCCTTCAATGCATGTATTGGCACAAAAGATTTATGGAGACAGGGACATTGTAGAATAGAGGGAGGAGCGGACGACCAAGAACATCAGAGGAAAACATCGATCGCGCTTTAAACATCTTCACTCGTTCACCTACGAAGTTCATCAGCACTGCTGCCATACAGTTTCAACTACCACGTTGAACTGTGCATAAGGTCCTCCACAAGAACTTACAGTTGTACGCTTAAAAAGTGCAACTGTTACAGACACTTGAGCCAAATGACACGCTAAACCGGACAGAGTTTGCACTCAACATGCTGGAACGCCTTTCGGAGGATGAAGCACTCCTCAAGCGAATTTGTTTCAGTGACGAGGTGACTATCCATGTTTCCTGTACATTAAACAGACACAATGCGAGAATCTGGGGATCAGACCACCCCCATGTGACAAGGGAGCTTCATCGGGATAGTCCAGAAGTGAATGTATGGTGTGGAATCATGTGCAACCGAATGATTGGTCCATTTTTCTTCAACGAGTCAACAATTACTGCAGATATTTACCTCGACCTTCTGACCGAATGTAGCACCACAATTGATTGACTTACAGCAACTATTATTTTCCAGCAAGATGGTGCACTACCACATTGGGGACTGCATGTCCGTCAGTTCTTCAATGAAACATTTCCCAGCAGATGGATTGGGAAGGATGATCAAATTTCTTTGGTCACCGCGTTTGCCAGATATCACTCCCTTGGAATTTTTTTATGGGAGTATGCAAAAGATATCTTGTATGAAACACAGATACGGGACATTGCTGACTTTAAGCAAAGTATTCGTAATGCCATTGCCACCATTGATGACGCTATGATACTGCAGACATGGCAAGAAATCGAGTACCGTCTTGGTGTGCTTCGCCCAACTAAAGGCACTTATATAGAGGTCTATTAAACACTGTCAGAAAAACTTTTATAAACACTGTTTACAATAAAAGAAATGTTGTTAAATATTTCAACAACTGCCGTTGTAATAAAATTTTTAGTTGTGAAGGGACATCCAGTACATATGTACTCGTTATTCTCCTTTACGCGATAACGTGCGTGGAATGCTCATCTTCGCAGCACTCTTACTGGGAATTGTTTGCATTCAAGGAGACTTCCATAGTTATGTAAGTCGTCCGAGAAATTTATCTGCACTGTGTTGTTATAATTCGTTACTGATTTACTTATCTTAATAACTCACCTATTACTGGCTATTCCGAAATAGAAAAGAATGCATTTGGAAATCGAACACAGGTTCTTCGCTCCCCAGCTAGATGGTTTGGTCTCTATTCCAGCGGCGCTTTCGTCGCTGAGAGTGTTTACCTTGTGGGTAAATAAGAGTCAGTGAAAAAAGTTTCTTTGCTCGATTTGTAGGAAATATACCAGGTGTTTGAACAAAATTGTGTGACAGATTTTTTATCTACCGAATATTTTTTTCTTTTTTTTTTACAAACAATAATATTGTCCCCTTCAAAGTAATTCCTTACGGCAGCTGTGCACTGGCAGAGCCTTCGTTCTCTCTGTTGGCAGAAGCCCCGAAAGGCTTCGACTGGTAGGGCCTTTCTATGCCTTAAGATATTTTTCAATTTCGGGGAAAGGAAACAGTCACAAGGACTCATATCAAGTAATTGGGGGGCAGTGGAACAACAGGAATGCTTCTTGACAAAAAAATTCCGTGATGGAAATGGCTGTGTGACATGGGGCGTTCTCATGATGCACCGTCCCCTTGTCTGCAATGCCTGGTATCACTTGATTCACCTTTAACCTGAGCCTTTCAAGTTCATCTTTGTAAAACACTTGCTTGACAGATTGTCCTAGAGGAACAAATTACTTCTGCAAGATACCCCTACGTCAAAAAAGCAAATCAGCATTGTTTCGATCTTTGATTTTCTCATTCGAGCTTTTTGCGGCCGAGGAAATGTCTCAGCGAGCCATTCCTTAATTTGTTGTTTTGTTTCAGCATCTTACTCAAACATCCAGGATTCATCACCCGTGATCACACGACTGAACCATTCGTGGTAACTGGAAATCCTCTCAAAATCAATGCACACGTTTCTTCGATTTTTCTTCCATTCAGTTGCGAGGTTTTTCGGCACCATTTTGTCATACACCTTTCGCATGTGCAAAACTTCGGTCAAAATTTGATGTACGTTGGAGTGTTCAGGTTAAACAGGTTAGCCACCATCCTTGTTGTTAAACGTGGATCTCTTTTCTAAAGAGCATGGACAGATTCGACGTTTTCGCCTGTTTTTAAGTTGAAGATCTCCCTGAACGAGGTTCAATTTAAAGATATTCTTGGCTTTCCAAAAACTGCGTGTGTCAGCGAAAAACTTATGCTCTCGATAAGTAATGTTATCCACAGGCCTGTTTCAACTTTTCAAAAGTCACACTCGCAGACTCGCGAAGTTCGAGACAAAACTTGATGGCAAAACGTTGCTCTAAATTCCTTTGCTGTATTTACGTAACACACAGCTTCACTGTTGGCGTTCTTAAAAGTCACTTCATAGTTGTACAGAACTAAAAACTCTGAGCATCTGAAGGGGATGAACACACTGGGCAACACAAACGGAACACAGCGTTGGCCAGCCGCTGTGGCCGAGCGGTTTAGGCTCTTCAGTCCGGAATTGCGCTGCTGCTACGGTCGCAGGTTAGAATCGTGCCTCGGGAATTGATGTGTGTGGTGTCCTTAGGTTAATTTGGTTTAAGTAGTTCTAAGTTCTAGGGGACTGATGACATCAGATGTTGTCCCATAGTGCTCAGAGCCATTTGAACACAGCGCTGCCAGTTCGCTCGCATTGTAGCGAATCTCAATTTTTGTCTCCCGCATCTCGCATATGTTGAAAGACGCTTAAATTCCTGTTATCAGTTTTGAGTCTATTGTGCTTATGATCTTAAGCCACGCTTTCTTTAAGAACGGTAAGGTGTTGAGGGTGCAGCCAGCAGCAGGTGGTGGCACATGTCGGCACTAATGACGTGTGTCACTTTGGATCTGAGGAAATTCTCTCTGGATTCCAGCGGCTATCTGATTTGGTGAAGGCTGCATGTCTTTCTTAAGAGATGAAGGCAGAGCTCACCATCTGCAGCATCGTCGACAGAACCGACCGCGGACCTTTGGTGCAGAGCCGGGTGGAGGGTCTGAATCAGAGGCTCAGACGGTTTTGCGACCGTGTTGGCTGCAGATTCCTTGACTTGCGCCATAGGGTGGTGGGGTTTCGGGTTCCGCTGAATAGGTCAGGAGTTCACTACACTCAGCTGGCGGCTACACGGGTAGCGGAGGCTGTGTGGCGTGGACTGGGCGGTTTTTTAGGTTAGAAGGCCTCGGGAAAGTGCGGGATGGGCTGCAATGTCAAAGGGTGCTTGGCAATTACAGGACGTCCTTGGATCAAGGAACAGTCTGAATTATAGTTGTAAATTGTTGTAGTTGCGCTGGAAAAGTCCCTGAGCTTCAGGCGCTAATAGAAAGCACGGAAGCTGATATCATTATAGGTACAGAAAACTGGCTAAAGCCTGAAATAAGTTCTGGAGAAATTTTTACGAAGTCTCAGACGGTGTTCAGGAAAGATAGATTAGGCAGAATTGGTGGTGGAGTGTTTGTGTCTGTCAGTAGTGGTTTATCTTGTAGTGAAGTCGAAGTAGATACTCTGTGCGAATTGGTGTGGGTGGAGGTTATACTTAACAGCCGAATTAAGTTAATAATTCGCTCCTTCTACCGACCCCCAGACTCCGATGATACAGTTGCGGAACAGTTCAGAGAAAGTTTGAGTCTCGTAACAAATAAATACCCCACTCATACGGTTGTAGTTGGTGGGGAATTCAACCTTCCCTCGGTATTTTGGCAAAAATACTTGTTCAAAACAGGTGGTAGGCAGAAAACATCTTCCGGGATTGTCCTAAATGCTTTATCCGAAAATTATTTCGAGCAGTTAGTCCACGAACCCACGCGAATTGTAAATGGTTGCGAAAACACACTTGACCTCTTAGCCACAAACAATCCAGAGCTGATAGAAAGCATCATGACTGATACAGGGATTAGTGATCACAAGGTCGTTGTAGCTAGGCTCAATACCATTTCTTCCAAATCCATCAGAAACAAACGCAAAATAATTTTATTTAAAAAAGCGGATAAAGTGTCACTAGAAGCCTTCCTAAGAGACAATCTCCATTCCTTCCTAACTGACTACGCTAATGTAGACGAGATGTGGCTCAAATTCAAAGTTATAGTAACAACAGGAATTGGGAGATTCATACCTCATGAATTGGTGAGAGATGGAACGGATCCCCCGTGGTACACAAAAAAGGTCCGAACGCTGTTGCAGAGGAAACGGAAAAAGCATGCGAAGTTACGAAAACGCGAAATCCCGAAGATTGGCTAAAATTTACAGACGCGCGAAATTTGGCACGGACTTCAATGCGAGATGCCTTTAATAGGTTTCACAACGAAACATTGTCTCGAAATTTGGTAGAAAATCCGAAGAAATTCTCGTCGTATGTAAAGTGCACAAGCTGCAAGACGCAGTCAATACCTTCGGTGCGCAGTGCCGATGGTACTGTTACCGACGACTGTGCCGCTAAAGCGGAGTTATTGAACGCAGTTTTCCGAAATTCCTTCACCAGGGAAGACGAATGAAACATTCCAGAATTTGAAACACGAACAGCTGCTAGCACGAGTTTCTTAGAAGTCGATACCTTAGGGGTTGCGAAGCAACTCAAATCGCTTGATACGGGCAAGTCTTCAGGTCCAGATTGTATACCGATTAGTTTCCTTTCAGATTACGCTGATACTATAGCTCCCTACTTAGCACTCATATACAACCGCTCGCTCACCGATAGATCTGTACCTACAGATTGGAAAATTGCGCAGGTCGCACTAGTGTTCAAGAAGGGTAGTAGGAGTAATCCATTTAACTACAGACCTATATCATTGACGTCGGTTTGCAGTAGGGTTTTGGAGCATATACTGTATTCAAACATTATGAATCACCTCTAAGGGAACGATCTATTGACACGTAATCAGCTTGGCTTCAGAAAACATCGCTCTTGTGCAACGCAGCTAGCTCTTTATTCGCACGAAGTAATGGCCGCTATCGACAGGGGATCTCAAGTTGATTCCGTATTTCTAGATTTCCGGAATGCTTTTGACATCGTTCCTCACAAGCGACTTCTAATCAAGCTGCGGACGTATGGGGTATCGTCTCAGTTGTGCGACTGGATTCGTGATTTCCTGTCAGGAAGGTCGCAGTTCGTAGTAATAGACGGCAAATCATCGAGTAAAACTGAAGTGATACCAGGTGTTCCCCAGGGAAGCGACCTGGGACCTCTGCTGTTCCTGATCTATGTAAATGATCTGGGTGACAATCTGAGCAGTTTTCTTAGATTGTTCGCAGATGATGCTGTAATTTACCGTCTAGCAAGGTCATCCGAAGACCAGTATCAGTTGCAAAGCGATTTAGAAAAGATTGCTGTATGGTGTGTCAGGTGGCAGTTGACGATAAATAACGAAAAGTGTGAGGTGATCCACATGAGTTCCAAAAGAAATCCGTTGGAATTCGATTACTCGATAAATAGTACAATTCTCAAGGCTGTCAATTCAACTAAGTACCTGGGTGTTAAAATTACGAACAACTTCAGTTGGAAGGGCCACATAGATAATATTGTGGGGAAGGTGAGCCAAAGGTTGCGTTTCATTGGCAGGACACTTAGAAGATGTAACAAGTCCACTAAAGAGACAGCTTACACTACACTCGTTCGTCCTCTGTTAGAATATTGCTGCGCAGTGTGGGATCCTTACCAGGTGGGATTGATGGAGGACATCGAAAGGGTGCAAAAAAGGGCAGCTCGTTTTGTATTAGCACGTTATAGGGGAGCGAGTGTGGCAGATATGATACACGAGTTGGGATGGAAGTCATTACAGCATAGACGTTTTTCGTCGCGGCGAGACCTTTTTACGAAATTTCAGTCACCAACTTTCTCTTCCGAATGCGAAAATATTTTGTTGAGCCCAACCTACATAGGTAGGAATGATCATCAAAATAAAATAAGAGAAATCAGAGCTCGAACAGAAAGGTTTAGGTGTTCGTTTTTCCCGCGCGCTGTTCGGGAGTGGAATAGTAGAGAGGTAGTATGATTGTGGTTCGATGAACCCTCTGCCAAGGACTTAAATGTGAATTGCAGAGTAGTCATGTAGATGTAGATGTAGAACATCTTAGATGATTGCGTTTTCAGTTTTCACAATGAACCTGCCAAATGTGAGCAGAATATGGCCCTGTCTGAAGTCTTCCCTAGTCAGATGCAGTTACCACTCACTCACGGAGGTCGACATAATAAAATGTGCCAGTGATAGTACGCTTTCCGGTGTGAAAGCGTTTTTGTTTATTTTCTGCACGATTCAGAATGATGTAGGTTACAGCAGGTACTGGGAGACGAAGAAGCTTGCACAGGATAGTGTAGCACGGAGAGCTGCTTTAAACCAGTCTCTGGACTGAAGACAACAACAACAACAACAACATTTCCATGACCGACGCAGTTGTCTTCCTTAGGTGTTGAGAACTGCAAGGTCACATCAGTAATGCGCTACGAACTGTGACGGGGAACAGCCAATATCTTTAGTTTTCTTTTAAACAGGCAGTCCTATGTTCTGTAGGTGAGAGACGAGTTCAGTCCGGGAATTACCCAATGGCTTTCTGAACAATGTACTAATGTAAATTGCGTACAACCCGTTTTTGTAATAACGAGTACTAAATGTGCGAGCTATGTGCTTTTGTATGATTGTAACTGGTGCTGTTTGACTGTAGGCGGTCTGAGTATGCAAAGGAAAGGATGGGAAGAGACAAACTCACAGCTTGCTCGTTTGGAAAACTTAGAATAGAGGCCTAAACAAATGCCATGCATGAGAAAGAGAGCCATGGAGCTCAGACATGATGAACAGGTTTGGGCTTCAAAGTAGGACTCTAAACGATAGTTCGTTTCTTTATCAGTGTAGAAGACTAAAAAAGATGGGAAAAGAACGAGACGCTCAACTGCCTTAGAAACTGGCAGGAGAGCCTTACGTAAAACGCACGGGTCGAATAAGCCCCTGGGAATTACGGGCGATCGGGACACCCCCGTGTCGCAGTGACTTACGCTAGTCGCTGCACTTCCTAGATCGATACACTGCTTTCTCCTGCGGCAGTAGCAGCCGTCTGCTTGCTCTGAGGTGGGCTTCTCACTGCGGCAGTCAACAAGGTGCAGACCCTGCGGACTGAGGGACTGCCGCGGTTAGTGGACTACCTCGTTCTTTGAATAACCGAAATAACATAAACCGATAAAGAAGTAAGTCGGTAACTCACAAGCTGAACTAGGCCAGTCCTATTGTGGAATGGCCTTGCCTGACAAGTAGCCCTTCCAGCCAGTTATTAAGGAGAGATGACAAGCGAAAATCAGAGCAATTGCTTGGAAAAGGGGCTAGGACCAGTTGGGGGTGTAAAAGCTAACTTCTCACAGCAGATTTCCATGAGGTGGTGCCCACTGTCCGTAAAAATTTGAAAAATGTCACGTTTATCGCCTCGAACTGCTGATAAAATTATTTAACAACCAGTTTCGGTCGACATACCATCAGGTTCTTAAAAGCATTTACAGCATCATTTTAGGCAAAAATAAGACCATGAATTTGTAGCATCTTAATATAAGTAACATCCTCTACATATAAAGTCTGACTATATATTATAGTGGCGTAGTGTGTGAAGCGCTGATATTTTTGTCTGTGTTCCATTAATATATTCCCACGCATCAATGGCTTAGTTGTTTCTTCTGTGTCTAACAATTTTCTCACAAACACCTCACATAATTTACTACATTACATTTTCTGCACAGTGTTAACTACGTCACTATGTGGACTATGGCTGTCGGTATTGGCTAACCATTTTGCGCCCACTTCTCTACACTTCAAAACCAGACCTGCTGCCCAGGGGAAAACAAGCATTAGTGACTTGTCTTGCCTCACGTACTTGGAAGTACTAACCAACCTAAAAACATATAATTCTAATAGCTATAACTATTAGCCAGTAAACGAAATAGTGAAGTAATACTGTTCAGTGCACTGTTCTCAGTTACCAACAAAAATATTTGCACTGATACCCATTACAGTCTGGATCCTGAAAATATAGTTTATATTACCATGTGACAACAGGGACAAATTCATTGTTTTGTTGTCAGAAGTCAATGATTTATATTTTACTAATGGTGATGCTACAAATGCTTAAAGAGCCTGATGTAGACCGAAACTGGTTGTTAAATAAACAATTTTATTAGCAGTCCGAGGCGGAAATCATGAATTTTCCAAATTCTCACTGACAGTTCCCCAGTAATACCAATGCCGCAAGTTGTCGCAAATGTGTATCTCGGAGGTCACAAGAATACACTACTGCCAGTTGTATATCTAATGACTCAACCCGGGGCTGTTTAATGATTTAATGTCGTTAAGTACCAATATGTTTGAGGTGACTCATCCCTCTACAAGCACATTTAAGAGGATGTGAGGATATATCTAACGTGATGGTCAGAGCCGGTTACTGTACTGTCAATGATCAATAAAATATCAGTCATGCTAAACATCAAATAGTCACCCATATATCTATTTAGCGTGCGTTAATTATGGTGAAATGTAATGTCGCAGAATTAGTATTTATACTTGAAAGCGTTTATGCAAAGGTAGTTGTCAAACTTGACCCAAGTACTTCCTCTTTGCTATATGATCTGTTGCCGAAAATGTACAATTATATCTAGGATAATAGTAATGTGGGACTAAGTATGAAATCTAACAATAATGTAGTCTCATGGGTTCCTCGTAATTTCAAATGCAATGGTGGCTGTTGCGAACATTCTGTCCTCATGAGTACGTTCTGCCATCAGCCGGGTGCTCAGAGAACTGCAACCGCACACGACTTGCCGCATGTACATACCGTGTACGAGAGGGACTTCAAAAAATAAGTTACACATTATTAAGGCAGGACAAGTAATTTTTATTAAATGCAGCGCTACACAGCGTACACGCTGTCTGAACGTCCTCTGCGTTGGAAAATCACCCCCACCCCTCCCCCAATGTAAATCGCACGGTGCAAAATCTAAGTTTCCCGATCAGTATCACCCACATCTGTACGTCCTTGGGCAAACTGTTGACACCTTTTCATTACACCTGGACGCGAAATTGCATCTGGTCCACATATAGCCAGGATTTCATGATGAATCTGGCGCTCTGCCAACAAGAATCTTATTGTCCCACATACTTCAGTTTTGGGTGTGCTCACTCACACTGTGGCGCAGGACTCTCTCTGCCGAAAATCCACAACATGTGCTCTGTGCTAACAATGCATCACTCTTGTTGCACAACGGTCTCGGTGTGGGACGACATGATACCGTTTTCTGAAGCATCCTTGTACTTGTCTCGCACAATGGGAACTCCTGTCATTTACAAATGAAATAACACAATCTGAAAGACTTTACTGGTCTCATAACGGATATCATTTTATGTATATATATTTAAGTAGCGAGTGAAAATTTGTACCAAGGCCGGGAATCGAACCAAGGTCTCCTGCTTACTAAGCAGGTGCGCTAGCCACTAAGCCAGTTCAGCACAGCGGTTCGCACAACTGCACGGATTACCCTAGCATGTCTCAGTCCTCTGTCCAAATTTTCATGTCACTAAACTTCAAATTCCCTCTCACACACGAACAGAACTGCCAGGGTTCTCCATGTTCAGGCCGGCCGGAGAGGCCGTGCGGTTCTAGGCGCTACAGTCTGGAACCGCGTGACTGCTACGGTCGCAGGTTCGAATCCTGCCTCGGGCATGGATGTGTGTGATGTCCTTAGGTTAGTTAGGTTTAAGTGGTTCTAAGTACTAGGGGACTGATGACCACAGACTTGAAGTCCCATAGTGCTCAGAGCCATTTGAACCATCTTTTTTCTCCATGTTCTGGAATAGCACCTCAGCATTTACAAGCCAGATGATGGTGTCTACGTACATGAAGCTACTTCGACATCCAGGGATGTCTCCTGGCTGCTTCACTTTTTTTTGTCAGTTAATGGGGAGCATTTAACAGCTGTAGTGGAGTCATTATTTCGTATATCAGCGACAAGGCTGAGACACCGCAAAATGAAAATTTTCAATGAACGTGTGTTAGAGATAAGCTGCTGTTAAAGGTTTCCTCATCGATTATTCAAATATCCTTTGTATTCTTTAACACGATTTAATTTTTTGCAGGAAAGAACATGGCACACACGGCACCCCCCCCCCCCCCCCCCCCCACTCAAACAAACACACACGAAACTGCTAAGTGGTTTCATGTCTTTCTCCATAGCTCTACCTACTGGTAAGATCCAGGAAATAATTTGTTATCAGATGTCTATACTGCTCATGTGTACCTGCATGCGCGTAAGATGTGAAGCTGAAAGCAGCCATAAATTTCACCGAGACCTCATACACTCTATTTACGAACTGCTTTTTTTTAATTGACGCTGGTTCACTTTCTGCTGAGTAATCAAGACCACGCCCTAGGCGTCTCTACACTATAAAAAATTGCGTCGCTCAAATATATTTTTAGGCAGCGCTGAGTATTTTAGGGGTCTAAAATAACACTGAGTGTGCTACACATTTTCGCAAGAGCACTCCGGGATGTGTCTAGCCTTCTTTCATCTCCACCTCCTTTGAATGGAAAGGTTCGGCTGGCACCCTCTGCGGTGGCGCAGCATTTTAAGCCGCTGAACTAATCGGAGGGAGTGGAGACTCGAGTCATCTGTTCAGCCACATTTAATATTTCCTACGTAGTTTCAGTCAAACACTGCAATTGTTCCTTGCAAACATTCCTGTGGCCATTGTTCTCCACTCGGAAAATGCTTCGAAACACTGGCAGATGGTGTGCTGGACCGATACTTCAAATCGGAACTTTTGCCATGTTCAATTCTAGGTCCATCACACGGCTTAAATATGCCAAAACGTTTCAAATTGGCGATGGATCCGCTACAGACAGATTGATTCTGTGTCCTAACGCTTCACTTCGAATGTCTACAACGACATCCATCGTCATTTTTCAGTGGCGGGCTGTGGTCTACTCCACGACTTTCGTCAGTTACCAGGAACTATGAAGTTTCCGACAAGAAACCAGTCGCAGAACTGAGAAGGAAGCAGAATGTTCAAATGTGTGTGAAATCTTATGGGACTTAACTGCTAAGGTCATCAATCCCTAAGCTTACACACAATCTAAATTATCCCAAGGGCAAACACACACACACACACACACACACACACACACACACACACACACACACACACACACACACACACACAAGGGAGGACTCGAACCTCCGCCGGGACCAGCTGCACAGTCCATGACTGTAGCGCCTAGACCGCTCGGCTAAAGCCACGCGGCGAGACGGAAGCAGACAATTTGATTAGAAGTCTTTTATGTGGAGCGGTGTCAAAAGCCTTCTGTGTATCTTACCCTTGCAAATCTAACAGTTCCGGTTGTTATATTAAAGAACACGCTACTCCCAGACCAACTTTCGCTACATATCGGGAAGTTGTTCTTATCTTTGTGCTCACCGCTTAAGCTGCTCGGCCGCTTGTGTTATCAGGCGGCAACCTCTTGCTTGCGAAACGGACTGCCACAGGAAAATCCTTGAACATAATGTTATTGCTCTCTTCCGAAACCACTAACAACAATTGCTTTATGAGCAAAATAAATGCTGAGTAATCCCAGAAAAGTGGATCACCGTCACACACTGCAGTGCTGAGAAGGAGATTTTATTTCAAGGCACACAGAGATTAGGTTACCTTTTACTTGCTGTCGACGACTAAGTCATTAGTGTTAATCCAAGGAGTTCGTTGACAGATTCCAGAAAAAGAAAGAATATCGCTTCAGTGCGTCCAGTTTCATAAAGTTTAATTTGAGAGCTAATTTTTCTGTGGTTGTACAAGGTGTTTTTTCCACCGTGTACAAACTCTAGGGATTGATCGATGAGAGGTTTATGCTATAGACCATTTATTAAATCATACTTCGTTACAGAGACTGCGGTCTAATACGCGCTGTACCATGCAGCGACAGGTACAGCATGCATGGTTTCCTCCTCTGGGCGTTACATGTGCACATAGCACCTTACCTCTCGCAGTTAATGAATGACAGTTTCCAGAATGAAATTTTCACTCTGGAGCGGAGCGTGTGCAGATATGAAATTTTCTGATAGATTAAAACAATGTGTCAAACCGGAACTTGAACTCAGGACATTTGCCTTCCCCGGACAATTACTCTACCGACTGACTGAGTTATCCAAGCACGACTCACAACCCGTCCTCACAGCTTTATTTTCGCCTGTACCTAAGCTTGCTAAGCTAAGTCTCAGTAGGAGCCTTTCTTCCAGGTGTGCTAGTCTAGCAAGTTTCTCGGAAGCGCTTCCGTGAAGTTTGGAAGGTAGGAGACGAGTTATTGGTCGGAGTAACGCTGTGGGGGTGGGGGGGAGGGGGGGTGGGGAGGGCGTGAGTCTTGCTTGGGTAGGTCAATCGGCAGAACACTTGTTAGCGAGAGGCGAAGGTCCCGAGAGTTTTACTCTGTCAGGAAGTTTTAGTGACGCATCTATACTCCGCTAGCCACCAAGCGGTGTGTGGCAGAGTGCGCAATTCGCGCCAAAGTCATACCTCCCCATCTCCCACCCCCTCTGTTCCAATCGAACGAGGGAAAAAAACGGCTGTCTGAACGCCTCAGTACGACCTCTAATTTCTTCCTTGATCTTTGAATGGTGATCTTCGAGCGATTTGAAAATTTGAGGTAATACTATATGCTCTACATCCTCGGTGAAGATCGGATTTCGGAATTTAGTGAGCAGCCCCTTCCGTTTAGCGCGCCGTCTATCTGCAATTGTGTGTCCCACTTCAAACTTTCTGTGAGATTTGTAACGCTCTCGCGATGGCTAAATGTACCAGTCAAGAATCTTGCCGCTCTTCTTTGGACCCTCTCAATCTCTTGATTCAGACACAACTGTTAAGGGTCCCATACAGACGAACAATACGCGAAGACTGGACGAACTAACGTATTGTAAGCTATTTCCTTTGTTGAAGGACTGCATCGCTTCAGGATTCTACCAACAAACTGCAATCTAATAAACTGCAATCTAGAGTTCGCCTTACCTGTTGCTTGTGTAATATGATCATTCCATTTGAGATCATTTCAAACAGTTACACCCAGATACTTGACAGATGTTCCAAAGACTGGGCATTTATTTTATACTCTTACATTAATGGGCATTTTCGCTTTGTTATACGCAGTAGGTTACACTTACTAATATTGAGAGGTAACTGCTAGTCATTACACCACACATTTATTTTCTGCAAATCCTCATTCATAACTTTCGTGTGATACTACTTTCCTGTAGACTACAGCATCATCGGCTTACAGTCTAAATAGATAGCTATGACCTGGGCCTTTTTCCAGTCCCGTGGAACTTTCCGCTGTTCCAATGATCTCAGATAGATGATGGATAAGAATGGTGCTATATTTGTAGCATAGTCAACATATAATCTTACGGGAATACCGTCTGGGCCAGATGCCTTCCTGGCGTCTAAGGATCTTAACTGTTTTACAATCCCAGATACACTAAACACATTTGTTAGGTTTGCGACAAATGCGTCTCAAACGGACTAACGAACAATAATGCATTATTAGCAGTTACGTTCTTTCGAACACGAAGTATTCGTGTTATATGTTGAAGTTACACATCTGCACTTACTCTAAACCTCTGTTTTAAATTTCGGAGCTCTTAGCAACGTGTTTCTGAGCTTCATGACGCTTCACCTGACGCATACGATCAGTGTTTAGGGACTGCTTCGAGGTTTTCCAAAGGAGCACGCTGTGCGTTTTTCCTTTCCCTCCCTTCCATTTACATACCGATATAATAACTCAAATGCTCCCTACATTTTTCAGTGTCGATCGAGTGGTTTGTCTTATTTCAGTATTTCTATCCCTTTTCCGTCCCACCTTCACTTTCCATCTTGAACGTCACTCTACTGAGTAATCAAAGAAGGCCTAACCTTCGGCGTCTACTGAAGTTTTTGCTCAATACTGTTTTCCCCTCAGCACATTTCTCACGAACGTAATGCTCGAATCAATCCTCTAGTATCGCTATTCTGACATCTTTTGACACAATTTACCTTAAATTCTGGAAGGTTGTCACTAATTCCTTCTATCCCTTTTGAAAGTGAGCTCAACCGAAAGTGAAAGTGTTTCCACGGAGTTAGCTTGACATGGGTCTGAGAAAGAAATTTCCAATGTTCGGTTACAGTGAAATCTTTTGGTTGACTACGCTTTTCTATTACGTATGTAATTTCTGCTGAGGCCACTTGGTGAAACTTTGCTTTCTATGTGGGAGTAAGCTTTCTGCTCATGTAATTACAGTGTTTTACTCGTTGATGGCTAATATTGTCCCCCCTCCTCTCTCGTACTAAATTAAGAACATTGTCTTAGTAGTATTCAGGCAGTACGAATAGGTTTAGTACGCATATTTGTAACGTACATTCATTTCTAATGATTAAACTTAATTGACTACGATATTAGAAACGGAATCACACTCAGCATTACGGTGTAGCTATATTTTTACAACTAAGATTATGGGCCCCTGAAGGAAGCGTTTCCTTGACTGCACGGGATTAAATGTCTTGAATATCTGACAGGTCGGAGTCCAAACATTTGGTTTTCAGAAACGAAGAGGTTGTTTGTACTTTCGAATAAAGTGGGCAACTTAAAAATTTTTGTCCATCCTTTTTTCTGTGCTTGTCTTCTCGTTCATGGTCATATTTGCTACATGTGATGTAATTTCCCGTCAAGGGGTGAGCAAAGCTCCTGTGAGTATGTATAAAATGTCTGCTCCGATTGGAGAACGTAATACCGGGATATGGGTATTATAAATTATTACTATCCCTACTGGAGAGAATCTTAAGACGTAAAAGTAAGGCCGGGCGTATTTCGGGGTAGTGTTTTAAGACAATCACTTTTCACAATGTTTACAAATGACCTAACGGATAACTTCGAAAATATATTGAGGCGTATCGATGTTTGCAAAGAAGTCACTATCCTTGAGAATGTTAGTGAAATGCAGCACGACCAGAAGGGGTCGACACTTGGTGACAGGATTGGTAATTGACCGTCAACATAAATGTATCGAAAAAATGGTTCCAATGGCTCTGAGCACTATGGGACTTAACATCTATAGTCATCAGTCCCCTATAACTTAGAACTACTTAAACCTAACTAACCTTAGGACATCACACACATCCATGCCCGAGACAGGATTCGAACCTGCGACCGTAGCAGTCGCGCGGCTCCGGACTGAGCGCCTAGAACCGTTAGACCACCGCGGCCGACCATAAATGTAACGTATTGCACACTTAACACCCACTAAGTCCCATTATCGAGTTATTACACGAAGCAATCACATTCGTTAACTATAAAGGAGTTGTGCCGTGCATGGCCACACGTTTGTACTTCCCGCCTGTTGTGCCGAGTTTTCTGGCGTTTTGTGGTGGCGCGTTAAGCGAGAGGATACTTGCAGCACGCGGGTATCGATGTCAGCACCCGTCTGGCCAACCTCTGGAGGTGCTGAAAAAGGGGAGTGGTAGTTGGTTGACGGCCAGCAAGCAAGAAACTGGAACGAGCGAGCAAAACACGCCGACTGCCATAACCCGATTTTCCAGAAACTTGGATTAGTGGAAGAGGGGCCAAAATAAGCGAACATGTGTCTCGGCTAATCCGTAGATGCACGACCGTTTATGAAGAAACGACAGTCGAATTTATGAGGTATTTTATGTGACTTTCATCACGCGATATTTTCCAACGAAATGGTGGCACAATGGTTAGCGTCGCGGCTTGTTAATTTTGCACCCCGTTTTCGAAACCCGATTACTTTTATTTTTGTTTTTAAAGCATACACCCATACTTGTAGAAGATAACTCCACTAATGTTTTCCGATGTGTATTGATGTAATGTTGTCCTTACTCGTCTTCTAGTTGTATGATATATATAGTGGCAGTGCGGTTCTAGGCGCTACAGTCTGTAGCCGAGCGACCGCTATGGTCGCAGGTTCGAATCCTGCCTCGGGCATGGACGTGTGTGATGTCGTTAGGTTAGTTAGTTTTAATTAGTTCTAAGTTCTAGGGGACTGATGACCACAGGTGTTAAGTCCCATAGTGCTCAGAGCCATTGAAAACTGTATGCGCTTTAATGTGATGACATATGACAAAAAATATATTTAAAAAACATTAATAAAAAGATCTAAACAACCAGCCCATTCAAATCCAACACTATAGAGTATGCATACGGAGCGATCTGAAGTGGAACGACACATGAAACTAATCGCAACTAAGGCAGATGCCAGACTGCGATTCACTGGAAGGATCCTCAGCTAATGTAATTCGTCCATGAATTAGGTAGCTTACAATACCCTCGTTCTACCAATATGTGAATATTGTTCGTTAATCAGGGACATGCACCGAGCAAGGTGGCGCAGTGGTTAGCACACTGGACTCGCATTCGGGAGGACGACAGTTCAATCCCGTCTCCAGCCATCCTGATTTAGGTTTTCCGTGATTTCCCTAAATCGCTTCAGGCAAATGCCGGGATGGTTCCTTTGAAAGGGCACGGCCGATTTCCTTCCCCATCCTCCCCTCACCCGAGCTTGCGCTCCGTCTCTAATGACCTCGTTGTCGACGGGACGTTAAACACTTATCTCCTCCTCCAGGGACATGTACCCAGTATGTTGATAAGGGAAATGAAGTTTGAAATAAGAGCAGCGCGCTTCATCACAGGTCGATTCGAACTCCAACGTGAGAGCCTTCAATATAAGCGATATGCATCATGGTTTTACGTACAGTTAAAATTCCGAGAGCTAACGTTCCTGAAAAAGACAACCGTCATATTGGTTTCTCCTACATATAACTCGCGCGAAGTTCATGAAGGTAAAATTAGAGTCTATCTCATACGTAGAATTACCAACATTCTTTTCCTCCGCCCGAAAAGATGGAAGGGGGGCGATTGTACAAAATGTACCTTTCGCCACACCATTTGACGACTTGCGGAGTTTAGATGTAGTATGACGATAAACAATGAAAAATTACCATAACTGTCTAACAAAGAAACACACGAGGCTACACTTAAAAATCTAATTGATGTTCGTTTCCGTTTTTACTCAGATTGGTCTCAAACACTCTTTAAGCACTGCGTTCATTTACTCATTTTGCAACAACTGATATTAATCTCAGAACGCTGCAGAATTCACGACTGTTGCTCTGAAACAGTCATGATCTGAAGTGTCTTTTCTTCGTATTCCCTGGTTTCTCACATTCACCTAACTTTGGGAACCTATCGCTCTTGGCACTGATTCGATCATACTGAGGTTTCTTATATTGCGCCACGCACCGTCGCCTGTTTCAATATGAGCACAAGAGCGCATTGTATTACTAATTCTTTAAAATATTAATTGCTTTCGTGCTGAGGGTATGTGTTATTGTTGCACTGCCAACTCTACCGAATTACTCAGAAAGTGGTTATTCCATCTTCAGGGACATGGCACAGTTAGAAGTGTATTATTGTATGACGAGCCAGTTTCTGGAGTGTGGAAGCATTGTGTAAGAACTTTCTATGTTCTGTATGAGAGAACGCATTTTCGCATTAGATTCAAATCAATGCAAGTGTGCCGGGTTGACGACAGTGAGTTTTGGCGTTTATAGTGCTGATGATATCATGCCTATATAAGCGAGAAACCTTAGCAGCTCCGGCAGTCAGTGATCTCCTGACGACGATGGTGGAGATGGCCATCGAAAGCTCGACGATTTTATTCGAACTGACGGGGCTGGAAAACCGAGGACGTTTTATTCATTTATAGTGAATAGGTTGCGGATTGTACGAAGATACGCTAGCTTTGAAGTGCTCAATTTCAGTCATGACGACGACGAACTTTCAGCATGCTGTAAGTGAAAAATAGATCCGCAACTTGTCTTATAACTGAAACAAATGTTGTAGCTCCATCGTAAGTTGCACTGAGAAATTTCTTCTGTTCTTATTTCTTGATGGTGACTAGTTTCGCAAACCTGCGTCCATTTACAAACCATACGTATTGTAAATGTGACAAATACTGGCGATAGCCTATGTACAAAAACTGCCCTTGCAGCGTAGATCAAAGCGGCGCTATCGAGTTCTCGAATGTCAGTCCTATATGGTCTATTTACTGTTGCTGAGTCGTCCAAAATGCCACTTTCACCATCACTGCAGGGGCAACTTTTGTAAGCAGGCTGTCGCCTGTATTTGTCACACTTACGATTCGGATAATTTGAAAATGGACACAGCTATCCAAAACCATTCACCATCAAGAAATGAAAGAAAAAAAAGACACTTCGCAATGCAACTTATGACTGAGCTAAGACGATTTATTTCATTCATAATAGACGAGGACGTCACCGGCTCAGTTAACAACTATGCTGATCGTGAAGCAATGTATTTCAATCACCTGGAGGCTCCCAACAACGATGGACAGACATAACATACCTCGTTCGATTGTGAAGCGTCGTCTCACATTTGCGGCCACGCTGACTGACTTAACTGATTCGTTTTGGGATTTGAGCACCGCAGTCTTAGGGTGTTAAACCATTACTAAAATAAGCTAATGCTTCTATATGACATCGAACACCATCGATATTTTTTCGGCAAGTATGAACAACAGCTTAACGAGCTAGTTTGCTAACTTATTTTTCCTTAGTTCCTGCAAGATGGAACATGCTGAATTATACTAATGTTGCCTTCACCAGTAGGTGGATTTCTTAAACCTTGTTGTTTCTGGTTAACAATACTCTCAGTACTCTATCTTTTTCCTTTTAGGATAATTAAATCAGACCCATATACGAACTAGCCAGAGCCTCTGAGCTGTGATGCCAACAGAGTTTATGTAGTAAACAATTACAATTTACCTCCGCGCTGCAGCGCGGTAGAAACTACTTCTCCGAACATTTGTGACGAGTTAATCTATGTACGTAACTGGAAATCGAACCTAGATTTGAATTTATTCCGCAAACTCTGCCGGTCTTTCACGGACTACGAATACACGTAATCGATTACCGAAACTTTGTCCGTAAGCCACATTCAGACAAGAATAGCTTAAACAGCTTTTGGCCTGTTTCGAATACCGTTACAAAATCTACAAGAGTTGTAGAATATGTGAACTATTAGATGGGAAGATTAGACGGGGGAGAGGGCTGGTTGAGAGAAGCTTGCTGTCAATGTACGTCTGAACTAAACACACTGAGAAGCTTTGATGGAAACTTCTAAGACCAACCCCCAAAGTTACAGGATGTCCAGTTAGCTAAGTGTACCACAGTGTTT
Source organism: Schistocerca gregaria (assembly GCF_023897955.1). Lineage (NCBI taxonomy): Eukaryota > Metazoa > Arthropoda > Insecta > Orthoptera > Acrididae > Schistocerca > Schistocerca gregaria. The sequence goes on along the minus strand of NC_064927.1, from coordinate 340,242,906 downwards.
TGATTCAGTCTTTTCATTTTTGAAACATTGGTGAAAACAAAGTCGTCTAAAACAACGAAGTCCTTAGTTTGCCGCCGTACTTCTTTCGCAAGACGTTTAAGCTTAGTTGCGCAACGCTGATATGAGTTAAATGGAAATGAAAGAAAAAAAATTTTTGTCTTGTAAGCACAGTTCTGTTTTCAAAACGCCTGATAAAATCACTGTAGCATGAATGAGAAGCGTATTTCATGTTTGGGTGGGATATGGACAGGAAAGGGGGGGGGGGGGGGCAGCTGCCTCCCTTCCCTCTTTTCCTCTCCTCCCTTAGGGGAAAAAAAAAAATCATCTCAGCTCGAGGTCATATCTTGCACCAACAGACAGATCTCTTAATTCAGCATCGGTTTGAATAAAGGCTGAGTATGTGATGGATATTCACTATTAGCAAGTGTATTCAGAACCAAATGAAATAAGAACTATGTTGGCAGTCAAGACGAAACTAATACGAATTAAAGTCCCATTTCGTGGCTCAGGTCCTGCTTACGCCCTAGCGCTGGTAGTTACGGAATTTCTTGCACTAATGTATTGTTTTTCCACCGACTTAAGTTCTGTGTCCTAGAACTTATGACGTATTTCAGTCGAGGCTTGGACGGTATTTTACTAAAGACATCTTGAAACTTGTTGCAATAGCCTTTAAGACTGTATTTTCACAATTAATGCTGTAGCTCTGGGTTTATTAAATGTTCAGAGTACAGCAAAAATTTCACGAAAGAAAGATAACTCACACAACCGCAGACCTAAATTCCAGTTCCTTAAGATCGTGGCATGCCACTTATTAATAACCACGTGAAAGACGGTAAACAGCTATATTGTGTGAGCCTCACGCTGTCTCGCTTCGAAGGAGTAAGTCAAGCAAGTTTTAACAGCATAGTACGAGGGCCTTTCAATAAGTAATGCAACTCAATTCTTTCTAGGCCGGTTTCGATTAAAACTGCGGAATTTGTTGTGGAACATAATGGAATACTCACGATTCAGTCCCTACTGTTTCACGAAGTTACGATTGATGACGGTGCTATACGTAGTTTTCAAATAGCGTCTGTGACGGAGATGCGTTTCAAAGAGAATTGTCACTGAGTACCTTTTTGCGTAAAACCTGAGCATCTCTTATTTTCATAGACGCCTACAGAATGTCTAGAAGACCTAGTAGTAACAAAAGCACGACGTGCCGTTGGGCGAGGCGTCTGTCATCATCGCGGTAAGGTCGCGCAAACCTGTCCGATCTCCCGCACATAGGCGTCACTCACAGAATGTTGGAACATGTTCATTCCAGGTGATCGTCGGAACACAGACCGACAGCTCGCAGCACAACTGGACGTATCTGTTGGTAGTGCTGACACATTCGTCCATCAGCTGCAGTACTCGTATGCCCACTGGGTTCCTCACCACCTAACGGAAGAGCATAACAGCAGTTAAGGACCATCTCTGCGGAATTGCTTGCATGTTATAAGGCTGATTGTACAATTTGTTTGTCGAATATCGTCACAGGCGAAGAAACCTGGGCCCGTCACTCTAAACTGGTAACAAAACGGTGATCCATGGAGTGGTGCCACACCACCTCTCCTCCGAAGAAATCGAGCGACGTGGCGCAGTGGTTAGCACACTGGATACGGCCATCCAGACATTCGTTTTTCCTAACTTTCCTAAATCGCTGCAGGCAAATTCCGGGGTGGTTCCGTTGAAACGGCAGAGCCGATTTCCTTCCCCATCCTTGACACAATCCGAGCTTGCACTCCATCTATAATGACCTCGATGTCGACAGGACGTTAAAAAACAGTTCAAAGCTGCACCCTCTGCCGGTAAATTCATGGCTACGGTCTTCCGGCACTGTGTGTGTGTGTGGGGGGGGGGGGGGGGAGGTGTTTATTCTGTTTGATCTCCTCCCTCGCGGTGCAACGATTAATTTAGGGCGGCCGCTGTGGCCGAGCGTTTCTAGGCGCTTCAGTCCGGAACCGCGTGACTGCTACAGTCGCAGGTTCGAATCCTGCCTGGGGCACGGATGTGTGATGTCCTTAGGTTAGTTAGGTTTAAGCAGTTTTAAGTTCTAGGGGACTGATGATCTCAGATGTTAAGTCCCACAGTGCGCAGAGCCATTTTAATTAATTCAGGTGTTCTACCGTCAGGAAACTGAAGGAACGACTTCAGTTGTTCGTCGTCACAAAAATGCAAACCAACTTCTTTTCTATGACAACATAAGGCCTCAGGCAAGCCTGCACGTCAGGGAGGAACTCTGAAAACTTCATTAGACCGTTATTCCTCATTCGCTCTACAGCCCAGATCTCGCACCTTCCAGTTTCCATCTGTGTGACTCAATGAAGGATGCACTCTGCAAGAAGGAGTACGTGGATGATGCGGAAATAACTGATGCAGCAAGACATTAGCTCCGACGTCTGTCAGTAGAATGGTACGATCCGGGCATACACAACCGTCTCGCGCATACTAAGCTATTCCGTGACGAAGCGCGCTCCTCTTCTTTGAGGCTTCTCTATATTTCCAGTTAATTCAGCCTGATAAGAGTCCCACAGTGGAGGTCAGTGCTCAAGAATCGGTGGAACGATTGCTTAAGCCACTAATTTCGTGGATGAATAAGATTCTTCTGAAGAATCTCAGCCTGGCATCCGTTTTTATGACAACTACTTTTTATGCCATCATCCCATTCTATGCATACTACTTCGTGTTTTCCACAACATACACGCATACGAAGTGTGGTTTGGCACTTGTTTGTGGCCACAGGTGATGATTATTTGGGTCATTTCGATTTAGAGATTTTTCAGTTTCCTTTAACGGTGTTTGTACTTTTTAGTATTTATCATTATGGCCATGCATAAATCCACATACTATTGATACTGTTCGCGTGTGTACCAAAGCACCCCTGAAACCCTGGGAACCAGTCACACGAAGATGTTCAACGAACCTAACCGGTAGTTGACAACAAGGCATTTTTCAATAGGAACAGGGATAGTATTTGACATACGCCTTAAAACAGATCACATTAGTTCGTTCCGGCAGTTTCTCCCCGTTATTTTACGGTTGGTACTGTTTCCAGTGATAAGTCGTCAATAGCTTAACTGGACAGTAAAGGATGTCTTAGCTTAATGATATGCCGTTGAGGATAAATTAATACAGTTTCCTGCTCAGTAACGAAAGCTACAAGGAACTTATGTTAGATAGAAAAATTATGCGGTCTGTGGAGTGTACTAGTAACGAATTAAGGCCCCACGGTCAGTCACGAAGCAAGCTGCCGACTTAGGTAGTTCACCTTGAGGATAAGACGTTGCCTTTAATACCAAATTGAATTCGTTCTTCCGTTAAAGAAATTCTCGCGCCACGCCAGTCAACGATTACAACGGAGGATCAAAGTTACTACACTCTTAACGCTAGATTACGCTGTAATGAAATAAAATCACACCAGTGGGGTAATTTAGTTGGTTGAAGATGAGGTCAGAGGATCGCTGCCGGCTATACAGTTGTCGGTTATTTTTGAGTTTAAAGGACAGTACAGCGATTAGACGATATGAAAGCCACAGCGTAGAGCAATAGTAGCACTGCTGAAGTACACTAAGACAGAAACGAAGCACAACGAAGGAATGAACCGAATGGGATGGAAATCTGTAGATGTGATGCATATGAACAGACAAACAAATAATTACTTTTTCAGAAAAATTGGATGATTTATTCAGAAGAGTTTCACGGATTGAGCAAGTCAATAACGTGTTGGTTCACGACCGGACCTTAAGGAACCAGAATGAGATTTTCACTCTGCAGCGGAGTGTGCCGCTGGTGTGAAACATGCTGGCAAATTAAAACTGTGTGCCAGACCGAGACTCGAACTCGGGACTTTTCCCTTCCGCGGGCAAGTGCTTTACCAACTGAGCTACCCAAGCACGACTCACGCCCCGCCCTCACAGCTTTACTTCCGCCAGTACCTCGTCTCCTACCTTCCAAACTTTACAGAAACTCTCCTACGGGGCGAAGGTCCGTGTTAGAGTCTCGGTCCGGCACACAGTTTTAATCTGCCAGGAAGTTTCTTTAGGAACCAGTTATTCGGCTTGGCACTGATTGACAGTTGCTGGATGCCATCCTGATATAGAGCCGAATTCTGTTCATTTCACGTTTTAAATCATCAGAATCCCGAGATGGTTGCAGGACTCTGCCCATAATGCTCCAAACGTTCCCAATTGGGGAGGGACTCGGCAACCTAGATGGCTGAGGTAGGATTTGGCAAGTACGAGGACAAGTACTAAAGCTCTCGCCGTGTGCGGGCGGGCAGTATCGTGCTGAAATGTAAACGGTGCGTAGAGTATCGTCGACGTACCGTTGTGCTGTAAGGGTGCAGAAGATTACAATCAAAGGGGTCCATACCGTTATGTCTGACTGTCGGGCCTACGGTGGGCGACAGTCGGGTTGCATCCCAGTGCTGTCCGGGTTGTCTCCACACACCTCTTCGGCCTGGATTCTCATTGACTGGAACGTAACTGTCTTCAGTGGTGAGTCCCGCTTCGAAATACGCCCCGATAATCAGCGAAGATACGTCTGGAGACGCCCCGACACCGTCTGGAGAAAAACCTGAATGTCGGCTGCCGTACAGCCAGACAATGGTCTGGGGTGCCATTTCAATTCTTAGCAGAGCCATTTTGGTTGACACCCGCGGCACCCTTACAGCACAGGGATTTGTTCACGACATTCTACGTCCCATTTTGTTGCCCTTCACGGCAGGCTAATCTGGTGCTACATTTCAGCGAGATAATGCCTAGAACACAGCGGGAGTTTCTACTGCTTGTATACATGCCTGCCAAATTCTACATTGGCCAACAAGGTAGCAGCATCTCTCCCAAACTGACAACTTTCTGAGAAATATGGACAAGTCCCTCCAAGCATCTCGGGACTGTGACGATCCAACGCACGAGTTGACAGCATTTGGGCACAGTATCTCTCAGAAAGGTATCCAGCAACTATCAATCAACGCAAAGCCAAATAAATGCTAACATAAGGACCAGACGTGGGCTAACACATTATTGACTTCCTAAATTTGTAAAGCTCTTTCTCCTGAATAAATCATGTAATTTTTCTTAAACTGTGGGCATTTGTTTGTATATGTACATCACATCTTCCGATTTCTGTCCTGTTTGGATAGTTACTTCGTGGCGCGCCGTTTTTTATTCTTAGTGTGTGTAATTGAAGTCATCAGGTACACTTCTGGCCACTAGAACTGCTACACCAAGAAGAAATGCAGATGATAAACGGGTATTCGTTGGCCAAATATATTATACTGGAACTGACATGTGATTACAATTTCACACAATTTTGGTGCATGGATCCCGAGAAATCAGTAACCAGAACAACCACCTCTGGCCGTAATAACGGCCTTGACACGCATGGGCATTGGGTCGGGTCAAACAGAGCTTGGATGGCGTGTACAGGTACAGCTGCCCATGCAGCTTCAACACGATACCACAGTTCATCAAGTGTAGTGTCTGGCGTATTGTGACGAGCCAGTTGCTCGCCCACTAATGACCAGAAGTCTTCAATTGGTGAGAGATCTGGAGAATGTGCTGGCCAGGGCAGCAGTCTAACATTTTCTGTATCCAGAAGGACCCGTACAGAACCTGCAACATACGGTCGTAGATTATCCTGCTGAAATGTAGGGTTACGCAGGGATCGAATGAAGGGTAGAGCCACCGGTCGTAACACATCTGAAATGTAACGTCCACTGTTCAAAGTGCCGTCAATGCGAACAAGAGGTGACCTAGAAGTGTAACCAATGGCACCCCATACCACCACGTCGGGTGATACGCCCGTACGGCGATGACAAATACACTCTTCCAATGTGCGTTCACCGCGATGTCGCCAAACATGCATGCGACCATCATAATGCTGTAAACAGAACCTGGATTCATCCGAAAAAATGACGTTTCGCCATTCGTGCACACAGGTTCGTCATTGAGTACATGATCCCAGGCGCTCCTTTCTGATGCACCGTCAAGGATAACCACAGCCATGGTCTCCGAGCTGATAGCCCATGGTGCTGCAAACGTCGTCTAACTGTTCTAGCAGATGGTTGTCGTCTTGCAAACGTCCCCATCTGTCGACTCAGGGTTCGAGACGTGGCTGCACGATCCGGTACAGTGATGGAGATAAGATGCCTGACATCTCGACTGCTAGTAATACGAGGCCGTTGGGATCCAGCACGGCGTTCCGTATTACCCTCCGGGATCCACCGATTTAATATTCTGCTAACAATCATCGGATCTCGACCAACGTCAGCAGCAATGTCGCGATACGATAAACCGCAATCGCGATAGGCTACAATCCGACCTGTATCAAAGTCGGAAACGTGATGGTACGCATTTCTCCTCCTTACACGAGGCATCACAACGTTTCACCAGGCAACGCTGGTGATCTGCTGTTTGTGTACGAGAAATCGGTTGGAAACTTTCCTCATGTCAGCACGTTGTAGGTGTCACCACCGGCGCCAACCTTGTGTGAATGCTCTGAAAAGCTAATGGTTTGCATATGACAACATGTTCTTCCTGTCGGTTCTGTAGCACGTCATCTTCGTGGTGTAGCAATTTTAATGGCCAGTTGTGTAAAACAAACAGTGGACATCGATCGTACATAACAGTGAAAGGCGCATATGGCTACAAGTCTGTCTGATTGATAGGACACTGTGAGTAGATGTAAAGCGGACACCTTAAGAAAGAAGCTGTATATCTTACGAAAACCACATAGGAAATTTTAAGAACTATTTTTCAGCCCAGAAAGTAAGACTTTCTTCCGATCACTGGTTATTGACCCTTTACAGATAGTAAGTTGGCTACTTACAAGCAATTGTTTATCGTAGGTCATTCCTCCTGTTCTTCACCTTTTTCTTCTTCTGCTTACTACGGTTTCCCCTGTTTGTCGGTCTCGTTCGTGGATGTACTCCTGTATCGTCTCTTACACGTTCTTCCGGGCAGTCGTTTCCCTTACGGTCGCCCGGCTTTACAAATTTTGTCTTGGGGGGACCATCCTTTCAATATGATCCTTCCATTTTTTCCTTGTTTTGATTCATTTACTTTTATAGTGTGCTCTACACCGATCGCGCAATTTTGAACATGGCTCACAGTAGAAACCGTAAATAAACTTTCAATAAATGACGTTCCCAGGCAATCGGTTACATAAAGTTGATTGTAAGAAGCCTTGACCACGTTTCAGTGACACTAGGGCTATCTTCTTCAGAAGGAATAAAGATACGTAACTTACATTACATTAGAATTTTAAGTATACGTTGGAGTAAAACGCTGATTCCCTAGAGATACATTTGTACTCTTGCATCTGTCTTCGTACCTTCATTTCCATTGCTGTTAACTTGGATTTCATCTTTTTCGTTTGCGCTCTACTTTCGGCTGCAATGTCGCAACAGTATTCACCATTTTGTTATGTATTTTTATTTTACCCTCAGTTGTTTTAAATTTATTTCTCTACAGAGTTTTTTGGAAGCCTCCTGTTACACTTAGTGCTTTATCACTTTCTTTTCCACTTTCATAGCTGAGTCTCTACGGCTGATGGTAACACACCAGAGAAGTCATCATTTGAACAACTGACACAGCATCTAATTTACATCTTACAAATGATTTTGTTAATACCATAATCTGATTTTCTAGAAAGGATTTTGGGATTATATTGCTATTTGGTATCAATATAGCTTCATGAGCTTAACACATGTTTACCACTATTTCCCATTTTTTATCCTAGTTTGTTTCTCACTGCATCAGCGATATGACCCATTATTATTGTGAACAGTAACTGGCTTAATGAGTTTCCTTGTCTGCTACCTTTATCTTTCATAATTTGATCTGTGAGTTCTTTACTATCCCTTTGCACTCTTCTCGATTAAGGCTTGAGCTATGTCCTTTTTTCATGACGTATGAAAGGTTTTGACCAGTCAACAAAACACTGATTGGTCTGGATTTCTCCACACACACTGTCAGAGCGAAAACAGCATCGACTGCCCTCCTGTTTTTTTTCTGAATCACTGCTGTGCTATTTCTGTATTATTCTGTGCTCTAGCTCCAATCAGTTATTCAAAGTTAATTTCCCACAACTTGTTTATCTCTATTTTTTATACTGCAACTGTAATACATTCTTTCCCATATATTCGTATCCTGCCTTCCTTCACAATACTGTGAAATGAAGTACTAAGCTGTTGGTATAACACTTCCCCTCACCATGTATTATCCATTCCGTGATTGAATATATGGTTCAGTTGTGGTAATTATCGTCTGCCTAACACTTTATAGTCATTCTCATAGTACGTAAGTAGGTGTACGGAGCTACGTTGAGGTGTGGTAGTGTAGTGCACTACAGTTTAGTATTTTGTGTATAGTTGAGGATGGAAGAAATAAACGTGAAACCGGTGCTTATATGTAGTCTGATCCTCTACAGTAACACCGAGATGGCCAACCGCTTCATGTGTTATCAGTCTACGGGAGATTGCGGCTTAGTTACTGATTTGGTATGGTACCCAGTCTCAAGGTTGCGATATGGGACGTATCTTTGTCCGTGTCACCCACACTCAACCATGTCACCATCGTAAGAGAACAAACTGGCACATGTAACAGAATTACCCCATCAGAAGAGAATCTTGAGGCCACTGATACTGTCATGTTAGCGCAAGTGTCTTCGGCCAATAACTCTCTTCAAACTTTTTCGGGGATGTGACCGTGTCGTGTTGCGATACAGATCTGCGATTAGCCCACTGCCCCATGTGGCGTTCACTGAATACTGTGAGTACTGTTTTTCACAAAGTCGCCACTGCAACGAAATTCTCCATTTCAGATGAGTCCCCTAAGCATGGCGTCCGAAGCAAGGAAGGAAAGAAGGAAGGAAGGAAGGAAGGAAGGAAGGAAGGAAATTTAGGGTTTAACTCCCATCGAAGACGAAATCATTTGACACAGAGCTCAAGTTCGGACTGCGGAAAATTGGGGGAGGAAATAGATTGTGTCCTCCTGAAAAGCCGGTCAGTGTGGCCGAGCGGTTCTAGTTGCTTCAGCCAGGAACCGCGCGACCGCTACGGTCGCAGGTTCGAATCCTGCCTCGGGCATGGATGTGTGTGGTGTCCTTAGGTCAGTTAGGCTTAAGTAGTTCTAAGTTCTAGGGGACTAATGACCTCAGATGTTAAGTCTCATAGTGCTGAGAGCCATTTGAACCCAACCCTTCTGAAAAAGGAACTCTCGTGGATTTTGCAGGAAGCGATTTAACGAGAACGTGGAAAACCCAATTCTCCCAAATGCGAGTCCATTGTCTTAATCCCAGAATCACCTCGCTAGGCATGGCGTCTACGGGATGACCTGATTTTTGAGGATGTTAATTTTGGACACGAGAGGTTGTCTGAAGTTTAAATTACTTGTGAATAATGACAGCAAGTGTTTCTCTTAACGACAGGGAGGCTTCTTAGTGATTCGTCAGCCTTGTTTCTTGATCTATAGGAGCACATTCAGTACTACTTGTGCAATAGCACAGTGTCAGTAACTCCAAGATTACTGAATGTGAACATGTCTTACATCAACTCGTACAAAAACATACGTCGTCTATTTTGAAATTTAACATATTTACAGTAAGTACAGCTAGTATCGTGAATGCTGCAATTTTTCTGATTGCTCAAATGAATCTCTGAGAAGAAGCACCTCCCTTTTGTGAGAAACCCAGTCCGACAGTTATAGTTAGGTACTACATTGTTTAAGTGGATAATGCAGTTCTCCTCAGGGCGTTTCTACGCTTGCACTTCCCATCTGCAGATGTTCCTCAAGAACGATGAGACTAAAGAAAGTCGTACGAAAACGTGGACACAGCTAGTCACTTATCACATTCGCTGAGTACTGACTACTGCTGACAAAAGTAACGTCAAGTGGCTTCAGAAAATAATATCTTTACCTTGCAAGTCTCCATGTCACGCTACCTTAGTACGTAAAACGATGTTCCATTTCGCTCAAAATGATTTTCACCTGTAACTTACAGTATACGAGCAGAAACTTCCATTGATGCGTAACGGACGATGATGTAGACTGCAATATCAAGGTTTGTACATTTCGACTATCAATACAGGTCTGAGCCGTTAACAGTGGAAGCCTAAAATGCGTTTTCCGCCCGTTAAGAGGAGAGGATTTCAGAGTAAGAGTAAACGACAGAACGGTATCGATAAGATAATCGAACGCAAATACGTCAAGGGAAGAACTGACCTGCGTTACCAATAGGTGCTGCACAGAACGTGACGGCTTGCCTATTTACCGCCTTCTGGGTCTAACTGGCTTATTGCTCTTAGCCCAGTCAATGAACACGAAAAGAAGGTAGATCCAGGGGGAAAAATAGTGGAGTCGCAAATTTTTGTTCAGTGGTAGGACGGTGCAATGATCAGCTTACTGAAAATTTTCGCCGGTCGCTGTGGCCGAGCGGTTCTCGGCGCTTCAGTCCGGAACTGCGGTGCTGCTACGGTCGCAGGTTCGAATCCTGCCTCGGGTATGGATGTGTGTCATGTCCTTGGGTGAGTTAGGGAGATGATCCGATGTACACGAAGGAAGCTGGATCTTGTTTCTCAAGAACTTCATCGTCTGCACCTGAAGATGTCAGGAGTTACCCAGCAACTCTTGGAACTGGATAGATGGTACAACATGGGCCAAATCAGACTGGGTTGTGAGGTAGCGACATCAAGACAGACTGCAAAGGTCAGCCGACTTGAGCTATCTCCACAGCAAGAAAGTATCATTCGACGCTCCGTCATTAATATGACGGGTAGAGATTTGGACGATGCTACGATGATGGTCTTAAGCAAAGGACTGAATTTTGCACCCACGCCAAAGGTTTTGCCTATACCTGCATTCATCAGTGCCGTTGAAGAAGCTGTCCGACCACTCTCTAGGGATTCTGCAGATGAAATAAGACGCGAAACTTGTCGAGCTGCTATGAAGGCTCGCCCACAAACAAGCAATATATCTGTGGCAGAGAGGACTGCACTACGTATGCTCCGCCAAGATACCGAAACGGTGATTCTCCCTGCTGAAAAATGTAATGTCACTGTTTTAATGTCACGTGACGACTATCATAATAAGATATACAGCTTACTGAATGATAGTATGTACCGGAAGATCAGTAAGGACCCCACCAACAAGGTAGTAAGGAAGACGGCGTCGCTTTTGAATGCCTCCCCATTTCCACCGGAAGTCATACGAAGACTGAAACCAAGTGGTGCAGTGCCTCCAAGGCTTTATGGACTCCCAAAGATCCATAAGAAAGACGTTCCTCTACGTCCTATCGTGAGCAATATTGGTTCTCCCAACTATGATTGTACCAAGCACCTGGCGTCACTATTGGGGCCGCTTGTGGGAAAATGTGATCATCGTATAAGGAACTCTGCAGATTTCATTGGCAAATTAAAATCTTTGAAACTGAACACCTCTGATCTATTAGTCAGCTTTGATGTAGTGTCGCTATTTACTAAGGTACCTCCCTCTGAATCATTAGATCTCATTGGAAAAAGTTTTGATAAGGAGATTTTAGCTTTGTTTCACCATGTGATGACCTCCACATACTTTTTATTTAATAACGATTTTTTGAACAGACTGACGGTGTTGCCATGGGTAGTCCTTTGTCACCCTTGGTGGCCAATTTATTTATGGAGGACTTCGAGGAGAAGGTCCTGGAGTCTGCTATTTGGAAGCCTACAGTTTTTTGGAGGTACGTTGACACCTTTGTAGTGTGGCCCTATGGCGAGGAAAAATTTGCACGACTTCTTAAACCATCTGAATTCCATCCACGGACAAATTCAGTTTAAAATGGAAGTGGAAAAGGAGGGATGTCTTCCATTTTTGGATGTCTTCGTACGGCGCAAAGAAGATGGCACTTTGGGTCATGCAGTATATCGAAAACCGACCCATACGGACTTATATTTACATGCAAATAGCTGTCACCATCCTTTGCAGACGAGTAGTGTTCTAAGAACTTTGGTACACCGAGCACACGTCATTTCTGATGAAAGTAGTTTAGAAGACGAACTTTTACATCTGAAGAGAGTTTTTGAGGAGAACGGGTATTCTCCACAACAGATACGTAAGGCACTACAAATAAAATGTAAGGTGTCCGTAAGGAATGCAGAAGATGACGAGGAAACAATTAAATCCATGGTTTTCCTGCCGTATGTGGGAAGCCTTTCATCCAAAATAGGAAGGATCCTCACTAAACAAAGTAAAAGTGATTTTTCGTCCACCGGCGAAGACGGCTGCACTCCTGGGTTCCGATAAAGATGACTTACTACTCCGCAAGCCTGGAGTTTACAAGATACCATGTGAATGTGGCCTTTTATATATCGGACAAACGAATCGTACAGTCCAAGAGAGGTGTACGGAACATCGCAGGTACACTCGGCTCTTACAACCCAGTAAATCGGGTGTGGCAGAGCATTGTATTGATTCTGGTCACTATGTTATATGAAAATGTCGAAATTCTGATTTCTGTTTCATCTTTCTGGGACTCCGTAGTAAAAGAGGCCATTGAAATCCGCTTGACGAAGAATTTAATTAATAGAGACAGCGGTTTCACATTAGATAAATCATGGAATCCGGCACTTTCAATATTGAACTTACAAAGACGTCGCTATAGTTCAGCTCCCAGTAATACATCGACCTCCCAGCATGGATCGAATGCGCAGCCACAGACGTAACTCATGCATATTGAACGTCTTTGCCGCCGATTAACATCACTGGCGCTTTGTTTATCTGTGGCCGTATGCGCAGTGGCGCGGTCCGCGAGTTTAAAAAGGATGGAGCGAGCGCTGGAGTGTCAGTCGTACGGCTCTCTCTGAAGATGGCTGAAAGGTATACAGCCGAAATATTAGAAGAAGAAGCAAAATTCATGCGGCTGCATTCCCGAAACTTAATGGAGCTAGGTTTAAGTAGTTCTAAGTTCTAGGGGACTGATGACCTCAGATGTGAAGTCCCATATTGCTCAGAGCCATTTGAACTAAAAATTCTCATCAGTGATGTGGTGGTGGTGGTGGTGGTGGTGGTGACTGGTAGGAACGCGTGGTGAGGGTTTAAGAAATCAAATTTTATGTTTTTCTTGAATAACTCCAAAACCGCAGCTTCTAGTGGAACTGTATCCCAGTACAAAATTGAACTACGTTCAATTTCAGTAGTGTAATCGTCTTGTGGGAACACTATTATCCTTGAATGCCAACATCTGTAAAGAGTTAAGTTTCAGCAAATTAAATTGCCTTCTTCAGATCGCTTTGTACAAGGGAGTACCATCTACATCGATCTATAGTCACACTTTTTTTTATATAAATCTGTTTTACAATGTAGCTCACAGTGAAGGCATCATGTCAAGCTCTACACTTTACTGTGAGTTAAACTGTAGAACACAGTTCTAACAAAATGTCTAACTATAAACTTCGGTGTAGACGCTACTGCCTTGTCCTGAGTGATCTGGATATGCAATTTAATTTGTTGGAACTACTTACATATGTACAAATATTTACGATGATGACTAACAAACAGTACCCACAAGAGGACTACGTCCCCGGTCTCTGCATTCTACACACCAACGTTAGTAGTCGTGTGGCTGCCAGTTCCCGCAATGATTTTAGGAATTCCGATGGGACGTTGCCTATACCCTCTGCCTCATTTAATCTCAAGTCTTCCAAGGTTCTTCAATTCTGACTCCAATAACAGATTCCCTATCTCTTCGATATAGACTCCTGTTTCTTCTCCTATCACGTAATGAGACAAGTCTTCGCCCTCATATAAGCCGTCGGTACATTATCGGCTTTCTCATGCTTCTAACAGTGGAATTCCCATTGGATTCTTAATGTTCGCACTCCGCCTTTTAATTTTACCCAAGGTTGTTTTGAATTTTCTATGTGCTGAATCATTCTTTCCTACAACCATCCTATTCGATTACTTCACATCTTTCCTGGATCCATTTCGTCTTGGCTGCCCAGCATTTGTTGCTTATCTCATTCATAAGGAATTTGTGTGGCTGTATTCTAGGTTTTGTACTTCATTCTTTAGTCGATTAACCGAAATATTTCATCTGCTCCCTAGTTTTCTTCGCAGCTACCTTCCTTGTGCCAAGGTTTGTTTCCTCAAAATGCGTGACTGGTTATTACAGACGCCCATCTCTTTTTTTTGATATAGTTGCCTACTCTGGTTTTCTTTGCAGCAGATTTGGTATCCTTAGCGAACTTGAAACGCTCTCGTCATTTCTCAGTGCTTCAGAATGTAAGAGGTCCATGATTAAGGAATTTGTTGCTACCATTCTCGAGCAGATGGAATTTTGATGGACTGCTCACGCCCCGTCTACGATACGTAAGCTATAAGAGAATCTCATACCAAAGAGCAGTGTTGACTGCAGTAAGACCAGTGTTAGGAGTAAGTAGTTGCTAGCTAGCAGTCCTGTGTATGGAGTTGGCTGGCCCGGTCGTGGTGGAGCGATGGCGGTGCCTGAGCGTAGTAGAATAAGGTAAAAGCAGCCTCGCGCATATGTAGTATTGTTATATCAAGTCCCACGTAAATGTTTAAAATATCTTAATAATAATCTCTCACATAAAAACTAACTTTAGACAATCATTTATCTCAATTCAAAGAATTTACTAGTTTCTCCAATCCATGGTCAACCCGATTATTGTAAAGAAAAAACAGTTGTTTCTTTTTATAGAAGACAAATCTATCGGCCAGCATTGCACTGGGCTGTGGCACAAAAATTTCTTGTAAGAGCATATATATAACTGACAACTTTTCAGAAATTCACAAAAATAAGATCCTGGCCGGTTATCGCCAAGTGTAAACCACCAACAGTAAAAAAAAAAAGGTATATAACATTCACATTTAGTATAACCTACCAACAGATAAATTCCGAAACATACCAATAATACAATGTGACTCATATCTCAATAAAATTGCGATTCACTTATAACCTTTCAATAACTGACTGTGAATTTAAACTGGTAAATTTTAGACGTCAGCAGAGCTGCGTCATGACCCAGAAAGATCATTCTGAATAAATTGAAAAAAATCTTACCTCAATGAAGTCGCCGGATAACGCATATACATCTGCTCCTATAAGAAATTTTTGTGGCACAGCCCAGTGCAATGCTGGCCGATAGATTTGTCATGTATAAAAAGAAACAACTGATTTTTCTTTACAATAATCGGGATGACCATGGATTGGAGAAATTAGTAAATTCTTTAAATTGAGATGATTGATTGTCAAAAGTTACTTTTTATGAGAAAGATTATTATTAAGAGATTTTTTAAACATTTACATGGGACTTGATATAACAATACTACCTATGCGCGAGGCTGCTTTTACCTTATTCTACAACGCTCAGGCACCACCATCGTTCCCCACGACCGGACCCGCCAACTCCATACACAGGACTGCTACCTAGCAACTACTTACTCCTAACACTGCTCTTACTGCAGTCAACACTGCTCTTTGGTCTGAGATTCTCTTATATAGCTTACATATCGTAGACGGGGCGTGTGCAGTCCATCAAAATTCCATCTGCTGGAGTGCGCTAGCAACAAATTCCTTAATCATGGGCCTCTTACAAGTATCCAACTTGAATCTTTCGGACCATTTTCTTAAGCTTCAGCCTCCTCTTTATCATTAATAAATTGCAATTGTTCCTAGTGTACCGCATACTGTGTTGATATATGACCTCTTGAGTGTGACCGAATGGTCTCTGAATTGTGCGAAGCCTATTCGCCAGTGGAGGCGGCGGACGCGGTGCTTGCGAGGCCGACAGTCCTTTGTGGGCCTTCTGCGAAGCGCGTACCGCCCATTAGCCAATCAGTGCCCGCCCGCCAACGAGCGCGCAGTTTGCCAACAAGCAGAGTCGCAGGGAGGAGAGACGAGCGGACAAGGACGGCTCTCATCAGGCTACTGGTGGCGGCGGTGGCGGCGTCTGGCGTCGTGGTCACCGTCCCACGCCGTGACTCACCGCTCCTCCGCGGCCTCCAGTCTCCATCCCTTTAATTTTACGCCCGTCCTCGACCTGACAGCAGAGACGGCAGTTACAGCGAGGTGTCTGTCTGCGTGCGACGTGACACGCGATAGGCAGTCTGGCTTGGACGAGCAGAACGTTCGTAAGCTGCGTGGGTGCCCTGAATGGACGAAACACCCGGTTACTTTGCACTGAACGATATACACCAATACTGAAGCGATCATTCATCTGCCTTCTTACAAAATGCGGCATATTTTCAGTTACGCCGAGCGCTGGTGCAGTCGTGCAACACACCTACAGCTCGTATATTCGGCAAGTCAAGGCGTCTGGCGGAGGGTACCGCGTACTCGGGTCACTTCCACACTTTCCATTAGTTATTTCCAGTCGTGTCACACGGGAAGCACGATGGTGTGGTGGACTTTCTGAGCACTATGGGGCTTAACATCTGAGGTCATCAGTCCCTTAGAACTTAGAACTAGTTAAACCTAACTAACCTAAGGACATCACATAAATCCATGTCCGAGGCAGGATTCGAACCTGCGAGCGTAGCAGCAGCGTGGTTCCCGACTGAAGCGCCTAGAACCTCTGGGCCACAGCGGTCGGCGAACTATCCGGCTGCGGACTGTTTGTCCTGTAACATCAACATGGTGTTTCCGGCCACACACACACTCCAAGGCAATAAAAAAGAAACCGAGACACCACAAACGACTTACCCGAATAGGACGGAAATCGGTAGGTGTGATGTATACGTACAGAAAAACAAGTGATTGCAATTGCAGAAAATTTGAATTATTTATTGAAGAGAAAGAGCTTCACAAATTGAGCAAGTCAGTAACACGTTGGTTCACCTCTAGCCCTTTTCATCAGTTGTTCGGCTTGGAGCTGACTGCTGGAGTTATTGGATGTCTTCCTGGGGGATATCATGCCAAATTCTGCTCAAATGTCGTGTTGTATCGTCAAATTCCCGAGCAGGTTGGAGGCATCAGCCGATAATGTTCCAAACGTCTGAAATTGGGACGAGATATGTTGACCTTGCTCACCAAGGTTGGGTTTGGCAAGCACGAAAACAGCAGAAACTATGTGCGGGTAGTCGTTATCTTGCTGTAACCGAAGTCCAGGATAGCTTGCCATGAAGGACAACAAAATGAGGCGCAGAATATGGTCGACGTACCGCTGCTGTGCTCTAAAGGTACCGCAGGTGACAGCCAAAGGGATCCTGCTATGAAATGAAATGGCACCCCAGACCATTGTTCCCTGCTGACTTGCCGTATGGCGGGCAACAGCCAGGTTGATATTTTAATGCATATATGCATTCCCTTCACGTGTTTAAGCCAAGTATTATCCATATTTGTGCGATAGGGAATGCTCAGTAGCAGCCAGGCTACATGTACATTTAACAATTAAGCGTCAGCAAGGAGCATTAATGATGAAATCATAGGAGGCAATGTTGTGCAACCTTAGTATGGAGAAAATCCGTGTATTTGGGAGTAGTATCTTATCATCTGAGACAGTGTTCCGAGACAAACTTCCGTCACAATGTCCGCAAACGTGACATCAGATCCTCCTAGCAACAACGATCTGAACGCCCATTGGCTGAAAGTTTGCATATATAGGGAACGAGAGAAGTGTTCTTACTGGCTGAGGGAGAAAGGTGGGATCGTCTCTCTTGCCCTTCGGGAAGACAGGACAAGTCAGTCGCGATGAGCCACTCAAAACGCACGGACGAGTAACCGGGGCGGCTCTAAAAGAACGGTCGCGAGTGCATTTTTCAGATGTTAAAAAAGATACAAAGTAAAGATATTAGTTATAACAACGCCACGTGTCGTGGTCAGGGTCTATCATTATGTAAAGTCAGGAAACGGGATTAATGTGTGTAAAGGGTCGAATATAATGGTGTAGTCCAGAGCCGCCATATGGCAAATGCTGATTCTGTGACGTGTCTCACAAAGAAATCTCTGTATTAAAAGAAGTATAGTACAAACGTTGTTGACAATTAACAACTGGCATCCCTAAGCACTCCAATTCAGCCTGATCACCACCTACATGGAACCTGACGACTGAGCGCTACTACTGTGCTACGTGGGACTTACCGAAGCAGCAAGACACCAGGTTAGTGATACCGCCCAGAGAAGTACTTCCTTCTCGCTACAATGCCAATGAGGGTGTTGTAGTATCCCACCGCCGTCCAGGTCATCGGAGCTCAATTACGAGCGGGACTCATGTCTGAAGACGATTCTACTCAAGTGAACGAGATTCCAGGCCGGAAACATGTCTGGCAACACCTCAGACAGCAGTGGCATAGCTACGTGGCTGTCGCGCGCCACACGACCCGACAACCAGTAATAATGGCGTGAAGTGCCACTTCATTTCATAGCAGGAGCATTCTCGGCACCCTTATAACTCAATGGTAAGTCTACTACATTCAGCGCCCTGTTTTCTTCCGCTTTAAGGTAAGCCATATTCGGTTCACCTTCCAGCATTATGGTGCCCGCTCGCACACGGCCAGAGTTTCGTCTGCCTGTCTTCGTGCTTTCCAAATCCTATCTTGGGCACAAGGTAGCCCGAACTCACTCCCGTTGAGAACGTTTGGACCATTATGGGCAGCGTCCTCCAACCATCTCTGGATTCTGACGATCTACCGCGCCAACTGGACAATTTGGCACGATATCCCTCAAGAGCACATCAACACCTCTATCAATGGCAAGCCGAATAATTGCTTACATAAGGACTAGAGGTGGACCAACGCGTTATTAATTTACTCTCTCTCTCTCTCTCTCTCTCTCTCTCTCTCTCTAATGAATTATCCAATTACCCTTAAATTATAATCATTTGTCTGTATATGTGCATCACATCTACTTGCAGTCTACTCGCGATTTGACTAATTCCTTCGAGGTGCGTCGTTTTCTTTTAGGTCTTTAAGTGAATTTCAGCAGTTACTATTGCGACCGGCAAACAACGTCGCAACAGTGGTGGAGGCTGTGGCCCGAAATACCACGATTCACTTCTGGTTGATGGTAGCAGTGGTTTCTCCAACCGTTTTGTAATAAGAACGCTCCTTCACATTTTATTCACTTAAACGAGAGATTAAAGTGCCGCAAGTGAAACGAGCAGCAATGACGGCTGTCCTCTCTGTTGTTGAGTCAGAAGAGTCGCAACAGTGTAGCAGGCTCTCGTCGGAGACACCTCGGCACGGAAGTGTTTGGTCAGATATGCAACGGTATTTGCGACACCTATAAAAGGTAAGAATCGCCATATCTCGAAAGTCAAACTTGTTAATAAAATTTTGACTTAAACTGTTGACTGCTTACTCGATGTTCTGTAACTGCTGAGTGAAACTGAAAGCCCTGAGCCTACTCGCTCTTTACGTATTCTTATCATTTCGGCACGGACCTACAGAATTTGCCCTGACAAACAGAACCTTTCCCTATTCATTAATTACACACAATATTCAAGGATAACGCGATCTGACTGCTATCAAATTATCTCGAAAGAATGGCCCTGAATAAGTAGAAATCCTAACATTAACGTTTACTTCTTATAAGTCAGTACCGCCATTATCTTGAATCAAGATGGTATACTCAGTGATCAAACAAAGCAGTAGGCCTGAGCAGAAATATCGACCCGTAGGCAATGTGTCTAGTAGTGTATTTTAAATACAACAGAATGCCATCTTAGGCACTATGTAACACTTAAAACACTTGATAATGGCACTTTGAAGCCGAAATCGTGTGTGTGTGTGTGTGTGTGTGTGTGTGTGTGTGTGTGTGTGTGTGTGTGTGTAAATGTAACATTGCAAATAAAAAACAGTCTAATGGCGGTACTGACTTTAAAGAAATGTATTATGACTGTGGCCCCTCATTATGAGAAAAAAAATTAAACAACCTACACATTTCATAAGTCACTTACCTCACAAAAATCTTCATTACACGAACTACAGCAATGCAGCAAACACCAATACTGCCAGCTAAATGAAGGATTCTAACTACTGAAAGCTCTAACTACTGACAGGAATGTCGTCAGCAAAGGAAAGATTTTGTTTCAGAGCAAACAATGTATTTACCTTCATAATGTGACAAGTAGTTCAAAAATTATATAATCGTGCATGAAATCCAGTTCAAAAATTATATAATCGATAATATTACATATCCATGACAGATACACGTCCAGATGTTCAGCTTGCGCTAACACTTCACATCTCTAACCTCCATCAGTGCTAACTACTCACATTAACTGCCATCACTGCTTGCCGCTCACCTCCAGTCACTGCTGACTTAACTTCCAATTGCTAGTGCGACCAGCCACAGAGTCTCTTACAGAGTGCGCACAGCGCTGTCAGAGTTATTAATGCAGAGCGCTACATAGCGTTGCCAACATACAAACACATAAACAGCCTACTTACAAGTCTAATGAGCATATTCGTTCGAACTCGCAGCCACCTGATGTTACCTATACTCGAGGTACACATAGGAGGAAGCAGTGTATTGGTTTACTCTCCTAGGAACGCAAACACTCGAAATTTTAAGAGCCAATAATACTGTGAAGGTGAACATCTTTCTTGAAGCTTCTGCCACTGGAGTTAGATGAGCTTACCGTGAAGCTTTCGTAGTTACTACATGAAGCTGTGACGTGAATCGGTCCGCTGTTGATTTCCAACAACACAGAGGCCGCGTCTTTATGCAACTTTTACGTCGGCAGTGGGATCTTGCTATGGACGCTGCAACGCGCCGAACGCGGACTGGCCCAGAGCATTGTCACCTCCAGCGAATCACAGTGCTAGTGAGTCTTGTGGGACAGCAGGGGAGCTGTTCACATATAGAGTTGATACCACGTGTTTGGCACAGTGTTACGCTGGATAGAAGCTCGGTGACAGTTATAGGGTATGTCCGTAGTGTCAATTGAAAGTAAAGTGAAGTTTCAAGTTTTATCTCGAGTAAACCGAACGTTGGTGTGGAAATGTTATGCTTTGTGGCCCGTTAGTTTTCCGTCGAGATTAGGAGCTGTTCACGCATTGATACAGGTGCTGCTTTAATTATCTAAAGATTAACAGACGCAACAAGTACAGTGTCATTCCGCCGTATTGTTCGTCGATTTTCGTAGTATGGGAAGAAGGAAGAACGCAAACCAATAAATCTAGAGCTTGATAGTTTAGTACACAAACACTTGTCAGCTTCTGTTATTAATGTACACCATGGGTTAACTTTGTTTAATACTCCGATGGTGTTTGGGAGCGTTTGTATTACAGTTGTATTCTGCTACTGGGGCACTGTGTTGTCAGGCTGTTCAGCGGACTTTGGTATTTAATTTTGGCTAATTTGTGTTAAACATTTTATTACTCATTTTGATGGTTAATGGTGCAGTGTTTTTAAATTAAATTCGACCAGGCATCTTTATTCTTGCTAAATGCTTTTAAATATTTTAAGTTGTTTTAGGAAGGAAATATGATATTATAATGTTTCTCTTGCTTAAGATCAGTAATCTGTTGTCCTTAGACTCTGGGTAGTTTATGAACCATTTCACTTTGTTTTTTGAAATTATTTTTGGAGAACTGTTAAGTTCTCTCTGTCTAGTATTTCAGGCAAGTGTTGGTAAAACACTGTTTATTGAAGCTATATTGAAGGCAAACATCGAGATAACTCGTAGATGGATGAGGGGAAAATTCAGAAGATAGGAAGCGCTAAATACCTACGGCGGTGACTACAAACTTGGCTGACAGAAAAAAGCAATGGAAGTTGGAATAAACAAGAGAAACTAAGCGCACAAAGTAACTACGAACATCTACATTAAGAAGAAACTTTTCAGTCGATACAAAACTGAAACATGAGACAGTGATTCACCATTAAGTCTTATAAGAAGCGCAAAGTCTGAGGCTTTTGAGAAGAGGATTACTTGAGGACAGTACCTGTCGAGTGAAGTGTTCTCGGAAGTATACCAGGACCTCTAAGAGTAGAAGACAGGAAATGCAGGCGACGAGTGAACCAAGGAGTTTATAACCAGAGAGAGAGAGAGAGAGAGAGAGAGAGAGAGAGAGAGAGAGAGAGAGAGAACGAACCTACGTTCTTCGGTCTTCGGACACACGCGAAGAGTGGACCAGGGGATATTGACACAGCAGATAGTACGGTTTCTTCTGAGTACTCTGGATTCAGGGGATACAAAGGGGTCAGCAAAAAAATGACTATACAGGAAATAGGTTTAGGAAGGATGACTTTCATATTAAAAATTCAGACTGTCGTCCAACATTCTGCTGTGACCAAAACATTTGTACATAATATCACTTGTTTCAAAATACCAGGCTGTTTCTTGATTGGCCACTATAGCACCTTTAAGGACTAAATTTTATCTACGAGGTGATTAATTTTTACACACTACTGTTTATGCCACTAATGACGAATAATACGCCATATGCCTCGGCAAAAAATTCTTCTTTTCTATATTTTCAGTTAATGCTCGAAACCTAATGCAGATTTATCTTTGACCTATATAAATAAGGTGAATGTTAGCACCGCTGCACGTCAGAAAAATTACCAAAATAAATTTCCCGTGTTTTAACATACCGAAGGACGCCTCTTGACTCACCAGTTGTACAATTTTCCACTTTTCTTTCTGATTTGACTTCCGTCCTTTATTCCTTTTTATATTCCAGTCATACATTATCCTAAGGAGTATTGCTCTGGTCGCTCTCACCTTGTCATATACCTGTTATTATCCCTGGATAATTTCCTTAATTGTGCAGTGAAAGTTTTCCGTTTATCCTCTTTCAAGAGTAAACAACACATCGCGGCGTGACGCACTTAACAATACAGGTGGTCTTTGCAACGACCCATGCCGTTGCTTAGCATCAGTTTGTGAAAAGGGGACTGGCGAACAATATGAACGCGTCGCTCTGCAGTCAGCAAAATCTTAAGAACAACCGTTAAGTGCTGTAAGAATACAGAGCAAAGATACCAGTCATCAACAAACTTAAGAAATACATCAATACGTGGCACCAAGACGTCAAATCGCTTACACTTACGTGGACGTACAATTGTTCACAGGTATGTGTTTTTAAGGAATATAGAGGTCTTCGACATTGCAATTAAATCCAAGATGAATTAATTTTGCGCACAAATCATCAGGACTTTATCAACGTTAACCCAAGGTAGTTTGCGTTGAAATTCTCAAATTTAGACAGTCTCTTGTGAAGTTTCCATGCCAAGTGATGTTTATGTTCAGTCGTGTAGATATTCCATCGTATAGATACTGTTCAACAAATCGAGAGTGTCACCGTAGTGTCTCGAAATATTTTCCGCATGCCCACATCATGAACAGTGACATTTTTCTAACAATGTGTAACACCGTAGACGAATTTCAGACATCAGGCAGTATCTTTATACGTAATTTAACTAGCATTTTAACTCTTAGTGGCTTATAAACAGAATGAAGCCCGCTTCGAAACTGTTTCTGATTAGGTGTCAGTCAATAAGGTGGTTCAACTTTCGTCTTTGTACCAGAGTAGTTTGTCTTGTCAATCCAAATATAGCGCGTCCACGTTTTCCAGACTTGGCGATAGTACAAAAACAGTAGAGACCGCTTCAAATCTAAATGATACATTGATTCTTCTCACTGCCAACTTTGGCGATCAAATTATACTGTGCACAATGGGTTTGACATTATAGGTGTCATTGCGTAAAGCTGCCATTAATTTCAGTTATAAGAATTTGTAGCAGTATCATCTGTACATTATCTCTTACCACCTAACCTGACACAGCAGGTATTACCTGTTCATCCTGAGAAGATTTTGGGTGCAGTGACTGTCTGTAATAGCTGTTTAGGTAGTAGACGAAAGGCTGTATGACGTGTGACAGATATTCACTTGCTTCCAGCCAATACCAGTCTTATCTTCCAATGTTGTGTGCGAAGTATCTCCACTGAATGTATCAAAAATTGTATGACATTCCTGTGATCTGTAACTCCACGCTTTGCATCTAGTTTGGTGCTGAAGCACACGGACTTACTGCACAACAGCAATGTCTGCTAAGTTAACTAAATGATTGGCATGTCTTTACGAAAATCATTACAGAAACAGACTGATTATCTTAATACAGGGAAAAGCTTTACTTTACTGACAGATTAGGAATTTTTCGATTTAAGATTTCCGTTTTGTTTGGGTTCGGTACCTCAATCGGTAAAACTGGACCCTTTTAAGATCACATTGTTGTCCGTCCGTCCAACTGTACAAAGTAGTTTCTCGGGAACAGGAAGACATATCAAATTGAAATTTGTGTCACATACTATGGTATATGGCCCCTTGGTGGTGTAACAAACGTTAGCTTCTAAGTCAGTCACTCAGAAGATACGGCCCTTTGTGTCACGTATATTGACACTCTTAAGACCACTCATCAAAAGCAGCGCCGAGTGGCTGCCGAGGCGGACCTCCCGCCGGACGTTGGAGTCCTCCACCCTCGGGCGTCCGTGTGTGTGTGTGTGTGTGTGTGTGTGTGTGTGTGTGTGTGTGTGTGTGTTCTTAGCGAATGTTAGTGTAAGTAGTGTGTAAGTCTAGGGACCGATGACCTCAGCATTTTCGTCCAAGAAACACAAAATACACACGTTATGTTTGTGAACCACCATCAGCAACGAATTGAGACTTCTGCTGTAGCAAAACTATACGTTTCGGAACCTATATTTTCACGTTCTTTCGATCTCTTGCTGCTTTAAAGAAACATGACAACTCAGAGTGGAGAGAGGTGTCTTGTGAAAGCATATACTTAGAAAACAGTTGGAAACGCCCTAAGAGGGTTATGTAACTTAATAAATTGCCTACACTTTAGTAATTCGATGTGACAGTCTCAACGTATATTTCCTGAAATGCGCGACAGACATCGTCACCGCGTGTTTAGACACTTACCACAAAGTTTTGATCGTGGCAGGCAGAGCTAAGTCACCGAGAACTAACCTCGCAGGTTGCGTCACGACGATGTGTACACCTGTGTTTTGCATCATTTATCGACTGCTTGGATAAAGACATTGCCACACCATCTCACATTATGTGCATCCTGGGATGCTGTTTCGTTTCGTTTCATTTCACTGTACGGACGCTGTTAAAACCAACAAATTTGACTAATGACTGGCATTCGTTAAAACAGCAGTTTGAGAAGTTCTTAGCACCGCAGAGTGAAGAAGGAACGAAGGAAGGAAGGAAGATTGGGGTTCATTGTTCCCTCGATATAGAGGCCATTAGAAACAGAGCTGAAGATCGGATCGTTTCGAGGATGAGGAAGGAAATCGCTCACGGCCTTTCAAAGGAACTATCCCGGCATTTGGTTGAAGCTATTTAGGGAAATCATGGGAAACTTAAATCTGGACGGCCCGCCGCGGATTTAAACCGCCGTGCTCCCGAAAGCTAGTCCAGTGCGCCAAGCACTATCACTCAGTGCAGACCAAAGAAAATTATCTTAGAGTCCGGTAGATGTCTCCGGAGAATTCTTCGGCGACAAAACACTAGTTGCAGTTTATAGAATTTTAAGAGATTATTTCTTTTATCATCGGAAGGAAGGTGAGGTATTTCAAGGGATACGGTGGACGCATCGGACAAATAATGCCTTACATGTGAATGTAGTATCTCCCAGTGTATACCGTTGGTGAAAAGGTCTCAGGCTTCCACTCGCGTGGCAGTGTTAAAATACCGCAAAACTTTGACAAGTGTCATACTCATGGTCTTAGCTTGAAGATGATGAAAGTGACACTCGTCGAAACGTTGCGGTATTTTATCACTGACCCGGATGGAAACCCTCGAGCTTTCCACCAACGCCTTATATCTTTACGAGATACTGCTTCACTTTTTAACAAAGACGTTCTACGATGATTAGCTGCAAACGAGTCCCTAAGCTTGTCATCCGAAGTCAATTGAAGAACTTGATATCGTCCGCGTAACTCTTACCAGCTTATTTTAGAGCCGAGAAGTCACTACAGTTAACAAAATATGGTTCAAATGGCTCTGAGCACTATGGGACTTAACATCTGTGGTCATCAGTCCCCTAGAACTTCGAACTACTTAAAGCTAACTAACCTAAGGACATCACACACATCACACACATCCATGCCCGAGCCAGGATTCGAACCTGCGACCGTAGCAGTCGCGCGGTTCCGGCCTGAACGCCTAGAACCGTGCAGTTAACAGCCTGGGTCAAGGTAGGCTGTGGGTCAACTGAATGTGGCAAGTTTACATAAAATGAATATAGGGCAACCACTAGGACTTATTTGGTATAGAATTCCTTGCGATTTTTGTGCACATTTAAGTCATTGTGTACTTCTCACGTGAGTTTTTTCGTATATTCACTACACCCGCAATCGACAGTCTTTTAAACGATTTCCCTAACTTTGCAGCAATAAACAAACAGTGATCGCAGCACGCTTTGCCAAATCTACCCATAAAAGGCCTCAGAAAAAAAAATCTAGACGAGAGTACGGACAGAGCAAGTACTGTTGTCGCTGGGCGGCGCCCCCTCACACAATGCTCGTGTGTCTGGGAATGGCGTGACCCAACATCACGCGACCGCCTGAGGAGATAAGCTGCTGTTGCCAGAGCCCGTGGCCCAGTGATTGCGTGCCAGCGCGTTTCGGCAGCTGTCCGTGCGTTCGATGACGTCAGTAACGGCTCCAGCCAGCTCATTCACATTCTCTTCTAATACTCGCGAGGCCTGAGGCACCTGTATGCCTAACTTTGTTGACAGGCCTGTCTGTTGCGACACTTTCACTTGAGACAAACTGGCGCAACTAGACTCAGTAAGCAAATCAAACCACCTCAACCGTCGAGCTACAGCCGCTGGGAACGGATGACAAAATAGGGGAAAAGGTCTTATGTTTCAGTCCTAATGAAAGACAGAGCCTGGGGAGATCATACACATTCTCAGTCACCCCACCAATCATTTCTGTTCCTGGCTCTCGTGCCTCTTCTTTCCTCAGGTCCATCACCTCCGCATCCCTGTTGGTATCATGCTTCTATCTTGACCGTGGCGTTCCTCGCCCACTTTCTGCCTTCCACAGATTTTGAGAATGCTACTCGTCGTGTTCATTCCCCTTCGAGTCTCATTACCTGACCTGTGCACATTAATCTGTTTTCTTCATCCTGTACACAATATCATCTTGTGAGTACACAATGAGACGACAAAAATCATGCAATAGCTATATGCACATATGCAAATGGCGATAGTATCGCGTATATGAGGTTTAAAAGGGCAGTGCATTGGTGGAACTATCATTTGACCTCAGGTGATTCATGTGGCAGGTTTCCGACTTGATCATGGGCGCACGTCGGGAATTAACAGACTTAAAAAAATGTTCAAATGTGTGTGAAGTCTTATGAGGCTTAACTGTTAAGGTCATCAGCCCCTAAGCTTACACAGTACTTAACCTAAATATCCTAAGGACAAAAAACACACACACACACACACACACACACACACACACACACACACACACGCCCGATACGCCCGATGGAGGACTAACCTCCGCCGGATCAGCTGCACAGTCCATGACTGCACCGCCTCAGACAGCTCGGCTAATCCGCTGTCGAAATATCGTATGAAAAACAGACTTTAAACGTCGGTTGGTAGTTCGAGGTAAATGCATGGGACATTCCATTTCAGAAATCGTTAGGGAATTCGACATTACGAGATCTACAGTGCCAACAGGGAGCTGAGCATACAAAATTTCTGAGATTGCCTCTCAGCACAGGCAACACAGTCTCCCCTAGAACTTAGAACTACTTAAACCTATCTAACCTAAGGACATCACACACATCCATGCCCGAGCCAGGATTCGAACCTGCGACCTTAGCGGTCGTGCGGTTCCAGACTGAAGCGCCTAGAACCGCTTGGCCACCCCAGCTGGCAAAAAACGGACTGAATTGAATCGGCCCTGCATTTGAATTTAAATATGTATGTGCAGTAATGAATCTAAAGTATCACACACAGAAGAAATGGAAGCTAAAACACGTTACACAGGGGCCGTTTACGTAATAACCTAGAAGGCCATTCGAAAAGTTCATGATATTGCAGTCGAACATACTAAAGCGGGTGGGTGCGAGATTGGCAGCACAAGCGAACGATTATAATCTTTTTTGCATACCTCATATCTTTTGCGCAGGCTCGTTACCGCCCAATTAAACCACGACCAAATTTCTGAACTGAACTGGCAATCAAAGTTTCGAGAGGTGACCAAACAAGGTGAAGACAATTATCTCGGGTGAAAGGTTACTTGCATTAATAATTGGATGATATTTTACGCAATTATTGCACCGTTTGAAACAGAAATTGACAGGACTACGACGAATAGGACGGGAGAAGAATAGAGGATAGCATCCGAAATTCTAGGCGAACGAAGGGGTTTAGGTAAGATGTGGTCCAGTCAAGTATATCAGGAAAAAACTGAAGCGAGAAGGTTGGCTAGGAAGAGGTAGTTACAAAATGTGAGGGCTCAGGAGTTTAAAGAAAGGTATAGAAGCGTATGGAATGAAACGTTAACTATTGTGAGGCAGGACAGACGTAAATATTACAAGAAGCTAAAAGAAGAAGAAGCCGAAGATAACTATATCCATCACAGGGCAAGGAAAATGTACCAAAAATAAAGTAAGTAACACAGAAATATAAGAAAGAAAAATTTATTAAAGACACACAAGAGAAGAACCTCACGAATAGCACTGAAATAGTACGAGCAGAGTACTTCGTACTCGACCGTTATGACCCCATTGAGTCTCTTCCATGTGAGGTAAATGAACACCGTAAACATCAAAGTAGAGCCCCACCGAAGAAGAAATACGAGAAATAATAATAATAATAAAAACCTCAAGGCTTTCGCCGAATTTCATATTGCGGGAGAGCAAATAAAGAATAGAGGACCGATACTGTAAATGTAATGTATTGCGAATACATAGAAAGAAGGATTCTTTATTGTATGATTATATGATAGCGGAATAAACACTGGTAGCAGTTACTTCTGCAAAATATCTGGGAGTATGCGTGCGGCGCGATTTGAAGTGGAATGATCATATAAAATTAATTGTTGGTAAGGCGGGTGCCAGGTTGAGAGTCCTTAGAAAATGTAGTCCATCAACAAAGGTGGTGTCTTACGAAATACTAGTTCGACCTATACTTTAGTGTTGCTCATCAGTGTGGGATCCGTACCAGGTCGGGCTGACAGAGGAGATAGAGAAGATCCAAAGAAGAGCAGCGCGTTTCGTCACAGGATTATTTGGCAAGCGTGATAGCGTTACGGAGATGTTTATCAAACTCAAGTGGCAGACTGCAAGAGAGGCGCTCTGCATTGCGGTGTAGCTTGCTGTCCAGCTTTCGAGAGGTTGAGTTTCTGGATGAGGTATCTAATATATTGCTTCCCCCTACTTATAACTCCAGAGGAGATCACGAATGTAAAATTAGAGAGATTCGAGCGCGCAAGGAGGCTTTCCGGATGTCGTTCTTCTTGCGAACCATACGCGACTGGAACAGGAAAGGGAGGTAATGACAGTGGCACGTAAAGTGCCCTCCGCCACACGCCGTTGGTTGGCTTGCGGAGTATAACTGTAGATGTAGATGTACTGGTTAAAGTAATTATGAACCTATTAACCAATTCCTAACGACTGGAAAATGGCCGTAATTTGCCCAATTTTTAAAAAAAACCATGGTATGTGATAATTATAGAGCAATTTCACTCAATGTATGCTACAGAAACCTGTCTCCGTGCTTACTGAAAACGATGATCCCAATTGCAGAAGAAATTATGCGGGACGATCAATGCGTTTTCGGGACCACAAATTGATACTCACTTGCTTATTGTTGATCTCATGACAGCCTATATACCGGCACAATCATCAATGTCTTTGAAGAGTTTCAGTTTCCACAAAAGTTAGTACGTCTCGTACAGATGTTTTTAGAGGAAACCTACTGCAGAGTGAAGGTCACTATAGGAATTTCAGAGCATTTTCAAGTCAGAACCGTAATCAGACAAGGAGACGCATTATCTCCAATACGTTTTAATTTAATTTTAGAAAAGATAGAGAACACCAGACATTCAGACAAGTTGGAATAAAACTGGACAACACAAATCGGCTCATTCAAGCGGACGATGGTGTTCTGGTAAGCTCAAGACAAGTCCTTACAGAAGTATTGCAAGGGAAGCAGGATTGCAAATTAACGAGGAGAAAACTGAGTACGTGGTCCTGAGCAAGGCAACCAACAATCGGACTCCATCGATAGTTGATGAATTCACTTTTAAAATAAAAGACGTATTTACACATTTGGAAAATATTTTTAGCGACCAGAATAGAACGGAAATTGAGATTAAGGCAAAGATGTCTGTGACAAGTAGATCATACTTTGGCTTAAGGTACGTGCTGTGCAGTAGAGCATAATTCTGCCGTAACTCTCTATGAAACATTTACATTAAGGAAAACAGACAAACAAGAACTGCTAGTCTTCGAGAGAAACATATTAAGAAAAATGGTCGTCACAAAAGCGACCCCCAGTCACAGGAACGGAAAATTAAAAAGAAATCAGTAACTGACCGACCTGTACTTGCAGGTTGGTATCGTCCGAAAGATCAAGTATAGAAGACTGACGTGGAGTGGAAGCCTAATTAGGATAGAAGAGAGAGACTATCGTGAGTAGCATTTTCAGGATACGCGAAGGGCAGAAGGGACCGAGGGAGGCCACGGACAAGATGGAAGGACGATGTCAACGGATATACGGAGGCGATGGGCCCGAGAAATGGTGAATGGACCACGAAAGCCAGGAACAGAAATAACCGGTGGAGGAGTGTAGAGAATTCGTACTATCTCCCAGGCCAGTTAAGAAGAAGGACTCAATATTGCATTGAGGAAGAGCGCTCGTTCCACAATAACACTTCTCAGAAGGAATCTACTCATTCACTGAGATAGCTTGGACAAGGTACATTCACATGAAATTCGACAAGGCAGGAGTACATTCTAGGTACAAATACGCAGTCCTTCACTGCTACAACGAGAAATATTTGGCTTATGCACTTGTACTCGTTTTCGAGTGAATATCTAAAGTAAGAGTCGATTCTAATGCCGCGTAGACGAAGGTGTTTTAGAGGCTGTGGATAACCTCTGATTCGCAAAGAATGGGGAAGGAAATCGGCTATGTCCTTTCCAATGAAACTACCCCGTAAGCTATTTAGGGTTTAAATGGCTCTAAGCACTATGGGACTTAACTTCTGAGGTCATCAGTCCCCTAGAACTTAGAACTGCTTAAACCTAACTGACCTAAGGACATCACACACATCCATGCCAGAGGCAGGATTCGAACCTGCGACCGTAGCAGAAGCGCGGTTCCGGACTGAAACGCCTAGAACCGCTATTTAGGAGAAACTATGGAAACATTAATTTTTATATCCTAACAGGGATCTTTCCTGAAATGCGAGTACAGGGCCTTAAACGCTGTGTTACATTGTACGTCGTTTCCGTACGAGCGTTAGCGTAAAATCAGACTTCGGCAGCTGGAAGTAATACAAACGTCTTGTTTGAGTGCTATATCGTGATATCTTATAGCTAATGACCAAATTGCAAGACAGGGTCAATTAACTACTATGCTGGTACGACAACTGAGGATAAAAAGAAAAAATAATTATCAATGATAATATTAAAGCAATGGTTACGATGTTAGTTGTCAGGACGACCACAGCATGAATAGACATCTAACGTCCACACTGGTACAGAGCGTCGGTGTAAAATTTCGGGCGTGAGTGACACGATGCGAGCCTGAAATAAGTATGATTGTAGGCCTCGGCTTCCGTTCTGTATTGCTGTGACGTTAACCTTGTCCAACCTGGACCGTACTGTACTGTACTGTGTTGTACTGTCCTCCAGTGCCCGTCCAATGTGCATCCGCTGCGGGCAATGCTGGTACGAACAGCTCGATAGTTCGATGAGCAACAAAAGGTGTTAGCAGCAAAGATATGTTCTTCAGTATCCCTTATGAAGTGTGTGACCCCTATCGCGACTGGTGTTTTCACATGATTTGTCGTAGTGATAATCTTCCGAAATAACAATATCACTGTGCGTGTAGTATATACGTATTTCCAGCTGTCCCTACCGCAATGGGATGTATCTGGCCTTCAAAAACACGCGTCAGATTTTCATATTCTCCCGCTCGAATTGTTGGTGACAAACGTACGAAAGTGACGTCCTAACACACCAGATTCACCCCTCAGCAGTCAGGATTTATGGTGTATTGCTCATGGCACTCCCACCATTATACAAAAATTTAGGACTACACGAACATTTCCCGACATTCGACCTTTTTTGGTCTCTGTTGCTCGGCCCATTTCGGCATAGTCGGCTGTTTCATTAAGATTATCAATTTAAACGTGCAATGAAAGGAAAGGAAAGTGACTTTTGTAAACGTTGCACTAAAACTAAGTACGTACAAAATTCGATCGAGACAAAAACAGTTTCTTTGTTAGAAGGCATGAGTAATACAACGATGTAATTATTTTATGGTGTTACTATTCACAAAATTGTCAGATAAAATTCACAAAAACGTCAATTTCACAATTTGTAAGTGCTCGATTACGCCGGTTGGCTAATAAGGCTAGTCAATGAAGACCAAAAGGGTCTAATGTGGAGAAATAGTTCGTGCGCTCGCCAATATTGGTTCAGTAGTAGGAGAGAGTGCCATGAACAACATAGTAGGAATTCTGAGTTGTAGGGGTTGAGTATGGGTGTGAGATCATGTTTGAAGGTCACTTTCGTATGATTTTCTGGAGTAACTCTCAAACTACTGCCTCTAGCGAAAACTTATCAATTTGCGACAGAAAGGCCCAGTTTTTTTTTTTTTTTTTTTTTTTTTTTGTAGGACTAATAGTTTAGGCGCCGTGAGCGAGAGGATATGAAAATCTCGCACGTGGTTGTTTGGAGACCAGGTGTAACATTGCGAGTTGCATGAATCGACATGGGTAGGGGGCTATAACAGCAACCGTGCCTGCAGACTAAGTTATGGGATTAGACTTCTGCCTATTACGCAAACAGTCGTTTTATTGGCCAAACATTTGTACGGTACAACGGATAACGTATGAACTCTACATTACCGCACGTGCCTCACAAAGGGTGTCGCAAGAAAAAAAATTAAAACGTTCATTTCACTGTTTACTTACAATGTTCGTTATCAAATTTGCAGACTATCAACAACATTTCTCAATAAATGTTTCTTTAAGTAGTTAATACTCAGTCGTCTACTTCAGTTTTTGCTTTCAGAAGCTTCATTTGGCTGTATGTTTCTGTAATGGCGCATTATTTTTAACATTTTCAGTTTAAATACAATACTGTAATAATTATAAAATATCAAATTTAATAATGTGAAGTTACAATACCGATTAAAATATTCCTTCCATTAATAAATGACGGTAGTAGTATTTCAGTAATGTTTCGCAATATAAGGTCATATCCACATTGGTAGTAATTACAGGCCTATCTTTACTTTGCAGTCAGAATGGATTAATTACAGTTAAGCAGCGCTAAATCACGATACAGTTCCCGAGCCTTGTGTAGGGACCACATTTGTCACCCACGAGCTCGATGGCCAAGCTATCAGTATATCCCCACTTTGTAGTAATCCTTGTAGGTCACAGTTGACGTCACTGCGACCAAAGAAAATTGAGGATATTTCGGTACTTTTAGTAATAAATTGGCATATTTACGAATTCTCTGTGGAAAATGCGAAAGGTAGTGTTTGATACTAAAGACTAAAATTAACGTCACATTTCTGATACGAATAACTATTTATTTAGCGAAGTCTTAGAACTGATTATACGTTGTACATAGGTTTGTTTAAATGTTTATGTTTTTAATATTTACCTTTCTGTGTGGAGCATTATTGCAGCAAATGATTTAACTTTTCGTCTTATTTTACGAATTTTAATTGCTGAGTTCTTTGTGAGAATACCAAAGGTTCTAAACATCTTAATCCCCCTACAAGTGTCAAGATTTATGTATCCGTTTCTTCTTTTTTGAAGATGTAGGCCAATGAGATATCTTAATTTTAGATATGACCTTCACTTCTTCCCCCATCACGTTATCTATCGGAAAGGACAAGTTTGGATGTTTTTGATCTGTTGAGGAGTTTCCTATGGCAACCTTAGTGTTCGTGCTTCTGTGCTGCTTGTTAGCAACAGTCTACATTTCAATTTCAATACTAGAATTTTCCATACACTGATTGTATAATTGCGAATTGCGTGAACTTTCCTCCAATGGCTATT
Source organism: Schistocerca gregaria (assembly GCF_023897955.1). Classification (NCBI taxonomy): domain Eukaryota; kingdom Metazoa; phylum Arthropoda; class Insecta; order Orthoptera; family Acrididae; genus Schistocerca; species Schistocerca gregaria. The sequence continues at coordinate 340,208,654 of NC_064927.1, read as the reverse complement.
TCTCCCATCATCATTCAAACTATCTGACCTCCCTATCCCTGTATTCTTTCCTTCTTATATTTTCTTCCACAGACAACAGTTGAAGCGACAATTGCAACCGAAAACGGGTGTTTCAGTGAACACTGCTTTCACAGCGTCAATTGTAACCACTCAAAAATCTAAAAGCAGTTTTCGGTGACCAGTTACGCATCTTATTTTGTTCGGAAAATAGTCTTTCATACGCGTTTTGAATTTTATAGTGGAGCTAAGGAGAACAGGCAATATCCTCCTCGCTTCTTCTGTTGTTCTCTTGTCGACCAGTATTGTGTACCGTTGTTTGTCCCGCTCATAAAACGAGTTGAGATTTCACGCAGGGTTTTCTCCGCTTTTTTCACAGCACAACACTAAGTCTTGTCAGGACCAAATCCAAATCCAAAAATTAATTTTAAAATGTCTTCGCTCATGGGAAACTCCGATCTAAAGCCAGAGTTCTGGATGGTCCCAATAACTCTTCTTGCTCTACACGACCCAGACTTTAGTTATCAATTTTGCGTATCTGTTACGAAATCTAAACCTCCATCTTCCAAATTTCGAAGTACCACTTCAGAAATTTGGATAACAGGCGTTGGCTTGTCGTCCCAGACCCTCTGCCTGCAGTTATGTATAGGTTTCTCAATTTGCACATTTGCTTCGTCAGGCGCACAAAAATATCGTTAAGCCGTGGTTCTGACATTCGCGATTTTTACACGGTGTTGGCATTTACTCAGTTCGGATTTCACGCACGACCTGTTCGTTTACTTGTCATATCTCTTGTGCACTCGGTTCCGATAATCGTCACTGATAAGACGCGTCTTCCCTTTCGTTCCATTACTCAAGTGCACGGAACTGACGTAGGGGACAAAACTGCTTGGAAACTTAGGCTGCTGGCGAGTGCCCTGGCTCACTGACGGTGACAGCACAGTCACTGCTGGTGAACGACTGGGCAACATCGTCAGTGCAGGAGGTTCTGGCCGGAAATACCACGGTGCAGAACCGGCTGATGGGAAGTGCCACGGTACCTGTGACACCCACAACAGAGAATATTAGAATATTGCTGCGCGGTGTGGGATTCTTACCAGGTGGGATTGGCGGAGGACATTGAAAGGGTGCAAAAAAAGGGCAGCTCGTTTTGTATTATCACGTAAGAGGGGAGAGAGTGTGACAGATATGATACGCGAATTGGGATGGATGTCATTACAACAAAGACGTTTTTCGTCGCAGCGAGATCTTTTTAGGAAATTTCAGTCACCAACTTTCTTTTCCGAATGCGAAAATATTTTGTTGAGCCCAACCTACATAGGTAGGAATGATCATCAAAATAAAATGAGAGAAATTAGAGCTCGAACAGAAAGGTTTAGGTGTTCGTTTTTCCCGCGCGCTGTTAGGGAGTGGAATAGTAGAGAGATGGTATGAGTGGAATAGTAGAGAGATGGTATGATTGTGGTTCGATGAACCCTCTGCCAAGCACTTAAATGTGAATTGCAGAGTAGTCATGTAGATGTAGAGTCGGAAACGCCACTGTGTAAAAGTGCACGTAGTCAAGTAGACCTACCAGTCAGCATCGCCCTTTACTCCAGCCTGCTGTGAAGTCATCGGCCCTCGGATGAACGCGAGCGAGCAGCAGCGGGTGTTGCCCTCCAGCCCTGTGACGAGAGCGCTGCCGACAATGTCCGCCATTAGCGTTTCCTGTTCTTTGTGCGAGGATGGAATTGTCAGCATTACGAATATTACTGTGAGTGACTGTCGAATGCCGACTGCTCAAAAGTGCCCGAGTTCTGATTTTGAGCTATGTCTGGTTGCTGTAACTGCCCTGTGTTGATCAGGGGAGATATGACGTTCAGTGAATATCAATTTTCCCGAAGTGCGGTAGATCAAAAAGAGAGGAAAGCAGGCGGACACTTGGCATATGCGTTTTATTTATCCGCTTTTGCGTTATCCTTGTTATCCCATGCAACAGATGCACTGGGATTACTCTGCTAGATGCGTCTGAAAAGTTCGGCGAATAGTCCCAGAAGATAATGGACACGGAGGTTACAAACAAAATATCTTTCCTGGCCTTCAGTGTACTCACCATTATCTAAAAAACATCTGGTGGTATCGGTTGTAAGGCCGTCGGAGACTGTCAGCGAACACTTCTTGTTGAGGTGCTTGGAGTACCGTGGTGACGCGTCGTTTGATATTCGCATAATTACACCAGATCAGACCTGGTGCTACTAAGTGACAGTGTCAACGTGTTCGCTTTCCCCGCCTAAAATGCTGACAAAATACAGGATTAAGACTATGTCGATCGCCGTTTCCGACGTCTAGGGCTTCATCCACAGTGCATTTCTCCCAGAGGGGAGAGGGGGGGGGGGGGCAAGACGATGAACACAACGCCATTGACTGTCCGGGTCATTTTGATAGCATCAGGTCTTATCTCCTGCACTGATGCGGATACCCAACAACGCATGGCCACAGTCTTCAAGCGATTCCATAGTAAGTGTTTGCCAATTGTTTGCGATAGCTTTACAACCGATGTCTGAAGTATGTTGTACATAATGGTGATTACTTGTAAGGCCAGTGGAAGTACTTTCTCAGCCAGTATCCAAAACTTTTCAGATGCTCCTTGTATGTTCCCCAAAGAAAACGTTTGTTTGAGCTTCAGGTACATTGTTTTCCCCAACGCTATTTGTATACCACGATCTACAAAACTTAGCAGCAACATGTAATTTCAGTGCATTATACTCTTCCTTCCGTCCGTGACCGGGCAACCATTATTATTATCTTAACTAACAAGACTACTACTGAGCCACAAGGATGAATCAAAATTTAAGTGATATTTTTAACAGAAAAATAGGATTTAAATTTATCAGTCACGTAGTTTAAGTGCCAACTACTAGGGGCTGGAACCTTTTTAATCCGTTTACAGACGTAGACTACAGTTTCTGTGTATCATTACAGAGGGCAAAGAGGAGAAGAGAGACATGTCGACAAAGACACGAACAGTATTTAGGTGAGAATGTAGAATGAAGTTATGGACCATTTTCGTAGAGTGAGAAAATTACCTTCCAGTATTTGCAAGGCAGATTTTTTTTAATTTTTTAAAATCATGTTCTGGAGTGTCACCTGCTGTTACATACTCATCCTCGGCAATTTCCAAATTCGATAATGGTGCACTACACGCAGCGGACGTTCCTGAATATCACTATTCTGATTTACTGGAAGTTTACGTTCCTTACAGTGACAGACCGGTCGAAATTTGTGCCTTCGCTGACCGACTACAGCTCCACAAAGAGACTTTTTTTAAAAAAAGTCTCTTTCTGGATCTCTCTGGCCCGAATATTGAGCAACGTGGCGCTGTCGTATTTAGGAGGAAAGCGGTTTTGATACACTTTTGGTTAAACATATAAAGGTTTTAATGTATTTCTCAAACCACTGGAGCGTCCGAAAATACTACAGCTCATTTTACGACTGTAGGTAATGACAGTTAAAACTGAAACCAATTGTACTTATTTTTTTTTTCATTTGTCTCAAGTAGACCAGGTGAGCCAGACACATCTCACTAAAACCAAATGGGACCGATGAGTCTCAGGAAGAGACTGAGTTTCAACAGATCAGGTGGGGCTGTAGTAGCTCAAGAAAGGCAGCTGAAACTTATCTAAAGAGGGCCAAGTGGGACCACCATATCTCATGGAAAACTAAAATAAAATCTTAAGTAGCAGACATCAACACTGCTTGAGCTAATGCAACACTTTTCTTGTTTACCCACATCACAAAAGCAAAACTTCAGCTTTGTAACAGAACGATACGAAGATCTTAGTTCGTGAAGCAGAGAAAGATGGCTTATCTCACGTGCTGGTACCGTAAAAACTTTTTGTGCCGGACTTAACGAAGGTCAGTAACCAGGAAGGACTACATGGATCAACGTCAATCCTAAATTTCTGAGGCGATTACGTCTCTCTTGGTCGAGACACGGATGTTGTTCCGTCAAAACAATGTTCCATCACTTCAGTGCGCACTGTCTGTTTAACAGAAACGGATTTGAAAGTCCTTGAGTATTGTCCCCACAGTTGTGGTCTTGTCCCGTGCGAGTAAGAAGTTTTCTAGCTGTCAGAATATTTTGGGGGATAATAAATTGTGTTACTTTTGAAGCATAGCTATGCCAACAGTGTACTGGAAATTGTTTTGGAAATCTAAAAACGAATGAATTTGTTTACGAAAATCTCCTTACAACACTTCATTTGTAGTCTTGTTTCTTTTGTGGCTGGTATGCAAATGCGTATTATTTTCATGCATTAAGAGTTATATCACCGAGGATGTAAAGGTAAGACCGAGTAACTCACTGTCGCTCGACGTAGTACTTTGTGTGTATCCAAGGCGGAGGAAGATGTTTGAGATCTACTGCGAGCACAGCAATTTTACGTTGCCTTGTAGTCTCGCACGTCAGTCAATATTAGCAAGCGACGTAAGAGTATAAATCCAACTTCACAACTGCAAAGTTAAACACTTTCTTACTTCTCTTTATGTCTTTCTTTCTGTAAATCTCGCTGTGGCGACGCACAGAAACTTTGCTTGTAAATTGTTACGCAACTCCCTGCTGACTGCTGCCTCAGAAACCAGTTCAGGGCATGATCTACTTTTTGAAACACTGTAGATATCCGCTACTGTTCACTCCAGTTAATCGTGCCTCAGCTCATGTAACATTTACACAAGTTTTGCTGCAATGAACCTATTCCTGAAATGTGAATGGCGGTCATTACTATTTTGTGTGTGTGTGTGTCTGGGGGGGGGGGGGGGGTGATGATGATAAATTGGTGTAGCTCAGACGCCTTTTGCAAGTCTTTCTATTGGACGCCAATTCGGCGACTTGCGTGTCCCTAACCTACACCAGTTATCAGACCGGGGAAAGGGGACACTTTGCTTCAAGTCGAACCCAAACCACGTGTTTTTATTTTACCAACTCCTCATATCATTGAGAAGTGAAGGTTACGTTAGGACGAAGTCTGAAAATTCCATGTTCTCATCGAGATTCGATTCCGCGATCTCTCGGTTTCCGCATTGTCGCTTTCCTGCCAGACCACCAGGCACGACATGTATGTAGACAGTTCGGCTTCAGGTTTTGATGAGAGGTAGCGAGTGCGAAATATGTGCCCTATATCGCCGTATCTTTAAATTAAATTGACTTAGAAGCTTAAATTATTTATTACTCTGCCTAGGGATTGTACACCATAGTACTTAACATGAATTTCAACTTTCTACTACTTCGAATTGTTCCTGAGAAAAATGCGTCTTAACAGTCGGACGGACAGAGACAGGCAACAAGGTGATCATACACACATCAAAAAAAGTTTTGCATCACCCCGGTTCCAAGAACTCGGGAAGATAGACGTGGACTGTGGATATTGTAACATAGACACAGTCCCTTTGACTGTTCAGAGATGCCACGATAATATAGGCATACATCAATACAAGAAGACTGCTATTGGCTATTAGAGGCACCTCTGAAGGTCTCGCACCATGTTGGTACAACATACAATGCGTGGTTTTCATGAGTAAAAAAAAGGGCGGAAATGGTGTTTATGCTGATCTCTACTCCAATTTTCTGTACAGGTTCCGGAACTGTCCGAACAGAGGTGGTGCAAAACTTTTTTGATGTGTGTAGAAGGTTTCTGTTTTTGCCGATTAAGATACGGAAGCCGGCCGCGGTGGTCTCGCGGTTCTAGGCGCGCAGTCCGGAACCGTGCGACTGCTACGGTCGCAGGTTCGAATCCTGCCTCGGGCATGGATGTGTGTGATGTCCTTAGGTTAGTTAGGTTTAAGTAGTTCTAAGTTCTAGGGGACTGATAACCACAGCAGTTGAGTCCCATAGTGCTCAGAGCCATTTGAACCATAAGATACGGAAGCCCAAAAAGATTTCCAGTATGAGAAATAGTACTCAAATTATTAATGGAGCCCGATTTGTGAAAGTAATTACAATTTACAGAAAATGGAAAATAGCAAAATAGCTAATTCTGCTTTTACGCCCAAATATGTCCTAATAGAACTCTTAAGCACGCCAGACAATAAAACATAAGCGACATCTCGCCAGCACCATGAAACACCACCTATATCATGGATCACGGTCTCAATTCGCCGAGGAAGAAAGTAAGTATCTTCAGCTATTCCATATACAACTCAAGCCAATCAATGGAGATCAGACGCCAGGGAGCCACCAAATTGCTGGGATATTTACTGTACGTTTTAGCCACAGTTAGCAGTAATTCGAGTAATTTCCTTTGTGATTAAGATTGAGTGATTTAGCGAGCCAGTGGAGGTTCGATTGGATCCTGAGTTTGCCAAACCCGGAACGTACGTGCACAGTCCTGTGAACACTGATCTTGGAAGGGAGAGTTTCTACAACATACACTCCTGGAAATTGAAATAAGAACACCGTGAATTCATTGTCCCAGGAAGGGGAAACTTTATTGACACATTCCTGGGGTCACATACATCACATGATCACACTGACAGAACCACAGGCACATAGACACAGGCAACAGAGCATGCACAATGTTGGCACTAGTACAGTGTATATCCACCTTTCGCAGCAATGCAGGCTGCTATTCTCCCATGGAGACGATCGTAGAGATGCTGGATGTAGTCCTGTGGAACGGACTGCCATGCCATTTCCACCTGGCGCCTCAGTTGGACCAGCGTTCGTGCTGGACGTGGAGACCGCGTGAGACGACGCTTCATCCAGTCCCAAACATGCTCAATGGGGGACAGATCCGGAGATCTTGCTGGCCAGGGTAGTTGACTTACACCTTCTAGAGCACGTTGGGTGGCACGGGATACATGCGGACGTGCATTGTCCTGTTGGAACAGCAAGTTCCCTTGCCGGTCTAGGAATGGTGGAACGATGGGTTCGACGACGGTTTGGTTGTACCGTGCACTATTCAGTGTCCCCTCGACGATCACCAGAGGTGTACGGCCAGTGTAGGAGATCGCTCCCCACACCATGATGCCGCGTGTTGGCCCTGTGTGCCTCGGTCGTATGCATACCTGATTGTGGCGCTCACCTGCACGGCACCAAACACGCATACGACCATCATTGGCACCAAGGCAGAAGCGACTCTAATCGCTGAAGACGACACGTCTCCATTCGTCCCTCCATTCACGCCTGTCGCGACATCACTGGAGGCGGGCTGCACGATGTTGGGGCGTAGGATACTACGGTCTCGGCGTGCATCCGTGCGTCGCTGCGGTCCGGTCCCAGGTCGACGGGCACGTGCACCTTCCGCCGACCACTGGCGACAACATCGATGTACTGTGGAGACCTCACACCCCACGTGTTGAGCAATTCGGCGGTACGTCCACCCGGCCTCCCGCATGCCCACTATACGCCCTCGCTCAAAGTCCGTCAACTGCACATACGGTTCACGTCCACGCTGTCGCGGCATGCTACCAGTGTTAAAGACTGCGATGGAGCTCCGTATGCCACGGCAAACTGGCTGACACTGACGGCGGCGGTGCACAAATGCTGCGCAGCTAGCGCCATTCGACGGCGAACACCGCGGTTCCTGGTGTGTCCGCTGTGCCGTGCGTGTGATCATTGCTTGTACAGCCCTCTCGCAGTGTCCGGAGCAAGTATGGTGGGTCTGACACACCGGTGTCAAGGTGTTCTTTTTCCATTTCCAGGATTGTATTTATGATGAGAATGAAGAAGAAAGGCCAACACTGCCACATATATGCCCTAGTTCATGTTCGCAATAACATGAATGAGTGGGTCCAAGTTACAGTACGAAAAACATCCCCAAAACATCACAAAACCGCCTCCACACAATACAGCTCATACAGAGGTCTTCGCGAAACGAAGCCTGCAACTGCTTCGAGGTCCATTGGGCCCCACAACGAACTTAGGATGTCACACTAGTTGTCTTGCACGACATACATCGCCAGTGCTCAGCTATGTCCAGGGCCAGACTGGGAATCAGTATCTCAATGGAAAGACAGCTAGTGAAGGCCATAACAGTCATGTGTTATCTATAACCAAACTACTTAAATGCACAGCTACGAAGTATTAAACGGGTCTAAAATAGTAACTCGCTCCCTGCCAGAGATAGTCGCTGCAGCTCGTAAGACTTTTAGTGTCACGTGCTGCGACCCATGGTACAGGGCTCGTGTATCTCTGGTCTAGGACTGTCTCGTGGTCCACAAGGAATACAGGCCTTTTAACGAACTTGTGACGTCACACTAGTCGTCTGCCGTACTTTAATGCTCTGCTCCCTGCATGGCTCACAGGAAGTCATTACGGCAATGAAAAGGCAACCATAAAGGTCTTAATTTTGATGGGTGCTATCGAGAGGTAGCTTGCTTCTAAAAGCGCAATTAAGAATTATTAAACCAATCAAAAAGTCACCCCCACCCCCCGGCTATTAAGATACAGAAGCCTAAAAAGTCGAAATTAGAGTTCAACACAATAATCGTGATTTTCAATATAAGAAATAATACTCAAACACTCTGCCTCTGCGGGCACTGTTAAGACATGCAGTGACATGTGGTGTGAATTATGCGCAGCGGCCTGTCTTTCTCGTGCGCCTCGGGAATGCCTTTAGTGACGTTACAGCCTGAGTGCTACTTACAGGTATATGTGCGACGGCGCTAGCAGTTCACGATGCTGTTCCAAGTTGGAAATTTCGGTGCTAACGTATAAACCGTCAAACAGTTTCTTTTAATATAGATCAGACTACTCTGTAGGTGAACTGGAAAGGTGGAATAAAGACCAAAAAACCTCTTCGCCAGTATTATTCGTAACACAACTTACCACCAAGGTCATTACTTCGTTTTTCGTTTTTCAGAGTTTGGGAAACGTTGTGCTTTCGAACTTTTTCTAATGTGCAAAATCTATCATTGATGTTGCATGTCTTTGATCAAATGGATCTGAGCACCATGGGACTCAACTGCTAAGGTCATCAGTCCCCTAGAACTTAGAAGTACTTAAACCTAATTAACCTAAAGGCACCACACACATCCATTCCCGAGGCAGGATTCGAACCTGCAACAGTCACGTGGTACCACACTGTAGCGCCTAGAACCGCTCGGCCACCCCGGCAGGCGCATGTTTTAGGAAAAAGACATTTAGCAGGGAGAACCGATAAAGGAAAGGCAACTCACAGCACAGAGATCTGCATTTATCTTGAAAAAGTCTTGAACTATCGTCTACTGTTGCCTGCAAAGCGGCTATCCTTATTTTCGAGTGATTGTAAAAATATTTCTCACGTTTTTAAGTGATTTCTTTCTTAACTGTACCATCAGTAACTGTCTCAAAGAAGAGACTACTCAACTGTCATTTACAGAAGTCGTTTCAATACTTCTTTAAGTTTAGCACTGCTTAGGAACAAATTTTCAGAGTCGAAAGTCTTAAGTTTTTGAAATAATTGGTATCCTTCACCGACAATTTGAAATATTAAATCAAATGGCTGCTTTGAGAGGCCTCTGCAGAAACCGAGGTAACATGAGTTACTGTCACCGTGATTGCAGTGAGCTCATCACCATTGGCAACAAGTGTTATACATATATCCATGAATGAATTTCAATTAAGAACGCTAAAGTCATTCTGAGAGGTTCCTATTTTACCTATTTGCTTGTGGACGTACTCAAAATGCCAAACAGGACCCAGTAATGTGTTTGTTCCATGTAAGTCACCAATCGACATTGATTTCATTTTTAACACTCGTTATTTCTATTCCTTTTCAGCGTTTAAGATAAGCGAAGTGAAACTCGCACATGGTAATATGTACCACATACATGTCTGGCGCCCAAACCTATTCTCTAACGGATCTGTCTGAAACGTGCAGAGTAACCAACATTTTCGGCCTACGAAAGTTGAACTAACCTCTGTCTGTTTTTATCAATTCAATGAGCTTTACCAACAGCCGTATACAGGATGTTGCAAAATGAATATACCGGTTTTAAGGTTTTGTAACACACATTAAATTCAGCTTTCAATTATAAATAGTACACCAAATGAAAGATAAACCCAAACAGCTTTTCTTACAATTATTCATGGGAACACCGATCCTCAATCGAGTCGATAGGCGAGTTGTTCCGAAACCTTGATCAATGTGTCAGGAATAACTGTTGCAGTAACAGTGTTTCTAAAGTCGGGCAGATCAGCTGGTATCGGAGGCACATACACATGAACGCGTCAGATCGTGTATGAATGTGGAACTCGTGCATAAAATGCTGTGTCAACCAGCCCCTTGCCCCCAACTCACCAGTAGAATACGTCGCCGTTTAACCAATCGCGTAATGAGTTATGCCAGTGAGGTAGCGCACAATCTTTCTCCCAAATAAATACGCCTCCAGTTACGAGGGCGAATCAGAGAGTCTTTGCCCCTATTTTTCATAGTCAAATTAAAACTGTAAAGGTGAAGTCAACGTATCTATTCCCATCGGTAGAGTTTTCTTGGACCAGCTTTAGCCCTTTTATCTACCGGTAGCACCACGACACGAATCTGCTGTCAGTTGTTGAAGATCACGGTTGTGCGTCATACGTCCACGGCGTAAGAGCAACGAAGCGAGCTTCATTTTCTATGGATCAAGGGAGGAATGCCCGTCGAAAACCACAAGGTAATGCAACCCACGTATGGGAAAAGTGTTTCGCTTTGGGTGGTGTGGAACTGTGGTGTGGCGAGTACGAGATTGACCGCGAAGTCTTACATTACAATGAACGTCGGGGAGGCCACCGAACCATCAATGTCGACAGGTTCATGTTAGACATTCACGTCTGAGGGCTGCAATCACAAAGAAGCGCCGAGGGATTCTCGAAGTGAACATGGTTATCCACCACAACTACGCGAGGCCACATGTGACAATCAGGACGCTGGCAAGCTCCTATCACTTCACTGGCAGAGTCTGGACTACCCACCATACTGTCTAGACATTCACCCCTAATGGTTCCTACGTTTTCGGCCCGCTGAAGAAGTTCCTGGCAGGACTTGGCTTCACGTGGCAACAATGAAGCCAAAACAGCAGTGCGACGGTAGTTCGAGCCAGAGGGACGAATTGCGCCACATAGTGGGCGTCTCAAACTTGTGTTGCGATGTGACAAATGTGTGACGACGTAGGACCAGCAGAGTCCCATAGCATACTATCTGCCGACTGTCATCATTGTAGATAGCTGAGAGTCACTAAAACAAGGGAGGAGCAGTTGAAGGTGTAATCTATATTACTAAAGGGTTAACTCAGAATGCAGTTGCAGGTTGCCTATCTACTGGCTTCCAGGGGAAACAATGAATTTCAATGTTTCATGCAGTCATTTACTGAATAGAAACAAAAAATATGGTCATCGTCTTCTCGTTAAGAGGTATAATAAGTCGAGTATTAAGTTATAAATTGTGTACATATCTTGAGGCAGCGTACCTCACAGCGCGCAAATTACCCAGACTTTATTCATCAAGTATTTGAAAATGAGAGCACTTACTGACGTCCAGCAAACTTTACACAACTTCAAATCTTCACAAAAATATTTGTCTCCAGCACCCTCCATAAAATGACGGGAAAAACGTTTATCGTCTACTACATTTTCGCTGTTAGTGCACTAAAACCGCAGCATCAGACATGACGTTTTAATTTATTACTCTATGGTTAGCTTTCCTGTGTCATTTAATTACTTTACTCTCAGAAAATTTATTACCAGAAGGAAGAGCTTGCTGCGGAATCAAGTTTATCAGACACACTTTCAGAAATTTTTGTTAATTACCTGGGAAATAAATTCCTCATTGCTTTCATTAATGTTTCAGAGAAGATAAAATTATGTAGTAGATATGTTGATGATATCTTTATCGTCGTCACAGGTGACGAGGCAGATGTTCATTAAAATTTGAACACCTTTAATGCATTGCGTAAAAATATGGAATTTTGCTATGGAAATAGAAGTAGAGGGTAAAATTAATTTTATGGCCTTCAAAATTAGGGTGGAACAGAGATTGAAGACTGATTTCTTCGTAAGCCAACAGCCATTGGCTTGACCATTGAAAACGATTCATGTCATACCACCTTGCGTATGCTAGTGATGGTAGTACATTGGGGGGAGTATCTAAGATAATTCAAGTATTGCTTAAGAAGCATTAATGATGACCTGTCTATCTTGCACTATAGTAGTAAAGGCATGATACCTATAACACGATCAGAATAAGTCTAATAGGTTTGATTGGTTGATTCGCCTTTAGGTTTTATCGTCCTTATGTTTGGATACAGCGGGTGCACGAAATTTCTTTTTTGTGTTGAAGTTGGTCGTAGTAATGAGATACACGTGAATGGAAGTGGACTTTTAAAGGGAACACTTGTAAGCAATAGGTAACTCCGGCCCAAAAAATAAAGTATGAAAACAGCATTGAATGCCATTAATCCTCGACGTGTCACTGCAGTACAATGGGCTGCTAATCTATAACCAACTAAAAAGTTGAAAAAAACTTGTCAAATGTTATGTGAAATGATTTATTTACAAGTAAGAAATATAAAAGGGGTTAGACAAGCATATGACATGCCTACGGAAGACGTTAGAAATCACAGGAAGTGAGAATCATGTATTATTGATGTAATGAGACCGCTGAGTTAAATTCCACCAGATAACGTCCTCTTAGTAATCTTTAAAACTCTAAGCTAAACATTTAACTTTAAACTATCAATCAGCACCTTATCTGCTGCACATGACTGAGCATAATGGAAATTATGTCACATGTTTCTCTATTTTATTTCTTACTGTTACGAAAATCATACCACAGAAATCATAAACGTTTCTTTTTCCAGTTATTTTCACTTTCAAGTTTTGTCCAGAAAGCACGAAATAGAATACACTGACGGGAAAAATCGCAAGAGCAAGAAAGTAATTAATATAGAGTAATGGTACTTCGGCAATACATTTTTCTACGTACACTACTGGACATTAAAACTGCTACACCACGACGATGACGTGCTACAGACGCGAAATTTAACCGACAGAAGATGCTGTGATATGCAAGTGATTAGCTTTTCAGAGCATTCAGAAAAGGATGGCGCCGGTGGCGGCGACACCTACAACGTGCTCGGTTAAATGTTATCGAGTTAAGTCTGTTTTTAAATGGACATTCATATGTTCCGTTATATAAGACTATTTCGCGATAACAATGTGCGAACATTAGCTCTCTCTAAACAGATGTCGCCATGGCCGTTTGACTCGCTTTTTCCACTGTTAGCGCAGCAGCGGCGAGGTGAAGTTGAGATTAGGCACATTCCGAAGCAACAAAAGAAATGGTCTGACTCGGGCAATAACTGCGGCCAGGTACGTGCCAGAACAAGGGTTTCTAAGGCAATAGTGCGTAGCGAGGGCTATAGCACGTGCACTGTGACTCCAAGCTCACTGCCAAGCACGGTAGATGAGGACCTGAGACCGAAAGACCTCCGCGGGTTGTGTGGGTTGCAGGAAGTCGTGGGACCGTTGACGGCCACTTAGAGGGTCTTCCTGGCCTCGCAGCTTGCTAGCTCAGATCCGCCCTAACAACGCTAATGCAGTGTGTTTCGTGGTGCAGCCCTTTTGTTGTTCAAGAGACAGCTAGAGAGCACTACGGGTTTCGGGATGTTCTCATTCAGTTACGCGTTGATAACTGTTACATTCGGTCAGAATACCCCTTCCTGGGGCAGTGAATTGATTTACGATTTTCCACGCCCACTTACCATTGGTAACGGTTCTTAGATACTTAACGAACCTATAGTTTGTACAGGTCGGAGAAAAGCAACCTGATAAGGTGAGAACAGTGCAGGGAAAGTCGAAAGAGCAACACTTCGCAAATAATCTCAGGTCGGAAGTCCAACACTGCGAAAACTTGTGCGACCCACCACAAATTCTTTTCCTCACAATAATATCTGCGTGTAATATCGTTAATTATTTGTGAGGGTACGGCTATAAAACGACAGTCAACCACGCGTCAGCGGAAGTGTGTATATTTAACCTAATTTGCTTCAGTTAACACTTCTTAAGCTAAAACGTTTTTATTTTCTCCCCAGATTTCTGCTCGCTTTACTTGAGAGTTTTAACTCAACGTACCGACTGAGTAACGTGAGACGAGTACATAAAGTGGATGTAGCTTGTAGTTGTTATTCGAAGATAAACAGGTTGGCATAGAATGGAACCAGCGTGGAGAAGTGCATCAAACCAGTCTTCGGAGAGAAGGCAACACCATCACCACCGACGACGACGACGACATGCTAAAAAGCGCAGCTACCACTTAAATTACGCGAAGATAATGATTTCTTCTGAAGATGTAAACAAAAGGAAAGAGACAGTGTAGCCACGAGGAGACAAAGAGATTAGGATTGGAAGGGGTGTATGGCAAGGACGCTCACTGTCAGCGAAACTATTCAACATGTATGGGGAAGATATGATAGATAAGAAACTAGATAGTGCAAGAGGAGTTGTAATTTGAGGAGAAATGCATGAAGACTATACAATACGCGGACGATTATGCAGTGCTGGCTGAATGAGAGCGAGAGTTACAGATATTCAAGAATATAACAAGAAGAGATGAGGCGTATCTAATGAAGATAAATATAGGAAAGACAAAAGTGTAGGAAAATTTACATGCTGCGTCATAGGATCAAGTGTTGTTGTATGATACAGCATGTAAATTTTGATAAGATGGACAGATTACTCTTTTTCCCTACACAGAGCTGGGGATGGTTCATGCTGAATGGATCCTTTCTAGCAATTAAATCAATGTTCTCGTTAATCAGTCTCGTTATACATCACATTTTCAATTTTCAGTGCAGCCTTAGTACGTCTGAAGTTGCTTTAGATCATTGGCCAGCAGAAATTATGCTGCCATACTGAAGTGTGTCGTTTCCGTAGGCAAGCAAATCGAGCTGAAGCATTCTCCAGGCCCTCTGAACTGCGAACGCAGTTCTTGGCTTGGTAAAGGTGCGAAAAGTCGTCTAGATACCTGTTTGTATTGGCAGGTTTCCTATAAACTCTGTGTCCTGGAGTATTGTCAGGTGTTCTGTAGAACTACTCATCTAAAAACAGGAGGTACACCTCACTGTCCATCTCCATGGCGATGCTGATTTTCGTATAAATGATGTTCGGAAAGTCATGTAATTTATGAAGCTCTTTTCTGTTGTGCCCCATAGAACAAAGTTGCCATCCACATAGAGCCACAACGTGGTTATAGTTCCACATTACTTAACGTCGTTTGTTCGAAATGTTCCATAAAAATGTTAGCTGCCCATCCCACCGTTCATCAAATTTCCCCTTGTTTTCAAAATAACTCTACCTCCACTTTTTCGCCTGTCACAAAACTGCGACCACAAGGAGACTGTGCCCAGGGCACACGCCCCGATAGCCATACCGCAGTTACTTCACTGCGCACTTGGCATCCTGGAGGGTGGAACACTTTAATAAAGAACTGCCATCGTCAGACAATAATATATAGGTTGTTACAAAAAGGTACGGCCAAACTTTCAGGAAACATTCCTCACACACAAAGAAAGAAAATATGTTATGTGGCAGTACCTTTTTGTAACTATATATATATCCACTGATGTTAATAGTTGCCTGGAGATACCGTGACATCACCAACATATATGATGTCACGGAATCTCCAGGCAACTATTCACATCAGTGCCTATTACCGGTTAAAACCCATTTTGAACAAAGGAGGAAATTTAGGGTTTCAAGTCCTGTAGACGTCACTTGCTGTGGAGAGCATGATCTATTAAGAGAAGGAAAACGGCCATGACATTACCCAAGAAAGCATTCCGCCATCTGAAAACTAGAGAGAACCTAAATCTGGACGAAAGGATGCGGATCTGAGCTACTATTCTTTCGAAACTGAGTCCACTATCCCTAACTCCATCTCGCCCAGTGCAGACTTTTCTAACTACAGTATTTTCTGATTTTTGTAAATAATATCAAATAGCATTTCAATGTTTATAATTATTTTTGTACTGCAGTTCTTTCTTTCTCGCATTTCTATACTTATTGCCAAAAGTCAACAAATTAAGAGCTTTAAACAATTTAACGGAGCAAGAAGCAACCGATACTAGATTGGGATGGTGTGGAACGGAGAAAGGAGTATCTTTAACATTAGTTTTGCAGCAGAATCCTTTAACATACTCTCCGTTCTAATATAGTCAGTATTCTTGAGAGGGAAAAGTTTGTTCACAAATCAGCACAAATTTAGAATGGCTTCTGTGCAACTCAGCTTGCTCTTTTCCCACATATCTTGCAAACCATGGATGAAGGGCAACAGACAAATCCAACATTTCTAGATTTCCGTAAAGCATTTGGCACGGTGCCACATTGCTCACTGGTAACGAAGGTACAAGCATACGGAACAGGCTCCCAGATATGTGAATGGCTCGAAGACTAAGTAATAGAACCCAGTATGCTGTCCTCTAAGGCGGGTATTCGTCAGAGAAAACGGTGTTGTCAGGAGTGCCCCTCGGAAGTGTGCTAAGACAACCTCGGCAGAAGGGTAAGCCACATTCTGCGGCTGTTTGCTGATGATGCTATCTTGTAGAAGGATACAAAGATGACAGACAAATGGTTTAAATGGCTCTGAGCACTATGGGACTTAGCTTTTGAGGTCATCAGTCCCCTAGAACTTAGAACTACTTAAACCTAACTAACCTAAGAACATCACACACATCCATGCCCGAGGCGGGATTCGAACCTGCGACCGTAGCGGACGCGCGGATCCAGACTGTAGCGCCTAGAGCCCCTCGGCCACTTCGGCCGGCGGTGACAGACAAATTTCGAGTTGGTATGATGAATAACAGATAGCTCTAAATGTAGAAAAATGTAAATTAATTCAGATGATGATGAGTTGGGTTGAGGGGGCACTCGACATCACGGTCATCAGCGTCCTGACGTAAAGTCAACACGAAATCTTAATGGGTGGGGACGAACGCTGTCCCCATGTCCCCACATGCAGAGCAGTTTATAACGTACTAACGTCTGCCGCCCTTCCCCACCAGATTAGGGATGAGGCCTAATGCAGATGAGTAGGGAAAACAAACCAATCACGTTAAAGTAGAACATTAGCAGTGTGTTGCATAACACAGCTACGTCGATTAAATAGTCGACATGAAATGGAATTAGCATCTAAGGAATGTAGCAGAGCAGGTGCATGGTCGACTTCGGTTTATTGGAAAATTTTTAGGAAAGTGTGGCGGATAGAATACAGGGCATTAGTACGACCCATTGTGTATTGTTTCAGGTTGCTTGGGATCCGCACCAGATCGGATTATAGGAACACATAGGAGCAGTTCATAGGCGGGCTGCTAGGCTCTAACAACAGGCATGTATTACGGAGATGCTCCGGGAACTGAAATAGGACTCAGTGGAGGGAGGGTAACGTTCTTTTAGACGAGCACTACTGAGAAAATTTAGAGAACCGGCTTTTGAGGCTGACTGTATACAGATACTACAGCCGCCAAAGTACGTTTCGTGTAAGGAACGCGAAAATAATATTAGAGAGATCATGACTCGCTCGGAGCCATATAGACAGTCGTTTTCCCTCGCTTTATTTGCGAATGGAATAGGAATGGAAATGGAAATGTCTAGTAGTGGCGTGGGATACCCTCTGCCACGCACCGTACGGTGGCTTGCGGAGTATGCATGTCTATGTAGGATTACATTTTGGCTTTCGTTCACTGTAGAGGGGAGGCAATAAACGATAATCTTTGGTAAAATGCGTAAGAACACTACCAAGAACCTGCGTCTTGTCGACTTGTGATTTAGGCACTGTTTCTCCCGAACACGTGTGTAAATTAGAAGTATTACACCTTCGTCGGTAACTATACAAATGGTTCATTCTGTGAAAAGTGACACTGATATACAGTGATCACCTAATGACGTGGATAACAACTTTTGTAAATATGAGACACTTTTGGGTATTTAGCCGAGTTGAGCTTTCCTTTTTATACAATACTTCGACTACTGTCAGTCTTAAAGTGCTACGTACAGGAATGGTTCGATATCTACCGCGAGATTCTAACCAGATTCAAGGTACGCTATTGTTGAGTAACGCATCTTTTTAAAGTAGATTTTGATGTTTTGATGTTTTTCTGTGCTCGTACCGTTATTCCATTAAAATTGTGAAAGATGAAAACGAAATAAAGTACAAGATGAAAGATAATGCCAGAATCGCTGTAGGCAACCAAATATCTTAACATTGACAGCTGGGAGACGAAGCTTAACCGGTCAGACATGGTCTGGTGCTCTTACTGATATTGCTAAATCTAGGTGACGTTGGTTTCGAGGTCATCGTCATATCAACCATCCAGCAGATGAGGCCACTAAGCTTGGCAGTCTTTCCAGTACAAGTCGGCAACAAGAAGAAGGTCGCAGGTCGCATTTACTGCTGGTTTCCTCATTTACACAACGACTTCGTTTCAGTCTCTCAGCGACAGAAGTCACGGGGGTAGCGATATGCACGTACACAGATGACGCCAGCGTATCTTACATGTGATTTAAGAAGGTAGTGCATTGGCGGAGCTGTCATTTATACTCATGTGATTTATGTAAAAAGGTTTCGGATGTGTTTATGGCCGCACAACGGAAATTAAGACTTTAAACACGAAATAGTAGTTGGAGCTAGACACATGGGACATTCCATTTCGAAGTAGTTAGGAAATTTAGTATTCCGAAATCGACAGTGTCAAGAGTGACCCGAGATACCAAATTTCAGGCATTAACCCTCACCACGGACAACTCAGTGGCCAACGGACTTCACTTAACGACCGAGAGCAGCAGCGTTACCGTAGAATTTTCAGTGCTAACAGAAGCAGTGCTGCGTGAAATAACCGCAGATATCAATATACGATGGAAGAGGAACGTATCTGTTACGACAGTGCGGCGAAATTGGCATTAATGGGCTGTGGCAGCAGATGACCGACGCGAGGGCCTTTGATAACAGCACATCGTCTGCAGCGCTTCTCCTGGGCTCGTGACCATATCGGTTTGGCCCTATGCCACTGGACAACCGTGGCCTCGTCAGGTAAGTCCCGATTTCAGTTGTTAAGAGGTGGTGGTAGTGTTCGAATGTGGAGCAGATCCAACGAGCCCATGGACCCAAATTGCCAACGAGGCACTGTTCAAGCTGGTGATGGCTCCATATGGTGTGGGCTGTGTTTACATGGAATAGGTCCTGTGGTACAACTGAACCGATCACTGACTGGAAATGGTTTTGTTCGGCTACTTGGAGACCATCTGCTGCCATTCATGGAGGATGATAACCTGCCAACAACCTGTCATGTCACCAAGCCACAGTTTTTCGCGATTGGTTTAAAGAACATTCTGGACATTCCGAGGTATACAGAATCATGCACCGGCAATACTTTCACAGTTATGGACAATTATAGAGGCACCATGATTCAGTGTATGTGCAAGGACTTCCAATGACTTGTTGAGTCCGTGCCACGTCGAGTTGGTGCACTAAGCCGGGTAAAAGGAGATTCGATACTAATAGGTAATTAAATTACAACGAAATGAATACCCCTAGCTACATGCATTGATATAAGTCAGCGGGGTCAGCTGAAACTGTGTGCCCTCACCGGGACTTAAACCCTGGATCTCCAGCTTACATGGCAGACGCTCTATCCATCTACGCCACCGAGGACACAAAGGATAGTGTGACTGCAGGGGATTATCTCTGGCACGCCTCCCGTGAGACTCACATTTCAACTTATTGTCCCGCACTATATTAATAGTGCCCCTGCCCATTATACTCATTACTCGCGTCTTCACTGCCGATTCCTGTAGGAGTTCAGGCACTGTTGGTGCATCCGCACAGAAGAAGATGGTCAAATGGCCGGTGAGCCTTAACACTCTATATATGAAGATGGTATCTGTTCTTTGGGGCGGCTGGTCCCGGCGGAGGTTCGAGTCCTCCCTCGGGTGTTTGTGTGTGTTTGTGTGTGTTTGTGTGTGTTTGTGTGTGTTTGTGTGTGTTTGTGTGTGTTTGTGTGTGTTTGTGTGTGTTTGTGTGTGTTTGTGTGTGTTTGTGTGTGTTTGTGTGTGTTTGTGTGTGTGTTTGTCCTTAGGATAATTTAGGTTACTTAGTGTGTAAGATTAGGGACTGATGACTTTAGCAGTTACGTCCCATAAGATTTCACACACATCTGAACATTTTTTTGTTCTTTGAGACACGTCAGAAAGAACAGATACCATCTTCATATATACTAATAGGTATCCATGAATTTTGTCACATCAGTGTCCAGCTGAGTCGGCGAGATCCCTGACCGCCGTGTAGGCACGACTGCTTCGTGCGTGTACCTCAACCCGTCATTTATCGCTAGCAGTCACTTGCGCTACACAGTTGAAAAGTGGCAACAGCACTGCCAGATGTACCTTGCGTCATCTTTTGCCAACTGTACTACAAGTAATTTGTTCCCTTCTGCTCGTACTGAAGCGAAGCAGTGGTTCAAGACCAATTGCTTTGTCCTCAGGATCACCTGTCAAGCTTTAAGCATCTGTCTGGGTCTGTGTTATTAGGTCCTGTTAACATCGATAGAGGCGGCGCCGAGATAAGAGACAGGATGAGCATTTGGAATGACGATCAGATCCCGGCATTTCCACCCAGATTTAGAGTTTTCATGGATTCCCTAAATAACCCAAATGACACAGCCTATTTCCTGCGCCATCCTCTCTTAGTCCCAGCTGGTGTTCTGTTTTCATTGAACTCATCATAAGATACGGATACCTGTTCTTCCTTATTTTAGATTCTAATACCAGTTTAATTTTGTGATAGTTCTTTCAATATCCTTCAAATGAGAATGTTCTGCTTGTAATAACCTATCTACACACAAGGCAAAAAACTGACTTCCACCCGACGTACCTTGTTAGTAATTACCATCTGCATCCACAGTAATACACAAACAGTGCGAGCCGGCCTGAGAGACCGAGCGGTTCTAGGCGCACGACTCGAATCCTGCCTCGGGCATGAATGTGTGAGATGTCCTTAGGTTAATTAGGTTTAAGTAGTTCTAAGTTCTAGAGGTGTGATGACCTCAGATGTTGAGCCCCATAGTGCTCACAGCCATTTGAACCAACAGTGCGTATTATTGTAACTTGTGTAACATTCCGTTAAGGGTCCTCGTATGCTATTCTTAACACTCCCTCCCCCACCCCCAGTCATGATTTCTCAGGCTGCTGTTCCTCCCGTGATCAACTTCACGATGTAAATCATACTAAATTGCAGGGCTCTAATACTGGCTAGGAACTGGGTTAAATATTATGGTACAAACTTGCCTATCTCTGCATATGCAGCTTAGAATCCCAATTGAACCCCTAGTTTTGCAGGGAACCGTTCACCATCTTATCGTCTACAAGTGTGAAGGATGTGAACAGAAAAGGCAGTCACTAACATCGATTCGTGGCTTTCAAAAAACTGATTAATGCTCAACTGCAACAAAATGCATCGCATACTGTTTCTGGCACCGTACTTCTCCAAAAGTGAAACTGCTTTGTCCCAAAGTGGTCAGCCAGCGAAGTCGACCATTTAAAATTGTTAGACTAAGAATAAATTGAAGGTTTTCTTGAATGTATCGCTTTCACAATATTGTGTAGTAACTGAATGCTACTGTGTATCTTCATGGCAAGAATGATCTCCACTGTGACACTAAAATGCGTGGGTTTGTTTACTTTGATAACTTTCAATAGACTATCTTCTTTGCGGCTATATTTTGGGAGATCTCTGCCCATTCACCAAGAATATTCTTAGCCGGGAGAAGGTCTGTCTCACTGATCTGCAGTGTCGATGCGCTTGCTTCGTGTATACTGTTTTTCAGATGTTAGGAATGCGCTGTTGAGAATACTGACTCAGTCAGAAGAAACTGCAACAATCAGTCATTCAGCAAATATTAGAATCATAAATAATGTGCAGCTGGGTAATAATTTAAGTATTGTACAGAAATGTGTACACTCTTCACCACGTTTCATTTCCAATAGGCTTCCAGCAGAACTGGAAAAATTGATAAACCCTAGGTATTCAAATCCGAACTGAAAGATTTTCTTGTGATCCATAGCTATTCTGTTCAGGAACTCCTCGCAGCAGGTGAGAACTCTACTCTGTGATCGCTTATTTATTCGTAAATTCTCCTAATGATTATTGTGTAAACCATGTACGGACTTTTTCCGTGACTATGTGGCTATGGTTGGCATGTCCCAACTGAAACTGATATATAAATAATGATCCTGCTCACCAGACAATGCTCCATCGTCATTGTGTCTAAACAAAATATACGCTACACCTGATGAAATGTGCTTGTCAGGTTATCGGTTGTGATAGTGGGGCGTCATTTTTACCAGTGCCCCCGAAACAGTTCGAAGGATATCGACCTGATATAACACACACTTATAGAAAGATTGCGAACATTTTGAGGGAATACATCCTCAGGAATTACGAGTTAAGCAAGTCAGAGTCTCCCAGGCAAGTCTTACGTATCTGCTCCGACTATATAGCCACATAAAACGAAAATGCATCCCCAGAATTCAATGTGGACGAAAAATTAGTGACACGTACGATTCAAAACGCAAATAGCCTGACCAACGGACGCTTCCTTTCTCTCATCTTGTTTATCAGAAATTTCTCTGGAAAAAAGCGAAGTTTAATATGAGGGCATCTCGCAGTTTCCTGTTACAGATAAAGGTCATTGTTGGCGGTGTAACTGTATGATACACTAAACAAAAATGCGTAAGAACATGAGTAACAA
This sequence comes from Schistocerca gregaria, assembly GCF_023897955.1. Taxonomy (NCBI): domain Eukaryota; kingdom Metazoa; phylum Arthropoda; class Insecta; order Orthoptera; family Acrididae; genus Schistocerca; species Schistocerca gregaria. Next base: position 340,185,926 of record NC_064927.1, on the reverse strand, counting down.
CTGCAGGAGAGAAAAATTTATCTACCTTTTCTTACCGCTGTCCTTAACTAGAAATCAAAGCACCCATACAAATACCAAAGAATACTCCCGAAATCAGAGGCTCCGAGATCGAATACATTTGTCACATGTGATCGTCAAACTGTGACGTAGCTACACGTCACGAATCAGTACCTGGTATAGCGTCTTGCACAAATAACAGTGTTCGAAACAGTGGGGTGCAATCCAAGTCAAACTCGTTCTCACTTTCTGTACACCTACCTATTGGTATAAAACATGTGCTGTGCACAATAACACAACAGTTGCTACGTGAGTTTTAAAAAGCGTAGCAGGATCATTCTGTGCTGGTATAAAATTGAACACTGTTTTATTAGAGTCGTTTTAGTAACATTTCAATAACTTGACGAATTTTGACCTGTGCAACGATAGTGATACCACGAAATTGTTAATTGGTGCTGATATGTCTGTAAGGTCAAAATGAAAGGAGCAAAGAAAATACTACAACACTGGTATTTATCGGTAACCCTGAAAATAGCCATCGTAATGATTCGGATAACTTGCAGGCTGACTGCTCTTCGTAAATAATTTAATTAATCTTTTCGGGTTAACTGAGTCGGCTGTAGCGATAGCAACAACATGGAGGGCAACTGAGGAATGATAACGACGACAGTTTATCTTCATGTGAAAATTATGTACCAGCACGGATAGAAATGGTTTAGTAGAAAGGAAGACGAGTCTAGCATCCAGTCAACACCATTAAAGGTCTCTCAGTTTCCCAACCTTCCAACTGGCAAGAAAGTACCTATTTGCGGTCTTACTGAAGGAACTATGCATGGACGCATCTTTAGCGATTTAGTGAAAATGGAGGATAACTGAATCATGATTGCTGGACGGCGTCTTTGCAGCCCGCTCTTCATAACTGCGTTTCCCATGTTCTAACCACTGTGCAAGTTAGAGAATAATTCGGTGGCAACTTACAGCATCGTTGGCGTAATAAATGTAGCAGTAACAAGTTACCTCAGCAACCTGCTATGGAATTCATTATGGTGACACAGTAGTCATATTCTACAAAGACTGCAGGACACGATGGAGAGCACTAATACCATCGGAGACTAGGCTTACAAATTCAAATGAAGAATCTGTGGAATAACAATTTTGGAGGCTATTTGGTCATACCGATATCTTGCCGTTATTGTTGATAAATGCACCACTGTTTACTTCAAAGGATTTCCTTTCATTTTTGAAAGTTATCAAACATTTCAGAGACTAAGCGAGTTGGCGTAATGGTTAAATAAAACTAATCGCTATCGGGATAACTGGCTTCAAATCCCCATATGGCTATTCATATTTTCCAATTGCCTTGAGTTCCCTGAAGGAGCTTAATCTGATTGCCAGGATATTACCCTTGAAAACGACTTGGCCGATTACTGTCCTCAACGTGAATTCGTGTTCCTCCTTTCTTGTTCTGTCATAGAATGCAAAGGGTTCTGAACACTTGGCTCAAGTACAATATGACAAATTGTCGATTTCGGTAGGTACAATATACCAGTCGATTTTTTAAAAAACTGAAACAATATACTAACTAGTTATAGAGCCGGTGCAGACTCATTACCAGAGTGACGTATTAACCGATGTAATGAACAACGCGACAAAATATCCAGTTATGGTAGACTGGAAATTCATGACACCTTAACATCAAAAGGATCGCCATGTTCATACATGTGAGCTGAACTGAGAAGGCAACATTCGCATGCTACTCAGCAACAAACTTAATACGTTCTTGAGGAGAAAACATTTCTTTATTTAACTAAATTAGTTTAAGTGAGTTTGAAGCTTTCCATCTAAGTAAAAGTTTTAATAATTAGCTTAGGAACGTTACGACAAGGGGAACTACGTGAAAGCCATTTTTGCAGCGCAAAGCCTTGCAATTGTTTGTGCAACAATTAGTTTCCTGAGCTGAACACAAACGTACCAGCATAGAGGGCTGCGGGGGAACACCTGGATGGCTCCTTCATCTCGTCGTCAGCAGACTTTCTGACGGGGCTGTACTTGACCCCGTCCGCCGTGATGTGATTTTCCGACATGTTGGTGGCTCGCGACACAACGTCTACAGTCCGGACCGCGCACAGGGACAGCAACACAAGCGACCGCTCCCCTCAGCTGACCGCCGAGGACTGAGCGCTGATAAACACGTGCCTACCCAGGCCACAGCAACACGCGGCGTCGACTGCGCATGCGCCACGCACGCAGCGGCAAAAACGACACGGTTCCGCGTCACGCCGTTCTGTCTCTACGCACGTGGCACCTGCCGAACGGTGTTGCTAGTGATGAATGAAGCATGCCGCGTGTTTCAAACGTTTCCGGAATCTCCATGTAACAGCTAGCAACCACTGTGTCTCTCGTGCATTTTTTCGGGAGCTGTGTCTCAATCCGAACACGACCCGGCTTGACCAAACTGGGATTTCTTCTGCGTCAGGTAGCCAAGAGCAGACGCCCTGTGTACGACTGTCATAAGTGAAATCGAATTACTCTATTCAGCAATGTCTCGTGCGGTGCACTAAGATCTCCAAGATGGTATCCGGACACTTGCGAACACGGACACTTGCGACCCATGACATTCGTTGTTTTTATCTACTTTCAAGGGTTGAGTACCCTTGTCTCCTCCTCCTCCTCCCCTACCACCCTGCTCCTTGAATTCCTCTAGACGGTTGCACCTGCTCCGAAGGGACAAGATTACGCTGGTCGAAAGACAAGTCCTTATCTTCACTTTCCTTCCGAAGTTCCTAGTGTGACCATCATATGAAAATTATTACACCGACCAAGGACCGGTCTTCTAATTATTAAAGTTTTTACGCGAACAGTAAGGTGATCGAATCTAAATAAAGGTGCTGATGGGTGGATGTGCTCATGTCAAAAATCGGATCATTACAAGGGAAGAACGCATTCGAAGGAAGAAGAGATGTTTAACGCATCAGAACAACTTGCGGACCACCTGATGAAGCAACTTTGAAATTGGACAAATAATGAAGAGTATACAATAGGGCATTAAAATCGAGAAAAATAAATACAAAGCCTCCTAAAGTATCAGATGCTATGGGCTTTAAAGATATTAATTGTTTCGTTATGTTTTTGTCTGAAAACATTTGATACCCCAGGCTTTTTTTTTTCTTGTATTTCTTGCGCTCGGCGTCTTATCTGTCTGCACGAGAAGCAGAAGGTGATGCTATTGTGCAATTTACACTAATTACATTTGATTTAAACATGATATAGCGTGGTGTAATGTTATTAATACGAGTGTTGGAAGTTAAATAGTGGCAGCACTGCTGTGGAGACACTATACAATGGAATCTACTATTGTCGCTGATAGCAGATGTTGTTGTCATACCTACCTTAGGACTCGCCCTTGCGTCACCGGCGTGCACACAATCCAGGGAAACACAGTCACTTGTTAGCGAGTAGTCTAACGTAACGACGTCACTATGTTTCCGAAACAGGAACAACAGAGTTTGATCAATATTGAATGTGCCAGAGGTTTTACAGCACGACGGTGTCATCAAGGTCTTCAAGAGGTGTACGGGGAATCGGCATTGCCGTACAGAACAGTGGCACGTTGGGTAAAAGCCTTAAACGAAGATCGGCAAACTGTGGCAGACATGCATCGGGCAGGTCGTCCTAGCGTCTCTGAAGAAGAAGTGCATTCTGTTGCCGCGTTAGTGGACAGTGGCCGGCCGCTGTGACCGAACGCTTCGGGCATGGATGTGTATGATGCCCTTAGGTTAGTTAGGTTTAAGTAGTTCTAAGTTTCAGGGGACTGATGAACTCAGATGTTAAGTCCCATAGTGCTCAAAGCCATTTGAACCATTTGAGTGCACAGTAATCGACACCATTCGATTCGTGAGCTAGCCCACGAAACCAGATTAGCGCATACGACTGTGCTTCGTATCCTGAACGAACCCCTGGGCATGCGAAAAATTGCATCACGATGGTTTCCGCATGACTTGACGGAAATGCAGAATGGCTCTGAGCACTATGGGACTTAACAGCTGAGGTCATCAGTCCCCTAGAACTTAGAACTACTTAAACCTAACTAACCTAAGGACATCACACACACCCATGCCCGAGGCAGGATTCGAACCTGCGACCGTAGCGGTCTCGCGGTTCCAGACTGTAGCGCCTAGAACCGCTAGGCCACACCGGCCGGCAGGAAATGCAGAAATGGATGCATTACGACGCTGCGCAGACGCACTTGGAGGGCTATGAGCTCGAAGGAGAGGCTTTCTTACGGCGTATCGTAACACTGGATTAGGCATGGGCAACATCGTACGCGCCAAAACTGAAACGCCAATCCAACGAATGGTGTCGTTACGGGTCGTCGCTAAAGTCGAAAGTACGTCAGAGCCCCAGTATGGTGAAAGTTGTGCTGATTCTCGTGTACGACTGTGATGGTGTTATCCTAACGCATTGCGTTCCTCCACGGCAGACCGTCAATGCACAGTATTACTGTTCGTTTTTGGAGTATTACCTGCGACCAGTTTTGCGGAAGAAGCGGCGACACTTTCTGCGCAACCCACCCATCATTTTGCACGACAATGCGCGGACGCATACGGCGCAAGCTGTGGCTGCTCTGTTCGATCATTGGTACTGGGACGTACCGTACCATCCACCATACTCCCCGGACTTAAGTCCTTGTGACTTTGATTTGATTCCGAAGACGAAGGAACCACATCGTCGCATTCGCTTCAGAACTGTTCCAGAGATTCGACAGGCAGTAGACCGTTCCATTCGCACCATCGACAGAACAGGCTCTGCAAACGGTATACTGCGCCTGCCTCATCGCTGGCAACTGGTTCTACACAACGCTGGTGACTACTTTGAAGGACAGTACCAGGTGCAAACATGTGACTCTTTTGTAGCGGTTGTGAATAAATAGTTGCCACTATTTAAGTTCCAACCCTCGCACTTCCTATCCTAACCTTGTTGTTGAATGTATGTTTGAATTGTTTAGTCGGAAGCGGAAACGATATTGGTGTTACTAATACAGTGAGATGACAAAAGTCACGGGATAGCCATATGCATATATACAGATGGCGGTAGCATCGCATACACAAGGTATAAAAAGGGAGCATTGGCGGAGCTGTCATTTGTACTCACGTCATTCATGAAAAGGTTTACGATGTGATTACGGCTGTACGAAGGGAATTGACTTACCTGTACTTCGAACGTTGAATTGTAGATAGAGGCATGGGACATCCCATTTCGGGAATCTTTACGGAATTCAGTATTCCGAGATCCACATTGTCAACAGTATGCACGGAATACCAAATTTCAGCTAATACACCACGGTAAACGCAGTGGCCGATAGCCTTCAATTAACGACCGGACCCAGAAGCGGCGTTTGCATAGAGTTGTCGGTGCTGACAGACAAGCAAAATAGCGTGAAATAACTGGAAGAAAGCAATGCTGGACGTACGACGGACATACCTGTTAGGAGAGTGGTGCGAAATTTGGCGATAACAGACGACAGCATCAGATGACCGACGTGAATGCTTTTGCTAACAGCACGTCATCGTCTGCAGTGCCTCTCCTGGGCTCGTGACCGTACGGGTTGGAAGCTAGGCGACTGGAAAACCGTGGCCTCGTCAGGTAAGTCCCGATTTTAGTTGATGACAGGTGATGGTAAGGTTGAAGTGTGACGCAAACCCCACGAAGCAGTGGACCTAAGTTGTCAACAGATCACTATGCAAGCTGGTGGTGGATCCATAATTGTATGGCTCTGTTTTCATGGAATGGACTGGGCCCTCTGATACAAATGAACCGATCATTGACCGGGAATGATTCTTGGAGACCATTTGTAGCCAATAATAAATTGCATGATCCCAAAAAAAACCATGGGACTTTTACGAATGAAAATGCGCCATTTCACCTGGCCTCAATTGTTCTCCATTGATTTGAAAAAGATTTGGCCATACCGATCGCTCAACATCATTCCTAGCGAACATTTACGTGACATAATGGAGAGTTCAGTTTGTGCATAAAATTCTGTACCGGCAACACTTTCGCAGTTATGGACGGCTATCGAGGCAACACGTCTCAGTATTTCTGCAGGCGACCGAGCGAGGTGGCGCAGTGGTTAGCACACTGGATTCGCATTCGGGAGGACGACGGTTCAATCCAGCGTCCGACCATCCTGATGTAGGTTTACCGTGATTTCCCTAAATCGCTCCAGGCAAATGCCGGGATGGTTCCTTTGAAAGGGCACTGCCGACTTCCTTCCCAGCCCTTCCCTAATCCGATAAGACCGATGACCTCGCAGTTTCGTCTCTTCCCCCAAACAACCCAATCCAATTTCTGCAGGCGTCGTCCAACGACTTGTTCAGGACATGCCACGTGGAGCACGTCCTCGTAAAAGGAGGTCCGGTACGACAGTAGGAGGTAGTCCATGAATTTTGTCACCTCAATGCACTGTGATGCTACCGATTGGCAGTCATTGCTGTGTCCATAAATGCTTACTGCATGTCAGTAAAAGAACCTATGTCTTTTCCAGAATTTGGTTTTCTAAGCCCGATTGATTTAAAGAAATACAGCTCTTCTACGCTAATACTATCACTGAAATATTTCAATTATTTTCCACTGTGATGAATCACTTTATTAGTAGCGGACCAACAGTGTGCTGATCCAGAGAAAATTCGTTCTCGTCCTTAATATAATTCTTTTGCTTTCCTTTTCTGTTAATCATGCTGAACAAATAACGTTTAATCATATATCCATGTGGGAAGTAGAGTTGTAAGAGGGAGAAGAAGACGCGAGAAGAAACTACGCAGTTACTCGAAATATACGTGAGTGAAGTAGGAAATCTGCATAATCTGAAAGTTATGACTTATGCCAAACTCAGATCCTATGAAGAGAAGTTGCTTCTTCAGCAGAATCCATCGCTGGGGAACCAACAAGAGCTCAAGAACCCTTATGAAACTGATCTTCGTGAAGTTCACTAAAAATGGAAGATGGCTCTAGGTTTCTTCTAGAAGACTATAGATTAGAGAAGAGAAAACATATTTTTAGTCGAAACAAAGGAACATAAAGCTCAAAAACATCTTCCCATTTCTTTCTGTATGGAACATTTAGGAGCTGCACCAAGCAGTTTGCACAAACTATATCTTACACGCAGACTTAGGACGCCCAAGTAACAAAACATTCTTCCTGCTGTATTTGCACTGATCCCTAGTAAGAAGAGTGACAAGCTCGTTCGCCTCTTTCTCTTGATTCAATAAGTAGTTCCTCAGTGGTGTCATAGATAAATGAAAGTCGATGTCAACGCAGCTGCGATATCAGCAATTCGTCAAGTTCTCCCATCAAATGAAATAAAGGGATGTTATTTTCAATATGAAGAAGAGTTTTCGTGAAGACATCAAGTTCTCGGTCTAACTTAGCATTCCAGCAAGAACGAAGTTTTAAGACTTCACGTCTGCATGTGTGAAGCGCCGGCATTTGTAAAACCGGAGGGTATAGGGAAAGATGGGCTTGAGATTCATGCGCAAGCTGTTGATAACGAAAGGCTTTCTGAGCTGGTTGGCTACTTTGTTGACAAATGGCTACAGAATGAGGATATCCCCTTAGCAACGTAGAGCTGCTACGGAAAAAGACACCAACGACGAATACTGTTGAAGGGTGCCACAACAAAATAAATAATATTATTGGAAACCCTCATCATAGAATCAATAGTTTGATGAATTTCTTGAAAAAGGGAGCGGACCACACAAAATGCATGTACATGAAGTTGGAGATGAGTCTTGAAGGGAAGAAGAATAAGAATAAGAAGGAGAAGCAATACTTGAAGCTGGACGACACGATAGAAGGAGCCATAAAAAACTGAAGAGACTGGCAACATTCAGCCGTGGCCCATATTCAGAAACTGGACTAAGATATGTTAAAAAGTAATGTGTTATGAACCTATGAAGACTACTCAGTCCTTTAAGATTATTTAGTTAAAAAATTAAGTATACTGAAGCAGCATTATCCGCGCTTAAGAGTACGTAAGTTTTTGTTGTTATAATAAAATGTGCTGTTTTGTTGCATAAAAACGATGGACCCTTTTTAGGCTTATTTTAAACAGGCCAAATGGGGAATGTTCATTTATCATTTTGACAGTCCAAAGCCTGTGCAAAGTGTGACGGGAATCAACCTTTATTAGCTGAATTAGTGTTTCACGCCGCACAGCAGTCTCTCTAAATAGCTTAAGTTGAAACTAGCTGGTCGTAGCTCTGTTCAGTAGCGTTTAATCAATAAGAACTGGGATTTGGCTAGAGGAAGTCAACATTAACCATCACTCAAATCATCTTCCTGTAACCTGAAATTACAGTTACAACTAACATTTTTCAGCTGTAATTTCCTTTTTAGTGACCATATTTTCTTTCTCTGTTTTGCCGGCCGCGGTGGCCTCGCGGTTCTAGGCGCGCAGTCCGGAACCGTGCGACTGCTACGGTCGCAGGTTCGAATCCTGCCTCGGGCATGGATGTGTGTGATGTCCTTAGGTTAGTTAGGTTTAAGTAGTTCTAAGTTCTAGGGGACTAATGACCACAGCAGTTGAGTCCCATAGTGCTCAGAGCCATTTGAACCATTTTCTCTGTTTTGAACGTTGTCCCACAAGGAATATCGGATGTTAGTGCGTATATCACCATGGAAGAATGTCTTTCTTCTTACAACAATTCACATATACATTTATTCTTTCCTTATTATTATTTGGACCGTCTGTCACAGTAATTGAAATAATTACAAACGCAGCGTTCAAAATGATTAGGGATCATTGGCACTTTTTTACATCGTTCCTTTACTATTCCCTCCATAGACACGTGGTGTTTCTATCGCAGCCAATAAGTGTGGAAAGAAGGAGAGGCAGGACGGACGTATATTGGTGCTTGGAAGATCTAATGACATGTTGATATAGTCGATGCTATTGCTTTTTTTTCTCGCAAGTTTTAAATATTTCAACTTCAGAACATTGAAAAGAAGGTCTATATTTAGATGTAATGGAAAGGCAGTTGCAAATATGTTCGTATTAGATGTAACTACTACACTGAAAAAAAAAGCGCAGCACGAAGGAGTTGTGCGAAATAAACGAAAGTTGGTAGACGCGTTTCTACATTTGAAAGATGATGTGTGTTAAACTCGAGGTCAGTAGCGTAAGCGTCACTAGAGAAGGCAAAACAACTTTCCTCTAAATACACGCTGTAACGGTCGTGGGCGTTAGTTGCCTTTGAGACTGGAATTGGTGAGTTGATGTTAGTCAAAAATGTCATTAAGGCGACAAAGACGCCAGTATCAGCACCTCACGGACTTTGAACGAGGTCGTGTAATAGGTTTAGGAGAAACTGAATGTTACTTATGGAATATCGCAGAAAGACTCGGTAGGAATGTTACTACTGTACGTGATTGCTTTTAGCGGAGGTCACGAGAAAGAATACAGGGTGGTCCATTGATAGTGACCGGGCCAAATATATCAAGAAATAAGCATCAAACGAAAAAACTACAAAGAACGAAACTTGTCTAGCTTGAAGGGGGAAACCAGATGGCGGTATGGTTGGCCCGCTAGATGGCGCTGCCATAGGTCAAATGGATATCAACTGCGTTTTTTTAAATAGGAACCCCCATTTTTATTACATATTCATGTAGTACGTAAAGAAGTAATAATGTTTTAGTTGGACCGCTTGTTTCGCTTTGTGGCAGATGGCGCTGTAATAGTCACAAACGTATAAGTACGTGGTATAACGTAACATTCCGTCAGTGCGGACAATATTTACTTCATGATACATTACCTGTGTTAAAATGGACCGTTTACCTATTGCGGAAAAGGCCAATATCGTGTTGGTGTATGGCTATTGCGATCAAGATGCCCAACGGGTGTGTGCTATGTATGCTGCTCGGTATCCTGGACGACATCATCCAAGTGTCCGGACTGTTCGCCGGATAGTTACGCTATTTAAGGAAACAGGAAACATGCGAAACGTCAACCACGACCTGCAACAAATGATGATGGCCAAGTAGGTGTTTTAGCTGCTGTCGCGGCTAATCCGCACATCAGTAGCAGACAAACTGCACGAGAATCGGGGATCTCAAAAACGTCGGTGTTGAGAATGCTACATGAACGTCGACTGCACCCGTACCATGGTCGCAAGAAGATCTGGCTCCGGACGTCCACCTAGAACTACCGTGAGGGAAGACCGTGATGACCGGCGTGCAGCTCTGGCGCACTGCACTGCAGCGATTTAAGCATCAGTTGGGACTATAGTGAAACAACGAACTGTTACAAGTTGGTTACTTCACGTACAGCTCCAAGCTAGAAGCCCAGTATCGTGCATTCCACCAACGCCAAGCCACGGCCATTTGCGACTTCAGAGGTGTCAAGAGGGAGCTCATTGGAAGGCAGGGTGGAGCTCTGTTGTCTTTCCTGACGAAAGCTGGTTCTGTCTCGATGCCAGCGATGGCCGTGTGTTGGATAGGAGGAGGCCAGGTGAAAGCCTGCAACGAACCTGTCTGAAACGTGCGACTCAGGGAAAGCAGGAAAAGGTGTGGACTGGCCCTTATCAGTTACCACTGGTTGCTCAGTAAACACACACACTTTGTTTAAGGAAATAATTTTTTAAAAATAATCATGTTTTAAAAAATTGACTCTTACACAAGCTACACTGGCTGCTAAAGTCATCTGAATGCCACAGGCAAGGGAATAATTTAAACAAAATATTATTTTTAAACAATTGACACAATCAGACCAAATAAGAATGGAGTGATCCACAGACAGTGCTCCAAGGATCGACTTGAGAGAAGTCCCTACAGCTGCATAAGCGGTGAGGCAGGCAGCGAAGAGTCATGCTCGCATAATAGGATGGCAACTCAAACCAGGGACAGTTTAAACGCCAATCAATCCTCTTACCAAATCCACCTAACGTGTGATAACCAGTACAACGTTGGATTAATTCAAGCGAGGGTGAAGCAACAGACAGTACTGGCGTCTTCAGAATCCGGTGTTTAAAACACTGAAAGGCAGAGGGAACCACTACAACCAAGGTAGACAAAAGAAACCACAATCCAAACCGCAGTCAAGGAGGCTGTCGAACTACACTACGTGTAGCTGGAGTCAGCCGAAACAAATACTACTCAACAAATCTTTCATGCGACGCCAAGTGACGATTAACGGTGTTGATTTATTTCCCGTCACCATGAGCAAAATGATGGAATTTTACGTGCCCATTCGATTGAGCGGTACCAGATTAATTTAGTGGTATATTTGCTTTATCGGTCTCTGTTAACTGTGACTGTAAAACACGAAGAGAAACCAGTCATCCAGGAGCAGTTACTGAGCACCGCTGCTGTGTGACCAACGGGCCGCGGTGGCCGAGCGGTTCTAGGCACTTCAGTCCGGTACCGCGCGACTGCTACGGTCGCAGGTTCGAATCCTGCCTCGGGCATGGATGTGTGTGATGTCCTTAGGTAAGTTAGGTTTAAGTAGTTCTAAGTTCTAGGGGACTGATGACCTCAGTAGTTAAGTCCCATAGTGCTCAGAGCCATTTGAACCATTTGCTGCGTGGCGGTAGCTGTCAATGCGGGCCAGGGCGTTACTGTTGCTGCTGGAGCACTGGTTTCTCTTCGTGTTTTACAATCACATTTGATAGAGGCCGATAAACCAAATATCTCACTAGACTAATCTGGGACCGCTCAGTTGGTTTAAAAATCATTTTGCTCGTATTGGGAAACAAACCGATGGTTTCGGTTGGTAGAAGGCGTCGCGTGAAAGACTTGACGAGTAGTATTTGTTTGGGATGAATCGAGCTACACACTGCAAAAAACAAATTGCAAGTGTCTGTCGCACACCACAGAAAATATGCTGGACGACCCATAGAAAAGGCGTCCCATATACGTACTAGTCCCTTGTGATTTAGGGAAACTACAAGATGTCTAAAGTAAGACGACCGGGTAGAGTTCTAAATAGCACTTCTCTGGAGTACAAATCCAGTCATAACCACGTCACTCAGTCTACACACGAGCTGAAGTCAGCATCTTAAGGTACTCTAGGATACACACTGTTTTTCTCTGCCTCGTGACGACTCGGTGTTGTGTGCTGTCCTTAGGTTAGTTAGGTTTAAGTAGTTCTGAGTTCTACGGGACTGATGACCATAGATGTTAAGTCCCAGAGTGCTCAGAGCCATATGAACCATTTGATACACACTGCTGTATACAGGGAGAATATGCAGCATGAATATACACACTACCGCCGGACTTTTTTCACTTATTTAAACAATATTATTGCGTTCCAGAAATCATCAAGATCTGCACAAAAACGTTGTTAATCGTCAAATAGGATGGACTTGTTGAAAGATGATTAGTAGGCCCTTTCAGTGTGTTAACTAATTGTGTCATCCGGACGTCACGTCGATGTTACCGTATGCTATGCTGATTTTTACCTTGGCGAGACTGCGGGAAAGCCTGCTGGAAGGAAGATGGGATATGTTAGGTGCTTTTATTTCAAGTGAGTTGCTTCATTCTATGTTCAAAAACTGGTTTAAATGGCTCTGAGCACTATGGATGTTAACATCAGAGGTCATCAGTCCCCTAGAACTTAGAGCTACTTAAACCTAACTAACCTAAGGACATCACACACATCCATGCCCGAGGCAGGATTCGAACCCGCGACCGTAGCAGTCGCGCGGTGCGAGACTGAAGCGCCTAGCACTGCTCGGCCACATCACCCAGTTCATTCTATGTTCCATGAACGGTTGCAGTTGGGTGATTGTCTGGCTAGTTGGAAATCAACTAATCTTCGTGCCAGAGGACGGAAAAATACAGTACGGACGTTAACGCCTGTTTCGTTTGGAAATGGTGCTAAAAACTTGCCCCGAGCCGAAACAGAAAATTCCTTCGGGCGTGACAAAGACGTGTTCTTTGTGAGGAAGGGAGCGAACTTTAACGGAAACTTCTCCCCTCCACTTGAAAGAGTTTCACGTCGGACGTGACAAAGAGATGCTTGCGTGAGGGAGATGGCCAGTCGTCGAACCAAAAACGAGAGAACCGTTGGCGGGCTTAAATTCTAACGAAAACTTCTCCCCACCACTCGATAGGGAGAGTCCATTTTGGACATGAGGGAAAAGTACAGGACGGAAAATGGACAAAAGAAAGCATACTCTGCAAGGCGAATAACTGGAATGTTTGAGATTCACTGGACATCTCCTTGTCTTTACCTCCGGCAGAGCGCAGTTTGAGGTGTGGCGAAGACGGCGAAGGGGGAAAGAGACGGAGGGACGCACAGTTGTAAGTCTTGGGACGATTTTATAATATAATGAGATTTTACTCTCTCCCTGGATGTGAAAGTAGCGTTCGCAAAAGAGTGGGGGCCTCAGACAAGTGCTCAGGGAAAGATACGGGCATGGACGGAAAAGTTACGTCTGGTAGGAGCGAGTCTGTCCACTTTCAAAATTTGACACATCTTGCCTCCCCCCATTCATAAGGGCCGAAGAATGACCTGGCTTGCGCGACTTATTGCTAGGCAGAGAAAACTGTGTGCGGAGAAGGTATGGGACACTGACAGTTGGAGGAGGCACATGCACTGCTGTAGCGTCTGATTATTCTCGGCAACTCCGCCGAAGCTGATGTGCTACGTCTTCTGCTGTTCTTGGAAGAACCTTCATGGAAGAACCACGTTTAGTCCTCGACTGATGATTTTTTTTTTAAATATCGGGAGTCCGATATACTGATATTTAAGAAAACGTCGTTGTCGGCCCTCACCGTATTGAAGAAGATCATTGATATATCTAAATCTCGCTGGAAGAAATACAGACGTACCGGCGAAACAAAAATCGGCTGCTCATTGTTAATATACTATCAGTTTTAGAGCTCTATGTTGAAGTACTGATTTATTATTAGATATTCTGTACATCAAGAAGCTAGCAACCTGCTTATCCCCCTTTGAGCAAGAACTGAAAGGAAAGGCTCATGCTTGGTTAACAATTGTAACTGCGTATAAGTGATACAATCAAAGATGTTCGATGGGTCCGTCGTTCGATTTCGTCACATACCGGATTTGTCCGGAATACCTACTTCATGTCGGCTCCCCTGTTTCTTTATTTCTGCAAACGCCAGCGAACTAGCAGTCGCAGTGTAATAATTGTGTGGTGAAGTTAAACGTTGCAGTTTCTGTTGGTAGCGCCGATGACCGATTATGTCAGCAATTCCCCTCACACCTCTCCGCCTACGGCAATGACCAATCTTGTCATTTAGATCTTTGTTCATCATTTCAGCAACTGTTTCTCAAGACTGCCGATGTGAAGAAATAGCACAGTAGTTGCGTTAAAAATTGTTTTTCAAACGCAGCTGGTGTGGTATTTCCCCACATGCGGTATTTCATTATTACATTCATACTGGCACCCCCCCAGTGCACGGGCTTCTTCTTCGTGTCATTTACATTTGCTTCACACAGTCAAACAGAAAGACTGGAAGTGATGAAAGCTCAAAATGTAGTAAGACTCCTTCACGCAGTGAAAGTGAAAAAATGTTCTGCTACAGTTTCAAAAGAACAATTTCAAATATTTACAGAAAAGTGAAAACAAATATAATTCAAAATAAAAATATCGGCACTCTATGCTGCCATTTCGATATCGATACATCGACGCGTTGGTAAAAAAGATGTTACCGATATATCTCGATAATTTATGGAAAATTATCGATATAGAGACATTCTTTCAACCGCCCTAGTTAAGTTCATGCTGGGTCGCGTTCCCATCATTTCACATATGCTTATTTGATTCAGTCAAATCAATTAGACAGTTGGGATCGTTCTTACATCTCTTAATGACTTTGGATGCAACAACAGGATTCACGGTAGCAATAATTTATACCCCTCTCTGTTATCAGCGTTTGAAATAGTGATCGGTAGTTAGCAACGAAGCATGTTACTCAGGTGTGTGTGCAAGGTATGTGAGAGAATAATAATTATCCTTTCTTATGTGTGCCGATTTTCTTATATTCTTCCCGGCATGACTATGACCCCGGTGCTTCTAGACAGTTATCGTGTTCAGAGGACCAGCCCATAATGACAGATGTCCATCGTTCTAGCAATTTGAATTCGCGCGTCTGCTTGGTGATCGCCAAATTTGGGAGTGCTGATCGGCAATTAGCTCCTAGACCAGGCGCTACCAAGAATTCGGCCCACACGCCTTGCTTGGCTCACGAGTGCCATAGCGCACAGCTTCACTGCACATTTCCTCCGCTGCCCTGCCGCGGTGCATGTACGCGTGAGAGTCGCACTGCATAAAACTTGGTTTATGTTTCACATTTATCAACCACAGAGATCACAAACGAAACGAATTTTCACTTCTATTTAACTATTTTTGGCCCCCTGACGACATAATATACACTACTGGCCATTAAAATTGCTACACCATGAAGATGACGTGCTACAGACGCGAAATTTAACCGACGGGAAGAAGATGCTGTTGTACGCAAATGATTAGCTTTTCAGAGCATTCACACAAGGTTGGCGCCGGTGGCGACACCTACAACTTGCTGACATAAGGAAAGTTTCCAACCGATTTCCCACACACAAACAGGAGTTGACCGACGTTGCCTGGTGAAACGTTGTTGTGATGCATACCGTCACGTTTCCGACTTTGATAAAGGTCGGATTGTAGCCTATCGCGATTGCGGTTTATCGTAACGCGACAATGCTGCTCCCTGTGGTCGAGATCGAGTGACTGTTAGCAGAATATGGAATCGGTGAGTTCAGGAGGGTAATACGGAACAGCCTCGTATCACTAGCAGTCGAGATGACAGGCATCTTATCCGCATGGCTGTAACGGATCGTGCAGCCACGTCTCGATCCCTGAGCCAACAGATGAGGACGTTTGCAAGACAACAACCATCTGCACGAACAGTTCGACGACGTTTGCAACAGCATGGACTATCAGCTCGGAGACTATGGCTGCGGTTACCCTTGACGCGGCATCACAGACAGGAGCACCTGCGATGATGTACTCAACGACGACCGTGGGTGCACGAATGGCAAAACGTCATTTTTTCGGATGAATCCAGGTTATGTTTACAGCAGCATGCTGGTCGCATTCGTGTTTGGCGACATCTCTGTGAACGCACATTAGAAGCGTGTATTCGTCATCGCCATACTGGCGTATCACCCGGCGTGATGGTACGGAGTGCCATTGATTACACGCCTCGGTCACCTCTTGTTCGCATTGACCGCACTTTGAACAGTGGACGCCACATTTCAGATATGTTACGACCCGTGGCTCTACCCTTCATTCGATCCCTGCGAAACCCTACATTTCAGCAGGATAACGCACGACCACATGTTGCAGGTCCTGTACGGATTCAGAAAATGTTCGACTGCTGCCCTGGCCAGCACATTCTGCAGATCTCTGAGCAATTGAAAACGTCTGGTCAATAGTGGCCTAGCAACTGGCTCGTCACAATACGCCAGTCACTACTCTTGGCCGGCCGCGGTGGTCTCGAAGTTAAGGCGCTCAGTCCGGTTCCGCGCGACTGCTACGGTCGCAGGTTCGAATCCTGCCTCGGGCATGGATGTGTGTATGTCCTTAGGTTAGTTAGGTTTAAGTAGTTCTAAGTTCTAGGGGACTGATGACCACAGATGTTAAGTCCCATAGTGCTCAGAGCCATTTGATCCATTTGAACCACTACTCTAGATGAACTGCGGTATCGTGTTGAAGCTGCATGGGCAGCTGTACCTGTACACGCCGTCCAAGCTCTGTTTGACTCAATTCCCAGGCGTATCACGGCCATTATTACGGCCAGAGTTGGTTGTTCTGGGCACTGATTTCTCATGATCTATGCGCCCAAATTGCGTGAAAATGTGATCACACGTCAGTTCTAGTATAATATATTTCTCCAATGAATACCCTTTTATCATCTGCGTTTCTTCTTGGTGTAGCAATTTTGATTCCAGTAGTGTATGTCCCAACTTTTTAATGTGCAAGGGACCATCATGAATCAAGGTGACTTGTGTGTAATTATTGTCTGTGAATAAAACTCTCATTCCTGTTCGTCCCATTGTGTATTAGCTTCAGTTACATTCTGTACAACACTGTAGCAGTTCTTCCTTCGTATCGTCCAAGGTTCATCGAGGTATGCTACTTGACAGTGATACACCATGTGAAAGTTACTTTCGTTCTTAAGTTGTGCACTCCGATGTATTCCGTTGCCCATAATTCAGTGACTGTTATTGCATTACTGTAAGCTATATGTCTTGTTAATCGGAATGTGTGATTCCCTTTGGGTCGTTTTTATACACCTTATACTTCATTCTGCTACCTCTAGGCAGCAGAAACTGCTGTTTCGAAAATCGATTCTGAAGCAGTTTGATTTCTCCCTTCTGCAACATTGAGTCAGCAAGTAATCGTTATTTCACAGGAGTTAGACCTCAATTTTTTAAAGGACGTCGGCCAGCCGTATAGCTATTTTTTCCTACCGAACGCGTTTAATGCACCGTCAACGATAAATCTAATAAGAAACGAAGCACAATATAGGATACGATAAGGAAGGGGAACAAAATTCCCTGTGTCTTGTCTAGGAAATCACTGAGCCGTTTGCTTTTAATTGATATAAGAAAGCTACGAAACATGTAACCCTCATCTATTTTTGTTAAACGCAAACAATGGAATATCCTGATGGGTTACAGAGACAGTCCTAGAGCAAGAACGAAGTACTACATCAGCATTACTGTCATACCTAGTCAGCACATAGCTACACTACGTGATCAAACGTATCCGGACACCTGACTGAAAATGACTTACGAGCTACTGGCGCCCTCCATTGGTAATGCTGGAATTCAATTTGGTGTTGGCCCACCTTAGCCTTGATGACAGCTTCCATTCTCACAAGAGTGCTGGAAAATTTCCTGGGGAATAGAAGCCCATTCTTCACGGTGTGCTGCACTGACGGGAGATATCGATGTCAGTCGGTGAGGCCTGACACGATGTCGGCGTCCCAAAACGTCTCAAAGGTGTTCTATAGGATTCAGGTGAGGACTCTGTGCAGGCCAGTCTATTACAGGGGTGTTATTGTCGTGTACCCGCTCCGCCACAGGCTGTGTATTACGAACAGGTGCTCTATGTTGTTGAAAGATGCAATTGCCATCCCCGAATTGCTCTTCAACAGTGGTAAGCAAAGAGATGCTTAAAACATGATTGTAGGCGTGTGCTGTGATAGTGCCACGCAAAACAATAAGTGGTGAGTGCCCCCTCCACGAAGAACACGACCACCCCATAACACCACCGCCTCCGAATTTTACTGTAGGCACTCCACACACTGCCAGATGACGTTAGTCGGGCATTCGCCATACCCACACCCTGCCCTCGGATCGCCACGTTGTGTACCGTGATTCGTCACACCACACAACGTTTTTCCACTGTTCAATTGTCCAATCTTTACTCTACAATATGTTAGGCGTTATTGGGCATTTACCGGCGGGATGCGTGTCTTATGAGCAGATGCTCGACCATGAAATGCAAGTTTTCTCACCTCCCGCCTAACTTCCATAATACTTGCAGTGTATCTTGATGCAGTTTGGAATTCCTGTGTGATGGTCTGGATAGATGTCTGCCTATTACACACTGCGACCCTCTTCAACTGTCCGCTGTCTCTGTCAGCCACAGACGAGGTCGGCCTGTACGCTTTTGTGCTGTACGTGGCCCTTTACGTATTCACTTCACTATCACATCGGAAACAGTGGACCTGAGGATGTTAGGAGTGTGGAAATTTAGCGTAGAGACGTACAACACAAATAACACCTAATCAAATCACATGACCACGTTCGAAGTCCGTGGGTGCCGCGGAGCGCCCTGCTCTCTCACGAAGTCTAACGACTGCTGAGGTTGCTGATATGGAGTACCTGGCAGTAGGTGGTAGCACAATGAACCTAATATGTTTTAGGGGTGTCTGGATACTTCTGATGACATACAGTATCTATCCACAGAAAGAGATATCGGGAATGCCCTGCAGCGATTTCGTTTCCAACAATGACATAGAAAACAACTGCTTGCCTCCCTCTCGGAAGACGGATGCTCTGTGCCTGAAGCCCTAAACACTAGTTAACTACGAGATAAAACACAGCATGTCGGGCCGCGCGGGATTAGCCGATCGGTCTTGGGCGCAGAAGTCATGGACTGTGCGGCTGGTCCCGGCGGAGGTTCGAGTCCTCCCTCGGGCATGGGTGTGTGGGTTTGTCCTTAGGATAATTTAGGTTAAGTAGTGTGTAAGCTTAGGGACTGATGACCTTAGCAGTTAAGTCCCATATGATTTCACACACATTTGAACATTTGCAGCGTACCTTGTAATTCCAAACACCACGAAAAACTCGTGGACAGTTAACACGAAGCTATACCCAAGGTAAGGGCAGACAATACCTACCGCAAAATGGCGGTAACTACTGCACGACAGATTAGATTAGAAGCAGTTTTCGTCCCATAGACCCAAAAAATGAGATAATTCTCATGGGTGTGAACATATCAGGAAGGATAACATAAACAATTTGAATGTAATACTTGCTACCCTGATCATTTGTCAGGAGATTGTGAAAACAGGTGAATACATTACAGTAAACTGGAACTGCTAGTAGTTATAGAATTGATACACTGTCAGAATGAAACATTGTTATGCACTTTTAATAAATTTATCAAACACAAAATCCTTAATCAGGACTGTTTTGACCAAATGCTCCCAAAACTAAATTCGCCTATTTTTACTTAATCTGGTTTAACAATCCCTGCTAAGATATTCATCTATGGAGTAGAATGGGTCGCCCATCAAAAAATCTTTCAAATTCTGTTTAAACCATGCTTTATCTGAAACCAAGTTTTAAATGGTTGCTGGCAATTTATTGAAAAGGTGTATTCTTTTTGGCTCAAGGTAAATGATTTTAGATCTTCATATACATAGTTTTTATTCGTAGTATTGATACTATGTATTGAGTTACTAGTTGTAAATGGAGATATATTACTTGCAACAAATTTCATTAAGGGATGTATATACCGAGAAGCAGTGGTTAGAATACAAAGTTCTTTGAAAAAGTTTCTACAAGATATTCTTGAATTTACACCACAAATGATTCTCATTACACGCTTTTGTACGATGAAAAGTTTTGCTCTGATTGATGGGTGACCGCAGAATATGATCCCGTATGACATAAAGTAAGTCCGGGAGAGCCCGCCTGGTTAACTGCTTTCTGGGAAGGTAGGTGTGCCGGTCCTCTGCATGAACCCGCCCGGCGGAGAAGTGTCGAGGTCCGCTGTGCCGGCCAGCCTGCGGATGATTTTTAAGGCGGTTTTCCTTCTGCCTCGGCGAATACGGGGTGGTTCCCCTTATATCGCTCCAGTTACACTGTGTCGGCGATTGCTGCACAAACACTGTCTGTCTCCACGTACACGTAAGTACATAATTACTCTTCCATGCAAACATTTAGGGTTGCACTCGTCTGGTGTGAGACGTTCCCAGGGGGGAGGGGGGTGTTTACATTGAGTGCCGAACCGCACAATAACAGTGCGGGGCGGCGGTGGGGTGAGTGGATTGCTGTAGCCTCTTGTGAGGTTGTGTACTAGAGTGCTGCAGCGCTCAATGTTTGACCGGTCACGGCTAGCCTGTTGACTGGGGGACCGACCCCCTCGTGTCCGGCCCCACACGTACTCGCCCCATGTCTGTTGTCCGGATTCCGGACACGCGGATAACCGAGCATGACCGGTCACCGCTGACGTCTCACCTCGCCTCGCCCCGGCTCACTGTACTGTACAAATCCAACGACTCTCTCTCTCTCTCTCTCTCTCTCTCTCTCTCTCTCTCTCACACACACACACACACACACACACACACACACACACACACACACACACAATGTATTTGTCTGTGTGTCTCTCTCTTTTAATACAAAAGAAACGTTTCCAAGAACGAGTACATGACAAAGCTAAATTCATAAAGCACTTGGAAAGTAAAATGATATTTCAATATTATCGCGGATAGGAGACGTAGCAATTTTATGTCTGGAGGTGATCACAATCTTCTCACGAACGAAAGTCAAGGCTCGATTTTTAATCCTTTGTACCTCCTCTTAAAAATAGATATTTGTTACTACTCATCAATTACGCTAGTTAATTATAAATCTATCGCGTATCATAATGAAACAGTGCTTTTAACTGCAGTAATTACTCACCTGACAGTCAGTATCATTGACACTGCAAATTTGTTGCAGTTTGTGAAACCAAAGAAGAACTAACTGGATTGTCGGTTCTTTTTCGCCTTCTAATTCTCTGTGATCTCTTTAAATGGTCTCAGAAAATGCGAATTTTTTCCTGCAAGCTCATTATCATATCTCTGCAATCTTTAAGCGGAGCCCTTTTCCGTCAGCAAAGCAGCAACTTCGTTATACTGAGTGTGTAAGGATTCCAGCCTATCGTACAATCTTTTTCAGCGTGTGCAGACCTCTTGTTTCAACGACGATTTCATAGACAAGCAGAGGCCACTTTTCGTAATGAACCTTACAATGTATTTTACAGTATTTATTGTAGATGCGATGTTGGGTGCATGATTTAACAAGAAATTTATACAATGAGCAGCACAAGGAATCCTTTCGTGATTTTCCAAAGCCTTTATTACATTAGCAACCTGGTCGGAGACAAAAACAAAACTGTGTAACATGTGAGGCGAAATGTCCCAATCATCCATCCTCTCTTCAATTTCTTTCATAATATTTACTCCCGTCTACTTAACGTCAGGGAATTTTGTTGTAAATCAAACATTGTTCACAGGAGACCAATCTGGTTAATGTAGTATGTTGTAAGTGTCAAACAGTGCACCTGATTATGCGAATCAGTCCACATCTCAACTGTCGCAGCACTTGTTTTATTAATAGCTTCCGCAATAACAGAAGGCATTATGCTGCTGTGCATTGCATCACCTTGTTCTTTGACATGTCTGCTTATAGTAGAGGGATGTGGCATGACATCTGCCACGTTAACTTCTCCATAATGCGCGCACCTAGATGTATTAATTCTTGGCCTAGTTCTCTGAAACCTTTACCGGAAAGAGCAATAAAAGGTCTTATCTTTAGCACACATTGCAACACATTTTGCTGTAATACTATTTTTGATTACTGCCGGTATCCCTGAAGGAGTTGTATCTTTGTGAGGTTTCCTGCAATTGTGTTTCTTTAAATGAGGGGTTCCCGACTGGAAACACAATAATGTGGAGCAGTTTATACACGATACGTACCCAGTAGACGCATTATTTTCGTCTACAACCAACAGAAATGTACTCCGTACTTGGCTTTTTAGACTTTTCCGTTCCTTCAATGTGTAAACATTGGTCTCAATCTTAGGTCTTAGTGCACTGGCTTCCTCGCGCTGCATTATTACAGAGAGAGAGACACCACAAATGAGAAGCCCATACTGGCTGCAGTCTCACACGGATGTGTTTGAAGGTACGTGCTACGTATTCGGTCACGGCTTCTATGCTCGGTCACTAGAACTAATGCGGGCAGCCTATTCAGTTAGGGTGTGCTCGCCCCATCTCGTAGTTCGTGCTCGCGCACTCGGTCATGCAGAACTCTATTGTGTACCACTGTGGGCTACGGCGGGGACGAAGCCACTCCGTCGCTCCTAGGTCGTTACAATACACTACAAATCTGGGAGAGCTGCCGCAAGCGGTACAGACAGCGCACCCTCCTAGTTTTGGTAAAAGCCGACAGAGTGTGCGCGTATGCGCTTTGCAGTTCCGCAGTAGACGCTAGGTGGCGAGGCAACTGCTTTTGTTCCGATAGTGGGATTGTTAACCGAGTTAATGTTAACAAACAAGGTAAAGTCTCTAAATCTTGCATGGAAATCTTTTTAGTGTTACGATTAGTCATTAGATGGTGCTAAATAGTGACGTATTTTTAAATATGTGAGTAGCTGTACGAACAGTAATTCCTGTTGGGTGTCTTTTGACTCTAGTCCGGCCATCTTGGCTGCTAAGGTCACAGAGTCGTAGGGTGCGGCGTCTATCCCTCATAGATCGGGATACATGCCGCAGTGAAATCCGATATGTATGTCACACTATTTTGTATTAGGGATACTTGCTGCCCAAGTCAAATAAAAGTTACAGAAATTTATAAAAGGTTCTGTATTCATTGTATATTTATTTAGAGGATTGGCATGTATATTTTGAGAGTTCATAGACCTTATAACTTATTATTTTTAATAAAGCAATTAGAATTTTTCAGCAGACTATTTTAGCTTATTTAATTCTGTAGAAAGGAGTTTTCTCAAGCCTGATAAAAATGTCTACGTTTTACAAACGAAAACTAGGGGCTAAACCTCGTGGTCTTTGGGATCTAAAAAGACTGAAGGAGGCTATTAGGAGGATTCAAGAAGGTGATATATCTTTCGGGAGGCAGAACGATACTACGGAGTACCAGCAAGAAATATAAAAAGAAGAACGAACAAAGGGACAACTGATACATCTGGACATGTGCCTATTGGTAACATAAAAAATACTTATATTAATATAATACTGTAAAACTAGTTACTGTTTTATTATGTTTATAAATTACTATCAGGCTATTTATCACCAAGCTTACACCAATAACCGCTTGTTTTTATATCAACAACAGTGCACTAAACCGTTTTTGTGGTATTATAGGTAGTGTTGGACTTGAAAATGAAGAGTGTCTTGTCAGACACATAAAGAAACTTGCCGATGCTGGACTTTATACGGACCAGGCGGCAGTGAGAAGAATGGCATATGAATTTGCGGCTGTCTTAAAATTGAATATAGATTTAATAATGATAAAAAGAGGGCTTTGTGTATCGTCACCCTGATCTACCTATTAGAAAGGCTGAGGGCTTGTCAATGGCAAGGGCAATAGGGCTCACTAGAGAAGCAGCAAATAATTTTTATGAGCTGCTTGAGGAGGAGTTAGAAAAGTATAAGCTGAGGGATAAACCTCATAATATTTTTAATGTCGATGAAAGTTGGATCCAACTAATAAATAAAGTAGGTAATGTTGTAGCAAAGAAAGGAGCAATGGTAGTTAATAAAGTTACAACTGGAGAGAAAGGAGAGACTATAAGTTTGGTGGCACGCTGCTCTGCATAAGGAAGATTTCTTCCTCCATCTTTAATCTAGAAAGGAAAAAATTTAAAGCCTGAGTTCCAAGATTGACTGCCCCACGTCTCCAGAGTCTACTTGAACAAAAAATCTGCCTATATAAACAAAGAAATATTGGGTTAAGGATATGTATCTGTCTCGGAAAGTGCAAGAGCATAATATTTTAATTCTCGATGGACATTGTTCGCACGTCACATCAATCGCGCTCCATGAACTCACAGAAACTGAAAATGTCTCATTGCTCTGTTTACCCCCTCACACTACACACGCTCTCCAGCCTCTTGATAAGTCGTCCCACTCAAAACCTAATTTAAAGCAGGGAGCTACACCTGGGTTGAGCAAATGTTGGCCGGATGATGACTAGGTACCAGGTTGGCCCTGCACTTTGTGGGGCTTAGGAACAAGCAGCTTCCGTAGGCAACGGGATCAGTGGATTCAAGGCTACAGGAATTTACCCTCTAGTCCAGAATATTATTCCGGATTACCTCTTTTCGATATCAGGTAACATTGCGCCTAATCCCGATGCGATATCTTCACAATCTCAAACGGCAACTTCATCCACAACTTGCATCTCAAAACCATGTGACAGCGAACCACAACCTGGTTCCAGCAAAGAAAGCGTCGGGCCTGAGGAAACTCCTTCAAAATTTCTAGCTGTCATTTCCCCTACACCTAAAATAAATCAAGAGAAACCCAGGAAAGGAAAGAAGAAAATTTTATTAACTTCCAAAGAAACTAGAGATGAACTGAAGAAGATGTTAGCTGAAAAGGCTAAAAAAGAACAGGATTCTAGGGCTGAAGCTAAGACTGGAAAAAGGAAATTAAATTTGGAAAACCTCGATTCAGATCCCGACGATCCGGATTACGATAAACATAGCCTACATAAACAAAGCATCTCTTGATAAGACACCATGTAAGGAGTGCAAAGAACTGTATTGTGAGACCGCTAAAAAATGGTACTGGTTTTGCTGCTTGGCATGTAAGCTTTGGGTACACGAAAATTGTACAGTCTTTGATACTTACTGTGTTTACTGTGGCAGGGAAAATAGGAATAAAAACTAATGATGGAGATAACAAAACTAACAAAATTAAAGGATTTGTTTGTCAATTCTTCAGTCTTTATTTTTATTCCTCAATTATTTAATCATGAACTAGCAATTTAACCATATTTTTGTTAAAAAAAATTTCATCAAATGTCATCATGTGGCATGTCACTCATAAGGGCACGGCATGTCACCCTTAGCGCAAGGGATAGATGCCACAGTGTGAGGTTTTCCTAATGCTGAAATACCATGACGAATGAGTGTATGTAAAACTCAAAACATTTTGTTTTAAGGGAAACTGGTTTGTTTACTTGTACAATAAGTTATTTTGACTTAAGTGTATCATTGGATTCTTTTATGACAAATTTTGAAAATGGGCGCCATATCTCCCGGATTTACCCTGGTCCAATGAAAGTGAGCAAAGTATGCAAGCTTTTTTATATTTATATCTCTTGTAACCTCCCCACAAAATAAAATAATATGAATAATATTCTCATTTAGTGTAACCTCAAAACTAAAAAATTCCTAAACTTCTCAACAGTAAAAAAATATAGTTATGTCGTTCACATTCAGTATAACCTACCAACAGGAAAATTGCGTAACGTATCAATAATAAAATGTTACTAATCTCTCAATAAAAAATGTGGGTCACTTATAACCTTTCAATAATTGGCAGTCAATTTAACCTGGTAAATTTTGGACGTCAGCAAAGCTGCGTCATGGCCCTGATACATCATTCTGAATAAACTGAAAAATCTTACCTTAATTAGATCGCCGGATAACGCGTATATATCTGCTCCTATTAGAAATTTTCCTGGCGCAGCTAAGTGCAATGCTGGCCGATAGATTTGTCTTATATAAAAGGAAAGAACTGATTTTTTTTTCAATAATCGGGATGGCCAAGGATTGGAGAAATTAGTGAATTCTTTAAATTGAGATGTCAAAAGTTACTTTTTATGAGAAAGATTATTATTAAGAGATGTTTTAAACATTTACATGGGACTTGATATAACAATACTACATATGCGCGAGGCTGCATTTACCTTATACTACAACGCTCAGGCTCCGCCATCGCTGCACACGACCGGCCCAGCCAACACGATACACCAGACTGCTGCTCGCTAGTAACAACTTACTACTACTGCTACACAAGTTCCTACTGCAGTCCATACTGCTCTTTGGTCTCAGATTCTCTTCTAGCTTACATATCGCAGGCAGCATGTGAGCAATACATCGAAATTACATCAGCTCGAGTGCGCTAGCAACAAATTCTTTAATTATGGACCTCTTACATAACCCTCCACTGGGGGGGGGGGGGGCAAAATTTGGCAGCGATGGTGAGTCAATTGGACTTGCCATGAGCAACAAATTTTTCTATGATCTATTTAGTTACTGTGTCTACAGTCACAGAGTATATACATCATTGATAAGTGCAGAACATATTAAGAAATTAAATAGAGTGCACATGCACTGAGTACAAAACGTATTCAGAAATGAGAAAGTATATACGCAATGAGTACAAAATATATTAACCAATGACAGAAAGTGCACATGTACTGTAGAGGTCTTTAGCATATTTACATTAATTGAATACATTAACAAATGAAATAAAGTGCACACGCACTATAAAAGTTTTTAGCATTTTACAAGTATTTAAACAAATTGAGAAATGAAATAAAGTGCACACTCACTGTATAAGTCTTTAGAATTTTTTAGAACAAATAAACATATCAAGGAGTGAAATAAAGTGCACACGCTCTGTAGAGCATATTTAGGACAACTGATATTGTTAGCAAATGAAATGAAGTGCACATGCACTGTATAAGTCTCTATCGTTTTACAAAAATTTAAACGCACTGTATAAGTCTTTACCATTTTATAAAAACTAGGAAAGGAATGGGAAGGATTGCATCATGGTTGTAGCACAGTAGGTTGCACGTAGCTGCACTGAAAGTCCATATCTTTCTACAGAAGCACAACACCAAGTGAGACAATCTGAAGTTCTCTTCCCTAAAGTATTTACCAGTGTAGCCAAGACACTGAAATGTTGTATTAATATTCAATGTTATCATTTTGGTGGTACATTAGGTACACCAAACAATAGGACCATAATAACATCTCCATCGTTCAAGGTGGTGGACAGCTTGATATGTCAACACCATATTCTTGTAGAATCCATACTCTTACAGCAACGTACAATTAGTGCAAAAAACAATATAGTGCTCCATGATCATGAGGATGGACAGGATAAATGGATATTGCAGTAATTGCTGGTAATTAGGTCAGAAGGTGAAGGACATATTAAGTCTTATGCTAGTCATCATAGAATTACACTAGTGTATCAACCGATCTGAATAATTATTGGCACTCATTGGTTAGTTACTGAACATTTTTCTGCATTATTCAGAGGTCATCATTCAAAGCAAGACTTAATTAATGGCATAGCATTTATGCATAAGTCATCATATTACAGTAATCAGTGGCATTCATTGGCCAGTTACAAAGTATTCATACAGTGTTACAAAACATCACTCAGTGTTATTCACAAGTCATCATTTAAAACAGGAGTTATTGAGTGTAGCATCAAGTTACTGGTGTTTATATATGATATCATGTAAGTGACGTGAGACATATTTAAGATGTAAGACATTGGAACTATTACTCAATGTCGGTAGTCGAATAATACATAGACATAATGGAATCAATACACAGAAAATTTGCATTATCTTTAGGACTAAAAATATATCTTAACCTGGTAGCATTATTTAGTTGTATACTGGTAATAGTTGGAACTCGTAATAATCTTTTTTCTAGCAATGCATTGCACTGGGATCGATAATTAATTGCTGGGGGCATGAAAATATTTGCTTTTGACTTATTGCTGGAAATAAGGATTATTAACGTCATTCGTCATGAGTCAGCTGTAGGAAGGTTATGAAATAAGTACAGTATATGTGATAACATTCATAAATGATAGACACAACTGGGTAAAAAAAAATGCAAGTACTAGAACAGGTATAATAACTAACTACTTATAGCATATTATGTCACGAAAAGCTTCTCCTGGAAAAAATAAAAAAATTGATAATTGAGCTGAAAGAAGAAATGCATATTATGCTGAAAAATAGTGAACTTCGAATTAACAGGTAATGAAACGTGTACTTAATATGTATGTACTCTAGCTGTCTTTTCCAAAACATTCAGTCATTATACAATGCGACATAAGACATACTGTCAAAAGGAACTGCAACAAATACTTAAATAACTACATAGCATTTCTTAACGAACAGTAAATATATAAACTTCATCATTATTCATATTAGCATATTCTTCATATTACTATTCATCATCATTTATTATCATCTGCAAAAAATAGACACTTCATTATGCATATTCATATTACCATTTACTTCATACAACTATTCATTATCATTCATTACTTCATATAGTATAGAGTTTCTTACTTCTAGCATATTTCATTACTAAAATTAACATCTGTAGTTCTGTCTGACAGTCTGCATCAATCGCCTTGTATTCTGAAAGAAAAATAATTAGTTAAGACTGGTATCATACGATGTATACAGTATATTCTGGTTAATGCTTGTTAATTCTGATCCATTTACTCTTCATGACAATATATTGCATTTTCTTTCCTTCATTCTGATGGTAAAATTTCCATTTCATAGTAAACCACTGTGGTTGTTTAATTCATTTCTTTTACACGGTATTGCTTTCTGAAAAAGGATGAATAAGGATTAAGTGCATAAAATATACACACAGTATCATAATGTAGTAGCAAAAAATGTATAATAGTCAAGATGTTGAGATATCATAATGCAAAATGTCAATGTCAACTGGTGTTTGTTACATCTTAAACATTTCATAGTGCATACAGACAAAAATCCTACTTTCGATAAGAAAACAATCATACATACACAAAAAATCGAAAATGTGCACTGTCTGATATATAACGACAAGGAAAGTGACCTGCTAACCTTACCTTGCCGGGCACTTGCCAGGAAAAAATATGATAATCATCAGTAAGTGTTCATATCAGTAACCGGAAAAGGTATTACAATGTGATAAATCATAAAGTATGTTCATTCAATAAAGGGGTTAATATTGGAGACATGGTGATTGCCATTGCTTTTTCTGGTTCTCGAAGTTTCAGCATGTACCACATTGGGATGAGGAATGCTGCGAATTCTGTATGGACCTGTTTTTGCTGTCTTCTCCGGCGCTCTGCGGCACGTTTGATGTTGTTGAGCGTAATCTCAATTATTTCATGGTGGCGTAGTCGA
Organism: Schistocerca gregaria; assembly: GCF_023897955.1. Taxonomy (NCBI): domain Eukaryota; kingdom Metazoa; phylum Arthropoda; class Insecta; order Orthoptera; family Acrididae; genus Schistocerca; species Schistocerca gregaria. Next base: position 340,156,441 of record NC_064927.1, on the reverse strand, counting down.
CGAGATGTAGGAAAGGATACTAATTCTTTAATTTTGTTAGGTGGTTCAACATTTTTCAATATAACAGCCGGAGATAGCATAGTAGATTCATTTGGTATGGGGTTAATTACATCCTGGAATGAGAGTATGTGTGTATCCCAATCAATATGTCTTTTATGGCAGTATATTCTATATAATTTACCAATTTCTTTCATCAGTCGTTCACAAGGGTTCGAAGAAGCGTGATACTTGGATATATAGAGCGGAGAAATGTTTCTAGCTCGTAACATACGTGTCCATATCGCAGATCGAAATTGTGGTCCATTGTCGGAAATTACTTTCAATACATGCCCTACATGAAATATATGTTTTACAAATGCATTCTAAATAGATTTATCAGTAGCTTTGCGCAACGGAGTGAAGGTAACAAATTTCTAAGTAAGTTCAACAGCGATAAAGATGTAGCAAAAACCTCTATTAGTTCTGGGAATCGGTCCAAAAATGTCTACAGCGGCAATGTGTCTCAATTTAACAGGTACAATGGGATGTAACGGATGAATATGTGAAGTCGTGTCTGATTTAGCTTTCTGGCAGATTTTACATGACGCTAAAACTCGTCGAATACGTTTCTCCATGTTGGCAAAATAACAGTTCTGTCTCAGTATAAGGAAACATTTTCTAGCTCCATAATGTGTGTAACTTAAATGAGTATACCAAATTAATTTGTTAACAAGTTCGTCAGGAATGCATAATAACCAGTTGTTGCCGTCAGGGTGAGAGCGGCGGAACAGAATGTTATTGCGTACCGTGTAATGGTTTCTAATGGTAACGTTATTCTTATCTTGCCAAAGGTGTTTAATTTCTTTCCATACGTTGTCTTTACTCTGCTCTTGTGCTATATCTCGTAATGACGATGAAATGAAATTTTCAAATGCGACATGTTGAATATACATAACGCTAGAATTAGCTTGGCAGAAGTTGGATGCGATGTCTTGCTGATTGTTGCAGAGAGAACGGGATAGTGCGTCTGCTACAATATTTTGTGTACCGGGAATGTGAACAACTGTAAAATTAAATTCCTGTAAATAAAATTTCCATCTGCTTAATATGTCATGTGTAAATTTAGCGGAAAGTAAAAACTGTATAGCTCTGTTGTCTGTGTAAACGGTAGTATGTCTTCCATAAAGAAAATGCCTAAATCGGGTAAATGCCCATACAACACATAATGTTTCAAGTTCTCTAACAGAATAATTGCGTTCAGCAGTTGACAGAATGCGACTTGCAAAGGCGATGTTTTTAATTACTGTATTACCGCCTTCTTCAATTTCCTGAAAAACGTGTACGCCTAAACCTGTGTTAGAACTGTCGGTGGCAATGGCAAAATTTCTAGTGAGATCTGGGTGTGATAAAAGTGATGCGTTCAACAAAGCTTGTTTCAGACTGTCAAATTCAGACTGTGCTTGGCTATCCCAGGTCCAAATAGCGTTTTTACCCGTGAGTTGGCACAGTCTAGAGGTGTCTAAAGCAGAATAATGAATAAATTTACGGAAAAAGTTAATTAAACCCAAAAAGCTGCTTAATTGTTTCTTCGTCGTTGGAACAGTAATGTCAAGTAAAGCTTGAAGTTTTTCCGGGTCAGGCGCAATGCCTTCTGCTGAAATTATATGTCCAAGAAATTTTATGGAAGTTCTGCCAAAGTGCGATTTGTTAAGATTAACTGTAAGTCCTTCTGCACGAAAAGTTTGCAACAGTTGTTCCAGAATCAGATTATGTTCAGACCAGTTAGCTTCTGCAATAAGAATGTCGTCTACATACGTTGTGATCCAGTCTTTTAATTCTGTCGGAAGTATAGTATTCAAACCGCGAATAAATACTGCTGAAGAAATTGTTAAACCGCACGGTAATTTGTAAAATTGATAACAGTCACCAAAACAGAGAAATGCTGTGTACTTTCTGCAGTTCGGATGGAGCTGAATTTGCCAAAATCCTGATCTCAAATCTAATGTGGAATAAACAGCTGTACCATGAAATTTCTGTAGAAGTTCTTCTAGTGTTTGAGGGCTATCTGTTTCATTAATAATAATGTCATTGATGTGACGCGAATCAAGTACGAGCCTACGTGATCCATCCTTTTTCTTAACAATATGGAGCGAGTTTATGTACGGACTAACTGCCGGTTCAATAATACCTTGGTCAAGCATTGCTTGCAATTGTTTATTAACTAGTTCTCTGTGAATATACGGAATGGGATAATGTTTGGCTTTAAATGTGTCGTGCTGTTTAACTTGAAATTCATACATGAAACCGGACATAGTACCAGGGATGTTGTCAAAAACTGTAGCTTGCTGTAAAAGAATTTTGCGTAGTTGCGTACGTTCGTCGTCTGTATTTGCACTGCTCTGTTTAACCTTATCCGAAATCATTTGTATAACGTCATAGTCGGCTTCGTCTGGTGTATTGTAGTTGTGAACATACGTATCTGTGAACAATGTGGAATGACAGTTTATGTTACGTGATGCAGAAATGACCTCTGTCCGATTAACTGTTTGTTCTTCTGCAGATAAAGAGTGCTGAAATTCTAATGCCAATTGTACATTTTCATCCTTTAACATTAAATAGGAATTTTGAAAGTCAATAATTGCGTCATGTTGTGCCAGAAAATTCGTACCTAAAATAACGGCTGTTGTCAATAAGGGAACAATCCAAAAATTTGAGTGGAACGTATGACCTGCAATACAAAATGATAAGTGTGTCTGTAATTTTACATCTACTCCTTTACCAGATACTGCTCCTTTTACTTTTGTTTTCCCTAATGGTAACGTAGGATAAGTATTCTCTTCGTTACATTCGTTGAAAGTTACCTCATTTATAACTGACATAGGTGATCCAGAGTCGATTACTGCTGAAAATGTGGATGATCAAATCTTTACTTCAATGACAGGGTGGGAAATGGTTTTTTGAATAACTGGTTTTTCATGCAAAAGAGTGTCTCGGATGTCGTCAAAAGTAATAACATTTTCGTGAACAAGAGTCTGTGTATCAAAAGTATTGCTTACATCGCTGGAAGGTTCAATCTGTGCTGTATCTAGTCAAATTCTATCTGACGTGCTGTTATTTGCGGGAGGATGCTGTGGCATTTCCACTGTTATTTCTCCCTGACGTATTACGTTGGGGATGATATCTACTGTCTGGTTCATTCATGATAATCTGTTGTTGCCGATGATTCTGCTGCTGGTAAGACCGACTGTTACGCTGAAAACTGTGCTCATTACTTTTACGTCTGTCATAATAATCGTTGCTATACGGCGCATTGCGATATGAGTTGAAATGGTGTGTTTTCTGAACGTAGTGGTTTCCTTGTTGCTGTGCGTTACTATTTGGTGGAGCCGACGCTATACGTGTAGGCGGCGAAACATTAAAGCTTGGTTGACCTTGCAGACTACATTGTTGGTTAGGTATGCTAACCGACTGGTTTTGTTGATATTCTGGGGAAAAGCCTCTATTGTTGCCAAATTGTCTTTGCTGTTGCTGATAACTATGAGGATACTGATAATTAAAATTTTGTCTGTTATTAAAGTTCTGGGGGTTGTCATTCCTGGACCGTCTGTCACCTTTGCCATTAAAATAGCGTGGCTGATCGTAATTGCCGTATATGCTTGTCGGCCTTCGTTATGATGTGAAAAATTTTTGTTAATGAAGGAATAGCCTGATTGCTGAACTTCCAAAAGCTGTAACAGATCTCTGAATGCCGAAATATTTTCTTTCTGCTGACCTGTTAAAAGTGATACTCTTAACGATCGTGGTAATTTAGAAATACATCATTGGATAAGTGCTGATTCACTGTATAGCTCACTGAAGTATTGGTTTTGTTGGACCATGTGCTCAAAAAATTGCGTGACAGTGGGAAAATTTGAGTTCTCATAATTTGGTAAGCTAATTAATTGATCCTTGATTCCGCGCTGTGTCTTCTTCGACCAATACGCTGATAGAAAGGCATTCTGAAATTCTTCTACCGAGTAGCACTGTCTCGCGATCGGTCTCATACGAGTTGCCGGTTTCCTTCCAAAAAACTGCAAATAAATTCAAGTCTGTGTGTGACGGGCCAAGTTGGTGGAAAAGCAAAGCTAAATTGTATCCAATCCAAAGGGTGAATCGGTGTTCTGTTATTTTTAAATACCTTAAATTTCCTAACGGACAGAAAGTGCTTGTAATCAAAATTTTCGTCTCTGAATGTCTGAACAGGTTCAGGATTGTATGATAATCTGTTTGTCTGTGACTGTTCGGAATCTAAGTCACGTACTCTCTGTAAATTACCTAAATTGTACTTGCTGTGTGAGTGTGAGAAATGTTCGGAGAGTGGCGTATGCTGTGTCGTGTTACAGGCTGAGACATTTTTCATCTCCGTCACTTCTTCCTGTTAAGACGACACTTTCCTACGCAATGTATTATTGGACGACCTATCTCACTGATTGTCTGCTGTAAATTTTGGAATTCGGGTGTTTGATTGAAAGAAATTGGTGACTTAACGTCTGATTTGGTGTCATTGTTATTTTCGATAACGTCAATACGACTGGCTGATTCATCAAATTTTTCATTCAATGCTTTAACCTGATCATCATTTTTAGTATCACAAGCGTTAATTTGTTTTTGGATTTTACGGGTAGTTTTGTTCAATTTCTTAACGTCTGCTTTAATGGCATCGGGATCCTGTATTAATTCTAATTGTTCGAGTCTGTTGGTCACTGTCTGAAAGTCTATTGTGTGTGTGTTTGTTTTTGTTTTAAGATCGGAGATTTCATCATGCAATTCGGTGTTCAACTGTTTAATAATATTTATTTCGTCTGATACTGTAGCAATGTTATTGTCTAAGTATGTTTTTGCTTTCGTAAATAATTTACGCTTATCCTCCTGTCTCTGTGCAATAATTGTTTTCATGACTTGTTTCTTTACTTGGTTCTGTTCATGTATGAATTTACGGTAACGCGTTTCACTGTTTTGTTGGTGGTGATTATAACGTTCGTCAACTTGGCTGTTTTGTTGTTCAAATTTCGTGTCTACTTTCGCATCCAGTGTGCGTGAAAGTTCTGATGGCATTAATTTAAACTCGTCGCGTAACTGTGTTGCGTTTTCAGAACATTGTTTAGCGACTGCACTAATTTCATCTCTAAGTAATTTAGTTGTGGCTGTATGTGTATTACTTAATTCTTGTGCAAGGGATCTAATGTCTTCACTACTATTCCTAGCACAAGCCTTAATTTCCTCACGTAATTGTTCTTTAGTGCACGGCAACGGCTTTAATCTGTTCACTAAGCTGTTTAAAATTGTTGTCTAGTTTTTCATTAAGTTGTTTGTTCGATTCATTAAGTCGTTTGAAATTGACGTTTTGTTTTTCATTGAATTGTAGCAATAATGCTACAACTTGATCCAAGCCAAAATTACCGACTCTATTCTCTGTACTGTGTGATGGTGTGTCTGCATTTGTCACGTTTTGTGAAACCATTTGGTCATTCATTCACGAAAAGGTTTGCTAATTGGATGTGCACTGAGGGTCACTACCTCGGAATCAAATAAATTTGACGTGCTTTGTGTATATTGGTCACGTGCGTTAGAAACAATTATCTGTTCGCTACGTAAATTTTGCAAATCAGCCGTGTCAAACTGGACAGCGTTCATTGTAACGGAACGTGCCGCGTCATCAATTGTCGTTAAATTAACAGAGGACACAACTGAATTTCTTTGCTCATCATTAGCATTGAAATCATTGCTAGTGATCGGCACACACTGATTATCTGTAATTAGTGGATTATCACTATTACACTGAGTGTCGCTAGTATAATCGGTCAAATTATGCGAATCGGCTTTTTCACTCATTGCACATCGCGATGAACTGTTAGCAGTTTTTCGCGGCATTTTCACAGATCAAAGCAAAGCACAAAATCAAACGAGAACAAAGCAAAATGGAAGAAATACAATTACAACAAAGAGCAATAAATTGCCGATGATCTGTGAAAGAAAGAATGACAAGTTAGTAAATGCGTTGCTCCAGATGCAAACTACTTTTAATAATAAGTAAATAAGAGCAGATATATAACTGACTACTTCTCAGAAATTGTTACTCTGTCTTCCTTTGCGCTGGGGACTCGTCTGGACAGATGCTGTGGCCTCGCCACTCCCCATGGACCTTATGTATTTGACAAAGTCACTGCGTTGCACAGACTTTTTCTGAAATTACAAGAACTTCTCCAGAAAAGTTAGTTTTTCCCAAACGTGAAAACATCTTCCAATAAATGACATGGTAACGTATCTAAGCATAAATATTCTATTGAACTTTAAAAACGTCGCAATCAATAAAATCTTGTCAATACTATTTTTAATCGTCTGATGCATTATTACTCTACTACATACCAATAACCAGCAAGTGGAACAAAATTAAAAAGTATTACCAAAATCCGGTTACAAGTTAAATAATTTTTGAAATAGATCCAATTGGAAACGAACATAAAGTTCCATTTTCAAAACAGGTAAAACTGTTGAGACATTAAGGAAACTCAGTTTACTTACAAGTAACTCATGTTCCATGGTAAAAGACATTGTTCTGTTTCAAGATACAAGGCAGTGCACGACAGACGGAGTGTGGCTTAACTGTCCAAGTGTTATATCAATAGTTCTAACAATGTGTAACTTCAACTCACCATAAAATTCTTTACCTGAAGAATTAAAATTATATTCGAGATATCTTTAATATATTAGACAGCACTTAGATGTACAGAGCACGAAATATTTACGAATGCTGCACAAAGCACAACCTCATGTCTAACAACAACAAAAACAGTAGAAAATGGTAGAAACTGATTATGGCTGTCTGTCGTGCGCGTTCCTTTATGCGATTCTAAATCAATCACTAGACTGAAGTACAGACCAAGAAACATCATATGCCCCTAGTCCCTAGGTACACAGTCTTGAGGGTGCATATATTATCCGGTAGGGATTCCATTGAGCCTTGAAACTTTGTTCAGTTTTAAAGGTTTCAGCTGTTTCTAAATGCCAGTGACACTAATATCTGTTTCACTCATTTTCCTATGTAAAGGAACATGTGAAAACAGGGGTAAGAATTTCCTGTCTGGTCTGTCAGCGACTGGATAGTACAAACAGCCTTCACTTACCATTAGAATTTCTTTGAGTTTTGCAAAAGATTGTCTCGTAATATTCTACTTCGGCAGTCATTGATGGCCTCACAGATTGCTCTCTTAAAACCAAACACTTTTTTTTCAGAATCTCTCCATTTACTGCGCTCTGCTTTGTTATACACCTATTATACTAAAGTCTCTGTTAACTTTTCGAGTTTCTTTACAGTGACTGTGTACCATGGACGGCCCCTCCCATCACGAACTGTGTTTCTGGGTAAATATCCATCCAATGCATGGTCAAATATTCATATAAACTTGAGTCATAATTCTTCTACATGCTTCTGCACTGAGCTCAAAAGTTTAAGTTCTTCATTGAAATATGACACTACTGCTTCCTTACCTAGTTTCTTGAACATATAAATCTTTCTACTCGTTTTATTTGCTCTTGATATTTTGCTAATCATTGTTACTACAACTACCTGATGGTCACTGTCGATGTGAAAATCATCAAAGACGTCAGGTATATTTGTTGCCATTAAATCTAATATATCTCCATTATGAATGTTGTTCCGAACTATTTATTCCAATTAGTTTTCAGAAAAGGCATTTAGTAATGTTTCACAAGTTGTCTTATCGCGCCCACCGCTAAAAAAACTGCAATTATCTCAACTGATTGTCGTATGATCAAGAGCCATCTAATCTAAAAAAATCGCTTATGTGCACCCCACACACAGTCAGCTAACTGGGTGGCAGCCTTTTATATGTAGTGCACTCCTACCCATTTAGGAGGAATCTACACTTCTCAACAGTATTACTCAAGTCCATGAAGTCTCCGCCTAGCTTGTCGCAGAATCTTCGTGTTCTCTGGCTCAAGTCTTCCATTCGCCTCGGAACTAGGGGTAATGCTCCCGATTTCCAACTTTGTTGAGACTCCATAAGCAAGATTAGTATTCTCAACCCTCTCTGCCAGTCGCTGGAATGATCCAGCACAAACGACAGGGATCGTTGGTCCAAGCGTACGCTATCATTTTCAATTCATAACAACCCGTTGCCTCAGTGACTGACCAAATATCCTTTTCAATGTGTTGACATAGGGCCCCCCAAAGCATAGGTACTGAGTGTACATGGTATTCCTTCTCATCCCTTGCCACCCTTTACGTAAGGGGTATCATGTTTCCCCATTCCTTTGAACTGATGACGATTAATAGACACTTTTTTCTGTCGCCTGTCTTCTGACTGATTTGGTGCATTTCTTCCCTGTGCCAACCTTTCATATCAGAATAGTCCTTACAACATACGTCCTCCTTTACTTGCTGGATATATTCGAATCTCTGTCTTCTTCTACAGTTTTCATAATCTACAACTCCCTCTTAGTGCTATGGAGGTTATTTCCTGGTGTCTCAACAAATGTCCTATCATTCTGTCCCTTCTTCTTCTTCTCATGTTTTCCATATTTCTAATCTCAACGACTCTCCTGAGAACATCCTCATTTCTTACCTTATTAGTCTACCTAATTTTAAATATATTCTATAGCACCAAATCCCAATTTTTTCGATTATTTTGTGGTCTGGTTTTCCCATAGTCCATGGTCCATTACTACTCAATTCTGTGCTCCAAACGTAAAGTCTCAGATACGTTTTCCTAAAATTAAATAGTATGTTTAATACTAGTAGACTTCTCTTGGCCAGTGATGACCTTTTTGCCAGTGCTAGTCTGCTTTTTATGTCCTCCTTTGCCTGACCGTCGTGGGTTACTTAGTTGCCTAGGGTAGGAGAATTCCTTAATTTCATATACTTCGTGATTACCAGATATGATGTTAAGTTTGTCGGTATTCTCTCCACTTGCACTGAAGAGAGCAATGTCATCAGCAAAACTTATCATTGATAACACAGCTCCACAAAAATATTTTTCTTTTTCTTTTTTCTTTTTTTTTGTGCCAAAGATATTCGAAAGCATATATTATGTTTCAGAGGCCCTGAATCCGAATGTGACTTTACTTATGCCGAATTGGTCGTGGTTCTGAAGATATATGTGGTTTTGGATTTTAATTAAATGTTTACAAAGCTGCTGATTTGCGTCAATAACGTTGATCTTTATTTTCATCCATCTTTGTCACTCTTTAAATTTTCATCCATCTTTGTCACTCTTTAATATTTCACAGTTAAACATTCTATTAAATATGAATTGTTTCAAATTTATTTTGTATTTTTGTTTTGTCTGTTTCAGGTAAACATGCGTTCTTCGGGAATAGGATGCACAGACATCCCCAATGCGTTCTGTTAAATTTGCAGTGAATACTGCCTACAGAAACAAAGACGGAACATCACAAACTTTGTAAAGAAGGCATATCTCGCATATTGTTGGATACAGCTTGGAGACGAATATAGACCAATGCTTACCCACAGTGTTTGTAAAAATTGTGTAGAGTGTCTTCGACAGTGGAAAATGGACAAACAGAATGCTTAAATTTTGGTGTAAAAATGGTGTGGCAAGAGCCAAAGAACCACCACGACGAATGTTTGTGTTGTAGGTGTCAAAGGTTTCACTTGATTGTAGAAACGTAAATGGGAGTATTCAAATTTAGAATTAGCCGGGTGACGTGTAGCGCACAGTGAAGAAGTAACTGTACGTTTGTTTACTGAAGTACCTAAACTTATACTGTCAAAACCCGAAGAAATACTGAATTTGGAGAGCAAAGGCAACATCAACAGTGAAAGTGATTATAGAGGAGAAATTTCTACACCTAAATTGTTCACTCAAGAGAAACTAAATGATCTGGCACGAGGTCTTAACTTGTCAAAGAATGGAAAAGAATTGCTGGCATCCAGGCTAAAGGAAAGCAACTGTCTTGGTCCAGAAGCGAAAATTGAAGCATACCGTACAAGAGAAGTAGGTCTTCACCAATACTTCAACCAAGACGAAGAATTTGCAATAACATTCACGGTCTACTCATTCATATAGGGTTACAGCAATATCGACCAAAAAACTGGCGGCTTTTTATTAACAGCTCCGCCAGAGGCCCGAAAAGTGTCTTACTTCACAACAGTAACATCTTTGCATCCACTCTCAAAGGCCACTCATCAAAATTGCAAGAGGGTATAAAACTATCAAAATTATATTTCAGAAATTACGCTGTCATGAACATCAATGGTCCATTAGTGATGATGGTAAACATCTCGCTTGGGCAGCAGTGTAGGTACACGAAGTACCCTTCTTTCACATGCTTATGGGACAGCAGAGCAAAACAAGATTATTTGAGCAAAACTGACGCGGCCTTTAAGGGAAAGTCTTACTGTAGATGCAGCCATCGTCATTGAGGAGGAATTGGTTAACAGAAAGAAAATAATCCTCCCTCCATTGCTACATTCTCCCTCGAAAACGTAGAACTGATGACGCAATTTGTTAGGGCCCTAGGTAAAGAAGGCAATTGCTTGAAATGAATATGTATATTTTTTCCTGCACTGAGCACTGAATAATTGAAAACAGTTTTATTTGATCGGGCGCAGATTCGCAAACTCATGAATGATTCCAAAGTGATAAATTTCGTGGATGATTCATAGCTATCGGCCTGGCCTAGTTATACCTTAGTTCTGAATGACCTCTTAAGTAGTCATGAGGCAGGCAATTACAAAGAAATTGTGCAGAACATATTGAGAGCCTTAAAATGTTGGGTGTTAATATGAGTATCAAAGTGCATTTCCTTCACAGCCACTTCTCAAGATTTCCAGATAACTTAGGCGATTACAGCGAGGAGCAAGGGGAGAGGTTCCGCCAAGAAATTAAGATAATGGAAGACAGATATCAAGGCAGGTGGGACACACATACGATGGCCGACTATTGATGTTACGTCCAACGCGATTGTCCTGAACACCAGTACAGAAGAAAATCAAACTGACCCTGTCATGAAGGAGTAACGGCACTGACTTTATGTATAGTGTTTTACCTGTTATGAAGTAATGCAACGTAATTGTTAGTTTTAGTACTTAATGTCTCATTTTGGTGTTGTTTGAGACAGTAATCATGTGACTTGTGATGAGGATACAGACATGTCAGTGTATGTTTATATTAATGAATAAATGTTAAATTGCCATAAAACGGGAGCTAGTTTAGCAAACTGAGGCCATATTCGCTTTCAGCAACACAAAGTGATCCTAAAAGCACTTAAAAATCATTGGCAAAAAAACTGTGTTTGGCAGTGTACCCTTCCTGTTGAATTTTAATCCAACTATTGAAACTTTCTTTTATTTCCGTCATTGCTTCTTCGACGAACAGATTGAACAGTTGGGGCGAAATACTACATCCCTGTCTTACACTCTTTCTAATCGGAGCAATCCGTACACTCATTATTGGCTCTTGGTTCTTACACATATTGTATTTTATTTGTCTTTCCCTATAGCCTACTGCTTTTTTTCTCAGAGTTTCGAAAATCTTGCACCATTTAGCATTATCTAATGCTTTTTCTAGGTAGATGAATACTATAAGCCTGTGTTCATTTATCTTCAGCCTTGCTTCCTCTGTCAATCGCATCGTCAAAATTGCCTCTCTGGTGCCTTTACCTTTCCTACACCACACAGATCGTCATGTATCACGTCCTGAATTTTCTTTGCCGTTGTGCTGTCTATGCATGAGCTGTTAAACTGACTGTGTGATTATTGTCACACTTGTCGGTTCTTGCAATCTTCGTAAATGTATGGATGAAGTTTTTCCGAAAGTCAGATGGTATATTGCTAGACTCGTACATTCTACACACCAACGAGAATAGTCATTTTGTGGCCATATCCCCAAATGATTTTTTAGAAATTCTGATGGAATGTTATCTATCCCTTCTGTCTTATTTGATTTTAAATCTTCCAGAGTTCTTTTAAATTACAATACTGGACCTCCTGTCTCTTCGATATCGACTCCTGCTTCTTCTACTCTCACGTCATCAGACAAGTCGTCCGCCTCACAGAGGTGTTCGGTGTATTGTTTCCATCTATTTGCTCTCTCTCTCTCTCTCTCTCTCCCCTGCAATTAACAGTGGAATTCCCATTGCGTTCTTAATATTACAGCCGTTGCTATTAGTTTCAGCGAACGTTGCTTTGATTTTCCTGTATTCTAGGGCAGTCCCTTCGACAATTATTTCGTTTTCGATCTCTACACATTTTTCATGCAGCTATTTTGCCTTAGCTTCCGTGCACTTCCTATTTATTTCATTCCTAACTGACTCGTATTTCTATATTCCTGAATTTCCTTGAACATTTTTGTACTTCCTTCTTTCATCGATCAACTTATGTATTTCTTCTGTTACCCATGGTTTCTTCAGTTACCTTCTTTCTAACTTTTGTGATTGCCATTTAGAGATGCCCATTCCTCTTCAACTGAACTTTCTACTGATCTATTCCTTATGCCAGTATCTGGAGCCTAAGAAAACTTCAAATGTCCCTCTTCATTCCTTAGTACTTCCATGTCTCACTTCTTTGCGCATCTCTTCTTCCTGAGTAGTCTCCTAACTATTCCCTATTCTTCATCACTATTAAACTGTGATCTGAGTCTACTCCTGGTTACGCTTTACAATCCAGTACCAGATTTCGGAATCTCTGCCTGACCATCATGTAATCTAACCGAAATCTTCCCGTGTCTCCCGGCCTCTTCCAAGTATACCTTCTCCTCTTGCAATCCTTGAACAGAGTATTCGCTACTACTAGCTGATATTTGTTGCAGAACTCAGTTAGGCTTTCTCCTCTCTGATTCCTTGTCCCAAGCCCATATTCTCCCGTAACCCTTTCTTCTACTTCTTCTCCCACAACCGCATTCCAACCCTCCATGAGTATTAGAGTTTCATCTCCCTTTAAGTACTGAATTACCCGTTCAGTAACCTCCTATACTTTCTCTGTCTCTTCATCTTCGGTTTGCGACGTGGGAATGTATACCCCAACTATCATTGTCGGAGGTAGTTCGCCATCGATTCTGATGAGAACCACCCTATCACTGAACTGTTCTCAGTAACTCACTCTCTATCCTACGTTCCTGTTCATAACAATCCTACCCCCTTTATACCTTTTCTGCTGCTGTTGATATTACCCCCTACTCATCTGACGAGATATCCTTGTCTTTCTTACAATTCACTTCACTGATCTCCACTGTATCTAGACTGAGACCTCGGATTCCCCTTTTCGGATTTGTAGCTTCTCCATCACGTTCAAACTTCTGACATCCCACTCTCCCACTTTCGTTGTCTTTTTCTCGTGGTCACCTCAACATTGGCAGTCCCTCCCGGAGATCTGGAGGGGGGACTAGCCGGAAATCGTTTGCCAACTGAGAGATCACCATGACACTCTTCAATTACAGGCCATATGTCTTATGAATACACATTATACATCTTCAATACAGTGGTTTCCACTGCTTTCTGCATCCTCATGCTGTTGTTCAAATGTTCAAATGTGTGTGAATTTCTAAGGGACCATACTGCTGAGGTAATCGTTCCCTAGGCTACTTCAACTAACTTAAACTAAGAACAACACACACAACCATCCCCGAGGGAGGACTCAAACCTCCAACGGGAGGGGCCGCGCAGTCCGTGACATGGCGCCTCAAACCGCGTGGCCACTCCGCGCGGCTCATGCTGTTGATCATTTCAGATTCTTCCACCTTTAGGAGCAGTTTCCCATTCCAAGAGCAAGAGAGAGCCCTGAACCTCTGTTCGCTCTACCGCCCTCTTTGACAAGGCCGTTGGCTGAATGAGGGCGACTCCTTGAGGCGGAGGAGCTCTACAGAAAGCGATATCCTGACAAGAACGCACCTTCCCGACAGATGTTTTCTCAATTTATTGTAGCGCCTCCGGCGACGGTAAGTTTCATCTCAAATTTACATTCTTCATAGATGACTAGAACTCTGTTCGTGTGTTGTACTGACACAAACCTTCAACTGAATGAACGGTGTGCATTTTCCGTATGTTCTCATTTGTTTAATGTCAATTCTAGAATGTGGACGAGTTAGTTAAGTTGCCAAGGTCACCTGCCTGTGCACTGATAGAGGAGAATCAAAGATAATTTTCCGTTACGTTTTTAATAACGTCGTGGTTACATGAATGGCGCACTGTGATATGCTTTTGAACAGGTCTTGAGTGGAGGAAGTGGTATACAAGGTGTTGTTTAAAATAGACGTACTACTGTTCACACCTTCGTAACAAACAAAGTTACAAGAACGGCAGTCATGTTGGTTAATGTCCTCTTAGTAATTTGCTTGGCCCTTTCTTATGGTTAAACATCCCCCCCCCCAAAAAAAAATCAATAAATGCGGAACCCTTGTAGGATCACCATGTTGCCTTTCAGTCTGTATGCCTGTCCGACTGTTAAGAATCATGTTTCTCTGGAATGAGTGGCTCTATCAAGTTGAAATTTATGTTACGTACTTTGGTCTGGGCGCTGATAATCGCGCAGTTGAGCACCTCACAAACCAAATATCATCATTATCATAACCATCATCATCATCATATTAAGGGGTGCGATCTCTTAGCGATGTAAAAAATAGAAGCTTCAAACTCAATGAATCAAAAGATACGGCCAGTTATGTCATATTTTGATATTCGCAAACTCACTCTTCAAAACGTACATGTTGCTATCCGTTGTGTTAGAATAATGAAATCTGACAAACAGCAAGATTTCGTACTACACGTAAGCGGAAAATAGGAAAATTGTTAAGATCCCTTCTTCTCCGGAATTATAATAGCAAATGCGAAAATACACAAAAGATTTAAACTTAAAACAAACAAATGAAACTTTCAACATAGGATTATACAGCCAACCGGTTGCACAAAACTGGTAGGTACATTACCTAGGTTTCGATACCTACTAGGGGTGTCTTCGTCATATATAAATTTCGATAAATCGTAAAATTAGGCTGCTAAAAAGCAATGGTCAGAATTTAGATCAGCTATGCTCAAGTCAAAAGTGAAATAAAACCTTCTAGCCTTTTCCACTTGTATATAGTTGGGAAGAATGGAGGTCTGATGTTATTCCCAGCGGGGCACATGTGACAAAGGCTAGAAAGCTTTATTTCCTTTTTGACTTCAGCACAGCTGCTCTGAACTCTGACCATTCCTTTTTAGCAACGTAAGTTTACGATTCATCAAAATTTCGTTCTGATGACGACACCCATAGTAGGTGTCGAAACCTAGATCAATGTACCTACCAGTCATGTGCAACCGGCTGGCTGTATAGTCCTACATTGAAACTAGTATACGGGCGATGAGTAACAGCCATGTTTAAAACTGAAATGAAACTTTCACGTAAGTCTTGTAGTTCCCGAGACCGATTTCTTGCTGGTATGAAGATCGATAATCGACTAAAATCGTAGAGATTCTTGATTCGTGGGACGGATGAACAGTCTCTATACGTAACAGAGATAGAAAAGAACCGTCAGAACGCGAATCCTATTAGTATCTGATCAATAATTTTTTAATTTTGCTCCTAGAGAAAGAGGTATTTCCTGTGGTCAAGATAAATGAGTCACCCTGTAGGGCTATTTTTATTTATTTTAGGCAAAATGCAGCCAAGTCCATATAAAACACGTCTCAGTGTGAATAACGTAACTGAGCACACGACATGCGCATATACAAGTTTGATGTTAAGCTACACATCACGTGCAACAAAAACGTTTTCGTCTTACCTTACGGTGGCTTGCGGAGTATGTATGTAGATGTAGATCTGTTTCACCTGTGAGCCGTTATTTGTAATAAATGTTCTAGCGTGTCGAAGTATTATACCCTTAGTGTTTTCTGCGGAGAACCTACAGAATTTTGCTTAGTTTTGATTTTTCTGTAACCTTAATTATATATCTTCCATAAATTTTTCGGACAATTGACTTTAAAGCGCATCGAAAATTCATAAGACAGCTTTACTGAGACTCCGCGAGTCTTGCTCGATAGACAACTATTTGTGACTGTATCTCTCTGTATTCTTCAGCCACCTGATGCTATATGGATAAATTCATATCTCGGCTACAGCACAATGACCTTTTTTATAGTTTAACTTGATAAGACTAAATTTTTGGCTTTATTTTTATGTTGTTGTTATAGCTAAGGGAAAACGAGTTTAGAAAATTCCGGATATACCGTTCTAAAAAGGCCCAGATACTGATTTAGATTAAAAATTATACACGAATTTTTATAGTTTATCTTCTATTCTCTAGCTATCGTTTTAAATTTATGTGTTATAATGCAGCATCTTCCACATCGTTAATGGTATAAATTTCTGATGTAATACAATAAAAGGACGAGAAACTGACACACACACACACACACACACACACACACACACACACACACACACAAGCGGTTGCGCGTGCGCTCACACGCAGTGGTTTAATATCATAATTTGATTTGGTCAGCTGGAGTGGCACAGCTGCGTGTCGTATGATATTAATCTCATATACCGACTGAGAGAAGATGTTTGGTTTACAGATGTCAAACAGTTTTTAGATAACATTGTGATAACGCCGGAATAAACCTTTTAATCGGTTGTTAACCTAATAGAACGTGTATGGCGTGATAAATAATTTGTAAACAAAAAATTCCAGACTTAATTTCACAGAAGAGAAGTAATTTCACAAGACAAGAATACGATTAAAGCACTGAAGAGCTATATTTCTGAGCTTTGGCAGAGTATGTGCTGCGATGATTATTTGAGTCAAATTCAAACTGAAGTAACTAATAACCTCTCAATTTGCTAAAAAAGCGAAGCTTCATTTCACGAAGCTTAAGTTCACTACAGCACGATTGTCAGGTTCTACTGGAAAATCGCTTCTGTATAAAAGCGGAAACTGATTTCGGAGTAAAATAGTGAACCTTTTAGTAGGTATATCTGTTATTAATCAGTACAGTACGCAGTAACGTAACAGTGCTCTCAACACACGGGCAAACTAATAAGAGGTCTGACTGAGCGCTGAACCGGGGCTTGAATCCAGACCTACTATCCACTGCGCTACCAGCTGTCCTATAGGAGAGGCACCGTGCATTCATATAACTGATTCGTCTCGATGGGCAATGAATTCACAATTTTCATGGTGAGTGTACATTTCGTTGGACCTTCAGCGGGAATCGAAAGTTAGCGAACGTGGAGGACATGGACGGGGAGACGGATATGTGGCACTAGATGGGAATGTGAGTCGGCTGGGGAACGTGCCGTGATGGTCGGCGCATTTGTGACCAACGCTGTGTCCGGATGGTGCCGTGGTTAATTCAGCAGCCTAAAAAAATAACCGAACTCCGTCTGAACAGGCTTTGGAATGCCCAACAATGGCGATCGCCCGTCTGTCATCCTCCGCTCAAAGGCGTCACTGGATGCGGGTATGGAGGAGCATGTGGTCAGCTGCGACAGCAGCGGTACCGTTCAGCAGACGTTATTTGCTACTCGTTTCCGCACCGAGAATAGTAGCACGGTGGAGAAGTCCTGGAATCACATTTTGGAGGAGCAACGTTCAATTTCCAGTATGGTCATCGTGAGTTTCGTTTTCCACTGCCCTAAATTAGTTAAGGTGAATTTCGCTATGATTCTTCTGGAAAAAAAAGGAAATGGCCGATTTTCTTCTCCGTTTTTGTCCTGTGGTAATGAACGCTATAACGAACTCGTCGATGGGACTATACAACATAATTCTTCTTGTCAACACTTGCTGGAAACTGGTCTGGTAATCATACTTATTTTTTCACACCACAATCCCCCTTATTCTCTCCCTTACCTCATTGTTGCTTTTAAGTAAGGAGAGTAACATTAAGATGGTTCAAATGGCTCTGAGCACTATGGGACTCAACTGATGTGGTCATTAGTCCCCTAGAACTTAGAACTACTTAAACCTAACTAACCTAAGGACATCACACACATCCACGCCCGAGGCAGGATTCGAACCTGCGACCGTAGCAGTAACATTAAGAGCACAGTGGGAATGCCACAGTTAAATGCAGACGAGAGAGCAGATAGGTGGAAAGAGTACATTGAATGTCTGCGCCTCATATGAGAATAATTGTCTGATGACGTGATAGAAGAAGAAAAATCACTAGTCGATACAGAAGAGATAGGGGATCTAGTATTAGAACCGAAATTTAAAAGAGCTCTGGAAGACTTAACATCAAATAAGGCATTCACACAATTCCGAAGACCGCAAGAGCCGACAAGTGTGAGAATTGTTGCACAATTAGCCTAACAGCTCACGCATCCAAGTTGCTGACAACAGTGATGTACAGGCTGTACGTAGGCTGTTTAGGTTTTTTTTAATGGTAACACCATGTAGCGCTCTGTATGAAAATCACTGGCTGTGCTGTGTGCAGTCTGTGGCTGGTTAGCATTGTTGTAATATTCGCCATTGTAGTGTTGGGAAGTTGGCTGTTAACAGCGCGTAGCGTTGCGCAGTTGTAGGTGAGCCGCCAGCAGTGGTGGATGTGGGGAAGTGAGATGGCGGGTTTTTGAGAATGGATAATCTGGAAGTGTGTCCATCAGAAACAGTACATTTGTAAGAATGGATGTCATGAACTGCTATATGTATTATGACTATTAAGATAAATACATTGCTTGTTCTCTATTAAAATCTTTCATTTGCTAACTATGGCTATCAATAGTTAGTGCCTTCCGTAGTTTGAATCTTTTATTAAGCTAGCAGTAGTGGCGCTCGCTGTATTGCAGTAGTTCGAGTAACGAAGATTTTTGTGAGGTAAGTGAGTTGTGAAACGTATAGGTTAATGTTAGTCAGGGCCATTCTTTTGCAGGGATTACTGAAAGTCTGATTGCGTTGCGCCAAAAATATTGTGTGTCAGTTGAAGCACAGTCATGTATAATTTTTCTAAGGGGACGTTTCATATGTCGACCCTTAGCCGAGGATACCTCACTGGAATCTTCTGATTTTTTTCTTGTAGTTTGTGCAATTAGTGTAGCTTTTGTTTATTGCTAGTGCGTAATTGTCGAGAGAATCTCCTCTGTAGTTGCAGTCTTTCAGTGTTGTACAGTAAAACAGTTGTGGCATGCATGTAGATTTGCACCAAGTATTTCGCAGCTGCGCTTGCAATTAACTAGATATTATTTTCAGCGCTAGTTAATGTGTTCTCTTAATTTTGCTCTTCAAATTGTGCTTTTCTGTGTTATCGTGTGAAATATTGTGACAATAATGGCGTGTGAAAAACGTAACACTAGGCTCCAAAGTAAACTGAGAAATAATAGTGCCGACGAGCATAGCTTACCAGCACCACTGTGTAATGAATTAACAGACATTCAAAGTAGTAATTTGGTAACTGTGCATAGGGAAATGGAGTGAGCGGCAAATAATGGTGTAGACAGTGAAACAGGTAGTGAACAGAGGAAGCATTATCAATCGATCGGTCGGAAACAGCTCGCCTCAGGAATCGGGAATGTCAGAACACAATATTGCAAATACTGTAGACTCAGGTTTTGGGTTCTCACCGTATTCTCAAATGAGTCAAGACATATTTTCCGCTTGTCAAAATGTGAATGTTGCCGGTGCAAATTCACTGCCGAAAAGCACTGAGGAACATGTTTCAGACACCAGTGCATTGTTATTACAATTAATGTAAGAAATGGGACAAAAGCTTCAAAAGTTAGACACAATGGAACAAAATCAGAGACAAACACAGCAAAAGCTTCAAAAGTTAGACACAATGGAACAAAATCTTCGGAAGTTAGACACCACGCTTGAACAAACACGTGAAGATTTAACTACTGAGTTACATAACATTGAATCGAAATGTCGAAAAGTCCGTAATGACGTAAAAACACAAATTTGTGAGCATTTTCTACCTATGTTTTCACGGCATGAAAATGCATTACAGAATCACGAAGCAGCCGTAAAAGAACTGCAAACTATTGTTCATGAAAATCATGAGACTTTGCAAGCTAAAATTGACTCAGTTGCATCTACCGATTTGGTTACGCAACTTGCAAAAACTCAGGAAAACTTAAAGGACACAGTGGATACTCTAAAAATTGGTTCAGAAAGACACATGGAGGAAATTAGTTCATTATCAGAGAAAGTAGTCGAACTTTCGGATCAGCTAAATAATTTATCTACAAAGGTAGATGATGATCTGAATGACACAAGACCTGTAGCCTTCACTGACACTGATGAGTATGAACAAATTAGAAAATTCAAACAAAATCAAACCAATATACAGTACAAAAGAGAAATCCGGGAAGTACAAGATCAGTTGGCACAAGTAATAAAAGAATTACATATTTCAGAGGACACTCGCGCTCCAGTACGGGAAGACGGACATAGAAATACGGAACAACCACAAAATAATAACACAGGACACTTCGGAAATTATGAAAGAAATTGGCACAGCGCATTGAATTTTGAGATGGAACCTCCGAAACGATGTAACAATGATCGATATGTGACTCGCCGACATGATGATTTTGACTATAAGCTGTTTATTACTAAACGTAAATTCAAAACATTTAAGAATTCCGGCAACGACATCCATCCACAAGCGTGGCTTCATCAATTCTCTTATTGTTTTCCTCCCAACTGGTCATTAGAGCACAGATTAGAATTTATGTGTGGCTATTTAGAGAATGAACCAGCTGTAAGAATGCGATCGGTCATTCACGATTTCCACAGCGAAGGAAAGTTTTATCTTGCCTTCCTCTCAGCATATTGGTCTCAAGTTACACAAGGCCGGGTAAAACATAGCATCATAATGATGAAACATTTCGAACAATCTGAATTTTCCAGTCTTGCGAAATATTTTGAAGACATGTTGCACAAGAAGCAGTACCTCTCAAACCCATACGGCCCCTCAGAACTCATCCGCATTTGCTTAATCAAATTGCTTGAACATTTACGACATAACGACATACTATTTTGGCAGGACGTTGCAAAGACGACATTGAAGCTTTTCAGGGACTGTTACAAGAACTGGAAATTGACACTGACAAGCGCGGAACGCGAAAACAGGAGCACAACAATTACAGATCACATCCGTCACAATTCTGCTATGACAGAAATAATAACTGGACACGACAAGGCTATTCTCACAACACGAATCGTGACCAAAACAGACACCACCCGTATGACAACCGTTGGCAGAATAATAGTTACAGAGAAAGATCGCACTTCCGTAGTAATGAATATGACAGAGACAACCACAGAAACAGACAATATGGGAACCAAAACAATTATTATCAAGGGAGTCAGAATAACTTTAGACGCAACGGTCCAGCGCGCATCTACGATTTTGGGTGAAATTCTCCACCATGTGACCGAAAAGGAAGAAATTATGGAATCTACCGACATGACGACAGACGATACAATCGTAACGACATACCTGAATTTCATCAGAACTGGCGGGATTCAAACAGAGCAGGGCCCTCTCGGCAAGGTGAATTTGTAGAAGTTAGGTCTCCTAATCTCAATAACAACGCGCACCAACAAAGAAACCGACAATGACTCGCACTGCAGGCAGCCGCGTTCGCCGGCTGGCTCCGAGAAAAATTACATAGACGCTAATCTTGAGAAAAATTTTAGCATTCCTTACCGATGTACACCACATGATAATTGCTTTGAAGTTGAAACTCTGCGTACTAGGAAGAGTAAAGGATTGCACCACATTTCACATGTAAAACCGTTTATTGAAAGATACTCTGCTTCATAACTTAGTCTTTGCCATAAAATCTTACACTTCACGTTATTAGTGTGCCTTGTCAGACTTAGAAACTGTCAACATGCAACAATGTTTTGAAGTTCACTATCCAGTCTAGAACCTAGGGAACACATTTAGACAGTATTTACGAGTACATTGTTATAGTGAACAGATGACACAGATTGTACACACACAATAACACTATTGTGTGTGTACATTCTTGCTTGTTAGTTGCACGATTACGTACTTAGAACATATAATGGCACTGCTAATGAGATTTTAATGCAACATTTTGGTTTACTTGAAAATACATTCTGGATTTAAAGCACTTTCTGAGAGATACCAGATGACACAGTGGTTAGTTTATTTGACAGCTACATGATTATATCACGACGCTACTAATATGTGACACAATTTACATTGTTGCTTTTGCGGTGTATCTGTTTTATATCCGCACAGTTTTTATGTATTATTCTGGAAAGTAAAACATGATTTAGTAGTAACTTTTGTGGTATAGCTACAATGAGACAGCCTTTTCTGTAGCACAACAATACATTGCATTATAGTACATTCTTGATCACGGTAAGGTACGTAATAACTACGATATCTATACGCAAAGAATTTCACTTTCGTTTATGATGAGGTAAGTACATTGACTTCAGCAGAACTTTGCTTACAGAGGACGATGACTACGACACTTCCACAGAATTATCTTACAGCAAGACGCACATTTAGCGCTACAGGACACGCATTTGAGTGATTAATTTTGTACTTAAACCATTTATTTTTCAAGATTTTTCAATTACAAAGAAAATTTTCCATGATACATCTCATTCCATTGCTGTAATCTGTAACACCTGAGGGTATAATTACATTAATCCACCGGGGGGTACACGCTTACTTTGTGTATCACTAGTTTGGCAAGCACAAGGAGCCCTAGCTGATATGGTATTTGCTTATACAACTTTACACACAGAATTACACAGCTATATGATCATTTAACTGAGAGAGAGAAATATTTATTTTAGTACATCAGTGACAGATGTTTACGTAATTACACAGTTGGATAACTTCACACTTATGAAATTGTATTTCGTCTGTACTTTGTGAACTGTTCATATTTTTTCGGAACCATTGTGATACTATGAGAGCTTTGAATGATGTATTTGGTGTGAGATCATGATTTGTAAAGTACGTTTGAGGTAGATGACACTATTGAAATAAGCAGAGAATTTTTTTTAGGTTTTGAATTTATTGGAGGAAGCTAAAACGTTTTTGAGAATTGACTGAGATATTATGATATTACGATGAGGATGTGTATTATGCTGTTGAGGTATGTTTATGATCAGTAATCAGTAATCAGTGATCATATGAGGAATTTGATTATGCTATGTATTTCTTATGATGAAATATTGAAGAAGTGTCGATAAATATGTATATGTATAATCAGGAAAGGAATAATGAGTAGTGGTTAGGGACTCTGATTTGTGGAAAAGGATGTTGGAAACCGAGAATCGTACTTTAAGAGTTATGAAATGTGTGTATATGCATGAATGTATCACTATGCTGGCGAAATTTTTTTGGACACTGTTACATTTACAGGATTTTGTTTCTACGGATTTGAAACGCAAATTCTTGACCTGTGAAATTTTTATATGAGACTGTCACTGTAGTGCAAACTGGTGTCGTAAATATTTCGGTAAGAAAGTTAAGTGACCACCTGCACGTAATGTGTCGTGGGCACCCAGCTGCGCGAAAGTCGCCTGGAAAAACTCATTATTGTGTGCCTTTCAGAGGCAAAGGTGGAGAAAAAAAAAGAGGCCATTATCCTCACTATTGACATTCCTTTGTAGAAAGCATCGCAAATACGGCACACTCAAACTTGAAAACATATGATTATAGTGTGTAGCTCTTAATTTATGATATTTACTAATGCCTAATGAAACGATGAGAAACATTTCATGGCTATTATCTTGCTAGTTGAGAGAAATGCCATATGGTTTGCCTTATGTATTTATTTACTCATTTTGTTTAATATATAGTTTCTAGCTGCACTGCAGCATTGGTTAAAATAAAATTTAATAGATTTAGTAATATAGTTATTTTATGCCTACAGATCCAGTCAATAATAAATTTATGATCTACTTCCGAGAAAACTAGGGCACATAAATAGACATTTCCCTTCACAGGAATTGCATAAATAATTTTTTTACGATTTGGTAACTTATCTGCTAGCATAAGTTCTCGTGATGCATCACCCTAGTGTTAAGATGTGACATAGGTATTAAGCATGGCCATTTTTACTGTAATATTTTTTCTGCTTGAGCTTTGTCATGTTTAGGTGTAAGTTATTGCGTTTGCTGCTGCTTGCTTTGCCAATTTCCATTTTTTTCATTACTGTTTGTGTTAATTTGTTATATGTTGCTGCATTGCCTCGTCCCTTAGTTTAGCATTTGAGCTCAGAAGATTTAAATTAGCTTAAGAGAGGGTGGACTATATAAGAAACTGACTATGATGAATTGTAAGAAATGTATTGGGAAGCTATAAGAAAATGGTTTGGCCAAAAAGGAATTTCGAAAGAGGATGTGAACAGAATGTAGAAAACATCCTTGGATAGGATTTTTTTTGGTGGAAACAAATGTTGAAATAAGAGGAAAGATCTACAGAACGAAGTTTTGGGTTGGACTGCAGTACCAAATGTTGCACTGAAAACAAACCCTGTCCTTTCCTCCTGTGTTATTCTGCTATGTGTTTGTGTACTCTTGTATATTTGTGTTTTTCCTGTCTTTATGTGTTTAGCTGATATGAGTTATGTTGTGGAATTTTTCTAATAATATGTTATTTTCTTTGTAAAGATGTTTAGACATTATTTATTCTGTTTTGTTTTAATGCTCATGTGTGAAGTTGATGTTTCAAAAGTTATTTTGATCTTTTATGTATTTACGTATGTCATAATTCCTGTAACACTATTGTATATGTTTATTTCTATTCTTTTGTAAAGCCTGTATTACTACAAATGTTATCTGTATTATTATGTTTTAATAATGTTTTCTGTATCTTTGTAATTGTATTCTTGTGTTATAAAATTGTAATGGACACCAGTTCAGTAAATTAAGTAAATTGTAAGCATACATTTCACTGCACACGTTTCTGTTGGTCATAGTATATGCACAATATGTGAGAAGTTGGGACTGTTAGTGCTTGCATGTGTGTTAATAATTCAGCAAGGGACTGGTTAACAGCCTTGCTGGTTCTAAGGACAATTCCAAAAACTTTGTGAGTGCACAACTGGTCGTTT
This sequence comes from Schistocerca gregaria, assembly GCF_023897955.1. NCBI lineage: Eukaryota > Metazoa > Arthropoda > Insecta > Orthoptera > Acrididae > Schistocerca > Schistocerca gregaria. The sequence continues at coordinate 340,131,414 of NC_064927.1, read as the reverse complement.
ATGGACTTGCTATATTCTCCACAACACTCTTCGATGGTGATTGTGCACCAGCACAGTCACAACGGATGGCTGCTAGCCATCTCTACAAGGACTACACTAGGTCTGCATCTTTGATGGCTCACCAATACCATTATTTCTACAAGGACTGCAATGGGTCTGCACCTCTGGTGGCCCACCAATACCGTAATCTCTACCAGGACTACAGTGGGTTTGTTCTGTGATGAGCTACCTACCAATATTCTTCAAAACTTCTACTGACTCTGCTGTGGGTTTGCTCTGTTGTGGCCCATTACCTGTCTGCATGTCAAGAGTCAGCACTGTCTTTCTGTTGGAAGGACAACACTACTTCTTCAAGACAGCATGGAAATCCACTACTTCAGTGTGCATTCTCTTTTACTGCTCAGACTTGAGAAAAACACTGCAATTTTACTGTGATGAACGATCAGGACTGTCTTTATGGACTGTGAGAAAATTTTAGCTTTTGACCAACATTCTATCGATAAGTGTGTGCATTTGATTTCTTTGTTACTGTAATTATGAAAAAACCTTTCCAAATCTGTATTGGGCACTGCCCAAAACAATTTGTAAACTTTTTTGTGGGAAGCATGGGGGCTATGTAAGTAGGCTGTTTAGGTTATTTTAATGGTAACACCACGTAGCGCTCTGTACGAAAATCACTGGCTGTGCTGTGTGCAGTCTGTGGCTAGTTTGCATTGTTGTCTGCCATTGTAGTGTTGGGAAGTTGGATGTTAACAGCGCGTGACGTTGCGCAGTTGGAGGTGAGCCGCCAGCAGTGGTGGATGTGGAGAAGGGAGATGGTGGATTTTTGAGAATGGATAATCTGGAAGTGTGTCCATCAGAAACAGTACATTTGTAAGAATGGATGTCATGAACTGCTATGTATATTATGACTGTTAAGGCAAATACATTGTTTGTTCTCTGTTAAAATCTTTCATTTGCTATCTATGCCTATCAGTAGTTAGTGCCTTCTGTAGTTTGATTATTTTATTTAGCTGGCAGTAGTGGTGCTCGCTGTATTCCAATAGTTCGAGTAACGAAGATTTTTGTGAGGTAAGTGAGTTGTGAAACGTATAGGTTAATGTTAGTCAGGGCCATTCTTTTGCACGGATTACTGAAAGTCTTATTGCCTTGCGCCAAAAATATTGTGTGTCAGTTGAAGCACAGTCATGTATAATTTTTCTAAAGGGACGTTTCAAGGCGAATGGAAAAGAGAATTGAGAATGTGTCAGATGACGATCAGTTATTCTTTAGAAAAGGTAAAGGAACCTGAGAAGCAATTCTGACGTTACGGTTGATTATGGAAACAAGACTGAAGATAAATCAAGACACATTTTTATGTTCTGTCAACCTCTAAAAAGCGTTCGACAATGTAAAGTGGTGCAAGATGTTTGAAATTCTGAGACAAGCTGTAATAAACTATAGGGAAAAACGGCTTATATACAATATATACGAGAACCGAGTGGGAACAATAAGACTGGAAGTGCAAGAAGTAAATGCTAGGATTAAAAAGGCTGTTTAAGATGTATGTCGAAGATGCGTTAACGGAAGTAAAAGAAACTTCAAGAGTGGAATTAAAACTCAAGTTGAAAAGGTGCCAGCGATTTGTTTCGCTGATGATGTTGCTGTCCACAGTGAAAGTGAAAGAGAAGAATTTTAAGGTCTATTCAGTCGAATGAATTGCCCAATGAGTACAGAATATGGATTGAGAGTAAACTGAAGAGAGACGAAAGTAATGGCATGTAGCAGAAATTCTGCTACCTATGCAGCAAAAAAACCAGTGACAGACGGAGCGATGAGGAGATCAAAAGCAGACTAGCACTGGCAGAAAGGGCATTCCTGCCAAGAGAAGTCTACTATGTAGTATCAAGCTGGGCAGGGTAGCCGTCCGGTCTGGGGCGTCTTGTCATGGTTCTCGCGGCTTTTCCCTCCTCCCCCCCCCCCCTCCTCCGTCAGATGTTCGAGTCCTCCCTCGGCCATGGGTGTGTGTGTTGTCCTTAGCGTTAAGTTAGCTTGAGTTAGATTAAGTAGATCGTAAGTATAGTGACCGATGACCTCAGCAGTTTGGTCCCATAGTCCTTACCACAAATTTCCATTTTTTACTTTAATTTGAGGAAGAAATTTCTGAGAATATACATTTGAAGCACAGCATTATATGATGGTAGAATATAGACTGTGAGAAACGGGAACAGAAGAGAATCGAAGCATTTGAGATGTGGTACTACAGTGGAATATTGAAAATTAAGTAGACTGATGAGGGAAGGAATGAGGAGGTTGTGCGAAAAAAAAATCCTGTTTGTTCTGCGATGACTCACAGGCAAGCTGTATTTATACTACCTGCAGGACACACTTTCTTCCACGCTGGAAGAAATTCGTTTATCGGTGCGAAGGTCCATACGGCTGCTATATGCTAATTCTCAATTATGCCATATTCGTCCTTTATTGTCTCAGGATTCATCTTCTGCACTTTGTCCCCATTATTCAAAGTCAGTTTTATCTATCATAACACTATTATTCTGCAGAATCTGCTAGTCACTTGAAGCGTAATTAGTTATCGGAAAGGAACGTTACAACGGAGAGACCGTCACGAAACTTAAAGTCACACTATAACAATGTCTTCTGTGTGTTAACTGCAAGAAGTCGGCAGACAATGCACGAGTTAAGTTTTTAGCATCTAGAAAACATAAAAGCGACGTATACACATAACTGCAAATTATACGAGATATTAAAGATACCACTTCATTTACAGTACTCTGTCCCACAAGGGGCGGTCGGATGAAAACGGAACAGGAGGAAAAAGGTAACTAAACTGCTTATTGTTTCAGTAGTAATCACTATGACTGTTAATACGTTTATCCCACTGAGAGACAAGACAGGCAAAGTTGTTTCCACTACGCTGCAGAAGTCGTAGAGTCCCGATCCCTCCACATACGATTTCCGTATTTTTGATGTCCTAGAGAGAGATATTCGTGGTCGTCCAATTGCTTAATACGCCTGGGTACAACGAGGTTCAGTAGACAACGGCGAACATTTTCCCATGAAGGCACTGATCATTTGTCTCGCATTGGGATATATGTATTAGCAGTTGCGATTATTTTTTAAATAACGTACAGTTTACTTACTTTTTTCCCGTCTGTCTCGTTTACATTTGAACGGCCCTTATATTAATCATTAAGCTGAAGTCTTACGCTCGCAGCAGCATTTGTATCTACCTTTAGTGTCCTTGGTAATAATCATAATTTTGTATAGTACCATATTGTAGCAGCTGTGCAGTTTGAATTTTTTGAACTCTTGAAAAGCTGCTACTGGAGTACCGATCGATTATCGATACTATATGTGAAAAGTTAGACATATAGTCGTTTTGTAGTTACCGAATCCAATGTCCGGTGATTCTGATCAACTTGTGTAGGCTTCCCGTCACTATTAGTCTTGGCTGATGCGGTTGCGCGAGTCGTGTACATCGCCTTCACTTTTAATATTGTTGCTCCCGAATGACGTAAGACAATGATTTTTATTGTACTCCGGCGCTAAATAACTTCTGGCGATGAATCTCCGAATTCGGAAATAACTATTTCTCTGTGATGTAGCTTCTGAACCGATAAAAACAGAGTGCTTCAGATTTAAATGCTAACCGCAAAAAAAAAGCTTTGATTAAGGTTTCTAAAAACTGAAGAGAAACTAATCAATAGGAGTTTTACTGATGGTGGAGGTAAAATCTGCATGAAAATAACTGACATACATAAGAACACATCATACACTAATAAGGGATTGTATCGGGTAAAAGAACAAAGTGTCCTCTATCTCCTACAGCGAGTTTATTGAATCTTTTCACTTATCGTAATTCTGTTTTCATGCAAATGCATTAGATGACGTACATTTTCTTTTCGTAGTTATACGAACTAAAGGGATAAAAATATTTGATTCGTTTTTTCAAATGGAACTATAGTACGAGGATTGTTCGGAAACTAAGGTCCGAATTGCCGTGCCGTAGCTAATCGAATGTCGCACGAACATTCAAACGTGCATGCATTCCGACTTCAGACATGACTTGCTTGTCAAACGATGCGGTGTGAAGCGGTATTGCCTGAGTGTGCTCTTTGCAGTGTCGCTACAAAATATTTAAAACTGTTGATTACCCCGCCGACTGTGAAATACGGTAAGTAATACGGCTTTTGTCAGCTGCGGAAAGTAATCGACACATAAGTGAGGAGTATGGCCCCAGTGCGATGAGTGACAGCAAGGTGGGTAAGTGGGTGACAGCTTTCAATGACGGGCGGGAAACTGTCCATGATGAAACGTGATCACGCTGACCATCAGTGATCACAGAAGATCTGGTCAAAGTCGTGGACGAAAAGATTCGTGAGGACCGGCGATTGACATTTTCCACTTTGATACTGGATTTTCCGAGTGTGGATAGAACAAATGGGTACAAAATTTTCTCTGAAAAGTTGCAACTTCGCAAATTGAGTGCATCTTAGGTTCACAGGCTGCTTACTGAGGAAAACAAAATGGGAAGAATGGCTTATGGTCTTGATTTCTTTGGACCTGTATCACGAGGAAGATGCAATTTTTAGAGAATATTGTCACAGGGGAGAAGACGTGGGTTGCTGACATGACCCCAGAATCTATACGTTACTCACTATAATGGCATCACTTGACACTACTATTAAAAGTCAAGTCCAACCAGGCAATCTCACCACTCTTGGTTATGGCAACTGTCTTGGCATAGACATGGAGCGTTGTTAGGCGAGTTCATGCAGCAAGGGACAGCAGTAAACGCAGCCGCTTACTGCGCTCCGCTGACTTAACTGCGACGTGCAATGCAGGATGAGCGATGTGGCCCTTTGATGTCTGGAGTTTTGTTGTATGACGATGCCAGACCCAGTTCTGGCATCCAAACCCAATATCTGATCACATCTTTCCGATGGGGATAGATTCTCCACCCAACGTACGGTCTGGAATTGGTGCAGAGCGAATTTCACTTGTTCTGCTACCTAAAGGAGTTCCTAGGTGGCACACCCTTCGCAACAGATGACGAGGGGCAACAGGCAGCTACAGTCTGATTATACTCGTAGGCGGCAGACGTCCGTGAGTTGGGGATACAAAAGCTTATAGAACGTTCTGAAAAGTACGTAAACAAAAATGGAAAGCGTGTAGAAATAAAGAGAAAAGGTAAGGAATTACATAAAAACAGTTCGTGAAAAAAATCTGTGGTGACTGATGTATTATAAGAAACCAGACTTTACTTTCCGAAGCACGCTCGTAATTTCTGTTGCTAGTGTTGTAATTCTAAAAAAGAATTATTGAACAGTGTTTCACTCTTCGAAGTCTAGTTAGTAGTTTCGGTAAAATTACGATGTTTAGAACTTAAGGTGTTCCTTTTGTGAATAATAAACCGGATTCTGTCCAACTCGGAAGTTTGTGTTGTTATACTGAACTGTAGCGTCAAGCGTATATGGCGTTCCAATTTCTCGCAACTAAAAGAATTGAAACACAAAAACATAATTTTTGAGAAAAGTTTAATTTAAAACTAGTAATAATGACTCTTGGATACATGTAGCTGGACCGTCTCATCAACTGGAAGGCAAGGGATGTGGCAACCTAACTAAGGCTGATTCACCATTTAACTGTGGTAACTACGGCGTCTGCTAGTACCTTGAACCTACGTTGTAAGTGAAAAATGAAACGAAGGTATAGAGACTGTACAATCTAAACTTCATGTCGCTTGGTTAAGCCAAGATTACTAAATCCTCGCAAAATTTACGACTCAGATGGTACCAGTCAGTGATTCCTGCCAATCTGGTATTGTCAGTATAGGGTATAAAACACGGCATTTTGTATGAGACAGACCAGTGGAGAAATTATAATTGTAATTAACTACTATATCAACTCTAAATTATGACTTTCTTTAAATAAAATATGGAGTAGTAAAATTTATGATGGTTTAAAAACAAGGTAAAATTTTTGTACCTTTAATGTTCTAGCGTTAATGTCAAGGCACACATTTGTATTGCATAGTTATTTCAGCAAAACATCAAAAAGGAAATCACAAAAAATGTGGTCATTAAATACTTCCTTAAAATACCGTTTACGTCACCATGCGTTCGAAGTGTCTACCGTCCACTGTAACAAATTTTCGCAGTCGTTGGTGTAAGGACATCCGGACAGAGTGAAGACATCTCTTCGATATAATTGCACATGCTCCTACAACACGATGTTTTAAATCCTCTTGAGTTGCCGGAGTTCGTGGGTGTTTACCACTGAGAACGTGTCCAATGGCCTCAAATCAGGCAAAAACACAGGCACCTTCACATCCCATTACAGCGGTACGAAGGAGAAATGAGAGAGAAGATGAACTGAAATGAGGGATTCTTGTGGGTTCCCCTCCAAGACAAATATCAGCTGAGCCAAGTACTGAATGGACAACCATCAGTTGTCAGGGGGGCAATGAAAATTTGTTCCGGACCGAGACTCGAACCCTGATTTTTCGCGAACGGTCGCCAATCATCAGGCTTACCGAAAAAGCTTCGCAGCCAATCCCAAAGTTAGATCGTGGAATGTGATGTCAACAGTCAACACATTCCTGTGCAGGGGAGACATTGTAATTGAGAATCGCTTGCCCGGTGTCAGAGGATGAATACGGTATTGCAGTGCCTGTATGGTCCAGAGGTACGATGCATTATCCCTTCGGACAAGTATGTATGTCCCAAGGAACATTGAATCGTACGTCGGAACCATACAGGCACTGCAATGGTAGCTAACGCACGCTTGTGCGGTGTGGCTCGACAGGGGGTTAAGCCGGCTGGATCTTAGTGGTGGAAAAAATTTCCACTGCCAGTATTTGGCCGGCAAAGGGAGGAGAGGTAGTGGCGTAAGGTTCCTGACCACAAGACGTTGCGCAAACGTCCTGATTTAAGTGCTAAATCTCTCAGAACTGTCTCATGAAGGTAGGGCATGTGACACTGTTGATGAAGTTCCATCTGTCAGATGTGGACGTTAAGCTTGGCGACCTCCTTGGTGTTATTTGCAAGGAGTAGGCTACGTACCTGCTCGGGATTTAACCCTCACCTTTCAAAAATGGTTCAAGTGGCTCTAAGGACTATGGGACTTGAGGTCTGAGGTCATCAGTCTCCTAGGCTTAGGACTACTTAAACCTAACTAACCGAAGAACATAACACACATCCATGCCCCAGGCAGGATTCGAATCTGTGACCGTAGCAGCAGCGTGGCTCCGGACTAAATGTAAATGTCATGTGACTAGGGCCTCCCGTCGGGTATACCTTTCGCCGGGTGCAAGTCTTTCGATTTGACGGCACTTCGGCGACTTGTACGTCGATGGGGATGAAATGATGATGATTAGGACAACACAACACCCAGTCGCTGAGCGGAGAAAATCTCCGACCCAGCCGTGAATCGAACCCGGGCCCTTAGGATTGACATTCTGCCGCGCTGACCACTCAGCTACCAGGGGCGGACAGGTTCCGGACTGAAGCGCCTAGACCCGCTCGGTCACAACGGTCGGCCCTCACCCTTCTCTCATCACCATTAATATATCACACTATATGACACAAACACACACACTCACTCTCTCTCTCTCTCTCTCTCTCTCTCTCTCACACACACACACACACACACACACACACACACACACACGCACACGAAATATGTACATTTAGTATCACAAATAATGTAATGGCGTGTATTGCAAATAAAAAATAATAAGAAAAAACAGGCACTGCAATATGATGATAATAGTCTGCCTCCAAATCAACACCCATTCCCAGCATTAACTTTTCCTTCTCTTACCCTCCTCCGAGTTACCACGAATGATATTTAGCTGTCTCAGTTTATACTGGAAATGCTCGACATGCGAGAGGCCTGGTTGTGATATGCAGCTTCAAGGTGTAACGCAGATATTCTGTGACACTTCACTAACCCAGTCTCTTCTCTATATGTCCTTGTCCTCTTGCACATTCAGAGTTCAGGTTGAGAGTTCGTTGTTCTTGAAGCGAGGCCGTAAAATAACTGGCGAGACTACTGTGGCTCTGAATTTTAGTAAACGGTCTGCGAAATTCCAAATTAGGGATGCCAACAGCTACTTTTCATCAACAACACAGACATTCCAGAACGTAATTGTGTGGCAAATGACGCGAACCATACCGTTCAAACCGTCGCTCCAGATTCACCAGACAGCCTGAGTCACTTCGTTTCGTAGTGCACTTTGACGGGAGCCGAAGATGCACGAAGTGATCCTTCTGAATATTGTTATTCTCATTTTAGTGGCAATTTTTTAAAATGGAGATCTGGAAAAAGTGGATTAAAGATTGCTATTGAGTGTATATTCAACACGATAGATAGTGATATCTTAATCATAATTTATCACATACTAATAAATGAATCCAACAAGTTTTGTGCGCTGGTTCCTGTGCTACAGCCAGTTACATTACCCTCCTACTAAACTGGTGTAATCTGTCACATGACTGGTACTCTCCATAACATCTGTTACCTTACGTTATTCCCCATCTACTGTAATCTCAGCGGAAGTGTGGAGTAAATTTTGAGAAGGACTCTGTGGGGCGGCGGGTGGATTAATTGTTGTTATAATGTTTTGTATTTTTTTTTTTTTTTGGTATTGTTGTTCGCCGTTCTCAACACTGGCTCTCTAACTACAATGTTGGCAACCAGAAAGTGATTAGCAAAACGTGAAGCCTGTAATTAGAGAAATACATTTATAGCTGCAGCATCTGGATTGACGGAGCTCGCACTGAGTCTAGCGGCGCTGCCGGCATCGCGGGTTGCCAGTTTCGGCTCACCGCAGTTGTCCACCGGAGCAACTTGAGCCGCGCCTGCAGTTGCGGGCCACGCAAACACAAAGCACACGTCGAAGTGCGGTCTGTGCAGTTCAACGCGCCGCGTGGCATCCAAATGATAGTAATTTTGCGCCGAACAAAATTATGCAGGTAAACAACAGTGCGGAAAGCAATGCTGTGCCAGTTAACTATAATGGAAATAAAGGAAACAGTAGTGGGCCGAGGCAGGAAAACTAGTTCCCGTCTATGAGAACACTGGCGCTCACCAGGCGGTTACTTTTCCTAAGCCAGTAGTTAACAGTAATTGGTAAGACAGATCAGAATACTCAGACTGAACATGTGGGTGAGGGTTCGGTAGCATCTATGGGTACAGCAGAAATATTACATCACTCACAGTATTTGATAGATACCGTGTTAGAGACGCTTTCTAAGTGGGAAGAGAAAGAGAAGGCGCAGCAGTGTAACGGTAGGGAAGAGCTACCAAATACTGAATTGTCAGGTGAAGAAGCAGAAGAAATTCATGCTTATATTTACGATGAGGATGATGTGCTCTTACATAAAGTGCCTGTGCAGGATGTTGATACTGTACTAATAGATTTAGGACAGGAGGTAAGTGAGAATGTACAGGATAGCCTGTTGGGGGTCGATGAACTCAGTATCTGTGACCAGTTGTCACTTGAGAGGGAACCCGACGATAATAGTGAAAGTGGTTTAGCTGTAACTAGTGTTATGTGCGGTCTGGAGGCGAAGAATCGCTCAGACTATAGTAATTTGGGTCATGTTCAGCAAACCAAATGTAATGTAGTCGTGCGGTGTTTCGATTTAAAATTAATAAACTGACTGGAAAAGGCAGCTGAAAATGTAATTCAGGAAACCCCTACACACATTGACCTAAATGTAATGAAGACAGATGTCGATCACTTTAGTTGGAGACAAATCCAAAAGGAACTATTGGATGAGTTTGAGGAACCACCTGTACAAACTAGAATAGGCCACCCTATAATAATAGTAAATATGTTGGGTATCAATTTACGTTGTCTCTTAGACAGTGGAAGTGAGATGAGTGCGATATCTCAGTCCTTCTTCGATGCATTACATGGTAAAGACAAGCTTACAGTAATGAGGGTATCAGGACTAAGAATAATTGGTGCTACTGGCAAGGTGTCAAAAACGATAAAACAAGAAGCTTTCCTGCCCTTTGATATTAATGGTAATTTAATTGATCATCCATACTTAATTGTAAACAATCTCAGTATTGAGGTTTAAAGTGGCATAGATTTCTTGTCAAAATATCAGAGTGTTGTTGACTTTGAAAGAAACCAGTTAAAAATGGTCTTGCCGATAACCGGAGTAATTACGGTACCTTTTATTGATAAACATGTAGTGACTAATGATGAAACTTGGGAGCTGCCTATACGAGTTCTGAAAAATAGGAGATACTGGGACGAAGGTCTTAATCTTAGTAAAAGTAAGATAAACACAGAAGAAGAGGAAGCAATTATTTTGGACAAAATAGAAGCTAAATTGCAGGAAATCGATAAAATTTCAGCTAATCAGAAGGAAGAACTGGGACAGGTTTGAAAAAGGCATCATAAGGTAATTTCAAATCGATCTGGCGTGGTCAAAGGTTATGAATGTCAATTAAAGGTGAAACCTGGCCAAGTGTTTTTCAGGAAGCCATACCAAATATATGTAGTTAGGAAGGAGGTGGTTCGAAATGAGATACAGAGAATGCTAGAGTGGGGTGTGATTGAAAATGCGGTCAGTGAGTACAATAATCCTCTTGCTGTTGTACCAAAAAGAGACAGGAGTGTCAGATTGGTCTTGGACGCTCGTTGGTTGAATGAAATAGTGGTTAGGGAAAGTGATAGACCGTAGGACATGGACGAGTTATTGCAAAAGTTCCGAGGAGTAAAATTCTTAATCTCTATGGACATCACGTGTGGATATTGGAATTTGCCACTGGCGGAAAGTTCTAGGAAGTACACACATTTCTTGTACGAAGGAGTTTGTTACCAATACAGTGTGGTAGCTTTCAGACTTAATATCTCTGTTCGTGCCTTCGTACGTGTGATGTGCCATGTTTTAGGACAAACCTTAGGTAATAAAATGACAGTCTACGTAGATGATCTGTTAATAGCAACTCCTACCTGGGAAGAACACATAGGTTTATTAGAGGAAGTGTTAGAGGCTATTGAGAGAGGTGGCATGAAACTAAAGATTGAAAAAACAGAGTGCGTTAAAGAGGAAATAGGTTTCTTGGGATATATGATAAGTGGAAAAGGTATTCTGCCTGACTCAGGCAAGCTAGCAGTCATTGAAAAATTTGAGGCTCCCAGAAACAAGAAGCAGTTGAGATCGATGTTTGGTCTTTTCGGCTTCTATAGGCGTTTTGTTAGTGATCAGGCTTTTAATGCACCCTGTCTTCACCTCCTGCTGAAAAAGAATACCCCTTGGGTTTGGACAGCAGAATGTCAACAGGCGTTCGAGGTGCTGAAATTATCTTTAATTAATAGTCCTATTTAACATCATCCTGATTTTGAAAAACCATTCTGTATGTCTGTTGATGCTAGTGGCTATGGTATAGCTGTGGAGGTATTCCAAGTAGAAACAGAAAACGAACAAGAAGTGCACAAGACTATAGCTTTCGCAAGTCGATCTTTACAGGCAGCAGAGAGAAATTATGGCTTCTCAGAACTGGAAGCATTGGCAATTGTATTTGGGGTACAGAAATTTGAGCAATATCTATTAGGTCACAAGATAATTGTTTACAGTGACCATAAGGCCTTGACCTTTTTAAAGACCTGTAAGTTGAGTAATGCTCGTTTGGTAAGATGGTCATTGTATCTCCAGCAGTTTGACCTTGAGGTTAGATATATTAAAGGGAAAGGTAATTTGGTAGCTGATGGGTTATCTAGAAGTGTGGAGCGGGAATTACAGCAACAGACCTAAGTGAAGTACGAATGTTTGCGTTGCACGAAGTAAAGGAAGAAAGTGCATCAAAGAGGGTGATTACGAACTTGAGACGTGAGCAGAATGCAGATGACCAGCTGAAATTAGTAAAGAGCTATTTGGGAGATGCGAACTATCATAAGGTTTCGCAATACTACTGTCTGCATAAAGGTATTCTGTTTAGGAGGAAAAAGGTAGGTATTTCTGAGTGGAAGCTGTGCTTTCCCTCACAACATGTAGACTTACTAATCAACTATGTACGCCTTACGTATGGGCACTATGGTGCAAAGAAGTGCATTGCAAAATTAAAAGAGAAAGTTGTATTTGACAACATGTACCACCGTGTTGCCAAGCGTCTAGCATCTTGTGTAGTGTGCCAGAAAGTCCATGCTGCTAACACCAGAATACAAGGGGATATGCATTCAGTAGAGCCAACTGAAACGCTAGAATTACTGGCTTGTGATTTGTGTGGCCCTCTTCCTGCTTCGAGAGGTGGGTGTACCCATGTTTTGGTTGTTGTGGATGGATTTAGTAAATATGTTAAGCTATACCCAATTAAAAGAGCAAATGCAAAAACGTTGGTAGAAAAGTTGAAAAAGATTTCTTCATGAACTTTGGCGTTCCGATTTACTTCTGATAGATTTAAAGAATGTCTGAATAAGGGCGGAGTGAAACATCTGAAAAATCTGCGTATTTCCCCCAAGGAAATGTGAGTGAACGTATTATAAGAGAATTGAATAGGCTTTGCAGAACTTATTGTGCTCGGAAACACTCAAGTTGGGCAGAGCACATGAAGTATTTTGAGAATGTAATTAACAACTTAAGGCATGATGCAACTGATTTGCGCCTTGCGAATTGATGTTTGGCCAAGAACCTTGCGAATTGATGTTTGGCCAAGAATCGCACAATGTGATTGCAGATATGGTAGAATTCCCTATTCTAACGCAAATATCCACAGACCAAAAGAAGTTAAGGGCTAGGGCAAATATAAGAAATAGAGCATTGGAAAGGAAGAAGCGTCATGACGCAAAAGCTGTACCCACCAGTTATGAAATAGGTCAGTTAGTGAAACTTCCTGGCAGATTAAAACTGTGTGCCCAACCGAGACTCGAACTCGGGACCTTTGCCTTTCGCGGGCAAGTGCTCTACCATCTGAGCTACTGAAGCATGACTCACGCCCGGTACTCACAGCTATACTTCTGCCAGTATCCGTCTCCTACCTTCCAAACTTTACAGAAGCTCTCTTGCGAACCTTGCAGAGCTAGCACTCCTGAAAGAAAGGAAATTGCGGGGACATGGCTTAGCCACAGCCTGGGGGATGTTCCCGGAATGAGATTTTCACTCTGCAGCGGAGTGTGCGAAAGGCAAAGTCCCGAGTTCGAGTCTCGGTTGGGCACACAGTTTTAATCTGCCAGGAAGTTTCACATCAGCGCACTCTCCGCTGCAGAGTGAAAATCTCATTCTGGAAACATCCCCCAGACTGTGGCTAAGCCATGTCTCCGCAATATCCTTTCTTTCAGGAGTGCTAGTTCTGCAAGGTTCGCAGGAGAGCTTCTGTAAAGTTTGGAAGGTAGGAGACGGATACTGGCAGAAGTAAAGCTGTGAGCACCGGGCGTGAGTCGTGCTTCGGTTGCTCAGATGGTAGAGCACTTGCTCGCGAAAGGCAAAGGTCCCGAGTTCGAGTCTCGGTTGGGCACACAGTTTTAATCTGCCAGGAAGTTTCACATCAGCGCACACTCCGCTGCAAAGTGAAAATCTCATTCAGGTCACTTAGTCCTTGTCAAAACCGAAGAAAAATCAAAGAAAAAAATGCAGCAACAAAGAAATTCATGTTCGTATACCAAGGACCTTTCAGGATCATAGGAAAACCACTTAAGTACTGGAGGGGACTAGGAAATGCCATTAAGGTCCTAGACCCGATGAAGGGAAACTCCTGATCTACACCTCCAAGCGGTAGAGAGTGGGCAACATCACTTCATATGATGGCTAACGTAGACAGGGACCGAAGGATGACCGGGATAAGTCATCACCCCAGCATCTGCTGGACAGGGCACCCTCTTGCGCTGGAAATGAGAAATCATTTCCAAAGGCGGAAGAACCAGCTGATGGTCAACGGCATAGGATGTGGAAGGCAACGGGAAACCACCACATTAAAGAACTACGGTTATCCCAAGCATCAGCAGTAAACCATGTCAGTATCTTCTGTAAAATTTTCCGGAGATAAAATAGTCCCCCAATCGGATCTCCGGGTGGGGACTGCAAAAGATATAGACAACGTGAAGGAAATGAATCCCAATTTTAACATAGCCACTTGGAATGTGAGAACACTGCTTCAGTGTAGCAAGCTAGAAAATGTAAAACTTGAAATGGAGCGACTGGAAATCGATATCCTGGGCATATCGGAGATGAGATGGCCCCAACCAGGTGCTTTCTGGTCTGGAGAATACAGAGTCATTCACACCGGAACTGACCAAGATAGACCGGGAATGGGAGAAGTTGGAATAATTTTGAGGAAAAACTATGGCTCACGTGTCAAGGGATATGTGCAATATAGCTCTCGAATAATACTAGTCAAACTTGAAACTAAACCAAAGGACACTGTGATAATACAAATATACATGCCAACATCCAAAGAAGAAGATGCAGTCATTGACGAAATATACGAAGAAATAAGTGATGCGATGAGAAATGTTAAGGGAGATGAAAACCTGATTGCCATGGGGGACTGGAACGCGATTGTGGGTGAAGACCCGGAGGAAGGAATTGTTGGCAAATATGGACTTGGAAGAAGAAATGAAAGAGGTGATCGACTGATCGAGTTCTGCTCAAAGCACCAATTAGTTGTTGCAAACACACTTTTCCAACACCACAAACGAAGAAGATATACATGGAAGGCCCTTGGAGACCTGAGGAGACAACAGATTGACTACATTCTAGTGAAAGCACGTTTTAGGAACCAGATAAAAGATTGCAGGAGCTATCCATCTGCAGACATAGGCAGTGATCATAACCTGGTCATGATGAAAAGTTCACTGAGATTCAAACGTTTGAAGAAGAGGCCAGTAAAACTTAAATGGGAACTAGAAAAACTGAAAACTGAGGGACTGGCAAAGCACTATGCTCATGAAACAGACAACCTAATTAAAAATTTTCAACATGGTGGAGTAAATGAAGACTGGAATCAGATTAAATCTGGTATATACAAAGCAGCAGAAAAGATAGTTGGAAGAACTGAACCCAAAAACAAGAGGAAATGGATTACAGCAGATATTATTGAGCTTATAGAAAACAGAAGATTATACAAAAATGCAACTGAGGAACAAGGAAAAGCTGAATACAGAAGACTAAGGAATTTAGTTAATAGAGAAGCTAGGAAAGCAAAAGAAAATTTTCTTGGAGAAATGTGCAGGAAAGTAGAAGAAAATATGCAAAACGGAAGAACTGATTTAGCCTACAGAACAGCAAATCAATTTTTTTTAACAAACGTAAAACAGTACTCTCAGGCACAATAGAAAATAAAGAGGGGAAAATGCTGTTTGGTGAAGACATGCTGAAGAGATGGAAAGAATACATAGAGGAGTTGTATGCTGGAACACCTCTTTCGGAGGAAGTAATAGGAAGAGAAGAGGAAGTAGACGAAGATGACAAGGGAGATGACATTCTGCAAGAAGAATTTGACAGAGCTCTAAAAGAACTACATGACAACAAAGCAACGGGTATTGATGACATCCCTGCAGAACTAATAAAGAATGCTGGTGACGGCATGATAATGATGCTGCTTAAACTTATTAGGTCCATCTATAACACAGGAGAGATACCGACAGACTTCCAGAAATGTATCATTGTTCCTATACCAAAGAAGGCAGCAGCTACAAAATGTGAACAGCACCGAACTCTTAGCCTAATATCACATGCATCAAAAATTCTCATAAAAATAGTTCTGAAGAGAATTGAAGAGAAGGTGGAGGATATGCTGAGTGAAGATCAGTTTGGTTTCAGAAGGGGATTGGGAACAAGAGAGGAGATTCTGGCACTAAGACTCATTATCGAAAAGCAATTACAGAAAAATAAACCAACTTATATTGCCTTTATAGACATGGAAAAGGCATTTGATAACGTTATCTGGCAAGAGATGTTCAGAGTGCTGAGGAAAATTGGAATAAAGTACAAAGACATCCGCGTGATACTCAGTTTCTATAAGAATGAGGTGGCAGTGATTAGGAACTGTCACCAGGAACAACAAGCAAATATTAGAAAAGGGGTAAGACAAGGATGTGCTCTCTCTCCTCTTATATTCAATGCTTACATCCAGGAAGCTATAGACCAAGTTCGAGAAACTACTGAGGTGGGGATCAAAATTAATGGGTAGAAGATAGACATGGTACGTTATGCAGATGATATTGCTATAGTCACGGAGACAGAAGAAGATCTAGAGGAAGTCCTCAGAACAACGGAAAAAATTCTATACAATCAGTATGGAATGAGAATAAACAAGAAAAAGACTAAAGTGATGGTATGCAGTACAGGAGCAGAATATGAACCTCCGAGAATTAGAATTGGAAGAGAGGAGCTGGAAGTGATACAGGAATTTACTTACCTGGGAAGCAAAATCACAAGGGATGGTAGAAGCCGGAAAGAAATTGCGACCAGAATACAAAAGCCCAAAATTGCATTTAATCGGAGAAGGAACTTACTCACCAGCAACAACATCAGTCTGAAAATAAGGAAACGCATCATGAAAGGTTTCGTTTGGAGTGTGGCCCTATATGGATGTGAAACTTGGACAGTTGGAAGAGCAGAGAGAAGACGGCTAGAGGCCCTGGAGATGTGGTGCTATAGAAGGATTGTGAAGATCAGCTGGACAGACAAAGTAACAAATGAAGAGGTGCTTAGAAGAGTACACTAAACCAGATCTCTGTGGAGGCACATCCAAACAAGAAGAGACAAACTTGTAGGGCACATCCTACGACACAACAATATCATTGGAACAATAGCAGAAGGAGTTATTGAGGGAAGGAATCGGCGGGGGCGACCAAGGATATCATACATGCAACAGATCATGAATGACGTTGGATGTAACACATATGTGGAAATGAAGAGGAAAGCAGACAGAAGAGAGGAATGGCGCTCTGCTGCAAACCAACCTCAGGGTTGAACACTAAAGAAGAAAAGAAGAAGGAAAACCACATGCCAATCCATATGGGCTAGAGTACCCTAAGATTAAAAAGATATTAGGTCTCAGGAACGTCATCGACCTAAAGAAGTTCATAGGTAGTGAATGAATTCTGTAGGGAGGAGATTGTTCTGTAACCTCTACACAGTGTGGCAGCTGTGCAGTCCAGCTGTGTGAGATCTTCTTTCCAATTTCAGGTCTGACTCATTCTTCATCTTTCCTATCTACAAAAATTTCAATCTCTTTTTTCCAACACATTAAATTTTCCGTTATGGTTATCAAGCCAATAATAAACTAATGAATTCTGTAGGGAGGAGGTTGTTCTGTAGCCTCTACACAGTGTGGCAGCTGTGCAGTCCCAGCTGTGTGAGATGCTTTCCTTTTCAGGTCTCAGTCAATCTTCATCTTTCCTATCCACCAACGTTTCGACTCCTTCTTTGCAATACAAAAATTTTCCGTCATGGATATCAAGCCATGAGTTCTGTAACCATTCTATCCACCGATTAGTGAAGAAAATACTTAATGTGACAAACCTAACAGTGTCATAAACAACAGAGAAGTATGATGTAATTAAGATACAAAGGCATTTTATTAATAAGTATGTATAGAACCCTGTTCTTTTATTGGAAATGGTCCACCAACAGTAATTTAAAAAGATATACAAATTCGTGTACAAGCAGGATCTAAAGTGGCAGTGAAACCTATTGTATGCTGTAGAGATAACTAAGAAATAGTAAGAGAGAGTGCTTAGTGTTATGAAAAATAGGCAGATAAGTTGTAAAAATGAACTCACCTTGTGTAGAAAAGAATGGCAATCTAATAGATTTGAACAGTGTTTGTGATTGAGAATTGAAGGACACGTCCTTGAAATATTTATAAGGTTGGAGCTGGCTGTTATTTGGTGTAGTGTGTGACAGGACACACCTACACATATTGAGGTTATGAGTTGGAGGCGTGAATGGGACCATAGGTACCCTTATATTAGATGAGACAGAGCAGCTCATGGTGTCCTATGGTTTTAAGGAATTTAGCATTACGCTCGTCCATAATTACTTAATGCACTTTAGTGATAGGTCGAGAGAGACTACCTGTGGTTTCAGCGTCCGATGGAGGGGAAATGGATTGCCACCTGAGCAAACTGATCAGCTGCAATACACTATAGATATGAAATAAATGTGCTATCCTATGCATTAAATGTTAATAGAGTGAGTGTTAAATAAGTACATACTCTAGCGACATAATTGAGTAACATAATGGCAGACGTGAAACATTATTTAAAGCTCAGCATGAATACACTTCGATGAAGTAAGTATATAATTGCAGATGTGGAATTGACACAGCAGCAGAAGACCAATAAGTGGATTTAGTAGTCAACTAAACGTAGTCTGTTTTGAGCACTCAGAACTGTACCATTACCACAAGTTACTCACATGTACAAAGAAGCTGAGAAGACAACTACTAATCAAATGTACTCATAATATCTCTAAGAATAAGGTAATCGAAGATGAGTCAATTAAGTAAATAAAATACAGATTTGTCAGGAATGTACCGAACATTGGTTCAGATTCCGGACCAGAAATAATAAATTGAAATTAAATAGGATTTATGATTGTATGCCTTGAGCATAAATTTTCTCTAGTACGTGACTAACGGCATTTTGAGCCATTTGTTTATCAATTTTATGGCAGTTAAGTAACCACGAGAGTAAAATTGAAAAAGTTCTGTTAACTTTGTTCCAGTAGCATATTGAAAGATAAAATGTATATATCCCCATTTCATTGTGACCCACCCTTAGATATTAAGTGAACAGAGTCTGAGGCACTCTTTTTGTTTGTTATACAGGGCAAACCAGATAATGGCCGCCTGGTTGCAGCGTGAAAGCGTGGAGTGACTTGGACACAACTTACAGTGACCCCTCCCCTTTCCCCATGTAATTTAGAGTGAACGTGAAGGCCGCACACAATAGCAACTTCCCCTCCTCTACCCTTGTGAATGGAAGTGTAGAACGCCAGCCAAAGAGCCTACAACGATGTGTGTAAAAATGAAATTGTCATGATTTGTGAAATTTTCTTTCAGGTTTAGAAAACACTGCTAAGATATAATTATCTGTTTATGTATCATGAATAACTGTGTTATTTTCTTTGAATTTGTGTATGTAAAAATGTATTTATTGGATTTACGATTTTCATAATTTTACATATTTTATGTGTTTGTCTGTCTAAGGCAATATGTATGCCAAAGTATTTCATTGATTTTGCTTAAATTTTGAGTGATAATGTTGCTTATTAACATTCCAGCAATTTAAATAATTGAAGTAGGTAATAAGTTTTCTTTTAATATCTCTATATGTTTACATTTAAATTTTAATTTTCATAGGGAGTTAAGCTGTACTCTTGCTTCCCTTTTTGTAATTAATTTTTTTCCCATTTACATTAAAAAAAATTAAGTAGAGGGTGATGTAGGGAAGCAGCCTACTCACACCACATAAAATTCACATCAGTCTTTCCATTGTGTGCCAGCCAGTCCGATGTAACTAGCTCTGACGTCATAAATGTTGCACAATACTTTAAAAATCAAGTAAATAACCTGAAACGTTTCTAGCATGTCAGGAGTAGTACTAAATCAATATGTGTTGAACATCAGTTCAATAACTTTAACCATTTTCGAAATTTGGATGTTTTTCTGTAAAAATCATCGACGCAACAGAAAAGAGCTAGAAACCTAAAAAATTTATGTTTAGATTCCTTTTGCATAAGAATTTAGTAGAAACAGTACTCCGGATCTCACAAATTAAAATTTTAGTTGAAATTCATGATTTTCTGGTTTTTGTCTTAGAAATTAAGGAAGCAAGATAGATTAAATAGGCGAATAAATAAGGCTAGGATGTTTAAAGTTAAGTAGAAGGGAGATCCGCTGTAATCATAAAGATGTATGAAGTTTCAAACTGAATAACTATAAAACTATAGCGATAGCGTATCTCCAAAGGGCAAGTTCAGAGCTCGTCTACTATGTGTCGTGTAATTAAATTAATTCTCTCGCCCAAACTATTTGACTTAGCCACGTCAGACTTTTATTATGATTACTTACCTGTGTGCTGATTGCACATTTAAATTGAGATCTTCATCGTCCATCAGCAAAGGACGCAATGATTTATTCAATAACTTAAAATGGGGCATTACTAGCCCAGTGGCTAGTCGGGAGAACGGATTTGATCAGGCGTTCCCTTAGCCGTCCGCGCTGTGGCTTTATATATAAGAACACTGCGCAAGAGAAGAAGGCCCCAGTTCTCTCCAGACGCTGATTAGCACATCACCTGTGCTGGGAGTTGCGTCGCGTTGGTATCACTGCCATGAACAGCCTCGGATACCGTAATAAGTTACTCGGGATTCACGTAACCATGAAATCGTTTTCGAGTGAAGTGTTAATTCTGGGATGACTTTAATTGATCTATCTTCCATGTCGTATTTTCACATGCCGCCGCAGGAGAGACATTCTACCATTATTTAGTGTGGCGTTTGATGAACTTTATCATCAAATTATGGCGAGCATTCACTTCAGCACTTGATCTGAACAGTTCTAGTTGCATCAGCACATTAGACTCTGAACTGCTCTGGTAGTTGCATTGTGTGGATTTATTTCTCTAATTACAGGCTTCACGTTTCGCTAATCACGTTCTGGTTGCCAATATTGTAGTTTTCAACACTGGCTCTCTAACTACAATATTGGCAACCAGAAAGTGATTCGCAAAACGTGAAGCCTGTAATTAGAATTCCTAGTGCCCACTTCATCTGAGAAATACATTTATAGCTACAGCTTATAGCTCTGAGAAATTAGGAGATAGTCTGGGATTCATAATCAAAAACTATTCTCTCAAAAATGTTCACTATATTCTGAAAGTCACAGACCAAAAAGAATCCACACAATGCAACTACCAGAGCAGTTCAGAGTCTAATGCGCTGATGCAACTATAACTGTTCAAATTAAATTTGAAGTGAGTGCTCGCCATAATTTGATGATAAAGTTCATCAAACGCCACGCTAAATAATGGTAGAATGTCTGTTCCGCGGCGGCACGTGAAAATACGACATACGAAAATGGAAGATAGATCATTAAAGTCATCCCAGAATTAACACTTCACTCAAAAACGATTTCATGGTTACGCGTATCCCGAGTAACTTATTACGGCATCTGAGGCTGTTCATAGCAGTGATAACGATGCGACGCGACTCCAGGCACAGGTGATGTGCTAATCAGCGTCTAGAGAGAACTAGGGCCTTCTTCTCTTGCGCAGTGTTCTTATATATAAAACTGCGGTGCGGACGGCTAAGGGAACGCCTGATCAAATCCGTTCTCCCGACTAGCCACTGGGCTAGTAATGCCCCACTTTAAGTTATTGAATAAATCATTGCTTTCTTTGCTGATGGACGATGAAGCTCTCAATTTAAATGTGCAATCAGCACACAGGTAAGTAATCATAATAAAAGTCTGACGTGGCTAAGTCAAATAGTTTGGGCAAGAGAATTAATTTAATTACACGACACATAGTAGACGAGCTCTGAACTTGCCCTTTGGAGATACGCTATCGCTATAGTTTTATAGTTATTCAGTTTGAAACTTCTTACATCTTTATGATTACAGCGGATCTCCCTTCCACTTAACTTTAAACATCCTAGCCTTATTTATTCGCCTATTTAATCTATCTTGCTTCCTTAATTTCTAAGACAAAAACCAGAAAATCATGAATTTCAACTAAAATTTTAATTTGTGAGATCCGGAGTACTGTTTCTACTAAATTCTTATGCAAAAGGAATCTAAACATAAATTTTTTAGGGTTCCAGCTCTTTTCTGTTGAGCCATTGATTTTTACAGAAAAACATTCAAATTTCGAAAATGGTTAAAGTTACTGAACTGATTCAACACATATTGATTTAGTATTACTCCTGACATGCTAGAAACGTTTCAGGTTATTTACTTGATTTTTAAAGTATTGTACAACACTTATGACGTCATAACTAGTTACAGCAGACTGGTTGGCACACAATGGAAAGACTGATGTGAACTTTATACGGCGTGAGTAAGCTGTTTCTCTACAACTCCTACAGCTCCGAAGCCAGAAATATCGCAATTTCAGCGACTAGCAAAGAGCTGGGTGAACGGTTTCGTCACCACAAGCAAATAACGAACCAGGCACCCATTTTGCTGATACTACAGTCATGAACGTATTTCATGTAATACAGGGTTGCGCAGGGGAACGGGAAATTTTGAACGTTACAGTTGGCAGCACTGTAGCGCAGGCAGATGTTCGAAACTTTGCACAATTGATGTGTACGCATTGCCATTTAGTAATCATGGATAATTGGTCTAGTGCGGAACGTGCAGTAGCTATGAGAGCGTTTAACAAAAGTGGTGATAGTGCGACTGTCGCGCAGAGAACATTTCGACAGCATTACCAGCTTGGACGTCATGGACGTGTCCCATCTGTGGATGCGATTACAACGTGACTGCGTAATTTTGAAGAAACAGGATCTGCCTTGAAAAAGAAACCTCCAGGTGGCATTCCAACGGTACGTACCCCAGAGAACATTGCAGCTGCTAGAGCTGCAATCGAGAGAAGTCCTCGCCGCTCAGTTCGACAGCATGCATCTTCGCTAGGGATTAAGTGACGAAGCTTACGAAGAATACTGCACGAATTAGACTTCCATCCCTATAAGTTGCAGATTGTGCAAAACTTACATGAATGAGACCCAGCGTCACGTATGGAGTTTAGTAGCCAGATATTGGCTAAAATCAACAAGGACGCGAATTTCCTTGGTGACTTATGGATATCAGACAAAGCCCATTTCCACCTGAACGGATTCGTGAATAAACAGAATTTTTGTTATTGGGCACAGGACAATCCTTGTGAGTTTCACCAGCGACCACTACATAGCGCCAAGGTCACAATATGGTGTGCTGTATCATGTCATGGTGTTACTGGCCCTTATTTTTTTGAATGTGAGGATAGTAATGCAGTGACAGTAACATCCGCTCGATATGTTGAAATGCTTCAAACATTCCTTACACCTAGAGTGAACGAGCTTAATCTTAACGTCGAAAACATGTGGTTTCAGCAGGACGGAGCCACGTCACACACTGCTCGACAATCGATGATAGCAGTTCGTCAGTTGTTTGGAAGACGCATTATTTCACGTAACGGTGGCATTTCAAGGCCTGCGAGATCCCCTGATCTTAGTGTGTGCGACTTCTTCCTGTGGGGATATATTAAAGGCAAGGTATACCGTGCACGTCCTGCAACAATCTATGAACTGAAGGAGGACATTGAAAACGAAATCACTGCCATTCCCCAAGATTTGCTACACCGCGCATTCCAGAGTTTTGATAACAGGCTGTTAGAATGTGAACGCCGAATGGGAGCACATCTTTCCGATGTCATCTTTAAAAAGTAAAGAGACACTTTTGGACATTTTGATTGTAAAGACATACTGAATAATGGCATACTGAATACATTCACTTTCTTTAATAAATTACTGGTTTTATGAATTTATTCATGGAAATGACGTTATTTCGAAAGTTCCCGTTTCCCCGCACCAACCTGTACTTCCTTTAGGGGAGCCAGTAGCACTTTGGTGAGAAATTATGCGTATCTTTTACCCGTTCAGAATCTTCAGTGGAGTAAGATCCGGTCTCGTAGTTTTCAGTCGTCACGTAAAAAACGTTCATACTACGCGGCCTCTGATATTCCAACAGCCACCACTGATTCTCAGCGAGCGAATAACACATATTTCTGACTTTCAGCTTTCCATGATTCGTGAAGGTAGCTGCATCGGCAGAGAAATTTCTGAAGAAGGAAACTGTTCTCCTAATAACGGATCAGAACCGAGAAACAGAACTCCAGGCGTCACTTGCAGTCCAGTTGCTTAACCTGCTGGTGAAGTGACACGTTATACGAGTGGAATCTGTTTGCGCAAAAAATGTGAGCAATGCTGCGCCGGATAATTCCAAACGTACTCGCAATCTGTCCGAAGCTATCGCGTGGATTATGCTGATTTTCTATTTTCTAAAATCCTCTCGTCGTAGATATACTCTTTACCGTCATCGCAGCGTACCATTTCCCTTCTAAAATCAATTTTTTCCACAATTTTTTTGTTGGAGCGTACATCAGGTTCTTCTACTAACATGTCTCTTAGAGAATGAAAACACGGTCCAGCTGGGCTGTATTCTTTTTATTATCCGTGCAGTTGGCCAATTTCAACCGTGTGTCATTTTCAAACACCTATAATGTATTCATAAGTGGTGACATCGGTCTATAAATAAATTGTCTACAAACTCTTCAATATATATCTACTTTATACCCCAAGTTACGTACATATTTTAAGCTTCACGCTTCATTTCACATTCTAATACAGCGCCGGTACACTCGGAAAGTTACACATCGCAATTATAAGCGTATGTGGCACAAAAATAAAAAAATAATGTACATTAGTCGACACAAACAGAAGACTGCCATATCGCAGTACAGGCTAAGCTATTATGGTATGACCAAAGATGTTTAGAATCCTGTCTGCGGACGGTGGTTAACATTAAGTAACCTACTGGTACAATATCCACTGACATATAATGTTTGTTATTCTCACACGTGCTATCTTATTAAAAGTTGAGGATCGAAATTCATACGTCATATACCATGCCACAAATAATGTTAGGAATTACAGCACAAAGCCCAAACTACACAAGATTATGTCAGGCCTGTTAATGCCTATGACAGCAGTCAATACAGAAAAAGAAATTGCAGTTCCTCCCGGATTCTCTTTGAAGAAGTAGCTTAGCTTGTTTCTCTTGGCTTATTAAAACCATTTTTATAAATGAACCAGAATTCGACACACATGAATAACAGACAGAATGACATTTATAATTCCTCTGTGATCCTTGTATAGCAGCATAGCGTCGATGCAACACTTTGCCTTTATGCGACGCGATGTACACCGAGGTGATGAAAGGCATGGATAGCTATAAGCATACATACAGATGGCGGTAGTATCGCTTTCGCAAGGTATAAAAGGGCAGCGCATTGGCAGACCTGTCATTTGTACTCACGTGATTCATGTGAAAAGCTTTCCGACGTGATTTGGCCCAATAACGGGAATTAACAGACTTTGAACGCGGAATGGCAGTTGGAGGTGGAGGCATAGGACATTCTTCTTTGGAAACCGTTAGAGAATTCAATACTTCCAAATCTACGGTGTCAAGAGTGAGCTTAAAATACCACATTTCAGGCATTATTTCTCACCGCGAGCAACTAAGTGGCCAACGGACTTCACATAACATCCGAGAGAAGCGGCGTTTCTGTGGAATTGTCACTGCTGAGAGACAAGCAACACTGTGTGAAATAACCGCATAAATCAATGTGGGACGTACGACGAACGTACCCGTTAAGACAGTACGGCGAAATTTGGCGTTAAGGGTCTATGGTAACAGGCGACAGAAGCTAAGTAGGAGATCGCCTGCAGCGCCTCTACTTGACTCGTGACCGCAGTGGTAGGATCCTATAGTTCAATTCTTTTATTTTGGCAGCTCGCGCATGCCCGCACAGACGCAGGAGACTGCTGTGTTGCCAGTTGCACGGGCCAAGAGAAGCACCGCCATAGTGTAATATAGTTCGCAAACTTAGTTTCGGGGGGAGCGCACAGTTTATGAAGTAAAACCACCACGGCCGCATTAACCCTTTCGCTGCTACAGAGACGTGCTCCCCGCATTCCGCCCTGTGCGCGATTTTGTCATTACTGCATTGCTCGCTTGTGCAGACACATGGTGTTCAGACTGCTTTGACACACTTATAATTCGATTTCACAAAAACTAATTGGCCCAAAACTTTGATTTTTACATATCCTCATGACTTATACCTTCCCACCCATAAATGACTTAATTTTGTTTCTATGTTCAACACAGTTATTGTGCAGCATTAAATGTAGTAAAACATTGCTTGAAATTTTGGAGAGTTTGCATAGGTAAAAGTCCACAGCGTATACTTTCCGTACGGTCGATTTTAGTTGCCACTAGAAATTTCAAAAAATTACATTCAAACGAAAAAAATTCATGAAGTAAGACACTTCGATATTGTTTTTAAATAAAGGAAATGTTTAGTATTGAACAAGGTTTGAACTCAGAACCTTTTGATTAGCAGCCAAACATTTTAACCATTACGCTAAAGCAGATCATCATATAAGTTCTGGAGGACTTTAAAGAATCACGCAAATTACCAACAAACACTGTTGGTATGACTAGGAATTACTCACGTTTCGTCGAAGTACATAGGAAATGAACAATTACCGCTGTTCTTTATTGCGAAAAAGCGGTTAGTGAAAATGAATTTCTTTACTATCGCCTGAATTAGGACGCTTATTGCTTGTTTGGTTTAATTAATTAATAGAATATGAAGAAATCGGCATAAAGAATGCTTTTTCCAAGTTTTCTTTTATAGAAAGTCTGCTATCAAGACATTACTTTTGTTCAATTGCTTTATTTATGACTGAACGTTTCTAAAACTGAAGACACTCGTCCGTGCTCTGCACTGCAGTCGAGCTCTGGCAACGTCGTCCTCTGTTCATTGGCTGACTGTGTTTTGTGACGTCAGATGCACAGAACGAACCTAAACTCGGCCGCCGTCGTAAATGACGCGAACTTTAGCCGACTGGGAAACAGTAGGATGGTCAGATGAGTCCTGATTTCAGCTGGTAGAAGCTGATGGCAGGTTTCGAGTGGTGGATAAGGCCCCACAAAGCCATGGACCCAAGTTGTCAACAAGGCACTGTGCAAGTAGTTGGTGGCTCCATAATGGTGTGGGCTGTGTTTACATGAAATAGACTGCGTCCATTGGTCCAACTGAACCGATCATTGACTGGAAATGGTTATGTTCGGCTACTCTGAGACGATTTGCAGCCATTCATGGACTTCATGTTCCCATGATAATGCACCACGTCATCAG
Source organism: Schistocerca gregaria (assembly GCF_023897955.1). Taxonomy (NCBI): domain Eukaryota; kingdom Metazoa; phylum Arthropoda; class Insecta; order Orthoptera; family Acrididae; genus Schistocerca; species Schistocerca gregaria. The sequence continues at coordinate 340,104,479 of NC_064927.1, read as the reverse complement.
GCCACAGTTGTTCTCGACTGGCTTGTAGCACATTCTGGACTGTTCAAGTGACTGATTCGGCCACCTAGACAGCTCAACATGAACCCCATAGAACATTAATGGAACTTAATCGAGAGATATGTTCGTGCCCAAAATCCTGCACCGACAACACTCTGGCAATTATGTACTTCCAACTACTTGGCCGGTCCATGCTAAGTCGAGTAGTGGCACTACGATGGGCGAAAGGAGCTCCGACACGATATTAGGAGGTATCCCATGTTTTTGTAACATCGGTGTATATCCTTATTGAGGTAGAAAATAGCGAACTTCTAAAACAGATACTCACTATGTTCTAAATATTTTAAATTTTTGGAAACTACTGATTGAATTTTGAACAGTAAAAGACCGTTGAATTCGTCTCTTCTAGAACTACGAAACTTGCATCAGCAACTACTATAGTTTCGTTTCACAAAGTGTAACTCATATCTCCGTAGTTTATAGGGATATGAAAAGAGACTGTGTCTTTTATTGAAGACTGTTTTATAATCCACTTGGTGGAAACAGAATTATGATATCTTATAAAATTTTGAGATACATGAGATGAACAAGTAGGCTGAATCATCCTGTTTATCGGTACATAAAATTTCGGGAGTCTGAAAGTTCTCTACAGCACCTGCTTAGAGTTGCTGCAACTCCATTAACTGACTTAATCGATGCAAGATAGATAACTCTTAAAAAGTTGGAACAATTTCTGGAGCACCTGTTCGTAACATCTGACACTTGAATACTCAAGTGACTGATACAAGATATCAGAGGATTTCATAACACAGGAATCAGATGGGCTCGTTTCTTAACTCATCTCAGGAGTTGTTTTACATAAGGCATTGTTCCAGGGTATAGTGGGATTCGCATTTTGATATCTACTTTCACCTATGACCATTAACTAATTTGTTACGACGAAGCAAACTATGCTGTGGTGGCCATACGAACATAATTTCAACGTCGATAGTTTAACGACATTAATAACTCACTCACTGATTACACAAATGTATTGTCAAATATTTTATTTTTCCTCGGTATCATTCAAAAAGGTCCATTTCTATAGCAGTCGGTGTCTGGTTTCTGGGGACGGATACTCTACTTGACTCCAGAATGTGGTATTAAACGAGGGAATTACGTTGTTCGCCGTCCGTTTGTGGATATTTTAAAATGACTTTTATGTTTGTTCGTGTTTACTTTCTTCGTTGTGTTTCTGAGCAAATCAGCAACGGTGTAGTACTCACCTGAACTTAACTGGAAAAAACTTACGACTATACTTCGTCTGACCAGTGGGTCAGCCGTATAGTTGTTTTTTATACGTATGTAAGTAGGCTGTTTAGGTTTTTTTAATTGGTAACGCCACATAGCGCTCTGTATGAAAAATCACTGGCTGTTCTGTGTGCAGTCAGTGGCTGGTTGGCATTGTTGTAATACTCGCCATTGTAGTGTTGGGCAGCTGGATGTTTACAGCGTGTAGCGTTGCGCAGTTGGAGGTGAGCCGCCAGCAGTGGTGGATGTGGGGAGAGAGATGGCGGAGTTATGAAATTTGTAAGAATGGATGTCATGAACTGCTATGTATATTATGACTGTTAAGGTAAATACATTGTTTGTTCTCTATTAAAAACCTTCATTTGCTAACTATACCTATCGGTAGTTAGTGCCTTCCGTAGTTTGAATCTTTTATTTAGCTGGCTGTAGTGGTGCTCGCTGTATTGCAGAAGTTCGAGTAACCAAGATTTTTGTGACGTAAGTGATATGTGAAACGTATAGGTTAATGTTAGTCAGGGCCATTCTTTTGTAGGGATTTTTGAAAGTCAGATTGCGTTGCGCTAAAATTGTTGTGTGTCAGTTTAAGCACAGTCTTGTATAATTTTTCTAAGGGGACGTTTCAAGTACTGATTCTGTCTCACGTATATCTATATATTTAACACTCAGTCTCACAGTCTAACACTATAACCACTATCCTACAACAGAAGATCACGCTTGGGGTCCCTCCCCATTACTGTTTTATGCTGGTGCAACAAGAGAGCCATAGTGCAGGAGAAATGCAGATTTAACAACTGAAAATATAGGACTCATTTTTCTTCAGCGAAACCTGGTTTAGGTTTGTGCTCTAAATGTAACTTACAGAAAGGAGTGTACCTGTAGAGCAACGCAAAAGAAACAATAACGGAGGCAGTGGCTAAGACTTATCTCCGTAACATCCTGTCCGCCAAGACTCTTAGTGCTGCAAGGTATGCAGGAGAACTTCTCTGAAGTTTTGAAGGTAGGAAACGAGGTACTGGCGGAGGAAAAGCTGTGAGGGCCGGGTCGTTAGTCATGCTGGGTAGCTTAGTTGGTAGAGCACTTGTCCGCTAAAGCGAAATGTCCTAGGTTCGAGTCCAAGCCTGGAGCTCAGTTTTAATCTGCCATGAAGTTTCAGATCAGCACATACTTCACTGCAGAATAAAATTCGTTATGAAAGACATTAAATGTTCGTCCAGACCCAAAGGAGTCCTAACTAATAAAACGTGGGAAACCATCTTAAGACAAAATAAGAGATTGTTGCTGAGTATGAGAGGCAAAAGGTTCGAATATAAAGGGCAGCAAGTGCAGCAAATCGTACCGAGTCATCATCAGTTGATGATGTGCAGTCACCTTGCAGAGCAAGCTGCGTGCGTCATTAATACAGCGATCATAGTAGGCATTTGGATATTTTCATGGCGTGAACAGATTCCCATCGATGTGATTGCGTACATGGCTAACTCCAAGGAAATGGATGCGCTTACATGTTAAGTACAGATGGCAACGACTGCTGCACTACTACTTTAAAGCGATTTGACAGTGCTGTTGCATAGTTGCATACGTATGATCTCTGTCAGGAATCTACACCAGATTGGACTCGGAGAGTCAGTGTCTGTGGTTTCATAGGTTCGGAGAAAACACGGTGAAGAGTCTATTCTGGAAAAAGTATCTGTAGTCAATATTACTAGAGGTGGTGTGTCGAGCAGGGACGGGGGCAGGAGGGGTTGGGAAAGGGATCCTAATGCTTGGGTTGGTCATTCTGCGGTCGCGCCAGAAAAGGCATCTCCTATCCCCCCCACCTCCAAATAACGGTTTCCTCCGCGGTTTTCCATTTGAACAAAATGTCTCCGTTGTTCACAATTTACTCCACCTCGTGAATTTCTTAGAGTATATATTTGGCGGATATTATACTTATCCCCACAATCCAAATATACTGGATTTGCAGCATATCGACGTCTCCAGAATAAGAGGCATATTACTATTGCAATAAAAAAATTGTGTAATAGGTTTCCTGCCTTGTCAAATATTCATGAAATCAGCCCGTGACTGTAGATATTGATTTTGTAATTATGCCTCTTTTAAGAATCCGTGATTGGAAAAAATTCTGTACTCTTTCTTTGTAATATCTAGACGACGCAGCCACTGAGCGCCTTCCATGAGTAACTGAAACATCGCGGCAATGTCTCACCTTTACAGAGAGAGCCGCTTTATAATAGCTTTTAGTCGCCAACGCCAGAATCTGATGTTAGGAAGTAGATATAAATTGCGACGAGTTTCAGGTTTTTGGGAATTCTAGAAGTGTAGCACGCTACTAGGATTGCCTATCATACTACACATTAAGTTATGTCATTTTGGCACCGCAGTGCTCCTGTGTAAATGAAACTTGCTCCAAATTTCATAGTCTTGTTACGCATAAATGAAAATGTTGTTGTTATTGTTGCGGTCTTCAGTCCTGAGACTGGTTTGATGCAGCTCTCCATGCTAGTCTATCTTGTGCAAGCTTCTTCATACCCCGGTACCTACTGCAGCCTACATCCTTCTGAATCTGCTTAGTGTATTCATCTATTGGTCTCCCTCTACGATTTTTACCCTGCACGCTACCCTCCAATACTAAATTGGTGATCCCTTGATGCGTCAGAACATGTCCTACCAACCGATACCTATTCTTGTCAAGCTGTGCCACAAACTCTTCTTCTCCCCAATTCTTTCAGTACCTCCTCGTCAGTTATGTGATCTAACCATCTAATCTTCAGCATTCTTCTGTAGCACCACATTTCGAAAGCTTCTATTCTCTTCTTGTCTAAACTATTTATCGTCCATGTCTCACTTCCATACATGGACACACTCCATACAAATACTTTCAAAAACGACTTCCTGACACTTAAATCTATACTCGATGTTAACAAATATCTCTTCTTCAGAAACTCTTTCTTTGCCATTGCCAATTTACATTTTATATCCTCTCTACTTCGACCATCATCAGTTATTTTGCTCCCCAAATAGCAAAACTCCTTTACTACTTTAAGTTTCCTAATCCAATTCCCTCAGCATCACTCGCCTTAATTCGGCTACATTCCATTATCCTCGTTTTGGTTTTGTTGATGTTCATCTTATATCCTCCTTTCAAGACACTGTCTATTGCGTTTAACTGCTCTTCCAAGTCCTTTGCTGTGTCTGACAGAATTACAATGTCACCGGCGAACCTCAAAGTTTTTATTTCTTCTCCATGGATTTTAATACCTAATCAGAACTTGTCTTTTGTTCCCTGAATATGTAGAAGGTACAATATCAGTGCAGCTGAAAAATATGGTCTATAATTTATTTTCCATATTTATGTACCTTATAAACAAAAAACATTTCACAAAATTGTTTCAGGATGTGCTGCCTGAAAAATTAAAGTTTTTGCCTTACAGCAGCAGTCTTCTCCAAAGCGTACACATTTTGCGCCAGAGCTGGGTTCTCCTACGCACTCCGTCTCTGCAGTTGTCGTAAGGCTACCCACGACATTGCTCTCCGTTTCCATTGACTCTCAAAGTCACCGGGCGATCATAAGCGGAGGGAGGAGGTATGATACAGGTTATAGAATTGGTGTAGATCTACCAACGCATGCATTTGTAATTAAAGAGAGCGTGAAACACAGAACCTATTCCTTTTTATATACTGAGCTGACAAATTCTTGCGATACCTCCTAATATTGTGTCGGTCCACGTTTTGCCGGTTGTAGCGTAGCACTTCGACTTGACATGGACTCAACAAGTCGTTGGAAGTCCTCTGCAGATGTATTAAGCCATGCTGCCTTTAAAGCCGTCCATAATTTTCAGAATTGCTGCCTGTGCAGAATTTTGCACACGAACAGACTTCTCATTTATATCCAATTAATGTTCCAGAGACTCATGTCGGACAATCTGGTGGCCAAATAATTCGCTCTAATTGTCCAGAAAGTTCCCCAAACCATCCGCGAAGAATATTGTGGCCTCCTAAAAAGCCGGATTTTTATCCATGAAAGTTTCATCTTTGTTTGGAAACAGGAAGACGATGAATGGTTGAAAATAGTCTCCAAGTAGCCGAACATAGTGTGCTCCGCACTCGAACCCTGCCATCAGCTCTTATCAGCTGAAATCGCGACTCATCTGACCAGGTCACGTTCTCCTAGTCTTCTAGGGTCCAACATATATGGTCAGGCCTGCCGGAGTGGCCGAGCGGTTCTGGGCGATACAGTCTGGAACCGCGCGACCGCTATGGTCGCAGTTTCGAATCCTGAACCATATGGTCAGAGCCCAGGAGTGGTGCTGCAGGCGATGTCATGCTGCTAGCAAAGGCGCTCGCCTCGGTTGCCTGTGGCCGATTAATGCCAAATTTCGCCTCACGTTCGTCGTACGTCCCACATTGAATTATGCGGTAATTTCACGCAGTGTTCCTTGTCTGTTAGCAGTGACAACTGCTTCTCTCGGCAGTTAAGTGACGGACGTCGGCTACGGTGTTGTCCGCGGTGAGAGGTAATGCTCGAAATGTATTCTCGTCACATTCTTGCCTCTGTAGATCTCTGAATATTGAATTCCCTAATGATTTCCAAAACAGAATGTCGCGTGCGCCTGGCTCTAACTTCCATTTCGTGTTGAAAGTCTGGTGCGTTTCCCCCTTGAGACCATAAATATGTCGGAAACATTTTCAAGTGAATCAACTGAATACAGATGAGAGTTCCGCCAATGCAATGCATTTTTATACCTTGTGTACGCCATACTATGGCCATCTGTACATGTGCATGTCACTACCCCATGACTTTTGTAGCCTCAGTGCAGACGTGAAAGTGCGTCTTCATGTCTCTTATTTCATTAGTGACATATTAGATCGCAGCATATCAATCGAATCCCTAGTCTATTGACTATGTACCAATAATGGAAGTTGCGGTTAAATGTGCATCTTTGGCGTCTACCCTAGCTTCCAACCTAGGGGCAAAAAATGTCCTAGTAAGTTTACTGCTAGTAAAGCATAGCGACAGTGAGCCATACTGCAGTTGTAAATGTATCTTCGCATGTGTGACATACGAGTGAATTACTCGTAAAAAGTCTATGTTTAGATAGCGACTGATATTTCATGTGCACTCTCAAAGCGCTTTGATATGGAGACTGGAGTACATTGTGTGACGAATGTCGTGCAGTACTTCTCTTGTATTTCCATCGTTCAAGCAAATCCTTGTGCCAATTTGGCCGCATTAATGATTAGTTTTGTGTCTATGGTTAAACATTGTGCAACACGAGGGCCTTTGGCTTTACGCAACCGCAACGCAACCCTGTGTTGCGTAAGTGAAGAGCTATCAGCTCTTAATGCACTGGGATGTTCGGGAAGGCCCCCTGTGGCGAAACACGAAGGGTATCCGAGACTCTGACGACGGACGCATGAAGTCAGATGGGTGCAGAGGCTAGCAGGTGGCCGCCCAGCAGCTGGATGAGCGAACCTTTTCGCACACTGGTAGCTACGGGAATCGTGAAGGAGCTTCGAGCCATCGTTATCAGCTATTCGACATCCACTGCTCGATAAACGCATTCGCTATACTTTTCTACGCAAAAGGGTCTTCATACAGCTCCTGTTTGTTTTCTGATGTCACCCACTAGCTTTCCATTAGGTTAGGGCCTCCGTGTTCCGATACCTGTAGGAACTAAACATAGATCTTCCTACTTCCTAAAGCACATAGAATAGAAGAGGAGCCCATTTCTGGTACTCTGTTGTAGGCCAGATGATTGTTACCTCACCAGACAGCCAGCGTAGCAAACACCTCATCATTTCTAGCGTCAAGCGCTGACAATAATCTCAGATTTCCACTTCTCTTCTCCTTAGGGTCCAGTACTCCCTTAAATAATTAATAAATAACATAATGAAAAGAAAAACGTTAAGGAATAATAGCAAAGATGACAACGATTGCCGCGCGCTATTAGCCGTGCGGTCTCAGGCGCTGCAACCATTAAAAAAAATGGTGCAAATGGCTCTGAGCACTATGGGACTTAACATCTGAGGTCATCAGTCACCTAGAACTTATAACTACTTAAACCTAACTAACCTAAGGACATCACACACATCCATGCCCGAGGCAGGATTCGAACCTGTGACCGAAACGGTCGCTCGGTTCCGGACTTAAGCGCTTAGAACCGCACGGCCACACCGGCCGGCGCTGCAGTCATAGACAGTGCGGCTGGTGGCGGCGGAGGTTCGAGTCCACCCTCGGGCGTGGGTGGGTGTGTTTGTCCTTAGGATAATTTTGGATAAGTAGTGTGTAAGCTTAGGGACTAATGACCTTAGCAGTTAAGTCCCATAAGATTTCACACACATTTGAACGATTGCCACCGTGCAAGCCTAGCTATTAATGTTCATCATTCTTGCTTAAGGTTGAAACACGCGAATACTATGAATAGTTTACAGTTTCGCGTGCTTCTTTAGACAAGACGTATTTACCGACTAAAACAAGAATCTTGCGTTATAATGTTGTCCCAGAAAATTTCATTCAAACTTCAGAACTAGAAGTAGTCCAGGAGAATTTTTTTTGGCGAAGTGTGTTTCATTGCATCTCACTTAACTCGTTTATTTAAAAAATGAAATGAATATTAAAGTCCTTCTTATGAAATCTAAATCAATGGTTTTGCATGTAGATTTCTGGAACTTATGTATGTATCAGAGTAGCAAGAGGCTCCTATGTACCTTTGGAGCGGAAAATACTTGCACCCCAACAGCTATTGCCAAAGACTCAGGTGACGGGTAAGCTACATTTTTTCACTCTCTCTTAGCAGTACAACTTGGATAAAAGCAGCATTTTACTGCTGCAAAAAAACAAAAAAACTATCTGCGTTTCTGCACGAGAGTGTGGTATATTCTACAAGATACTTTAAGTCTCATTTGCCAAGTCTTACTGAAAAAGGTGAAAGCACTCACACCAAATGGAGAACGAAGTTTCCTACACGCTTCACCCATGTTGTTGTTGTTGTGGTCTTCAGTCCGGAGACTGGTTTGATGCAGCTCTCCATGCTACTCTATCATGTGCAAGCTTCTTCATCTCCCAGTACCTACTGCAACCTACATCCTTCTGAATCTGTTGGGTGTATTCATCTCTTGGTGTCCCTCTACGATTTTTACCCTCCACGCTACCCTCCAATACAAAATTGGTGATCCCTTGATGCCTCAGAACATGGCCTACCAACCGGTCCCTTCTTCTAGTCAAGTTTTGCCACAAACTTCTCCCCAATCCTATTCAGTACTTCCTCATTAGTTACGTGATCTACCCATCTAATCTTCAGCATTCTTCTGTAGCACCACATTTCGAAAGTTTCTGTTCTCTTCTTTTCCAAACTATTTATCGTCCACGTTTCACTTCCATACATGGCTACACTCCATACAAATACTTTCAGGAATGACTTCCTGACACTTAAATCTATACTCGATGTTAACAAATTTCTCTTCTTCAGAAATGCTTTGCTTGCCATTGCCAGTCTACATTTTATATCCTCTCTTCTCGACCATCATCAGTTATTTTGCTCCCCAAATAACAAAACTCCTTTACTACTTTAAGTGCCTCCTTTCCTAATCTAATTCCCTCAGCATCACCCGACTTAATTCGACTACATTCCATTATCCTCGTTTTCCTTTTGTTGATGTTCATCTTATACCCTCCTTTCAAGACACTGTCCATTCCGCTGCTCTTCCAAGTCCTTTGCTGTCTCTGACAGAATTACAATGTCATCGGCGAACCGCAAAGTTTTTATTTCTCCTCCATTGATTTTAATACCTACTCCGAATTTTTCTTTTGATTCCTTCACTGCTTGCTAAATATAGAGATTGAATAACATCGGGGAGAGGCTACAACCCTGTCTAACTCCCTTCCCAACCACTGTTTCCCTTTGATGACCCTCGACTCTTATAACTGCCATCTGGTTTCTGTGCAAATTGTAAATAGATTTCGCTCCCTGTATTTCACCCCTGCCACCTTTAGAATTTGAAAGAGAGTATTCCAGTCAACAATGTAAAAAGCTTTCTCTAAGTCTACAAATGCTAGAAACGAAGGTTTGCCTTTCCTTAATCTAGCTTCTAAGATAAGTCATAGGGTCAGTATTGCCTCACGTGTTCCGATGTTTCTGTGGAATCCAATCTGATCTTCCTTGAGATCGGCTTCTACTCGTTTTTCCATTCGTCTGTAAATAGTTCGCGTTAGTTTTTTGCAGCTTTGATTTATTAAACTGATAGTTCGGTAATTGTCACATCTGTCAACAGCTGCTTTCTTTGGGATTGGAATTATTATATTCTTCTTGAAGTCTGAGGGTATTTCGCCTGTCTCATATATCTTGCTCACCAGATGGTAGAGTTTTGTCAGGACTGGCTCTCCCAAGGCTGTCAGTAGTTCTAATGGAATGTTGTCTACTCCCGGGGCCTTGTTTCGACTCAGGTCTTTCAGTGCTCTGTCAAACTCTTCGCGCAGTATCATATCTTCCATTTCATCTTCATCGACATCCTCTTCCATTTCCATAATATTGTCCTCAAGTACATCGCCCTTGTATAGACCCTCTATATACTCCTTCCACCTTTCTGCTTTCCGTTCTTTGCTTAGAACTGGGGTTCCATCTGAGCTCTTGATGTTCACGCAAGTGATTCTCTTATCTCCAAAGGTCTCTTTAATTTTCCTGTAGGCAGTATCTATCTTACCCCTAGTGAGATAAGCCTCTATATCCTTACATTTGTCCTCTAGCCATTCCTGCTTAGCCTTTTTGCACTTCCTGTCGATCTCATTTTTGAAACGTTTGTAATCCTTTCTGCCTGCTTCATTTAGTGCATTTTTACATTCTGTCATTTCATCAATTAAATTCAATATTTCTTCTGTTACCCAAGGATTTCTACTAGCCTCGTCTTTTTACCTACTTGATCCTCTGCTGCCATCACTACTTCATCCCTCAAACTACCCATTCTTCTTCTACTGTATTTCTTTCCTCCATTCTTGTCAATTGTTCCCTTATGCTTTCCCTGAAACTCTGTACAACCACTGGTTTAGTCAGTTTATCCAGGTCCCATCTCCTTAAATTACCACCATTTTGTAGTTTCTTCAGTTTTAATCTACAGTTCATAATCAACAGATTGTGGTCAGAGTCCACATCTGCCCCTGTAAATGTCTTACAGTTCAAAACCTGGTTCCTAAATCTCTGTCTTGCCATTATATAATCTCTCTGAAACTTGTCAGTATCTCCAGGCTTCTTCCATGTATACAACCTTCTTTCATAATTCTTGAACCAAGTGTAAGCTATGATTAAGGTATACTCTGTGCAAAATTCTACCAGGCGGCTTCCTCTTTCATTTCTTTCCCCCAATCCATATTCACCTACTACGTTTCCTTCTCTCCCTTTTCCTACACTCGAATTCCAGTCACCCATGACTTTTAAATTTTCCTCACCTTTCACTATCTGAATAATTTCTTTTATTTCAACATCCATTACTTCAGTTTCTTCGTCATCTGCAGAGCTAGTCGGCATATAAACTTGTACGACTTTCGTAGGCCTGGGCTTCGTATCTATCTTGGCCACAATAATGAGTTCACTATGCTGTTTGTAGTAGCTTACACGCATTCCTATTTTCCTATTCATTATTAAACCTACTCCTGCATTACCCCTATTTGATTTTGTGTTTATAGCCCTGCAGTCAGCTGACCAGAAGTCTTGTTCCTCCTGCCACCGAACTTCACTAATTCCATCTATATCTAACTTCAACTTATCATTCCCTTTTTAAATTTTCTAACCTACCTGCCCGATTAAGGGGTCTGACATTCTACGCTCCGATCCGTAGAACGCCAGTTTTCTTTCTCCTGATAATGGCATCCTCTTGAGTAGTCCCCGCCTGGAGATCCGAATGGGGGACTATTTTACCTCCGGAATATTTTACCCAAGAGAACACCATAATCATTTAACCATATAGTAAAGCTGCATGCCCTCGGGAAAAATTACAGCCGTAGTTTGCTCTTGCTTTCTGCCGTTCGCAGTACCAGCACAGAAAGGCCGTTTTGGTTAGTGTTACAAGGCCAGATCAGTCAATCATCCAAACTGTTGCCCCTGTAACAACTGAAAAGGCTGCTGCCCCTCTTAAGGAACCACATGTTCGTCTGGCCTCTCAACAGATACCCCTCCGTTGTGGTTGCACCTACGGTACTGCTATCTGTATCGCTGAGACACGCAAACCTCCCCACCAATGGCAAGGTCCTTGGTTCATGGAAGGGGGGGGGGGGGGGTCCTTCACCCATAACATCCTGGAATTATTAATCAGTCGCTTTGATACTAAAGGGATTCCTTCTTCTCTTTCTTCCCTTTGAACTGTGCTAATGAGACCACTGAATGCCGTGTTGTGTGAAATCTTTGAAAGAGTATGGACTCTTAAAATATATCAAGTGCACAACGTAAATTTATATCACAATTTAAAGACGACGGCCTAAGAAATGGATTACATCAGACCTTCAGTAATCATTTCTTAAGAAAGGAGTGCTGTTGTCAGTACTTTAACAGACGTTGTAGGAATGTATGTAAATGTTTTTCATTACCGTTTTTCATTTGTTAACTGATGTATTATTTGTTTATTGTGCGACATGTGTCGAGTTGATACCTCATCATTAGGCTATATGCCATTACAAAAACAATTTCACAATAGGATCATGCAGATGTTAAACAGTCTTTCCGTGAATGCTGTGGTTATCCTGTGGTAGAAAAGAAAACCTAGTAAGAGGCGATGTCAGTTTGTAAGCTGGACTGGTGTTCGCGTGAAAATGTTTTTAACAGTCACTCACGCCATATAAACAAAGTAAGTGACTGTTACAAAATATTTTCATGCAAACATCAGACTGTAGAGCCTAGAACCCCTCGCCACCCCGGCCGGCAGCATTTATGAAAAGACGATTTAACATGTGCGTGATGCTATTGTGTACGTGTTTTTGTAATGCCGTATAGCCTGATGATGAGGTATACCCTCGAAACATGTCGCACAATAAATAAATAATGTATTAGTTAACAAAGTTTGTAACTGGTAGTTGTAGTTAAAACCTTTACATGTTTTTCAGACACTCACGGTCGAGAAATTGTCAAAATGGATTCAAATTCTTAAAGTAAGACGGAGAATTGCAAATAGGAGAAAACAAAAACAGATTTACAAGAGCGTGCTGAATTTTCTACGTGAAAATTTTTAAGGGTTTTTAAATAATATTAACATTATTAACGTTGTGCATCTTCATTATTCATGTCTGTTTATTTCTCGAAATAATCATCCTGGTGACGAACCCATCTCTCCCCACTGGAGACCAGTTCGTTGATACCATCACTGCATACTGTCTAACTTTGTTGATGGAGCCAAAAATTTACGTTCATTTTCCCTGCTTCATCCAGGGTGTATACGTGGACAAGGAAATAAAATCCCGGATTTTTCCCGTATTTCCCAGTTAAAAATACACTTCCTCCCAGGTTAAGATACACTTTTTCCGTGTTAAGTGTCAGTATTCTCTTCCTCAGCACTGTAAAACTCATCAATCCTTTGAATGGTTATTGTTTTATATGCCGACGTAGAAATTCCCGCCACTTCAGAAAACGAAACTCGGGGGAGGGGAGGGGGGGGGGGGGGTCGGTGGGGAGGGTAGGGACACACGCTTTGAAATACCTTTGATGTGCACCAACATGTACTCTGCATATTTTCGTATTACGAAGGTATAAATTCGATTCCACTAAACACCGCATGTTACTTTCCAAAGTATTGAAATCGAGATTGCGATCCGCTTTTGTAAGCCAGTCAGCTCATGTCACGTAATCTCACTAGCTAATAACAGCATAGGACACGTGATGCAGTCAGTCAATAGCAAGCTCACTCTTAAGTAGCGCGAACACTCAAATAAGAAAAGTTAATGGTTTAAATTAATATACATAGCTATGATCATACAACGTAAGACCGAGAGAGGTGGCGCAGTGGTTAGCACACTGGACTCGCATTCGGGAGGACGACGGTTCAGTCCCGTCTCCGGCCATCCTGATTTATGTTTTCCGTGATTTCCCTAAATCGTTTCAGGCAAATGCCGGGGTGGTTCCTTTGAAAGGGCATGACCGATTTCCTTCCCAATCCTTCCCTAAGCCGAGCTTGCGCTCCGTCTCTAATGACCTCGTTGTCGCCGGGACGTTAAACACTAACCACCACCATACAATGTAAGCTTTCACAGCTGGTTTTGTCTTCACTTAAAACTTCCGTGCTGATAGGCCCTGGTCGAAGTATAAAACTCTCCCCTGACGTTTCGTCTCCGACTGCGGGAGACATCCTCGGAGATGCAGCGGCGAACTGCGAAGAAAACTCGAGGAAGCGCTGATTATGTAGGCAGTACAGAGAGCGCCACTGTCAATCACGTGGCGTCGGCTATGAGATTGTCTCTGGTAATGCCAACATTCTCGATTGAAAGTAATCGATCGTCACGTTTGCGGTGCAACGCTGATATCCAAATTTTATCTAATTTAAGAACTTCGTCTTTCCTGTTAAAATTATTACGGTGTTTTTCAATCTCGATAACCTCTCTATACATGCTTGCATAATAATGCAAGGTTTTTGATATGACTCTCGTCTTGCTGAATTTTATTTCATGATCACCTTCCTGGTAAACATGTTCCGCTACGGCCGATTTATCCGTGTGACCCAGGCGGCAATTCCTCTTACGTTCAACAAGACGGGTGAATTTTATATACCCCCGGTGTAGCCAAACGGTGTCGTGCATCTTTTGCCGATCTTAAATTTTCCTTTATTTTCCTGGTGGGTCTGAAAATAGTTTCCACCCCATACTTGCTTAAAACTTTCTCGATGCGATCTGTGACCTTACTAAGGAACGGAAGAAACAAGTAAGAGACCAGCCAGATGGTTTCGCTATGTCGATGACATGTTCGTAGTATGGAAACACGGGGCAGAGGATTTGGATGCCTTCCTGACACATTTAAACAACACTAGTCCGAAATTCCAATTTACTATTGTGACGGAAGGGAATGGGCAATTGAAATTCCTGGATGTGTCTGTGATTAAACGACGGGACGGAACGTTGGGCCATAAGGTGTATAGAAAGGCCACACATACTGATCGTTATCTACATAAAGATTCAGACCACCACCCTAGACAAAAAAGAGGTGTAATGGAAACCTTAGGAGAGAGGGCGTACAAAATTTGTGAACCTGTTCTTTTAAAAGATGAAACTGAACATCTACGGTCAACTTTCATGAAGAATGGCTATTCTAGCAATGATATAGATCGAGCTCTTCACTCTAGGTAGAGAATCAGGAGCAACGACGAACCACAGTCGCCCAATAGCAAAGTTTTTCTTCCGTTCATTAGTAAGGTCACAGATCGCAGCGGGAAAGTTTGAAGTAAGTATGGGGTGGAAACTATTCTCAGACCCACCAGGAAAATAAAAGAATATTTTAGATCGGCAAAAGATGCGCTACACCCTCTTCCTACAACGAGGGTATATAAAATTCCTTGTACTTGTGGACAGGTTTATATCGGTACCACAAAGAGAAGTGTGAACACCCGTCTTGTTGAACATAAGAGGAATTGCCGCCTGGGTCACACGGATAAATTGGCCGTAGCGGAACATGTTTACCAGGAAGGTGATCATGAAATAAAATTCAGCGAGTCGAGCGTCATATCAGAAACCTCGCATTATTATGTACGCATGTATAGAGAAGCTACCGAGATTGATAAACACCGTAATAATTTTAACAGGAAAGACGAAGTTCTTAAAGTGGATAAAATTTCGATATCAGCGTTGCACCGCAAACGTGACGATCGATTACTTTCAATCGAGAATGTTGGCATTACCAGAGACAATCTCATAGCCGACGCCACGTGATTGACAGTGGCGCTCTCTGTACTGCCTATATAATCAGCGCTTCCTCGAGTTTTCTTCGCAGTTCGCCGTTGCACCTCCGAGGATGTCTCCCGCAGTCGGAGACGAAACGTCAGGGGAGAGTTTTGTACTTCGACCAGGGTCTATCAGCACGGACGTTTTAAGTGAAGATACATAGCTTTCCCATGTAATATTCGTCTCGAAGATTAATAACCTGGAAGAGAAGTTAGGTTTCCACATATAATGTTGATCTTTTTTGCGTGTGTTACATTTTAAGATACATCACACAAATGTGCCAATAAATTTTTAATAACGATGTAAATGTCTGATCTTCTGGGCTCGAAATTCTTCTAAAGGTCTCCTCAAAGAGTTGATTTTTAAATGAGAGTCAAACGCTTTGTGATTTAAGAAATTCATCGTACATAGTTCATCTTGCGTAAAAGGCAATTTACTTCGAATGTAACGCTTTTCAAACTTCCAATCGCAACATTTTCCCGCGACCTGTTAGAAATAGGTTCGTTTCAGCAGTTGCCAAAGAGCGCCAGGCAATAGACGTCACCGCGCTTGCGCAGCTACGATGATGAATGAAGCCCGATGTTCCAACGTGTAAAACATTAAAAGCTCTTACATTCTGTCATAAAAGAAACAAGACAGCAGAGGATACTTCAAGAGCATCGGAATTTCGTGAACCTTACTAAAATGTTTTATTTGGCTTAAAGTGCAGGTTCGTGTGTCAAGATTCGGATGTAAATTTTCTTGGAGTACGAGTACTGTATTATCTCATGTTTGGTTCTTCATTATGGCATAATGCCATACGTGCACTTGAAATGCAGTGAACAATCGAAACTAGTAAATAGTGTGAAATTAAGCACTTCGTTTCAAATAAACTGACTGCCTCAGCGGAAAAGATTAATAAAAGACAAATCTCTTTAGCAAAACGACAAAAATAACTTCATTATTCTGCAAGGCGATTAATGCCTGACTGTCAAAAAAGTGGAAATAAAATCAGAAACTAATAAGATATTTTAGCCATCCGTAATTATGCGAACATATTTTAATTCATTTAGTAGCTCCTGGCAACAACAACCGATTTTGTTTCATTTAACGTGAGAGCAGTAAACGAAGAGGAAACAGCATAATCACTTAACGTAAATACAGTCACGTGGAGACGACCCACCTCCCCACCACAACTCAAACTGCTCTGTGCATCAGCCTCGGATCTATGATATTTCTGAACCGGGGCAATGCTAGATAGTGGCACCCAGCCACACGTCTGTAACCAGAAGCAACTGCACATGCCCTAGAGCCCGACCGCAGCTGCTCAAACGAATCTAATTTAGTTGCCATGTCACGCTCACCGGAGGCAGTTTGTTGTTATGAAGCAGTGCATAGTCTTTCTAAAGCCTTTGACACACTTTACTGTTGGCAGACGCTTATATGAGCACTGTTTTTTGTTGTTGTATATGGCGCATTTCCTTTGCAACTTAAGTTTCATTTCCGTTTTCTTTTTTCTCTCGTTCATTTTTGTTGCTGCAGTATTACTCTGCAGTAGCGGGATACAGCAATATCCTTTGTTAGAGTATCGATTCTTACTAGGTAAAAATCACAAAAATTTAACTGAAAACCAAAGAAATGAAAAATTCCCGGAATTATAAACAATTCCCGGGTTTTTCCCGGTTTTCTCCTGGATGAAATCATTCCCGGGATTTTCCCGGATCTCCCGGTTGTCCCGGGTCGTATACACCTTGTTCGTCACTACCAAAATTAAGTCCTCAAAGGTGTTCGTTGAGATTTGGAAACAGATAAAATCGGATGGGGCCAAGTCGGGCCTATATGGAGGATGATTCATGAGAGTGAACACAAGGCGTCAGATTGATGGAGACGTCGCAGCGACGTGTGCGGTCTGCCACTGTCGTGCTGAAGTAGAGGGTGCTCCACGTGTTGACAGACTATTCCAATTCGAAACCCGATTACAGGACCCTGTTTCTCACCCACCGCCATAGTTACAACACACGTCACAATGTTACGCACTACAATTCGCAACCGTCTAACGGGAGAGGGCAGCAAATATGCAAACACGGAGAGTAAAGGTGTAGAATGTCAATAACTTTGGTTTTATTTAAGAAGTTTGAGATCTTTCGTATAAAAAAATTAGGAGGCATTAGTTTTCATCACGCCCTCGTATGTTCCATGAAATGACCATTTAGTAGCTTGTACATTTGCATTTCTTAACTTGCTCATCATGTGCAAAAAACGGAATAAAATTATTGATATGGTATCTGAAAGTGGGATGGTTTAACAATAAATAACATCTGGTAGGGAACATGATCCACAAGGGATAATTCGTGGATAAACTTCGCGATGTATAGCAATAACCTGTAACATCCATAAGGTTCAAACATTCGCATCCCTACAGGAGGGAGATAGATAGGATTTGTATACCAGTAAGAAACCTCAATACAGATGGTGGAAGGGGCCAGAAATTAAGTTCACCATGCTGGCTAAAATTCTGATAATTCTGACAACTCCCAAACTGCCAAAATTTCCCCTAGTTTGCGTCCACCTGCTTAGATGCGTGGTAACGTGCTTGCCTCCCGTGCAGCGGGCCCGGCTTCGATTCCCGTCCGGCTTGGAGATTTTCTCCGCTCGTGGACTGGGTGCTGTGTTGTTCACATCATCATTTCATCCTCATCACCTGCGCGCAAGTGCCCAATGTAGCGGCGACTGAAATAAGACTTGCACTTGGTTGCCGAACTTCCCCGGATGGAGCCTCCCGGCCAACGATGACATACACTCATTTCATTTCCATTTTCCCCTGGCTTGCAAGTATTCGTAATGATCAATAAGTTATTTAGGAGACATCTGTATGTTACCTTGAGTTTGATAAACCAACAACAGAGAAAAAATGGTAAAAATCGGCACATGCAGATTTGGACCCTGATCCAGGTACTCCTTTACTCAGCTATGAATGCTCTTATTAGTCGTTAGGACGATAGTTTGATCCACGAGGTCTCATTCATACTTTGTAAACATAAAAAGAAACAGATCTTATAAAAATCAGGACTTCATACGTCACCAAAGATTATTCGTTCTCCTGGTGATAGAATTAACATAACTTAGTGATCAGCAACATTGAATTATGAATTAATTAACGTATTATAACAAAAAAGAATTAGTTAATTAATCCATTATTCAATGTTGCTGATCTCTAGGTTAATTAACGTATACTAACTGAAAAAGTCTCCCACCCACGAACCATAGAAAATGCCGTTGGTGGGGAGGCTTGCGTGCCTCAGCGATACAGATAGCCGTACCGTAGGTGCAACCACAACGGAGGGGTATCTGTTGAGAGGCCAGACAAACGAGTGGTTCCTGAAGAGAGGCAGCAGCCTTTTCAGTAGTTGCAGGGGCAACAGTTTGGATGATTGACTGATCTGGCCTTGCAACACAAACCAAAACGGCCTTTCTGTGCTGGTACTGCGAACGGCGGAGAGCAAGAGCAAACTACGGCTGTAATTTTTCCCGAGGGCATGCAGCTTTACTATATGGTTAAATTATGGTGGCGTCCTCTTGGGTAAAATATTCCGGAGGTAAAATAGTCCTCCATTCGGATCTCCAGGCGGGGACTACTCAAGAGGATGCCATTATCAGGAGAAAGAAAACTGGCGTTCTACGGATCGGAGCGTAGAATGTCAGATCCCTTAATCGGGCAGGTAGGTCAGAGAATTTAAAAAGGGAAATAGTGGGAATTAGTGGCAGGAGGAAAAAGACTTTTGGCCAGGTGAATACAGAGTTATAAATACAAAATCAAATAGGGGTAATGCAGGAGTAGGTTTAATAATGAAAAAAACAATAATAATGTGGGTAAGCTACTACAAACAGCATAGTGAACGCATTATTGTGGCCGAGGTAGACATGAAGCCCACGCCTACGACAGTAGTACAAGTTTATATGCCCACTAGCTCTGCAGATGACGAAGAAATTGAAGAAATGTATGTTGAAATAAAAGAAATTATTCAGATAGCGAAAGGTGAGGAAAATTTAATAGTCATGGGTGACTGGAATTCGTCAGTAGGAAAAGGGAGAGAAGGAAACGTAGTAGGTGAATATGGATTGGGGGAAAGAAATGAAAGAGGAAGCCGCCCGGTGGAATTTTGCACAGACCACAACTTAATCATAGGTAACTCTTGGTTCAAGAATCATAAAAGGAGGTTGTATACATGGAAGAAGCCTGGAGATACTGACAAGTTTCAGATAGAATATATAATGGTAAGACCGAGATTTAGGAAACAGGTTTTAAATTGTAACACATTTCCAGGGGCAGATGTGGACTCCGACCACAATCTATTGGTTATGAGCTGTAGAATAAAAGTGAAGAAACTGCAAAAAGGTCGGAATTTAAGGAGATGGAACCTGGCTAAACTGACTAAACCAGAGGTTGTACAGAGTTTCAGGGAGAGCATAAGGGAACAATTGACAAGAATAGGGGAAAAAACACTATAAAAGAAGAATGGGTAGCTTTGAGGGATGAAGTACTGAAAGCAGCGGAGGATCAAGTAGGTAAAAAGACGAGGGCTAGTAGAAATCCTTGGGTGACAGAAGAAATATTGAATTTAATTGACGAAAGGAGATAATTTAAAAATGTAGTAAATGAAAGAGGCAAAAAGGAATACAAATGTCTCAAAAATGAGATCGACAGCAAGTGCAAAATTGTTAAGCAGGGATGGCTAGAGGACAAATGTAAGGATGTTGAGGCTTATCTCACTAGGGGTAAGCTAGATACTGACTACAGGAAAATTAAAGAGACCTTTGGAGTTAAGAGAACCACTTGTATGAACATCAAGAGCTCAGATGGAAACCCAGTTCTAAGCAATGAAGGGAAAGCAAAGAGGTGGATCGAGTATATAGAGGTTCTATACAAGGGCGATGTACTTGAGGACAATATTATGGAAATGGAAGAGGATGTAGATGAAGATGAAATGGAAGATATGATACTGCGTGAAGAGTTTGACAGAGCACTGAAAGACCTGAGTCGAAACAAGGCCCCAGGAGTAGACAACATTCCATTAGAACTACTGACAGCCTTGGGTGAGCCAGTCCTGACAAAACTCTACCATCTGCTGAGCAAGATGTATGAGACAGGCGAAATACCCTCAGACTTCAAGAAGACTATAATAATTCCAATCCCAAAGAAAGCAGGTGTTGACAGATGGGAAAATTACCGAACTATCAGTTTAACAATTACTAACAAAGAGATAGAGGGGCTGGCCAGTACTTACCTCAGCTCAGTACAGCCGATAGAAACACAAAAAACAACCGAAAATTTAAGTTCCTAGCTTTCGGAATAAATGTTCCTTCATCAGGGAGGAGAGAGGGGAAAGAAAGGGAAGAAGGGAAAGTGGATTTAGTTACTCACAACCCAGGTTATGAAGCAACAGGGAAAGGAAAACAGGGAAGGTAGCAAGGATGGAGGCATGGTTGTCAGAGGGAAGCCAAAGATATTCTACTGCAGGTACTGTGCCAGCTTCAAACCAAAGAGGATGCATACAGAAGTAAAGAGGTGTATAGTATAAAGATGTAGGATGGAAAGATGCATGAATGGCTAAAGAGGAAAGGGAAAGAGGAGAAGACTGAAAAGTAAATGGGAGTGAGGTTGTTTAACGTAGGTTCAGTCCAGGGGGATGGCGGGATGAAAGGATGTGCTGGAGTGCAAGTTCCCATCTCCGCAGTTCAGAGGGACTGGTGTTGGGTGGGAGAAGCCAAATGGCACATACATCCTACATCTTTATACTATACACCTCTTTACTTCTGTATGCATCCTCTTTGGTTTGAAGCTGGCACAGTACCTGCAGTAGAATATCTTTGGCTTCCCTCTGACAACCATGCCTCCATCCTTGCCACCTTCCCTGTTTTCCTTTCTCTGTTGCTTCATAACCTGGGTTGTGAGTAACTAAATCCACTTTCCCTTCTTCCCTTTCTTTCCCCTCTCTCCTCCCTGATGAAGGAACATTTATTCCGAAAGCTAGGAACTTAAATTTTCGGTTGTTTTTTGTGTTTCTATCGGCTGTACTGAGCTGAGGTAAGTACTGGCCAGCCCCTCTATCTCTTTGTTAGTAATTGTTTCACATCTTTATATGAGATTTTCCATTAATTAGTTAGAACTATCAGTTTAATAAGTCATGGCTGCAAAATACTAACGCGAAATCTTTACAGACGAATGGAAAACTAGTAGAAGCCGACCTCATGGAAGATCAGATTGGATTACAAATCAACATCGAAACACGTGAGGTAATACTGATCCTACGACTTATCTTAGAAGCTAGATTAAGGAAAGGCAAACCTACGTTTCTAGCATTTGTAGACTTAGAGAAAGCTTTTTACAATGTTGACTGAAATACTCTCTTTCAAATTCTAAAGGTGGCAGGGGTAAGATACAGGGAGCGAAAAGCTATTTACAGTTTGTACAGAAACCAGATGGCAGTTATAATAGTCGAGGGACATCAAAGGGAAACATTGGTTGGGAAGGGAGTTAGACAGGGTTGTAGCCTCTCCCCGATGTTATTCAATCTCTATATTGAGTAAGCAGTGAAGGAATCAAAAGAAAATTTCGGAGTAGGTATTAAAATCTATGGAGAAGAAAAAATAAGGTTCGCCGATGACATTGTAATTCTGTCAGAGGCAGCAAAGGACTTGGAAGAACAGTTGAACGGAATGGACAGTGTCTTGAAAGGAGGATAAAAGATGAACATCAACAAAGCAAAATGAGGATAATGGAATGTAGTCGAATTTAGTCGCATGATGCTGATGGAATTAGATTAGGAAATGAGACACCTAAAGTAGTAAAGGAGTTTTGCTGTTTGGGGAGCAAAATAACTGATGATGGTCGAAGTACAGAGGATATGAAATGTAGACTGGCAATGGCAAGCAAAGCGTTTCGGAAGAAGAGATATTTGTTAAGATCGAGTATAGATTTAAGTGTCAGGAAGGTGTTTCTGAAAATATTTGTATGGAGTGTAGCCATGTATGGAAGTGAAACGTGGACGATAAATAGTTTGGACAAGAAGATAATAGAATCCTTCGAAATGTGGTGCTACAGAAGAATGCTGAAGATTAGATGGGTAGATCACGTAACTAATGAGGAGGTATTGAATAGGATTGGGGAGGAGAGAAGTTTGTGGCACAACTTGACTAGAAGAAGGGATTTGTTGGTAGGACATGTTCTGAGGCATCAAGGGATCACCAATTTAGTATTGGAGGGCAGCGTGGAGGGTAAAAATCGTAGAGGGAGACCAAGAGATGAATACGCTAAGCAGATTCAGAAGGATGCAGGCTGCGGTACGTACTCTGAGATGACGTAGCTTGCACAGGATAGAGTAGCATGGAGAGCTGCATCAAACCAGTCTCATGACGGAAGACCACAACAACAACCGAAAAAGATCTTGTACTAGATGATCTCGTAAGAGCACTTCTTACTCACCACTCCGACACATCCAGACAGCCGTCACCGAAAATTTTAGAAATATACGTCAGTGGCCATGCAACCAGCGCATCTTTACAGAGTTGGAGTTTTAGTTGGCCAAGTTGCAGTTCGCTCAAGATTTGTCTCAGTCGCTTTTCCTATAGGATGGGGCTGGCGAATCGCCAAAAAGTCGTTTCCTTGCTGCCACTGAAGTTTACCGCGCAGAACTGGAACAGGGAGAGCAGTGGAAGTTTCCACAGCTTCCTGCGATTACTTGTACCTGAACAATCGGAAGCCGTACTTTTGAAATAAAGTAGGACACATGATGTCCCAGGCCATCGCTTGCCACTAGCCAGGTTTGAAAACAAAATTAAACCGAAGTTCTCCAGCTTCTGCCAACGACGTTGCCGCAGTGGTAACACCGGTTCCCGTCAGATCACCGAAGGTAAGCGCTGTCGGGCTGGGGTTCCAAAAAAATGGTTCAAATGGCTCTGAGCACTATGGGACTTAACATCTATGGTCATCAGTCCCCTAGAACTTAGAACTACTTAAACCTAACTAACCTAAGGACATCACACAACACCCAGCTATCACGAGGCAGAGAATATCCCTGACCCCGCCGCTGGGCTATCACATGGATGGGTAACCATCCAGTCTGTCCAGCGCTGTTGGCAAGTGGGGTGCACTCAGCCCTTGTGAGGCAAACTGAGGAGCTACTTCATTGAGAATTAGCTGCCCCGGTGACGAAAACTGACAACGGCCGGGAGAGCGGTGTGCTGACCACATGCCCCTCCATATCCGCATCCAGTGATGCCTGTGGGCTGAGGATGACACGGCGGCCAGTCGGTCCGTTGGGCCTCCATGGCCTCTTCGGACAGAGTTTAGCTTAGTTTCGTTTTATCCAGCCTCTAAACAGTAAGAATAGGACAAAACTACACCAATTATTCAGTTGTAAGTGCACATCGATTAGTCATCCACACATTATAGAGCTTAAACGTGGTGGAGATTATGTGGAGAGGATAACACAGGTTTTTGAAGGAAAAACCACAAAAATAAAATCAGTAAATGGTGGTTGCCTATGCAGCCCTTCTTCCAGCTATGATATATGTAAAACAAGTAGCAGATGAGTAATCTGCTAGACTAGTCGAAAGTGAAGTAAATATAAATAAGCGCAAAATGATAGCTAAATGGAAGTTGGTGAAAAGAAGTTGAAGTGGTATGGCCTGAATAGCAGGTAGGCCCTGAAGGGCAGGCCTAAGCGGAAAGGCTTTCCCTAGTCTTCGTGCCCGCAGGTGAAGCATGAAGTTGTGTTGGTAAGTGTATCTTTTTAAGGGGAGGTAATTATCTTTTGGTTCAAAAAATCTATTTTTTTAAAATTGCATTTTTGGATCCAATAAAGTGTTTGGAATCCATCCCTGAAACAGTTTTTTGCGAATACGGAATTGAATGTTTGTTACTCGCGGCTGAACAAAAAAATTCACCTGCCTGAAATCGGCTTTTTCCACGCACCAGTTTTTTCGGGAATTTCGACTTTGTAGCTGCGAAAAATTATTCTATGTGCTTGCCCATGACTAAAACTGATAAAGTGATCAAGGAGCCTACGACGTACTACGGCTTGGCAATCCGATGGCATTCCAGTTTGGTGGAACAGATGAAAAAGGCAATTTGGGCAACGTTTTCCACAACTGTTCGACTGGGGAAACTAGTTGGTGCAAGTGGCGCATTGCAGAGGCTACCGTACATCTGGACGAATATCAACACGTCCAGCCGCTCTCCAAAGAAGTTCAAAAGTGATTCATCCGATGTACGCGGCCCTTTCAGAGGACAAGTTATTATACCGGTGCTTGGGAGGAAACACACAAAATTCAAATGAAAGTTTGAACGCGTGTGTTTGGAAGTTAGCCCCCAAGAATTTGCATTCTGGTGCGAAAACTGTGGAGATAGCGACTTTCCTGGCAGTGAGCAGCTTCAACGAAGGGTATTCAGCAATTCTTAAGACCATGACAACGATGGACGTCTCCCTGGGACTCTATTCGACACAGTTCGCCAAGCATTCGGACGACCACGGGATTCAAGCGGCCGAAAACCGCCTTACGAGCGAGCGGCTCTGGACCAGCGCAGTATGGCCCAGATCGAGTAGAACACCCTCTATAAGGAAGAGGAAGAAGTAGTTTATGTACCCGGAGTAGCAGGTTGAACGTAAGTTGCATAATATTGCATCTATGTGTGGTCAAAACTTCAAACGCGTTTTTCTCGAAATGACTTTTTTATCGCGCGGTACGGTAACTTCAACTCAACTGAACCAATTGGCATGATTCTTTGTTTCCGACGAAGCTAACTAAATTGTCTAGGAGTTGTACCACTTTTATTCCGATCCATCAACAATAAATATTTTTACTTGGACGATGAAGTCGAAAAATCGATGAAAAAAAAACACTATTTTCTTCATATGGTCGGCATTTGGTTTCCTATGGTCCAAATAACTTAAGCGAGGTACAACTCCTAAAGAATCTTATATATTTCGCTAACGTCAAATCAATTTTGATATCAGACGAGCCGGCTGACATGTGACATACCGCGCGTGGAGGTCTACATCGAAATTTCGTTTCGTTAGGACGGCACATCCGCCTTTGCTCTTGGACATTTCGGGTCGACAAAATTCCAATTTGTAGATTAAATATCAATAAGCATTTTGACATTGCTACCTATAACATATGCTGATAAAAAATTCTTAAAGAATTTCTCTTTTCATGAGTTATTAAGCTGATTGTGCGATAATTCTCGCACTTATCAGCTCTTGCATTCTTTGCTAATGTGCGGATGATATTCTTGCGAAAGTCAGATGGTATATGGCCAGACTTATACATTCTACACACCAGTCGTTTTGTTGTCACTTCTTCCAATGATTTTAGAAATTCTGGTGGAATGTTATCTATTCCTTCTGCCTTATTTGATTTTAAGTCTTCTAAAGTTTTTTTTATATTTTTAAATCTAATACTGGGTCCCTTGACTTTGTAACTCTACTATTGTTTCTTCTTCTATCGCATCAGATAAACCTTCCCCCACATATGGGCCTTCAATGTACTCTTTCCGCCTACCCATTGTCTCCTCTGCATTTAACAGTGGAATTGGCGTTCCACGCTTAGTGTTACCTCCCTTACTTTTAATTCCACGAAAAATTGTTTTCACTTTCCTATATGCTGAGTCAGCCTTCCGACAATCATTTCTTTTTCGTTTTCTTCACATTTTTTATACAGCCATTTCGTCTTAGGCCCTCCACTTTAGCCGGCCGCGGTGGTCTCGCGGTTGTAGGCGCACAGTCCGGAACCGCGCGACTGCTACGGTCGCACGTTCAAATCCTGCCTCGGGCATGGATGTGTGTGATGTCCTTAGGTTAGTTAGGTTTCATTAGTTCTAAGTTCTAGGCGACTGATGACCTGAGAAGTTAAGTCGCATAGTGCTCAGAGCCATTTAAAACATTTTTTGAACTGAGCAAAAAGAAAGTTCGGCACAACTTGACTAAAAGCGAGATCGTTTCCCACCGGGCGATTACAATTAAAGTGCACCTGCTCACAGGATTCCTGTGCGGGCCCGTGTGACAACGAAACTTGGTAGATATTCTAGGAATTCCGGCACGGTAGCTCAACGTGTTCGGTCAGTAGGCCGCATGTCCTGTGGATACATTTTATGGATCTAGATCTATAATGCAGTGGTTTCCATTGCTTTCTGCATCCTCATGGCGTTCATCATTGCTGATTCTTCCGCCTTTAGGGGCAATTTCCCACCCCATGAACAAGAGAGCGCCCTGGACATCTGTCCGCCCCTCCACACACTTTCACAAGCCCGTTGGCAGAATGAGGGTAATTTCCTATGCCAGAAGTCTTAGGCCTGTAATGCTGTTTTTTTATTTAAAGTTTAAGCAGTTGTGCTGTTCGAGCCTGGGACCGAGAGCGTTTTTATTACTAGTCAAAGACGCTGCCCTCTTCTTTTACATAATTTTGATCGTTGTATTTGTTCAATGCGGACGCCTCATGACACCCGTTCAAGTTCATCGTTAATCCATTCACTTAGTTTTTTTTATTTGACAGGGCATCTACCCTTCTGACCGAACACGTTGAGCTACTGTGCCGGAATTCCTAGAATATCTACCAAGTTTCGTTGTCACACGGGCCCACACAGGAATCCTGTGAGCAGGTGCACTTTAATTGTAATCGCCCGGTGGGAAACGATCTCGCTTTTAGTCAAGTTGTGCCGAACTTTCTTTTTCCTCAGTTCAAAAAATGTTTCAAATGGCCCTGAGCACTATGGGACTTAACTGCAGAAGTCATCAGTCCCCTAGAACTTAGAACTACTTAAACCTAACTAACCTAAGGACATCATACACATCCATACCCGAGGCATGATTCGAGCATGCGACCGTAGCAGTGGCGTGGTTCCGAACTGAAGCGCCTAGAACCACTCGGCCACACCGGCCGGCATTCTTCAGTTCGATGAAGTATCTTTTAATTAGCTATATCATCGAACCGTCTGATCTTCTAGTATCAAAAGCTTATTTTTTCTTCTTGATGAACTGTTTATCGTCTACTTGACACTTCTGAGCGCACTGTTAAGTGTTAACAAATATCTTTGTTTCAGGACCACTTTTCTTTATATTGCCGTTTTTAATCCTCTTTAGGTATCCCGTCCCCATTTACCTAGCTCCCCTAGATGCAAGATTTTTTGTTCTACTGTCGGTGCCTTAATTCCAAATCTAATTCTCTAGGCATCTCCTGATTTAATTCGACAACATTTCAATACCCTAATTTCACTTTTGTTCATATTCTTATTATAGCCTCTTTTCGAGACACTGTCACCACCAAAATTCTACAAAACTTTTTTGCTTCAACCATTACTGATTATTTCATCATGTGGTGCAACTAGCTGCAACAAACTAAATTTTTATAGCAGCTTTATGTAAGTACACTACTGACCATTAAAATAGCTACACAAAGAAGAAATGCAGATGATGAACGGGTATTCATTGGACAAATATATTATGCTAGAACTGACATGTGATTACATTTTCACGCAATTTGGGTGCATAGATCCTGAGAAATCAGCACCCAGAACAACCACCTCTGGCCGTAATAACGGCCTTGATACGCCTGGGCATTGAGTCAAACAGAGATTGGATAGCGTGTACAGGTACAGCTGCTCATGCAGCTTCAACACGATACCACAGTTCATCAAGAGTAGTGACTGGCGTATTGTGACGAGCCAGTTGCTCAGCCACCATTGACCAGACGTTTTCAATTTGTGAGAGATCTGGAGAATGTGCTGGCCAGGGCAGCAGCCGAACATTTTCTGTATCCAGAAAAGCCCGTACAGGACCTGCAAGATGCGGTCATGCATTATCCTGCTGAAATGTAGGGTTTCGCAGGGATCGAATGAAGGGTAGAGCCACGGGTCGTCACACATCTGAAATGTAACGTCCACTGTTCAAAGTGCCGTCAATGCGAACAAGAGATGACCGAGACGTGTAATCAATGGCACCTTATACCATCACGCCAGGTGATACGCCAGTAAGGCGATGACGAATATACGCTTCCAGTGTGCGTTCACCTCGATGTCGCCTAACACGGATGCGACCATCATGTTGCTGTAAACAGAACCTGGATTCGTCCGAAAATATGACTTTTGCCATTCGTGCACCCAGGTTCGTCGTTGAGTGCACCATCGCAGGCGCTCCTGTCTGTGATGCAGCGTCAAGCGTAACTGCAGCCATGGTCTCCGAGATGATAGTCCATGCTGCCGAAAAACGTCGTCGAACTGTTCGTGCAGATGGTTGTTGTCTTGCAAACGTCCCCATCTGCTGCCTCAGGGATCGAGACGTGGCTGCACGATCCGTTACAGCCGTGCGGATAGGATGCCTGTCATCTCGACTACTATTGGTACGAGGCCGTGGGGATCCAGCACGACGATCCGTATTACCCTCCTGAACCCACCGATTCCATGTTCTGCTAACAGTCATTGGATCTCGACCAACGCGAGCAGCAATGTCGCGATACGATAAACCACAATCGCGATACGCTACCATCCGACCTTTATCAAAGTCGGAAACGTGATGGTACGCATTTCTTCTCCTTACACGAGGCATCACAACAACGTTTCACCGGGCAACGTCGGTCAACTGCTGTTTGTGTATGAGAAATCGGTTGGAAACTTTCCTCATGTCATTACGTTGTAGGTGTCGCCACTGGCGCCAACCTTGTGTGAATGCTCTGAAAAGCTAATCATTTGCATATCACAGCATCTTCTTCCTGTCGGTTACATTTCACGTCTGTGGCACGTCATCTTCGTGGTGTAGCAATTTTAATGGCCAGTAGTGTACTGTATGAAAGCTATGCAGAAAAACTTCAAGAAGATTTAATTTTATATATATTCCATATTTAAGTTTGTTTCTTGTATGATTTTCGACGAAAATCTTTGTACCTTCAGTTTGTATGTATGAACTCGTACATTTATATTCAGATTTCGATTAAAAAAATTCTCTTGATTTAGGTTCTTTTCTATTGTCGTTACGTTTCTATTTCGCAGTTGACTCTGTACAGTCATCTGTTACCTTAAGTGCATTTAATTTTGCAGTTCTCTTGATGATGATGACGACGAAGTCCAATATGACCACCACCACCACCATTATCAAAATAACCGCTAGTGTTTAATCTACATCATTTGAAAAAACATAAACGTATGTACAAACATCCAGATTGCTGCTGATTTACACTTGTGTATGCTGGGCTGCATACGTTGCTTTTCTGTCACAGTAGCTGATTTAATACGTCCATTTCTTCGACAACAGTTATAATGTAATGACTCAACTTACATCGGTGTCTTATTAATTATTCAATATAATTTGTGAACAATAATCGATTTCCGATCACCATACGATACTTTAATTCATGTTTTGTTCTCTTGCGCGCAACATGACGCAGCTCGTGTTTACCAAACAGCAGGAAATTTCGTTGTTTATGAGGTGTAGGCAAGTTTGAACCAAATTCAAAAGAGAAATCACGTGCGGCGATGAGTCGACAAATAGCGAAGGACATGCTTGACGCAGTAAAGCACTTACTTTATATGACTGGCTTTGAAGGCAGACAAATATGTTGCATCACCATCATGCCTATTAGTGTTCTGAATTGCACTGACGTCTGGCATGGCCTACCTTTGCGTCAAAGTTCTCTAATTCGTTTTGTAGAAAATTTGTAGCGCACGTGCTGGGGATTTCAATGCAAATAATCTAGTGTTCCCAGGCTTGAAGGAAGTTACTGAAATGTATGGTATAGTTAGGTGATTAAAATCTTACGTAACATTTTTGACCCAAAAAATTGTGATATTTATTTACTTTTCACTACACAGAACAGTGGTGAAAATTGTAAGAGTTACACTATAAAGCACCATTCCCATATTTATCCAGAATTTTAGAGATGTTCGCTGACCGTTATTAAATTATGAAACTCTCATTTTCAACGTACAGGTCTGTTTAACTGCGCGAATAATACCCCAATACCGTCTGCATCAATTCTGAATAATTTCTGTTAACAAAACTCTTATTCTCAATAAGTGGTTTGCTAACTCCGGAAATAATAATAAATCTAACTGTGGTATGTAATCAAATATTACATTTATTAATTGAAAGCAGGATGAGGAATATTACTAACCTAAGACATTACATCACCAATCAGATTAATTCCCTAAACTAACTACCCTAAAATTGGCACAATGGAAGCTCTGCTCCTAACTGCGCCCCTTTCCCTAACTTACGTGTGTTGATGCTGGTCACGCAAGTCGTTGTTCTACTGAAGCCCCAACTGGACGGACACAGAATCAGAGAGCTCAAACAAAGAGATACTGGAACACGTACTCATCTACAATTACAGTGCCCTACTTTGACAGCTATTTGCGCCAATATCGCCGTAATTTAATGCGAAGATCTCGACGGCCATCCCAGGCACCGGCGTGGTATCGTCTTTCGCCTGTGAAATTTAGACTTTCTCTAAACGTGGACATGATTTCCGCCGGAAAAATTCATTCGCAGAGTCCGTCACGAGTCGGTACACAATCTACTTGCAGAAATGCCAGGAGTACTTGGTAAACTCAAGTGCGCGGCAGCAAAGGAACAAATCAAATGGTTCAAATGGCTCTGAGCACTATGGGACTTAACATCTCCGGTAATCCGTCCCCTAGAACTTAGAACTACTTAAACCTAACTAACCTAAGGACATCACACACATCCATGCCCGAGGCAGGATTCGAACCTGCGACCGCAGCAGTCGCACGGTTCCGGACTGCGCGCCTAGAACCGCGAGACCACCGCGGCCGGCTAGCAAAGGAACACTTTAATGTCGTATTCGAACGCCACAAGTGAACACAACAGATGATTCTGCTTTTGTGGAGACGTATGCACTAACTCTGAACAATTGGAGAGGGTTCACTGGTCACAATGCCAGCAATATCTTCAAACCTAAGGACTCTGACATTTCGCGCTGTTCTCCCATCTTTCATGGGCGCGCCGTATTTGTGTCCCGTTCCAACAGTTGTATTGTCGCAATGGCGAGAAGCAGTCTCTCTCTGTCTCGCATGTTCGCTCTCTCTCTCTCTCTCTCTCTCTCTCTCTCTCTCTCTCTCCTTCCACCTGTGTGGTATCAGGCTCTCCCGGTGCCCTCTGTTGTCACTGATTCCACTCTGCCGTCACAGCAGCCGCCGTATGAGGCTCGGGTCAGCCGCCGGCCACCTCGCTTGTTCTACAGTTCAAAACAGCTCTATCCGGTGTCCGCCCAAACTACCATCCCAATAATACTTTGCACAGTTCTCAAAAGCCTACTTACCAATATGAGCCTTGGTATGTTGATATTAGTATTGTTCTACTCGTATGTAGCGGCTGTAGCTGTCCACGTCGTATTTGCCATTTATCTTCTCAATAAATCTCATGTAAGGTGCTAAAACCTGCCATCTTACACATCCCATTGCGCACTGGCGTCCATTATCATAATCAAGGTCTGGTTTGGCCCCATGGACTCGAGTACATTGTTGTATTCGTTGCGGATTGGAAGCAAACAGCTACTGATTATCACACTAAGGAATTTCTTAGCATGCCTGAAATACGAGGCGTGTTCCAAAAGTATCTGGAATTTTGTAACTTCGGGGACTGTCTTAGTCCGACTCGCGCAATTTTCGTTGTTGTGTTGTTAAACGTGTCTGACAGGTATCTCTGCACTGTAAGCTATATTGGATGTCGCCAGTTCTCAAGAAGATTAGGTGTGTTTGTTCACGACTGGCAGTTATTGATATGGTTTAGAAATTTAACATGTTATTTGTATTAAATTTGCTATAAATGGAATAAAACGTAACAACGTTGTATAAATGTTGAATGAATCTCCTTTAGTAAAACAAGGACTTAGAGTGGTATATAAGCGTTTTCTAGATGGTAGTACAGAAGTTGACGAAATTCGGCCAGTCATCAACCAGAATAAATCACCTGCATGACTGAATAGTGCCCGAAATCACTGACTTCTTCGAGAACGAAAGTAAAAGTGTCTCCTTTCAGATCCGAATGAAAAATGCCCTGAGTTGCGTCCATGAGTGCAGCACTCGACCATTGAGCAGCTTTATATGACTTCAGCTGTGTTCCACCACCGCCTACTTTTCCATTGTCTGAAGTTCATCCACCCAAAAAATTCATTGTTCTTAAGTTCTACAGACATGATTTGACTCAACTTAACCGCTTACTGAACTAATCCAATATATTACAACAATATTTAAATAAAGAAAGTTATAAACTTCGGTCACAGTCAGATGATGCATAGTAAATATAAATGAAGATAGGTTTGTTCACAAATAAATGAGCTAGTATCTTGCGCAAGTCGTTTTTGTTGTTGCTGTGGTCTTCAGTCTCAAGACTGGTTTGATGCAGCTCTTCGAGCTACTTTATCCTGTGAAAGCCTCTTCGTCTCCGAGTAACTACTGCAGCCCACATCCTTCTTAATCTGCTTACTGTATTTATCTCTTGGTCTCCCTCTACGATTTTTACCCTACACGCTTCCCTCCAGCACTCAACTGGTGATCGCTTGATCTCTCAGAATGTGTCCTGGGAACCGATCCCTTCTTCTAGTAGGGCTGCGCCACAAATTTCTTTTCTCCCCAGTTCTATGCAGTACTACTCATTAGTTACGTGATCTACCCATCTAATCTTCAGCATTCTTCTGTAGCACCCCATTATTGTCTGGATTGTTTATCCTCCATGTGCGCAAGTACGTTAACGTTAAATAACAACAGACTGTGGTTAAAACATCGTTTAAACAATTATTTAGTCCTACTTGGCAGAAGCCTATTTTGGCTCTGTTTTCAAAGATGGTGTCAGCTAACACTGCCATGTATCACTTCATAAATTACCAAGATTTTGTATTTGCAGTTGTAATCAATACTCAATAAATATCTAGCACAAACAGTAACATATTCAATAAATAAATACACAAGTATGACAAGACATGATATATTAATGCTGCATTCATTTGCTGTGCGATTGTAGGGAATACAATGTTGTGACAGATACTTGCATGATGAAAAGCTATGAAAAACATAATACATCAAGAAATAAAATAGCTATAGATACGCAGCTTTCAGGTATGATAACTATAGTGCAATGCTCTCATCTGAGATATGGTTTGTTGTAACTGCAGCCGGCCAGGGTGGCCAAGCGGTTCTAGGCGCTACAGTCTGGAACCGCGCGACCGCAGGTTCGAATCCTGCCTTGGGCAGGGATGTGTGTGATGTCCTTAGGTTAGTTAGGTGGTTCGTATCCTGCCTTGGGCATGGATGTGTGTTATGTTCTTAGAGAGCCATTTGAATTTCTGTAACTGCATGAAGGTTCAAATGGTTCAAATGGCTCTGAGCACTACGCGACTTAAATTCTGAGGTCATCAGTCGCCTAGAACTAATTAAACCTAACTAACCTAAGGACGTCACACACATCAATGCCCGAGGCAGGATTCGGACCAGCGACCATAGCGGCCGCTCGGCTCTAGACTGTAGCGCCTAGAACCGCAAGGCCACTCTGGCCGGCACTGCACGAAGCGTTTAAAGGTCTTTAATCCAGAGGTTCTGGGTCAAAATGTTTAGTCACTGTAAACGATTAACTTCTGTAGTTTTGAAGATATTGGAAAGATTGTTGTATCACTGGACGCACCTCATTTTTCTGAGATCGCAGATGTATTCAGATTTGCTTTATTATCTGGCTGTGATTCATTGTTGAATTTGTAAGCGCTATACGAAGCCGTCTTTCAGCTTGTCTGACATCACTGCTGGTGCATCGTCTCTTCTTCTAACAGCGCGACCGCAGTTCAAATTCCCAGTATTGGGATTTACTGACTACCGGCCAAGCTAGGTCGATGGCCTTTGTACAAGGACCGAGCAATGTTCGCTCCTGCTGGCCTGGTCGCACCGCGCTCTGGACTCCCTGGGTCCGCTGGTTTAACGTACAGCCGTATAAAGAAATTCATCTCCTTACCTCCTACCAATTCTAGGTGGCCAAGTAGCTCGCCTGCATACAAGGAACGTTACACTCGTCAGGACCGAAGAAAGGTCGAGAAGTAGAGTGGAATGTAAAGGTTCTGCTCACTTTTTTATTCAGTTGTAATGAGTTCGTGCCAGAATGTCAAACGAACAATAAGGAGTACGCTGTTTCCAGAAAACAATGCGAAAGAAGCGCCCGGGATCGTGGCGAAACAATCCATGGCGTTTGCACCACGATTATGCACCTGCTCAGACTTCAGTGCTTGTTCGTGAATCTGTGGCAACACTGAAATGGTGCCCCAGCCTTCATATTCCCCAGATATGACCCCGTATGACTTCTTTCTGCTTCCAAAAGCAAAGAGAACCTCGAAGGGCCGTCAGTTTGGGTGTACAGATGGAGAAGAAATACAAACTTTGAGGTTCGCCGATGACATTGTAATTCTGTCAACGACAGCAAAGCACCTGCAAGAGCAGTTGAACGGAATGGACAATGTCTTGAAAATAGGGTATAAGATGAACATCAACCAAAGCAAAACGAGGATAATGGAATGTCGTCGAATTAAGTCGGGTGATGCTGAGGGAATTAGATTAGGAAATGAGACTCTTAAAGTAGTAAAGGAGTTTTGCTATTTGTGGAGCAAAAAACTGATGATGATCGAAGTACAGAGGATGTAAACTGTAGACAGGCAATGGCAAGGAAAGCGTTTCTGAATAATATAAATTTAACATCGAGTATTTATTTAAATGTCAGGAAGTCATTTCTGAAAGTATTTGCATGGAGTGTAGCCATGTATGGAAGTGAAACATGGGCGATAAATAGTTTGGACAAGAAGAGAATAGAAGCTTTCGAAATGTGGTGCTGCAGTAGAATGCTGAAGATTAGATCGGTAGATTACATAACTAATGAGGATGTATTGAATAGAATTGGGGAGAAGAGGAGTTTGTGGCATAACTTGACAAGAAGGAAGGACCGGTTGGTAGGACATATTCTGAGGCATCAAGGGGTCACCCATTTAGTACTGGAGGGCAGCGTGGAGGGTAAAAATCGTAGAGGGAGACGAAGAGATGAATACACTAAGCAGATTCAGAAGGGTGTAGGCTGTAGTAGGTACTGAGAGATGAAGAAGCTTGCACAGGATAGGGTAGCATGGAGAGCTGCATCAAACCAGTCTCAGGACTGAAGACCACAACGACAACAACAACAGATGAGGTTAAGAGCAAATCGGTGGAAGCTAACTGCTGACCCTAAACTTGAGTTCCAGAAGTGTTTTGGGGATTGGTAGAAGCACTGGGGCCGGCGGCGGTGATATCGCTGTTCTAGGCGCTCAGTCAGGAACCGCGCGACTGCTACGGTCACAGGTTCGAATCCTGCCTCGGGCATGGATGTGTGTGATGTCCTTAGGTTAGTTAGGTTTAATTAGTTCTAAGTTCTAGGCGACTGATGACCACAGATGTTGAGTCGCATAGTGATCAGAGCCGTTTGAACCATTTTTGAAGCACTGGGGTAAGTGTGTAATATCTAGTGTGGACTACTTCGAAGGATGTAACATTAATGTAGACAAACCGATTATTCCTAAAAAATGGAAATACCCAATACTTTGAACACACCTCATATATGCTGTGTCAGTTCAACAATACTGCTGACTGATAGCTGTTGTGAAAGTACACTTCTTCCTGTTGTATCCCAGACATACCCTTTGGGAGATCAGCAAGGAACCAGGGTAGTCCAATCTGCGACCCGCACAGTTCTCAACGCGTTGGTTGTTTGCAGTAGTCTACAGCATGGGCCTCACATTATACTATTGGAATAATGCCATTTGGTATACTGATCTTGAACGATATGCCTACAAGGCTTACATTTCTTACTACATACTGCCAAGCATATAACCTCAACAACTACAAAATCAGTTTTGTTGTCATTTCCAATAACACTACCACCGCAGGTTGGAGTGATAGGTAAAGGAGGATTGCTGCTTCCTGTGACTTTTCATCGCGTCATCTGGACTTTAACTTCTGACGGGATCTTAACTTTTGTGAGACCTGGACGTGCCCCAGTGCGGAACTTTAACTTTCCGCTAGCATTATGGAATTGAGGCTAGCCAGAGTATGAGTGTCTACTCTTTATCCCTCGTATCTTTTGTGTAAATCGTGAATCTTACATCTGATTTAAGAGACTCACAGAATGTCTCTTGATGTCTACATCTACATCACCATCACTATTCTGTAGTTCACACTTAAGTGCCAGGTAGATCGTTCATTGAAACACTTTCACTGTATTTCTCTACCCTTCAATTTTCTAACAGTGCGTGAGAAAAATTAAAACTAAAATCTTTCCGTGGGAACTCTAATTTCTCTTATTTTATTACTATGATTGTTTCTCTCTATGGAGGAGGGTGTCAACTGAATGTTTTTGCCTTCAAAGGCGAATGTTGGAGAGTGTGAGAAGGTTTCTCTGGCAACAAAAAGCACCATCGTTTTAATGATTGCCACCCCAGTTATATCTGTGATCTTTTGTCCCCTTTTTGCGATAATAAAAAACAAATTGTCCTTATTTGAACTTTTTCGATGTCTTCCGTCGACCCTATCTGTCAAGGATCCCACACTGCGCAGAAGACGTCAGCAGATGACGGACAATCGTAATGCACGCAGTCTCTTTAGTAGGTAAGTTATATCGTTGATGTCTTCTACGGATAAAACGCCGTCTTAGGTTTTCCTTCCCCATAACATTATCCACGTGATCCTTCCCATTTAAGTTGTATTTCCTAGCTATTTAGTTGAAGTGACAGTATTTAAATTTGTGTGATTTATCGTCTAACCAATACTTCACGGGTTGCCTTTAGCACTCACGTGGATGGCCTCACACTTGTCATTACACAGGGCCAATTTCAACTAAGACACCATACAGGTATCTCGTCTAAATCACTTCGCAACTGCTTTTGATCTTTTGATCACGTTATTAGACAGTAAATAACAGCACTATCTCCTCAGATTGTCTCCTAAGTTATTTGTATAAATTAGGAGCAGCAGAAGCCCAATAATACTTTCCTGGGAAACGCCAGATATCGCTTCTGTTTTGCTCGATAACTTTCCGTCAATTAACATGAACTGTCACCTTCCTGATTCCAAATGACGAATCCAGTCTTACAATTGAGACGATACTCCAAATGTACGCAGCTTGATTATAAGCTTGAGAGGGTTTCTATCTAAAGCATTTAGAAAATCTATAAATATGGAATAACTCTGAGATCCCCTGGCCATAACATTCATTACTTCGTGAGAATAAAGTGCTAGTTTTTTCCACAAGAACGACATTTTCTGAATCAGTAACGACTGGGTATCAGTAGATACTTTCCCTTGAGGTAGTCCATAATATTCGAATTCAGTATATGTTCCAAAATCCTACGGCAGACAGTCGTTAGAGATGTGGGTCTGTGATTCCCCGCATTACTCCTACTTCCTTTCTTGAGTGTTGGTGCACCTGCGCATCTTTCCAGGTTTTAGGTACGAATCTTTCGTCGAGCGGGCGGTTGCCTGTGCGTGTTAAGTATGGAGCTATTGTATCAACATACTCTGAAGAGAATGTAATTGTTGTACAATCTAGAGCTGAAGATTTGCCTTAATTAAGTGATTTGAGTTGTTTTGCTACTCCGAGGATATCTACTTCTTTTTTACTCATGTTGGCAGCAGCTCTTCATTCGAGTTTTCGAATATTTACTTACTTTGGTAAGTAATTTCGGAAAATCGTATTTAGTAACTCTGCTTTATTGGCACTTTCATCGGTAACATTACCATTGCTCTCGCGCAGTGAAGGTACTGATTATGTCTTGCCACTGGTGTACTTCACATAAGAAGCACATCTACAGAAGTTCGCTCTCAGTTTCGAGCATCTGTGAAATGTCGCCAACATTGGGTATTTTGCGCTCTTTTAAATTTGGTGCGCTTTTTTCGTTTCTTGTGCAACAGTGTTGTCACCTGTTCAGTGTACCGTGAAGGAGGGGTTAGATCTGACTCTTATTAATTTATTTGGTATAAATCTCTCCACAAC
Source organism: Schistocerca gregaria (assembly GCF_023897955.1). Lineage (NCBI taxonomy): Eukaryota > Metazoa > Arthropoda > Insecta > Orthoptera > Acrididae > Schistocerca > Schistocerca gregaria. The sequence continues at coordinate 340,066,256 of NC_064927.1, read as the reverse complement.
TGTCGATACTATTCCTTTGAATTTAAGCCCCATTTGGTCTCTGCTTTCATAGTTAGTTAGGGACGGATGGAGGCTGCTTTCGTAAATTTTCGTTTATTTTTTGGTGCGTATGTATGTTATCTATGGATGTTATCGTATTAAGGGTCGATACAGTGACCTTGTGGTCAGTAATTCCTGTGACCGCCATAATACTGCCTATTTGCTCAGGACTGTTTGTTGCTAAGAGGTCAAATGTGTTATTCTAACCATTTAGAATTAAGGCGCGTTAGTCCTAACACAACCTAAGTAGTACTGCTGTAATATCTGATCCCACGTTTACAAAATGCGACCTCACGTACTGTAAAATGAAACTAAATAGTCGTGCGGGTAAACCAAAACTAGTGAGTGGACTCCTGACTGTTGCGGCAGAAAAATAAACGAAAGTTTCTTTGACAATTTTATTGCATACTGTCGTACTTTTGCAAGCAATTTCAGAGAAGAGTTGTAGAAGATGAATGAGCACAAAATATAATTAATTTGGAGTCCAGAGACTTCGGAGTAACTATTAATGTACAAGGAAACCTACCCACCAACCTTCTGAGAAATATCATCTATCACATCGCTTCAATGCAGGAAAAAAGCATCTGGTTTGATAAATATGATGAAATAGTACATGAACATACGTTTACTGCTGACCATGTATATAACGTGGGCGAAACAGCATAATCCACAATTTATAAATCGTCCAAAGCAATTTGCCGAAAAGGCAAAGTGCTTCAGAACGAATGGTATCTTAAAAACGGAAGCGCCAGGAAACACAGCATCAGTATGCTCGACAAATGGATGGAGAACATAAAAACTGTTATTCCGATGCTTAGAACATTTCATAAAATGTACGTTATTATAAGAAATGGTACCAGAAGGAAGTCTTGCTTTTACTGGCTCCATGTAGCACACACACCAAAAATTTAGAGACAAGTCAGCTGACTTGTGATAATGGCATAATCATGCTGTAATTTGCTGCTGACACGGCTCATCGTCTTGTGCCATTGGACAAATTGCTCTTTAAAACGCTGAAAAAACAGGTACAAAGAGGGGGTGTCCTCGAAATTTCGTTCAAATCTTGGTAGCGTCATATGACAAGCTAACTCTGAGAATGCATACACCAGATGAGCATAGAACTAAACGGGTTTAAGGAAGCGGACTTTGTGGCAACTATCGTAGACATTGTTGACCAATATGATCAAGAATCGGCTTATGGAACTGAAACAAGAACACGAAAATCTGGAAGGCGACCTAACGCAGCAACACAGCTTAGTAACCAGTCTGGATCTTCAATAATGTCTCGAGAATACATACCCGAGTAGAATATTACAACAACTGGCTACTTTAACACTCAACACATAGTCTTACTTGAACACTTTTTGTATCCCGGATTTAACAATAGTTATAAAGAAAAACATGGAACGACCTAAACCAATACTAGAACTGACATCAACTCCTTATAGATAGGAAATTGAACCCAAAGAAAAGGTAAATAAATAGAAGACACCTCTGTAGAAACCTATAAAAGGAGAAGATAAAAAGTGCAACAAGAATAAGAAAATAAAAGAGCGAATGGGTTATGTCAATTGTTGAGAGATAGCGTGGAAAGTAAAATTGGGAAATATTTCTGTAATATCTGTGTTCAAACCAAATGATTTTCGATATGCCAGTTTATGCAATTTAAGTTGTTAAGAATTTATATCTTGTTTGCTATGGGTAATTCCCCTATGTGTAGCTATGGAAGTAATGTTACGTTTATAGTTTGTAATTAGTTACAGTGAAATTTTGTTATATTATTCCATGAATTTATTATGTCATAGCAGATTTCTTATCCTAAGTACTATTTATACTACGGGTGGCGGAGGGGGGGGGGGGGAATTGCGGATTAGGAAACTAGGTGTCTTAAGGTACAGATCTGAAAAAGTCTTAAGGGGTACGAGTTGAGCAACATTATGCAAACTCCTTGTAAAAAGTTGTGTAAGTAGGCTCTTTAGGCTTTTATATTGGGAACGCCACGTAGCGCTCTGTATGAAAATCACTGGTTGTGGTATGTGCAGTCTGTGGCTGGTTGACATTGTTGTAATATTCGCTATTGTAGTGTTGGGCAGTTGGATGTGAACAGCGCGTAGCGTTGTGCAGTTGGAAGTGAGCCGCCAGAAGTGTGGAGAGAGATGGCAGAGTTTAGAGAGCGGATGATCTGGACGTGTGTCCATCAGAGACAGTAAATTTGTAAGACTGGATTATTAAGGTAAATACATTGTTTGTCCTCTATCAAAATCTTTCATTTGCTAACTATTCCTGTCAGCATTTAGTGCCTTCAGTAGTTAGAATCTTTTACTTAGCTGGCAGTATTGGCGCTCGCTGTATTGAAGTAGTTCGAGTAACGAAGAGTTTTGCGATGTAAGTGATTCATGACAGGTATATGTTATTGTTAGTCAGGGCCATTCTTTTGTAGGGATTATTGAAAGTCAGATTGCGTTGCGCTAAAAATATTGTGTTTCATATTAGTGTTGATCAGAATAAGTAAAGAGAGAAATCTCTGAGTACGTTCAGTTTTGCTCAGCTGTTTGAAAATCAAATAACGTAAGGGGTTTTTCAGCACAGTCATTCATAAATTTTTCTAAGTGGACGTTTCGTAAGTCGACTCTTAGCCGAGGATACCTCACTAGAATCTTCTGATTATTTCTTGTAGTTTGTGTAATTAGTGTAGCTATTGTTTAGTGCTAACGCGTAATTGTAGAGAGAATCTTCTTTGTAGTTTTTATTTTTGCATTGTTGTACAGTAAAACAGATGTGGCATGCACGTAGATTTGTACCAAGTATTTCTAGGCTGTGCGTGCAATTAATTAGATATTATTTTCTGTGCTATGTTAATGTGTTTTCTTATTTTGCTCTTCAAATTGTGCTTTTCTGTGATGTCGTGTGAAATATTGTGACAATAATGGCGTGTGAAAAACGTAATACTAGGCCCCATGTAAACTGAGAAAGACGAGAGTAGTGTGTTAGCACCACTTTGTAATGAATTGCCGGCCGCGGTGGTCTCGCGGTTCTAGGCGCGCAGTCCGGAACCGTGCGACTGCTACGGTCGCAGGTTCGAATCCTGCCTCGGGCATGGATGTGTGTGATGTCCTTAGGTTAGTTAGGTTTAAGTAGTTCTAAGTTCTAGGGGACTAATGACCACAGCGGTTGAGTCCCATAGTGCTCAGAGCCATTTTTTTGTAATGAATTAATTAATGTTCAACATTGTAATTTGGTAATGGTGCATATAGAAATGGAGCGGGTGGCAAATTATGGAGTAGACAGTGAAACAATTAGTGAACAGGGAAGCATTATCGATCGATCGGTCGGCAGCAGCTCGCCTCAGGAATCCGAAATGACAGGACACAATCTTGCAAATACTGTAGAGTCAGGTTTTGGGTCCTCACCGTTTTCTCAAATAAGTCGAGACACATGTTCTGCTTGTCAAAATGTGAATGTTGACGGAGTAAATGCACTGCCGAAAAGCATAGAGGAACAGATTCCAGACACTACATCTACATCTACATCTACATCCGTACTCCGCAAGCCACCTGACGGTGTGTGGCGGAGGGTACCCTGAGTACCTCTATCGGTTCTCCCTTCTATTCCAGTCTCGTATTGTACGTGGAAAGAAGGATTGTCGGTATGCTTCTGTGTGGGCTCTAATCTCTCTGATTTTATCCTCATGGTCTCTTCGCGAGATATACGTAGGAGGGAGCAATATACTGCTTGACTCTTCGGTGAAGGTATGTTCTCGAAACTTCAACAAAAGCCCGTACCGAGCTACTGAGCGTCTCTCCTGCAGAGTCTCCCACTGGAGTTTATCTATCATCTCCGTAACGCTTTCGCAATTACTAAATGATCCTGTAACGAAGCGCGCTGCTCTCCGTTGGATCTTCTCTATCTCTTCTATCAACCCTACCTGGTGCGGATCCCACACTGCTGAGCAGTATTCAAGCATTGGGCGAACAAGCGTACTGTAACCTACTTCCTTTGTTGTCGGATTGCATTTCCTTAGGATTCTTCCAATGAATCTCAGTCTGGCATCTGCTTTACCGACGATCAACTTTATATGATCATTCCATTTTAAATCACTCCTAATGCGTACTCCCAGATAATTTATGGAATTAACTGCTTCCAGTTGCTGACCTGCTATTTTGTAGCTAAATGATAAGGGACCTATCTTTCTATGTATTCGCATCACATTACACTTCGCTACATTGAGATTCAATTGCCATTCCGTGCACCATGCGTCAATTCGCTGCAGATCCTCCTGCATTTCAGTACAATTTTCCATTGTTGCAACCTCTCGATACACCACAGCATCATCTGCAAAAAGCCTCAGTGAACTTCCGATGTCATCCACCAGGTCATTTATGTATATTGTGAATAGCAACGGTCCTATGACACTCCCCTGCGGCACACCCGAAATCACTCTTACTTCGGAAGAATTCTCTCCATTGAGAATGACGTGCTGCGTTCTGTTATCTAGGAACTCCTCAATCCAATCACACAATTGATCTGATAGTCCGTATGCTCTTACTTTGTTCATTAAACGACTATGGGGAACTGTGTCAAACGCCTTGCGGAAGTCAAGAAACACGGCATCTACCTGTGAACCCGTGTCTAAGGCCCTCTGAGTCTCGTGGACGAATAGCGCGAGCTGGGTTTCACACGATCGTCTTTTTCGAAACCCATGCTGATTCCTACAGAGTAGATTTCTAGTCTCCAGAAAAGACATTATACTCGAACATAATACGTGTTCCAAAATTCTACAACTGATCGACGTTAGAGATATAGGTCTATAGTTCTGCACATCTGTTCGACGTCCCTTCTTGAGAACGGGGATGACCTGTGCCCTTTTCCAATCCTTTGGAACGCTTCGCTCTTCTAGAGACCTACGGTACACCGCTGCAAGAAGGGGGGCAAGTTCCTTCGCGTACTCTGTGTAAAATCGAACTGGTATCCCATCAGGACCAGCGGCCTTTCCTCTTTTGAGCGATTTTAATTGTTTCTCTATCCCTCTGTCGTCTACTTCGATATCTACCATTTTGTCAACTGTGCGACAATCTAGAGAAGGAAGCACAGTGCAGTCTTCCTCTGTGAAACAGCTTTGGAAGAAGACATTTAGTAATTCGGCCTTTAGTCTGTCATCCTCTGTTTCAGTACCATTTTGGTCACAGAGTGTCTGGACATTTTTTTTTTTGATCCACCTACCGCTTTGACATAGGACCAAAATTTCTTAGGATTTTCTGCCAAGTCAGTACATAGAACGTTACTTTCGAATTCATTGAAAGCCTCTCGCATAGCCCTCCTCACACTACATTTCGCTTCGCGTAATTTTTGTTTGTCTGCAAGGCTTTGGCTATGTTTATGTTTGCTGTGAAGTTCCCTTTGCTTCCGCAGCAGTTTTCTAACTCGGTTGTTGTACCACGGTGGCTCTTTTCCATCTCTTACGATCTTGCTTGGCACATACTCATCTAACGCATATTGTACCATGGTTTTGAACTTTGTCCACTGATCTTCAACACTATCTGCACTTGAGACAAAACTTTTGTGTTGAGCCGTCAGGTACTCTGTAATCTGCTTTTTGTCACTTTTGCTAAACAGAAAAATCTTCCTACCTTTTTTAATATTTCTATTTACGGCTGAAATCATCGACGCAGTAACCGCTTTATGATCGCTGATTCCCTGTTCTGCATTAACTGATTCAAATAGTTCGGGTCTGTTTGTCACCAGAAGGTCTAATATATTATCGCCACGAGTCGGTTTTCTGTTTAACTGCTCAAGGTAGTTCTCAGATAAAGCACTTAAAAATATTTCACTGGATTCTTTGTCCCTGCCACCCGTTATGAACGTTTGAGTCTCCCAGTCTATATCCGGCAAATTAAAATCTCCACCCAGAACTATAACATGGTGGGGAAATCTACTCGAAATATTTTCCAAATTATTCTTCAGGTGCTGAGCCACAACAGCTGCTGAGCCCGGGGGCCTATAGAGACATCCAATTACCATGTCTGAGCCTGCTTTAACCGTGACCTTCACCCAAATCATTTCACAATTCGAATCTCCGTCAATTTCCTTCGATACTATTGCACTTCTTATCGCTATAAACACGCCTCCCCCTTCACTGTCCAGCCTATCTCTGCGGTATACATTCCAATCAGAGTTTAGGATTTCATTACTGTTTACGTCTGGTTTCAGCCAACTTTCTGTTCCTAGTACTATATGGGCGTTGTGACCGTTTATTAATGAGAGCAGTTCTGGGACCTTTCTATAGACGCTTCTGCAGTTTACTATTAGCACATTAATATTGTTATTCCTTGTTGCATTTTGCCTACTCCTGCCTTGCCGCGTCTCAGGAGGCGTCTTGTCGGGCCTAGGGAGGGAATTCTCTAACCTAAAAAAACCCCATGTGCACTCCACACGTACTCCGCTACCCTCGTAGCCGCTTCCGGCGTGTAGTGCACGCCTGACCTATTCAGGGGGACCCTACATTTCTCCACCCGATAGCGGAGGTCGAGAAATTTGCACCCCAGCTCTCCGCAGAATCGTCTGAGCCTCTGGTTTAAGCCTTCCACTCGGCTCCAAACCACTAATACATTATTATTGTAATTAATGCAACAAAAGAAACAAAAGCAAAGACAAACACAACAACAGTTAGACACAATGGAACAACACCAGAGACGCAATGGAACAAATCAAAACAGCTACAGCAATAGCTTCAAAAGTTAGACACCACGCTTGAACAAACACGTGAAGGTTTAACTGCTGAGTAACTTAAAATCGAATCGAAATGTCAAAAAGTCTTTAATGACGTACAAACACAAGTTTGTGCGCATTTCCAACCTGTTTTTTCGCGTCATGAAAATGCATTGAATCACGAAGCAGCCATAACAGAACTGCAAACTATTGTTCATGAAAATTAAGAGACCTTGCGGGCTAAAATTGACTCAGTTTCATTTACCGATTCGGTTACGCAACTTGCAAAAAATCAGGAAAACTTAAAGGACACAGTAGATACTCTTAAAATTGGTTCAGATGACACATGGAGAAATTAGTTCTTTATCAGAGAAAGTAGCCGAACGTTCGGATCAGTTCACTAACTTATCTTCAAAGGTAGATGAAGATATGAATGACACAAGACCCGTAGCCTTCAGTGACACAGAAGAGTATGAACAAATTAGAAAATTCAAACAAAATCAAAATCAAATCAATATACTGTACAAAAGAGAAATCAGGGAAGTGCAAGATCAGTTGACACAGGTAATACAAGAATTACTTATTTCAGAGTACACTCACGCTCCAATACGGAACAGCCACAAAAAAATAACACAGGGCACTTCGGGAATTATGAAAGAAATTGGCAAGGTTCACCGAATTTTGAGATGGAACCGCCAAAACGAAGTAACAATGACCGATATGCGACTCACCGACATAATGATTTTGACTATAAGCTGTTCATTACTACACGTAAATTCAAAATATTTAACAATTCTGTCAACGAAATTCACCCACAAGCATGGCTTCATCAATTCGCTCATTTTTTTCCTCCCAACTGGTCATTAGAGCACAGATTAGAATTTATGTGTGGCTACTTAGAGAATGAACCAGCTGTAAAAATGCGATCGGTCATTCACGATTGTTACAGTGAAGGAGAATTTTATCATGCCTTCCTCTCAGCTTATTGGTCTCAAACTACTCAAGACCGAGTAAAACACAGCATCATAATGATGAAACATTTCGAACAATCTGAATTTTCCATTCTTGTCAAATATTTTGAAGACATTTTGCACAAGAATCAGTACCTGTCAAACCCATACAGCCCCTCAGAACTCATCCGCATTTGCTTAACCAAAATACCTGAACTTTTACGGCATATTATTTTGGCAGGACGTTGCAAAGACGAACAGACGCTTTTCAGGCACTCTTACAAGAATTGGAAACTGACACTGACAATCGCGGGAACACAGGAACACAACAATTACAGGTGTTTTGAAGTTTACTATCCAGTCTAGAACCTAGGGAACTTATTTAGACAGTAATTACGAATGCATTGTTGTAGTGAACAGATGACACAGTGTTGTTGTGTGTAGTTCTTCCTTCTTCGTTGCATGATTACGTAACGACTATAAGGCTTACATACTTAGAACATATACCGGTACTGCTAATGGCATTGTAATGCAACATTTTGGTTTACTTGAAAATACATGATGGATTTAAAGTGCTTTCTGATATGACACAGTGGTTAGTTTATTTGACAGCTACACGATTATATCACGACTCTACTAATGTGTGACACAATTTATATTATTGCTTTTGCGCTCTATCTGTTTCATATCTGCACAGTTTTTCTGAATTCTTCTGGAAAGTAAAACATGTTTTAGTAGTAACTTTTGTGGTGTAGCTGCAATGAGACAGCGTTTTCCGTAGCACAGCAATACTTTACAGTATAGCACTTTCTTGATCACGGTAATATACGTAATAACTACGATATCTATTCGCATAGCATTTCACTTTTGTTTATTACGAGGTTAGTACATTGACTTCGGCAGAACTTTGCTTACAGAGGACGATAACTACGACACTTCGACAGAATTATCATACAAGACGCACAGTTTAGCGCTACAGTACACATATTTGATTGATTAATTGTGTACTTAAAACATTTTTTTAAAGATTTTTGAATTACAAAGATACAAGGGTTTTCTGTGATACATTTCACTCCATTGCTGTAATCTGTAACATCTGAGGGTATAATTACGTTACTCCTCAGGGGGGTACATGCTTACTTTGTGTACCATGTGTTTGGCAAGCACAAGGAGCCCTAGCTAATATGGTATTTGCTTATACAACTTTACGCATCGGTACCATATTTCCGTAACACACAAATACACAGCTATCTGATCATTTAACTGAGAGAGAGAAACATTTTTTTTACTGCTTCAGTGACACATGTTTACGCAATTACACAGTTGGATAACATCACACTTATGAAATTGTATTTTGTCTGTACTTTGTGACTGTTCATATTTTTTCGGAACCGTTGTGACACTGTGAGAGCATTGATTGATGTATTTGGTATGGGATCATGATTTTTAAAGTACGTTTGAGGTATATGACACTATTGAAATGAGCAGAGAATTTTTTTTTAGGTTTTGAAATTACTGGAGGAAGCTACGACGATTTTGAGATTTGACTGAGGTGTTATGATGTTATTATTACGACGACGACGTGTATTATGGCGTTGAGGTATGTTTATGATCAACAAGCTGATGATGTATGAGGAATATGATTATACTACATATTTATTATGATGAAATATTGATGAAGTGTCGACGAATTGTATATATGTAATAAGGTAAGGAATAATGAGTAGTGGTTAGGGACTCTGATTTCTGAAAAAGGATGTTGGAAACCAAGAATCGTACTTTAGGAGTACGAAATGTGTGTAAATGCGTGAATGTATCACAATGTCGATGAAAATATTTTGGACACTGTTATATTTATAGGACTTAGTTTCTACACATTTGTAACTCAAATTCTCGACTTGTGAATTTTTTTTATATGAGACTGCCACTGTATTGCGAACTGCTTTCGCAAGTATTTTGGTAAGAAAGCGAAGTGATTTTGACGTAATGCGTTATGGGCGCCCAGCTGTGCCAGTCCCCTGGAGAAAAACCCATTTGGTGAAAAAAAGGGGCCATTAACCTCGCTATTGAAATTTCTTTGTATAAAGCATTTCAAATACGACACGGTCATCTTTGAAACATATAATTACATCAAAATATCCACGGGTGTACTGCCGGTCCATAGAGTCCAACGGGCACAATATTTCGGCGATCAAACATGTCGCCATCATCAGGTGAACTGACGGACTGAGCTCCTGTGAACGTGCCGGCACGGAGATCCGTACGCTATGGCTGCTCAGGGGGAACTGGGTTCGGTGGCGGCGGCGGCCGATTTAAATACCCTCCGCCCGCGGCACGCTCCCTCCGCCGTCCGCGCCCCGCGCCACCGTAGCGCGGTGGAACAGATTGCGACGGCGTCTGAGATGACGTCGGTGTGATGGCTCTGTCCGCCGTGGTCGTCACAATTATGCGTTTGCTCGATTTAGTCTTGATTAACCCAATCGCTGCCGCCGCGACCGAACCCAGTTCCCCCTGAGCAGCCATAGCGTACGGATGTCCGTGCCGGCGCGTTCACAGGAGCTCAGTCCGTCAGTTCACCTGATGATGGCGACATGTTTGATCGCCGAAATATTGTGCCCGTTGGACACTATAGACCGGCAGTACACCAGTGGATATTTTGATTATCAAATACGCCGGGAGAAACTCAAGAATCACATATAGTTACAGTTCGGAGCTTGTACTTTCTGATATTTACTGAAATGACTAATGAAATGATGAGAAACATTTCACATCTATTGTCTTGCTAGTTGAGAGATTGTTTTACTGCATTATGAAATGCCATATGGCTAGTGAATGACGTTTCACGCCTTGCTTTATGTATTTATTTGCTCATTTTGTTTAATATCTAGTTTCTAGTTGCACTGCAGCATTGTTTAAAATAAAATTTAATAGATGTACTAATATCACTATTTTCTGTCTTCAGACCCAGTAAAGAATAATTTTATGATTACTTTCTTAGAAAAGAGAGCACAAATAGACATTTCCCTACACAGGAATTGCATACATAGTTTTTATCACGGTTTGGTAACTTTTTTGCTGATAAGTTTTTGTGATGCATCACTCTAGTGTTAAGATCTGACATAGGTATTAGACATTTCCTATTTTTACTGTAATGTTTCTTTCTGCTTAAGCTATGTCATATTTAGGTACAAGTTATGCATTTGCTGCTGCTGTTTGTCAGGCATAGTGCTACTAAACTGAATTTTGTATTATTCTGTTAAGCCAGTTTTACTGCTCATTTATTTTTCTTGTTTGCTGCACATTGCCTTATATTAGCTGCAATACTGCAGTTGCTTTGCTAATTTAAATTTACTGCTGCTAGCTTTGCCAATTTGCATTTTTTTCATTGTTATTTGTGTTAATTGTTTTGTGCTGCTTCATTGCCTCGTCCCTTACTATATATACCTGTGCTCAGTAGATTTAAGTTAGCTTAAGAGGGGGTAGACTATATATGAAACTAACTATGAAGAATAGGGAATGAATGCATTGGGAAGTTATATGAAAAAGATTTCGGCAAAAATGAGTATTGTACAATGAGAAATATTTATTTTGAAAGAGGATACGAACGTAACAGTAGGGTTTAGGGACAACAGGGTTAGATAGGATTTTTTGTGCAGGAAAGGTCTATGGAATTAAGCTTTGGGTTGGACTTCAGTACCAAATGTTACACTGGAAACGAACCCTGTGCTTTCCTTTTGTGTTATTCTGCTGCGTGTTTGTGTATCCTTGTGTATTTGTGTTTTCCTGTCTTTATATGTTTATCTGATAAGAGTTGTTGTGGTCTTCAGTCCTGAGACTGGTTTGATGCAGCTCTCCATGCTACTCTGTCCCGTGCAAGCTTCTTCATCTCCCAGTACCTACTGCATCCTACATCCTTCTGAATCTGCTTAGTGTATTCATCTCTTGATCTCCCTCTTCGACTTTTACCCTCCACGCTGCCCTCCAATACTAAATTGGTGATACCTCGATGTCTCAGAATATGTCCTACCAACTGATACCTTCTTCTAGTCAAGTTGTGCCAGGTGGCAGTTTTAAGGGCGGATGATCTGGACGTTTGTCCTTCAGAGAGAGTAAATTTGTAAGACTGGATGTCATGATATATATATATATATATATATATATATATATATATATATATATATATATATATATAACTATTGAACACTGTTAAGGTACATAAATTGTCTGTTCTCTGTCAGAATCTTTCATTTGCTAACTATGCCTATCAGTAGTTAGTGCCTTCAGTAGTTAGAATCTTTTATTTAGCTGGCAGCTATTTGCGCTCGCTGTATTGCAGTAGTTCTAGTAAGAAGGTTTTTGTGAGGTAAGTGATTCATGACAGGTATAGGTTATTGTTAGTCAGGGCCATTCTTTTGTAGGGATTATTGAAAGTCAGACAGCGTTGCGCTAAAAATATTGTGTGTCAGTTTAATGTTGATCAGGATAGGTAAAGAGAGAAATGTATGAGTACGTTCAGTTTTGCTCAGCTGTTTGGATGTCAAATAACGTAAGGGGTTTATCAGCACAGTCATTCATAAATTTTTCTAAGGAGATGTTTCAGTTGTGAAGTTAACTCACATGGCTGTTACGCGATGCAAGTCACTCTTGTCTGTAGTCGTTGATGACCTTGCTGGTTAGTGCTCTATTCCACAAATAATCATCATCTTCATCTCTTGTCGGTGGTATGATGTCAGTTGGAAACAACACATGGCAGCTTGAGGTTTCAAGCCAGCTTCCGGACAGTTCGTGACGACACACTGTAAGGTGTCAGGCAAATCCAACACCTTCCATGAAAACCCTGACATGATAAGCAAATCCAGTAGTATGTCACATAGCTCCGAATAAATCGTGACATTAAATTAACCAAAGTAATACGAGTAACGAGTCAACAAATGGAATACCGCAGACTAACACAATAATGTCTAAATGCATGTCATACCTTCCTACCGTGAGACAGACGCAGTTCCGAGGGGAGAAACGAGAACAGAAGCCTAGAGCAGAACCGTGTTAAGCTAGAAGGCCCTACGATAAGGGACGGACTGGACACCCACGTCGCCAACTAACCAGTAGGACAACGCCAGCTGCAAGTTTTAGCGTGAGTCTTTTTCGTGTCTCTTTTACATCAAGGCCTCCCCCCCCCCCCCCCCAGCCCATGTTAAAAGCTAGAGCCCTCCAGAAAAACAGTATAGATCTTACGATAACAAAAAAGGGCCATACCACCCGCAAGTTTTAGCGTGAGACTTTTTCGCGTCTCTGTTACGTTAGGACCACCCCCCAGCCCATGTTAAAAGATAGAGCCCTTCAGAAGAACAGTATAGATCTGACGATAACGCTAAAAGGACCACACCAGCTGCAAGTTTTAGCGTTAGACTTATTCGCGCCTCTGTTACGTTGCAAACTTTAAAAACATTGCCCCACCACGAAAAGTATAACATTTCTCATTGGATAGACAGAATTTTTGTAGGCGGAGCTTACGGTTAACATTGAGACCCTGATTGGTCAGATGAAAACACAGCCAGATATATTTTTTTAAACCAACTTTGGTAAATGGTAGTAAGGAGAAGTTAGGCGAAGTTAGTTAGTTCCGAGACGGCGAGCTGGATGGCTGCTGCGCCGGCCGCCGCCCCCTGACGAACACCAACAAGGTAATGAACGCATGCGATGCCACATAACAGCGCATAAAGCTTCACTCAGAACTGCAGAAGTCTCATCTGTTACACCCCCCCCCCTTTTTTTGCGTAATGCTAGTGTCGATCGTCAATTAATTCTCATGGTGTTCACATTTGCCACTTGAAGTAAAAATCTGAAACACGATAATTTTTCTGTTATATAGTTATTGAGAAGCCACATCAGCCATTGTAATTTACAACAAGTTAGATAAGTAATTAAAGATAATTGAGGGCACTGTAGACCATTTTGATAGTTTTCTCTTTTGTAAAATTTAATCTAAACCTAGATTATAGATGTGATATGGCATAGGTCATCCTTCGATCCATTGTAGAAATTGGAAACCCATTCAGGGAATATTCGTTCACATTTTTGTTGAACGCAGTTGGTTTTTACCATCCTGTATTAAAACACTTCCTCTTATCAATAGTGCAATTTATAAACAATGTTTTGTGAGTCGAATAAAACTTCCAATGGTAAACTTAACTGCTTTTTCGACGTTATTTTACCAGCTAAATAAAAATAGGAACGCCTTGAACCCCTTCCACTAAATTTAGTTAGTATTAAGATTCCTTTACAGGTAGTGCAGTGGAGCTGACGCTGAAATCATTAAGTATATGGTAATATCATCGCTAGTCTCACTGAACTCTTCTGAATTCTACATGTCATGTGTGGTCTGGCGTCTCCTTACCAGCAACAGGTCCCAGGTTCAAACTAGTCAATTCCCTAAAAACACGCTCAGAGCGTCGTTGCGCGAAAGTGGTAAGGAGACACGATATAGAACAAACAGACACCACCCAGAATGTTAGAACACTACCCGGATTTCGACTGATCTCATCAATCCAATCGTCGAAGCCAGTCGAACAGTTTTACGATCTTCTCGTAGTGCGGCCATTCTGAAGGGGCTCCATGCCTACTCTTCTTGTCACTCCTAATGTTTCAAGTTCATCTTGTCACCACTGTTTCGTTCAAGGGTTCAAATGGCTCTGAGCACTATGGCTCTGTGGTCATCAGTCCACTAGAACTTAGAACTACTTAAACCTAACTAACCTAAGGACATCACACACATCCGGACCCGAGGCAGGATTCGAACCTGCGACCGTAACGGTCACGCGGTTCCAGACTGAAGCGCCTAGAACCGAGCTGCCACACCCGCCGGCTCGTTCAAGGGAAAAGTTGTAGTCTGGCCTGTGCGACGGGAGACCGCGGTCTGGCATGTGTGAGGTGTTCCTGCTTGAATGAATGTGCGTGGATGTGTTTTCCTTTCTTTTCTGAAGAAGGCTTTGGCTAAAAGCTCCGTGTATAACAAGCTTTTCCTTGAGCCTGTCTGCAACTCAACGTACCATCTTTACGGTGAGCAGCAATCAGCCTTTTTCGTAGTGGTTGATATTGTAAACTGGAATTTCCATTGTTGAATTACCAGTTTTGTTGTATTCGGTCAAGGTGTTCATGATGTAACGTTTTCCCTTTTTGTCAGTGTCCAATGTACTACTTGGTGTCATATTTTGCTCGTACGTGTGACGGTAGTTATACACTATGACTAAATGATCGACCACCAAAGGAAACAGAAACGAAGCTGTAAATTACAAACAATAATTTGCTGAATGTTTTACTGTAGCTGTTCACAAATACGACATCAGTTTATAACTACATACTGGGAGGACATATAACAAGTATGGATTCAAAGTAATGTGTAATGCACAAAGTGTTATGTACATCAACTCAGTTTTTGTTATTTGTACCCTAGAAGTGGTAGCATACACACTAACGTTTATGAGAGTTGCAACGACAGTAAGGATGTAAGTGATTAAACGAACTTATATTACAAATATGTACAGCATAACGGTACAGAGCCAAGAGCTGTATCCAAAGGAAGTAAAGAGGATTTTCTGTTGTAACTTAATATGGGAGAAAGTTACAGTGGCCGCTTTGTAGAGAAGTTAGCTCCATTCCTTTTATATGTAAGTATCTTACTATGCAGTCATTCACCCACGTGGGCGCTATTCTGCGAGTAACTGGCGAAAAACAAATTTCGAAATATTGTGTGACAGACAATAGCGTTAAAGAACTTGTATTACATAATATGATTGTGTGGTGGAAAGGGTACGATAATAGGTTCATCTGAAGGATGTTGTGGGTTCGAATCTCCTGAAGTGCAGTAAATTTCTTAACTTTTAAATCTCTATCGAAGTGAGTTTAGCCATCACGTTGTTCCATTAAATGCAATTTTTTATTTCCATTCTTTTGACATATCATTTTTATCATAATAACAGCCTCTTCATTTGCTCTAATTTTTCTTCCTATCATTCTTTTTCCACTTGAAAGCTTTGTTCACGTGTTTGTAATTAATTTTATGTATTAGTTTCTTGTGTTTTACTGTCATGTTTCTTCGTCCACATTATATCTGTTTCTTATATCACTTGAATTTTGTTCTACTTTTAAACTTTTCTTTCATTTAAATCTTCATCTCCGTTATTTTGTCCATAGTGCAATATGAATTTAGATTATATTTTAATTGTTTGTACGACGATTTCCACGAAAAAAACTGCACATTTGGTAGCGAAAAATACATTTTCCACACAATTTCACTGTCGATATAAATAGATTCTTTTGTTTTTTAACTGACAGACTGGATTTCCAAATAATTGACTATTATAACAGATAAATATAATTAAATTCTAATTCACAAAAATTCCGAGTGGAAAAAGAATAATATAAAGAAAAGAAACAAATGAAAAAGTTCATATGGTGATTAAAATGATGTGACAAGGAAATAGAAATAAGACAATTCATTACAACCAATTAACTGAATAAAAATAATGATCAAAGTCATTTCGACAAAGACTTAAAACTTAAGAAACTTACTGTGGCTGACGAGGTTCAAACTCACAGCATCGTGATTGTGGATGTACTTTCCTATCCATCACACCATGCAACCGGACTATGCAACACAACTTTTTTAACACTGCTGAGTGTCACACCAAATTTCGAATTTTTTTCGTCAGTTACTCGCAAATGATGGCCCACCAGGGTGAATGGCTGCAGGATGTGTTACCTGAGGTCTTAACTTACAGCATCCTAAATTTGGTTTTAAAAACTCCATCCCACCGCAGGGGACATTTCTGTGTAAGATGTCGAAATGATATAGAACAACGAGGCTGCCGTTTTGGAGTCACCAATATATGTTCTACACTTACGTATGCTTCCATCAGTGAAGCGTTGGATGATGAGGGAGTCGCCCGGAAACCCTACCTTTTACCAAAATCACGCCAGCAACAGCGTTCTAGTGTTCAGTGCTTTGTGGTCTCTGGTTAATCGGCGATAAGCAAAGATATACGTACCATCACAGCAACTTGTTACCGCCAGTGTCCAAGCATCAGGTGGCTCCACACCTATTGCAGACCTCCAGTCCCAAGTGAACACTACAGGGTACCGCGTATAGCCATGACACTCCTGTTCATTTTCGTAATACATTGTGGCGGCAGTGTGCGACACGATCATCTAAGATACTTATAATGAAGAGGGACTGTCCCACGACGTAACAGAGGAGGGGGAGGAAGTTGAGGTTTTGTTTACATACTTTGGAGTTACTGGAATCTGTAGAAATTATGGGAAATACGAGACTATTTGAGTTGGCACAGCCCTATGAAACAATTAACTCACCTTTAGATATCAAGAAAGTGTTAACGTGGCATTACTAAATGATTCAGAAACAGGTAAATTTGAAAACCATCCGACGTTCAGTCTCATGTGATATGCCTGTAAAGTACTAACGAGAAGAATATGCAGAAGGACTGGAAGAAAATAGAAGCCTTAGTGGACGAAGATCGATCCGGTTTCAAATAACGCAAGATGTGAGAGATGTAGTACTTACTTGGTGAGTAATAATGGAAGACAGACGAAATATCAGGACATTTTCCGGGGATTTGTCTTCGACAACTTAAAGCGGGATAACATGCTTGCAATTGGTTTTAAGTGTCGTAAGCACAACATAACTTAGAACTTTTCTAGGAATCTTCCTTCCTCACCCGCCAGCATCCATTCTACAGGATGATCGTAGGCTTATGTTCGTAGCAGCTCCCACAAAAGTGCCAATTTATAATGTGTGCATACCTTACACGTACACAAATAATCTACTGCATCTATGATACTTAAGTGGAATGTCAAGAACGATTAGCTTGTGTTAATATGGGTGCAATGCGAGGTGTGGTTTTGTGGTTCATCACCATTGTTGTTCAACTATTTTTTGTTTTCTTTGAGGTATCAGTCTGACTGGTTCGAAGCGGCCAACCACGAATTCCTCTCTTGTGCCACCCTCTTCATCTGAGAGTAGCACTCGCACACTAGGTCCTCAAATTATTTGTTGTATGTAGCTCCACAGTTTTCACAGTCTACAGCTCCTCCTAGTACAATGGAAGTTATTCTCTGATGTCATAACACGTGTCCTATCATCCTGTCCGTTCTTCTTATGTGTATTTCCCAAAATTTCCTTTCTTGGTCGAATATGTGGAGAGCCTCTTCGGTCTTATCAGTCAATCTAATTTTCTACACTCTTCTGATGCACTGCATCTCCAGCTCATCCATTCGCCGGTTTTCCCACAGTCCTTGATTCACTACCCTACGATGCTGTGCTCCAAGAAATTCCCTCCGCAGGCTAAGGCCTACGTTTGACATCAGTAGAATTCTTTTGGCCAGAAATATTCTCTTTCGCTGTGCTAGTCTGCTTTTTGTGTCATCCTTGTTTGTCTGTCATGTGTTATTTTGCATCAATGGTAGCATACCTCCTCCACTTCGATTTACTCTTGAATTTTTCCGACAGTGTGATGGTATATCACCAGACTCATTGATTCTATACAGGAACTTGAATAGTCGCTTAGTGACAGTCCCTCACCACTGGTCTAGAAAATTTCGTAGGAATAGTGTCTATTTCTTCTGTCTTATTTGATACAGATCTTCCAGAGCCTTATTAAATTCTGACTTAAGCGGCAAATTCTCCACGTCTTCTATCTCTATTTCTTCCTTCGTGCGAGATGGTGAATGTTCGGGAGGACGATGGTTCTAACCCACGTCCGGCCATCCAGATTTGGCTTTTCCGTGATTTCTCAAAATCGCTTCAGCCAAATGCCGGGATGGTTGCTTTGAAAGGGTAAAGCCGATTTCCTTCTCCACCCTTCCCTAATCAGAGCATGCACTCCGCTTCTAATGATCTCGTTTAGGTACTGTTTGAATCCATTTCCTTTTACCTCTGCGCTTAATAGTGGAATTAGCATTTCACACTTAATTTTTATGGCCTTATTTTTAAGTACACGGGAGTTTGTGTTTAGTTTCCTGTATGCTTAATCAGTGCCTTCAGCGACATAGCCTTTTTTGATTTTTTCACTTCTTTCCTTTACTCATTTCGCCTTGCCTGCCATGCACCACCTATTTTTTTCGTTTCTAAGTGATTTATTTCTCTGTTTCCCGTGAATTTCCTTGAACAGTTTTGTACTTCCTTGTTTCATCGATTAATTGAAGTATTTCTTCTGGTATCTAAGGATTCTTCACAGCTACCCTTCTTGTATCGATGTTTTTATTTCCAACTTGTGATTGCCATTTTGAGGGATGACAATTCTTCTTCAGCTGAACTACCTTCGTTACCGCAGTGTCTATAGCCTCAGAACACTTCAAGGGTATGTCTTCATTGCTTAGTGCTTGTGTATCTGTCTTTTTTGCTCACTGATTCTTCCTGACTAGTCTCATAAACTTCAGCCTACTATTCATCTTGATTAAATTGTGATTCGAGTCTGTATCTGCTCCTACATATGACTTGTTTATATCTGATTCCAGAATCTGTGTCTAACCATGATTTAACCCAGTTGGAAGTTTCCTGTATCTCCAAATCCTTTCCGTCATGTGTTTTTGAACAGTGCATTCGCCATCACTAGCTCATATTAATGACATAACTCTATTAGTCTTTCTACTCTCTCGTTCCTACTACCACGCCCATAGTATCCTTTAACATTTTGTTCAACTACCTCTCCTGCAGACACATAGTAAATTTTTATCTCCCTTTACGTACTGTATTACCCGTTCAGTATTCTCATATACTTTCTGTATCTCTTCATCCTCGGTCGAACGACGGTGTTTGAAGGATTAAATCGTCTCTAATGTCCAGACAGGTATTTCATTTTGTCCGGCAAGTTTATACACCTGTGAGAACTCTTATACCCTTATTTACTGAACCACTTTTGTATGTTTTTCAGAATCTGCTCTTCGTCTTCCTCCAGTGTTTTTCACCTCCACTGCTCCGTTAATCAGCATATTGACAGTTGTTGGATATCGTAGCAAATATTCCACTTGCCTTTCCGTTCTTCTGCTTACCATAAACTTTTCTCCTCTCCTGTACCTTTTCGTACATCTTCAGGTGTACTTTATTTGGTCATTTAAATTTTACATTCCTTGATAGCGTCACATTTCAAATGCTACCAGTTTCTTTTTCCCTGTGCAATATTGTATTCCACATGTACACGGGCTAACAATCTAGAAGCTGGGCGCCCCAAACCCAGACAAAAATTCAGATACACAATTTTAAGGAATTTTTTTTCTCACTTGTATATTAACATGACATCAGAGAAACATTTTTGGTGAAGAAAGCTTTCTTTACCTGCGCCGATGTATTTATATCTTGCTTGCTTCACTTATCCAGCGAAATATTGGTTCGCTAGATAGTAGCCTTTCACTTTTTCGGCCAATGCGACACTCCTAAATCTGATGTAGGGCAAACCGCTCTTCTCCATTCCATTACGTCCTTGCTAAGGCTATCCTGAATAAACACTCAAGCTAAATAAACTGCCCATTCTTCAGTAGAAAACTTGTAGCTCTTCGTTAATTCCAGTCAGAAGACTTAAGCGCTAATATCAGTCATTCATTTATCAGCCGAAATTTTCTGTTACTTCCTTCATTGCTTCCTTCGTTGTACAAGTCAATCGTGTTCTAGGGAGAGTCGCGGTCAGGTATAAATTCTGGAGCACCAGTCAACCTGAGTGTAGTTTTCACTCGCTCGTTTAGGCAAACGCTGGACTAATCTATAATTCCCTCGTCAGAAAGTACGATACAGAAACAACTAAAAAATCTATTAGACACGGAATGAAGTTACACACTTCAACCTCGGGTTGCCGCACCGTTTCCATCCCTAAGATAACTGACCACTGTGAGCACAGGACGAACACCGGGCCACAAAGGTATAGATAAATTAAATCTGCCGAATTCTCAGTAGAGCGGTGTCTCTAATACGAGGGGTAAACGCCAAGGAAGAAAAAGAAGAAGAAAAGTGATAGTGTCTTTGAGTAGTAACCAAAACGTGCTATGTCTCACTTTCGAAACCAACCACTGCTTAAATTTTGAACAAATCAGTAAATATTATTGATCGTAGGCCAGTAACACATCACTCTAGAGATAAAAAACACTAAATCAAAAGAAAAAAAGAATGAAGCACCATAAGATAATTATTCGATTGGGGCAGAAATCGGTAGATATGATTTACATGTTCAGAAAAGCAAATGATTTCAGTTTCAGGAATATTTGATAATTTATTCAGGAGAATGAGCTTCAGAAATTAAGTAAGTCATTAACAGGTTGGACCATTATGCAAACAGTGATTGACAGATTTGTTGGCTATCCTCCTGAGGGATATCGTGCCAAATTCTGTCCAACCATCAAAATCCTGAGTTGCTAGGAAAAACCTGCTCATAATGTTCCAAACGTTCTCAAGTGGGGAGAGATCCGGCGACCTAGTTGGTCAAGGTAGGATTTGGCAAGTGGAGGGAAGGGGGGGGGGGGGAAGGGAGGGAATTATCTTGCTGAAATATAAGCGCAGGACTGATTCCCAGAAAGGTCAATAGAAAAGGACGTAGAATATCGTGGAAGTACCGCTGTGTTGTTGTAAGGGTGCTGTAGATTGCAAACCAAAGCTATGAAAAGAAATGGCATCCCAGACCATGACTTCCGTCTGTCGGACCGTATGGCGAGCGAAAGTCGAGTTGGTATCCCATCGCTGTCCCAGACGTCTCCAAACTGTACTGAGGCCTGGAATCTCATCGAATGGGGCGTTTCAAATTGTTGTTGGATTGGACAAAGCTAAGGAACTCTGGTGGAGTATAATTGTACCACTGTTTTTTAGAGGTTGAAGTTATGGTCTAGCAGTTTTGAATGTGGGACGCCTGTAGTGGAGTGCGTTGATTCGGATATCAGGCACGAATCAGCAAATTGTTGGAGATTTTCTTATATTCCCCTAGAAGATTTTTCTTTGTTCTCATGTTAGGTGGTGGAACGCGGCTCAGAGCAGGTAGCCACAATACTGGAGCGGACCTGATTGCCAGTAACAGTGCACATTGTTTGATTTAGCTTCGTTTGGTTGCTGATATCCAGAAAGAGCTGAAATACTTCGCCGCTAAGTACACAATAGCAAGGATAATCGATCATAGGATCGTAGAACCTTATGTTCTACAACACAATTTTTTTCAGAACATTATTTATTGACATAAGTCTTACACTAAAATCATCAGCAATGGCGGTCAATTTTTCCGGTAGAACCGGTCACCCCCGTTCTGTCACCTAGCTTGTCAGATTGGGCAGAGCGTCGATCAGAATTTCTGGGCAACTATTTGTCCTTGGGATGAAAAATTTCGCCTAAAATGCGCAAGAATCATCAGTGATAAACGACATGATGATGCAGAATTTAGTGGAAATCAACGTGTATCCAGAGGATATGTTGCCTATTGCTAAAAAGTATCATGATAGCTTCCCATTGGCAAAAGATTATGGATCACTCCCTCATTCGGATATCAGGGAGTGAACTGCCAAGAGGGAGGTGATCATGACAAATAGATTGAGTAATCAACGAAAGGGCAACATATTGTGAGTTTTAGCGTGGAATATCACACGTTTGAAGGTTGTAGGGACTCTACAAAACCTAGAACGGGAAACACAAAGGGTCAGATGTAGTGTGTTCAGTGAAGTGAAACGGAAGGAGGGGGAAATCCCTATGATCAGACAGGATATAGGGTAATATCAGCAGCAACAGAAATAAGTGTAACGGGAGTAGGATTTGCAATGAATAGAAAGGTAGGACAGAGGGTGAGTACTGTGAACAGTTATATGATAGTATTGTTCTCATGAGAATCGACAGAATATCAACACCGACAGCAATATTTGAGGTATACAAGCCGATGTTGCAAGAAAAGGATCAAGAGATACAGAAATTATATGAGAATACTGAATGGATAATTCAGTACGTAAAGGGAGATGAAAATTTAGTATGTGTCTGTAGGGGAGGGAGGAGAAGAAAATGTTACAGGACGGTATGGGCTTGGTAGTAGGAACGAGAGAGGAGAAAGATT
This sequence comes from Schistocerca gregaria, assembly GCF_023897955.1. Taxonomy (NCBI): domain Eukaryota; kingdom Metazoa; phylum Arthropoda; class Insecta; order Orthoptera; family Acrididae; genus Schistocerca; species Schistocerca gregaria. The sequence continues at coordinate 340,043,479 of NC_064927.1, read as the reverse complement.
AATTGTGTACTGTCATTAATATGAGCTAGTAATGGCGAATGCGCTGTTCCAAAAATACGAGACTTGGAGATAGAGGAAACTTCCAACTGGGTTAAATCATGGTTAAACAGAGATTCCAAAATCAGATATAAACACGTTGTATGTAGGCTGTAGTATAAGAGACTAGAAGAATCAGTGCGGAAACAAGTGCGATACAACAGCACTAAGCAATGAAGACAAACGGTTGAAGTGTTCTGAGGCTGTAGACACTCCGATAACGAATAGCTCCGTATGCAGTTCAGCTAAAGAAGAATGGTTATCCCTAAAAAGGGCAATCATACGCTGGAAATAAAAAACATCGTTACGAGAAGGGTAGCTGCGAAGAGACTTTGGATAACAGAAGAAATACTTAAATTAATCGATGAAACAAGGAAATACAAAATTGTTGAATGAAATTCAGGAATATGGAGAAATAAATCACTTTGGAATGAAGAAAATGGAGATGCAGGGCAGACAAGGCGTAATGGGTAAAGACAAAAAGTGTAAAAATCGAAAAAGGAACTGTCGCTGGGAGGACTGATTAAGCATACGGAAAACTAAAAGCAAACTCCTGTGAAATTAAAAATGAGGCCAACAACATTCAGTGTGAGCTGGCCCCGGTGGCCGAGCGGTTCTAGGCGCTTCAGTCCGGAACCACGCGGCTGCTAAGATCGCAGGTTCGAATCCTGCCTCGGGCATGAATGTGTGTGATTCCTTAGGTTAGTTAGGTTTAAGCAGTTCTAAGTCTAGCGGACTTATGACCTCTGATGTTAAGTCCCATAGTGCTTAGAGCCTTTTCAACCATTTTTTGAACATTAAGTGTGTAATGGTAATTGCCGGCCGGAGTGGCCGTGCGGTTCTAGGCGGTACTGTACGGAGCCGAGCGACCGCTACGGTCGTAGGTTCGAATCCTGCCTCGGGCATGGATGTTTGTGATGTCCTTAGGTTAGTTCAGTTTAAGTAGTTCTAGGGGACTGATGACCTCAGAGCCATTTGAACCACAAGTTAAGTCGCATAGTGCTCAGAGCCATTTGAACCATTTTGTAATGGTAATTCCACTATAATGGTAATTCCACTATTAAGGCAGAGGTAAAAGGGCATGGATTGAAACAGTATTTAAAATTTAGCCCTGTACAAGAGGGTGCACTTGTCTGATGGCGTGAGTGAGGAAGAAATTGGGGAGGAGGAAGAGAACAACGAGATCATTAGAAGCGGAGTGCAAGCTCGGATTATGGAAGGGAAATCAGCCTTAGACTCTCAAAGGAATCATCACGGCATTTGGCTGAAGCGATTTTGGGAAATCACGGAAAACCCAAATCTGAATGGCCGGACGCGGGTTCGAACCTTCGTCCTCCCGAACTTACACCATATTGCACGATGGAAGACATAGAGAATCCGCTGCTAAACTCAGAATTTAATAATGCTCTGGAAGACCTAAAATCAAATAAGACAGAATTGTTAGATACCGATCCTATAGAATTTGCTAGATAGTTGACGGTAGTAGCAATTAAGCGACTATTCAAGTTCGTATATAGAATCAATGAGTCTGGTTATTTTATTTATTTAGCGTATGGCAAGTACAAATCACGTTTATAGAGAAATAAGCTGCTACAATAACTTTATAACTTTGGCACTAACAACAAGATATAAAGATTTAAATACAGTTATATCATGAACAACATATATATAATTACAAATTAACATTTAGGTTTTTAATATATTGAACTGCACTTCGAGTCACATCTCTCAGAGGGCACTCAGCAATGATGTGCCGGATCATCTGCTTCTCAGCGCCGCAGTCGCACTTTGGGGATGGTGCTCTTCCCCATTTGTGTAGAGAGTCCGCACATCGACCGTGGCCCGTCCTGATCCTGTTGAGGATGGTCCAGGTTTTACGTGGCAAGCCAAAGCATGGAGGTCTGTTGGACGGTTTGAGTAAGGTGCTTACCTGTGGTGGTGCTGATTTTTCCCATTCCACTTTCCAGCGTTCTTCAAGACAGAAACCATTTTCCTCCAGATCCTTGGCAGTTATAAGGGGTTGATGTCTAGATCGCAATCTATCTCTGCCAATGCCTTTGCCCAAAGCGTGAATCGGAAGTTGCGGGTTGTCTTGTATTTTCTTAAATTCTCTGAGAAGCCCATGTTCTCTTCGTAAGTGGGGTGGCGGTATGTGGCTCAGTACAGGTAGACAGTGAATGGGGGTTGATTTTATTGTACCTGAAATAATCCTCATAGTTTGGTTCAGTACTGTGTCCACCATCTTGGTGTGAGCGCTCTTTAGCCAAACAGGGGAACAGTGCTCTGCCGCAGAGTAGACAAGTCCCAAAGCAGAGCATCGCAAGGTAGAGGCGGAGGAGCCCCAGCTGGTACCGCATAATTTCTGAATGATATTGTTCCTAGTAAGGATTTTTGCATCAGTGTTGATGAGGTGTTGTTTGTAGCTCAGGGTTCTATCTAATGTCTCTCCCAGGTATTTTGGATTTTTATTATAAGGCAGAATATTGTTATCAAAATACTTCTTAATACGTCTGTTAGCCAATTTATTATTCAGGTGGAAACACATAGCCTCAGATTTAGTTGGACTAGGTTGTAGTCTCCATTCACGAAAACACGTTCCCAGCAAGGACAAGTCGCTTGTCAGGACAGTCTCAGTACGCTCCATATCTCGATGTTGTGTAGCTATGGCTCAGTCATCTGCATATCCAAACTTTCAGATTTAGTATTAGGCATATCGGCTATATACATGCTGAAAAGTAGCGGTGCCAGGACTGATCCTTGGGGCAAGCCATTATTGAGCATCTTTGTTTTGCTCCTATAATTTCCAAGTATCACCTGGAATGGTCTGTTGCAGAGCATCTCGTTGGTAAGGTTAGCCATTTTCAAACACGGCACGATGCGGAGTAGTTTGCCTCTATACAGTATCATAAGCCGCTGTCAGGTCTATAAATACCACGGATGTTTTTTCTTGCCTTTGGAAGCCTGCCTCGATGTAGGAAGTTAGTGAGAGGACGTGATCTGTGCAGCTCCTGTTTGGTCGGAAGCCTGCTTGTTCCACAGGGATACACTTTAGGATATCTGGACTTATTCTGTTACATATAAGTCTCTCCAGTAGTTTGTAGATCACGCTAAGAAGGGAAATTGGGCGGTAGCTGTTTGGTTTGTCATTCGGTTTACCTGGTTTCAGTATCGCTATGATTTTTGCTTTCTTAAGACTATTTGGTATTCTTCCAGTTTCCATCATGTTGGAGAAGAACTGTGCAAGCCATAACTTTGCAAATTTACCGCAGTGAATCAGAAACTCTGCATGGATTCCATCAAAACCTGGGGCTTTCCGTGGCTTGATGTCTCTCAGAACCAGTGTTATCTCTTCGATTGAGAAGGGCTGCGAGTGTAGTGAATTGTTTCCTACTAAATATTTCGACTATTTATGTCCGTTTTTAACTTTTATGGTATGAGCTCGATCCTCTGGAGCTCTAGAGGTTTTACTAATGTGCGCCGCAACTGTGTTCGGAGAAATAGAGCTGGTTGGTCGTTGGTTCCTGCTACTGCCACCAAGCTTCCGAAGTAGCGACCACGCCTTTCAATGAGTCTGGTGATATACCATCATAGTATCGGAAAAAAACATTCAAACAATCACAAAAACAGCAAGAGAAAATAAGTGCGAGGACTATCGTACAAACAGTTCATTGGCTAATGCATCCAAATTGATGAGGAGAATAATAAACAGAAGACTGAGTAAGATAACAGTCTATGGCAGACGACTATCATTTGGGAAATGTAAGGGCACCGAAAGACAGTTCTGACGCAGTGGTTGATAATGGAGGTACGACTTTAAAAAAGTCAAGACAAGTTCGTACAATTTGCGACCTGGAGAAAATTTGGACAATGTAAAATGGTGCAAGATAAAGAAAGACGGACAATGAACAATATGTAAAAGAACTGAGTGGTAACAATAAGAATGGAAAACGAAGAACGAGGTGCTCGGATTAAAAAAAGATGCAAGACATGGGTGCAGTGTTTTGCCCACACTGTACAGATCATAAAAGCAATCATGGAAAGAAAAGAAAGTATAAAGAGTCAGATGAAATTTCAGGATGACAAGCTACCAATGAAAAGCTTCGGGATTATGGAATGAAGTCTAATGAGTACAGAATACAGGTTTAAAGTAAATCGAAGCGAAGGAGGTATGCAATCTTTGAAGCAAAATAACACATGACAGACGAACAAGGACGACACAAAAAGCAGATTACCACAGGGAAAGAAAGTATTCCTGGCCAAGAGAAGTCTGCTGATGTCAAATGTAGGCCTTAGCCTGAGGAAGGAATTTGTTGGAGCACAGCATCGTAGGGTAGTGAATCGAGGACTGTGGGAAAACCGGAGAATCGATGCGCTGGAGATGTAGTGCTAGATAAGAATGTAGAAAATTAGATGAACTGATAAGACTGAGGAGGCTCTCCACAGATTCGACCAAGAAATACTCATAAGAAGAACGGACAGGATGATAGGACACGTATTATGACATCAGAGAATAACTTCCATGGTACTAGGAGGAGCTGTAGACTGTGAAAACTGTGGAGCTACATACAAGAAATAATTTGAGGACGTAGTGTGCAAGTGCTACTCTGAGATGAAGAGGTTGGCACAAAAGAAGAACTCGTGGTTGGCCGCTTTGAACCAGTCAGACTGATAACTCAAAGAAAAAAAAAATAGTTGAACAACAATGGTGATGAACCACAAAACCACACCTCGAATTACACCCATATTAACACAAGCTAATCGTTCTTCACATTCCACTTATGTATCATAGATGTAGTAGATTATTCGTCTACCTGTGCTGTATGCACCCATTACAAATTGGTACTTTTGTGGGGGATTCTAGGAACATAAGCTCGCGATCACTCTGTAGAATGGGTTGCTGGCGGGTGACGGAGGGAGATTCGTAGGAAACGTCTGTGCTTATGACACTTAAAACCAATTGCAAACATGTTATCCTGCTTTAAGTTGTCAAAGACAAATACGGGGAGGTGTCCTGATATTTCGTCTATCTTCCATTATTACTCACCAAGTCAGTACTACTTCTCTCACATCTTGCCTTATTTGAAACCGGATCTATCTTCGTCCACTAAGTCCTATATTTTTTTCCTGCCCTTCTGCATATTGTTCTCGTTAAGAGTTTACAGGCATGTCACATGAGACTGAACGTCGGATAGTTTTCAAATTTATCTGTTTCTGAATCATTTGGTAATGCTACGTTGTCACTTTTCTTGATATCTAAACGTGAGTTAATTGTTTCATAGGGTTGTACCAACTCAAATAGTCTCGTATTTCCCATAATTTCTACAGATTACAGTAACTCCAAAGGATGTAAACTAAATCTGCTATCTTCTCTGAGCATAGGTCCACCAGTGCTCTGTCAAACTCTGACCACATTAATGGATCATCAGTCACTTCCACATCAACTTCTTCCTGCTCCTCTGTTACGTCGTGGGACAGTCCCTCTTCATTGCAAGTATCTTAGATGACCGTGTCGCACACTGCCGCCACAATGTATTACGAAAATGAGCGGTAGTGTCATAGTGTTCACTTGGGGCTGGAGGTCTGCAATAGGTGTGGAGACGTCTGATGCTTGGACACTGGCTGTAACAAGTTGCTGTGATGGTACGTATATCATTGCTTCATGTGCGATTAAACAGAGACCACAAAGCACTGAACACTGTAAACACTGTTGCTATCGTGTTTTTTGGTAAAAGGTAGTGTTTTCGGGCGACTCCCGCATCAAGGAACGCTTTACAGATGGCAGCAGATGTACTTGTAGAGCATGTGTTGGTGACCCTAAAATGGCATCCTCTTTGTTCCAGTCCATTTAGACATCCTACACGGAGAGGTCCACAGCGATGGGATCGACTTTTTGAAACCAGATATAGGATGATGTAGGTTAAGATCCGAGGTAACACATCCTGCAGCCATTCACCCTGGTGGGCCATCGTTTGCGAGTAACTGATGAAAAAATTTCGAAATTTGGTGTGACACTCAACAATGTTAAAAAAGTTGTGTTGATAGACTGGTTGCATGGTGTAATGGGTAGGATAGTACTTCCACAATCACAATGATGTGAGTTTGAACCTCGTGAGGCAAAGTAAGTTACTTAATTTTTAAATCTTTATGGAAATGACTTTGATCATTATTTTTATTCAGTTAGTTGTTTGTAATGAATTTTTTATTTCTATTTCCTTGTCACATCATCTTAATCACCATATGAAATTTTTCATTTGTTTCCTTTCTTTGTACAATTCTTTTTCCAGTCGAAATTTTTGTGAATATGAATTTAATTATATTTATCTGTTATAATAGCCAATTATTTGGAAATCCAGTCTATCAGTTAAAAAACAGAAGAATCTATTTGTATCTATTTATATGGATTGTGAAATGGTGTGGAAAATGTATTTTTTGTTACCAGATGTGCAGTTTTTTTTCGTGGTAATCGTCGTACTAAAATTAAGTTTTAACCTAAATTGATATTGCACTATGGACAAAAGATTTAAATGAAAGATAAGTTTATAGGTAGAACAAAATCCAAGTGAAATGAGAAACAGATATAACGAACGCAATAATGTGGACGAAGAAGCAGGATAGTAAAACACAAGAAATTAATACATAAAATTAATTTAAAACACGTTAACAAAGATTTCAAGTGAAAAAGAATGATAGGAAGAAACATTAGAGCAAATAAAGAGGTAGTTATTATGATTAAAATGATATGGCAAAAGAATGGAAATAAGAAATTGGATTTAAATCAGTTAATTGAACAACGTGATGACTAAAGTCATTTCGATAGAGATTTAAAAGTTTAGAAACTTATACTGTACTTCATGAGATTCGAACCCACAACATCCTTCATATGAAGCTATTATCCCACACTTTACACCACACTATCATATTACGTAACAGGACTTGTTTAACGCTATTGTCTGTCTCACAACATTTCGTAAGTTTTTTCGTCAGTTACTCGCAGAAGAGGGAGCACGTGGGTGAATGGGTTTACTTTGTGATACTCATATATACAAGAATTGGAGTTAAGTTCTCTACAAAGCCACCACTCGAACTTTCTCTCATATTAAGTTACAACAGAAAATCCTCTTTACTTCCTTTGGATACAGCTCTTGGCTCTGTACCGTTATGCTGTATATATTTGTAATATCAGTTCGTTTAATCACTTGCATCCTTACTGTCGTTGCAACTCTCATAAACGTTAGTGGGTATGCCATCCCTTCTAGGGAAAATATAACAAAAACTGCTTTGATGTGTATAACACTTTGTGCGTTATACATTACTTTGACTCCATACTTACTATAGGTCCTCCCATTTGTAGTTATAAACTGCTGATGTATTTGTGAATAGTTACGAAAAATTCGTTTGAACATTTTAGCTAGGTTTCGGTTTCCTTTAATGCTTGATTCTTTGGGCATAGTGCATAACTTCAGTCACACGTAGGAGCGCTGACGAAAAGGGAAAACGTTACACCATGAACACCTTGACCGAGTACAACAAAACTGGTAATCCAACAATGGAAATTCCAGTTTGGAATATCAACCATTGTGAAAAAGGCAGATTGCTGCTCACCATAAAGATGACACGTTGAGTTGCAGACAGACACAAGGAAAAGCTTGTTGTACACTGAGCTTCTGACCAAAGCCTTCTTCAGAAAAGAAAGGAAAACATATACACGCACAATCATTCAAGCAGGAACACCTCACACATGCGTGACCGCGGTCTCCAGTCGCACAGGCCAGACTGCAACTGTTCCCTTGAACGAGCCGGCGGGTGTGGCCGCTCGATTCTAGGCGCTTCAGTCTCGAACCGAGTGACCGTTATGGTCGCAAGTTCGAATCCTGCCTCGGGCATGGATGTGTGTGATGTCGTTAGGTTAGGTTTAAGTTGTTCTAAGTTCTAGGGGACTGATGACAACAAATGTTAAGTCCCATAGTGCTCAGAGCCATTTGAACCATTTGAACCCTTGAACGAAACAGTGGTGACAAGATGAATTTGAAACATTAGGTGTGACAAGAAGACTAGTCATGGGGCCCCTCCAGAAAGGCTGCACTACGAGTAGATCGTAAAACTGTCCGACTGGCTTCGACGATTGGATTGATGAGTTCAGACGAAATGCGGGTAGTGTGTCACCATGAAACGTCGGGTAGCTGGCTTGAAACGTCAAGTTCCCAAGCGTTGTTTCCAACTGACACCATACAAATGAAAAGAGATGATAATAATGGAGATGGTGTTTTGTGGATAAGAGCAGTAAACAGCAAGGTCATCAAAGTCGACACATAAGAGCGACTTGCATCCTGTAACAGTCATATGAGTTAACTTCACAACTTTTTACAAGAAGTTAGTTTAATGTTGCTTAAGTCGTACTACTTAAGACATTTTCAGATCTGTAGCTTGAGGTGCCTAGTTCCTAACCCTAATCCGCAACTCCCTCCCCCCCCCCCCCCCCCGCCCTGTGGTATATATCGCGCTTGGGACAAGAAATCTCCGATGACAATATAAATTCATAGTATTCAATAGTATAACAAAACTTCACTGTAATTAATTACAAACTAAATAAGTAACATTATTTCCATAGCTACACACAAGGGAATTACCCACAGCCATCAAAACATAAATTCCTAATAATTTAAACTGCTTAAACTAACATACCGAAAATCACTTGGTTTGAATTCAGAGATTACAGAAATATTTCCCAATTTTACTCTCCACGCTAGAGGAACGCTCACGCACCCAACCTTTACATGTCATACACTGAATCATGTCTTCTTCCCTGTTTTTCCTCAACAATTGACATAACCCGTTCACTCCATAATTTTTTTATTCTTATTGCAGTTTTCATTTTTCTCCTTTTATAGGTTTGTGCACAGGTGTCTTCTCTTTGTATACCTTTTCTTTGGCTTCTATTCCCAATCTATAATGAGTTGGTGTCAATTCTAGTATTGGTTTAGGTCGTTCCATATTTTTCTTGATAACTATTGTTAAATCCGGGATACAAAAAGTGTTCAAGTAAGACTATGTGTTGAGTGTTAAAGTAGCCAGCTGTTGTAATATTCTACTCGGGTATGTATTCTCGAGACATTATTGAAGATGCAGACTGGTTACTAAGCTGTGTTGCAGCGTTAGGCCGCCTTCCAGATTTTCGTGTTCTTGTTTCAGATCCATAAGCCGATTCTTGGTAAGATGAGTCAACAATATGTACAATAGTAGCCACAAAGTCCGCTGCCGTACACCCGGTTAGTTCTATGCTGATCTGGTGTATGCATTCTCAGAGTTAGCTTGTTATATGACGCTACCAAGATTTGAACGAAATTTCGAGGACACTGCCTCATTGTACCTGTTTTTTCAGTGTTTTAAAGAGCGATTTGTCCAGTAGCAGTAGACGATGAGTCGTGTGAACAGCAAATTACACCATGATTATGCCATTCTCACAAGTCAGCTGATCTGTCTCTAAATTTTTGGTGTGTGTGCTACGTGGAGCCAGTAAAAGCAAATCCTGTGTTTTCTGGCGCCGTTTTTAAGACACCATTCGTTGTGATGCACTTAAATATTTAAGTCGGCAGAATGAATTCACCTGCAGCATGCATAGCACATGTTGCTGTGAGACCCCTTTCTTCGCTTGTGATTGCGCCCCCCTGGTGTTTGCCTTTTCGGTAAATTGCTTTGGACGATTTGTGAATTGTGGATGATGCTGTTTCGTCACGTTATATACATATGGTCAGCAGTAAACTTATTTTCGTGTACTATTTCCTCATATTTATCACACCGGTTCCATGTGATAGATGATATTTCTCAGAAAGTTGGTGGGCAGTTTTCCTTGTACAGTAATAGTTACTCCGAAGACTCTGGACTCCACATTAATTATTGTTGTTGTTGTGGTCTTCAGTCCTGAGACTGGTTTGATGCAGCTCTCCATGCTACTCTATCCCCTGCAAGCTTCTTCATCTCCCAGTACCTACTGCAACCTACATCCTTCTGAATCTGCTTAGTGTATTCATCTCTTGGTTTCCCTCTACGATTTTTATCCTCCACGCTGCTCTCCAATACTAAATTGGTGATTCCTTGATGCTTCAGAACATGTCCTACCAACCGATCCCTTTTTCTAGTCAAGTTGTGCCACAAACTTCTCTTCTCCCTAATCCTATTCAACACTTCATCATTAGTTATGTGACCTACCCATCTAATCTTCAGCATTCTTCTGTAGCACCACATTTCAAAATCTTCTATTCTCTTCTTGTCCAAAATTCTGTGCTAATTCACCTTCTACATCTCTTCTCTGAAATTACTTACAAACGTTCGAGAGTATGCAATAAAAATTGTCAAATTTTTCTGCCGCGACAGTCAGCAGTCTACTCACTAGTTTTGGTTCACTCGCACGACTATTTACTTTCATTTTACACCACTTGAGGTCAAATTTTAAACGTGGGATCAGATATTACAGCAGTACTACTTAGGTTGTGTTATGACTAACGCAGATTAATCCTAAATGATTACAAAAACACATTTGACCTCTTAGCAACAAGCAATCCCGAGCAAATAGGCAGTATTATGGCGGATACAGGAATTAATGACCACAAGGTCACTGTAACAAAACTTAATAAATATGATATCATCCATACCCACCAAAAAATAAATGCAAAATTTACAAAAGCAGAAAAATTTTGGTTGACGCCTTCCTAAAAAGACAGCCTCCATCCGTTCCTAATGATGAAAGGGCAGGCCAAATGTGGCTTAAATTCAAAGGAATAGTATCGTCAGCTGTGGAGAGATTTATACCAATTAAATTAATAAGAATTGGATATGATCACTCCCCCACGGTACACAAAACAGGTGACAACCCTGTTGCGGAAGAAACGAAAAAAGACTACCAAATTTAAAAGAACGCAAAATCCCCAATGTTGGCGACATTTCACAGAAGCTTGAAGCTGAGAGAGAACTTCCGTATGAGATGCTTCTTATGTGTACACCACCGGCAAGACGTAATCAGAACCTTCACTGCGCGTCAGCATTGCAAATGTTACCGATGACAGTGCCACTAAAGCAGAGTTATTAAATACGATTTTCCCGGAATTATTTACCAAAGAAGACGAAGTAAATATTCCAGAACTAGAATTAAGAGCTGCTTGCAACATGATTAAAATAGAAGTAGATATCCTCGGAGTAGCAAAACAACTCAAATCACTTAATAAAGGCAAGTCTTCAGCTCCAGATTGTATACCAATTAGATTCTCTTCAGAGTATACTGATATAATAGCTCCGTACTTAATACTCACAGGCAATCGCCCGCTCGACGAAAGATCCGTACCCAAAAACTGGAAAGATGCACAGGTACACCAACACTCAAGAAAGGCAGTAGGAGTAATGTGGGTAATTACAGACCCACATCTCTGACGTCTGTCTGCCGTAGGATTTTGGAACATACACTGAATTCGAATATTATGGACTACCGCGAGCGAAAGTATCTACTGATACACAGTCGTTACTGATTCAGAAAATGTCGTTCTTGTGGAATACAACGAGAACTTTATTCTCGCGAAGTAGTGAATGCTATGTCCAGGGGATCTCAGAGTTATTTCATATTTGTAGATTTCCAAAATGCTTTAGAAAACATTCCTCACCAGTAGCTTACAATCAAGTTGCGTACCTTGGGAGTATCGTCTCAGTTGTAAGACTGGATTCGTGACTTCGAATCAGAAAGGTCACAGTTCGTGTTAACTGACGGAAAGTTATCGAGTAAGACAGAAGTGAGACCTGGCATTCCCCAAGAAAGTATTATTGGACTTCAGCTCTTCCTACCCAAACACCTTAGGAGACAATCTAAGCAGTCCTCTTAGACTGTTAGCAAATGGTGCTGTTATCTACCTTCTAATAACGTGATCAAAAGTAATTGCAAAAAGATTTAGACGAGATATCTGTATGGTGTGTCATTGGAAATTGATCACATGAGTGCTAAAGGCAATCTGTAAAGTATTGGTTACACGGTAAATCACACAAATTTAAATACTGTCAACTCAACTAAATACCTAGGAATTACAACTTAAATGGGAAAGATCACGTAGATAATGTTGTCGGGAAGGAAAACCAAAGACTGCATTTTATCCTTAGAAGACCTAAACGATGTAACTTATCTACAAAGAGAGGGCGCACACTACGGTTGTCAGTCGTGTGCTAGCGTATTTCTGTACAATATGGTAACCGTGGCAGATAGTATCGACGGAAGACATCGAAAATGTTCAAATAACAGCAATTGGTTTTTTATTATTGCAAAATAGAGGAGAAAAGTGCATTTTGTTGCCAGTGGAATCTTTTCACAGAATTTCGCTCTCCAACGTTCTCTTTTGAATGCGAAAATATATAGTTGACACCCTCCTCCATAGAGAGAAACGATCATTGTAATAAAATGAGAGAAACAGAGTTCTCACGGAAAGATTTTCTGTTAATTTTTCTCACGCACTGTTAGAAAGTTCAACGGCAGAGAAATACTGTGAAAGTGTGAACTACAGAATAGTCATGGTGATGTAGATGCAGACATTAAGTGACATTATGTGAGTCTCTTAAATCAGAGTTCAGATTTGCGATTTACACCAAAAAAAATGCGAGAGATGAAAAGTAGGCACTCATACTCTGTCTAGCCTCGATTCCATAATGCTAGCGGAGAAGTTAAAGTTCAGCACTGCGACACGTCCAGCCCTCACAAAAGTTAAGATCACGTCAAAAGTTGAAGTCCCTTCAACAGTTAAAGTCTCGTTACTTTAGTGGTGACCAGATCGACGTCAGTGGGTAGATGACGCGATGAAAGTCACAGGAAGCAGCAATTCTCAGTTCACCTATCACTCCAACCTGCGGTGCGGGTGTTATTGGAAATGGTAACACCACTGATTTGGTAGTTGTTGAGGTTATATACCTGGCAGGATGTGGTAAGAAATGTAAGCCTTGTAAGCATATCGTTCAAGATCAGTGTACCAAATGTCATTACTCAATAGTATAATGCAAGGGCCATGCTATAGACCAGTGTTAGTCAAACTGCGGCCTGAATCAAGTATTCGTGTGGTCCGCGATTCTCAGCTGTATTTTATAGCAATATGCATCTGACAACTAACAGCCGAATCCAAAACGTGTACTAACGTAAATTGCTGTAGTTTTCCTGCTTGGTAAAAAAAAATACTTACACATCCAGTACAATTTTAAGATGTGCTTAATTTTAATCGATGTTGATGAATTCGTCCATGAGCTAAGTAAAGTTGGCCGATTACCTCAGGCGTCCAGGAGTCAAGTAGCGTGGCTATGCTGTGTTACAGCGGGAAACTTATTGTTTTCTCTCCCAGTACCAACAAATCACGTGTGCGAGCATCGTGTGGCTCAAATGGCTCTGAGCACTTTGGGACGTAACATCTGAGTCATCAGTCCCTTAGAAAAAAATGGTTCAAATGGCTCTGAGCACTATGGGACTTAACATCTGTGGTCATCAGTCCCCTAGAACTTAGAACTACTTAAACCTAACTAATCAAGGACATCACACATATCCATGCCCGAGGCAGGATTCGAACCTGCGACCGTAGCGGTCGCGCGGTTCCAGACTGAAATCGCTTACAACCGCTCGGCCACATCGGCCGGCTCGTCGAGTAGCGATCAGAGTTAACGGTATGAATTTTGAGACGGAGGTATCATTGATTTGTGAATGCACGTTTCAGAGACTGTCATCTTCAAATGTGATACTTGCTTGCAGCAAGGAACATTACATTAAAGATCTTATCATACGGTGCAATGAGTAGAATGAAACTGACTTCCAAATCATGTCATAGTGACTCGTATTGAATAATGCCTTAAAACATAAGTGCAGTTACTTTCATTAGCCAATTGGCCATCCGTTCACACAGACAACACAAACCTTAAATACTAAGAGCTATGCTACTACTTTGGAGTAGCTCATGGTGCAACAGTTTGAAACAAAGAACAGTTGACACGCAGTGTTCTGAATGGTGCCGATTTTTAATGATCACTACATGAGGAGCCGGCTGCCAACTTATCGCGCCCTTACCACAAGTATTCTACTGGACGCCTGCAACATACCAATCTGTATAGCTAATTAATTAATAATGAGATTGGTACATATGCAGCTCGATGTGTCGTCCCTCAATGTTAATACTGGCTCTTGAGCAAACAGCTTTGACGACCACTGCTGTAGTTTACTGCACAGCACAAACACGTTGAGGACTGTGCGTGTCCCTGATTGGACTACCCTGTTGCGCTGATGGTCACCAATACGCATTTCTGGGATACAACAGGAAGATGTGTACTTTCACAACAGCTTCCAGTAGTTAGCAGTATTGTACAACTGACACAACATATGTGAGGCGTGTTCAAAGTATTGGGTATATCCATTTTTTTGGGGGGGGGAGGATAATCTGTTTGTCTACATTAATGTTACCTCCTTCAAAGTAGTCCCCACTAGATATTACACACTTAAGCTAGTGCTTCTTCCAATCCCCAAAACACTTCTGGAACTCAAACTTAGGGACAGCACTTAGCTTTTTCAGGGATTTGCTTCTAACTTCATCTATACCCCCAAAATAACGGCGCTTTGCTTTTGGAAATAGAAACAAGTCTTACTGGGTCATGTCAGGTGAATACGAAGGCTGGCCCATCATTTCAGTGTTGCTTTCCGCCAAAAATTCACGAACAAGCAATGAAATGTGAGCAGGTTCATAATCGTGGTGCAAACGCCATTGATTGATTCGCCACGATCCCGGGAGCTTCTTTCGCATTGCGTCCTGGAAATAGCATACTCCTTATTGGTCGTTTGACATTCTGGCATGGACTCATGCCATTACAATAGAAGAAAACATTGAGCAGAACCTCTTGGTCGTGCGGTAGCGTTCTCGCTTCCCGCGCCCGCGTTCCCGGGTTCGATTCCGGACGGGGTGAGGGATTTTCTCTGCCTCTTGATGACTGGGTGTTGTGTGATGTCCTTAGGTTAGTTAGGTATAAGTAGTTCTATGTTATAGGGGACTGATGAACATAGATGTCAAGTCCCATAGTGCTCAGAGCCAATTGAACCATTTGAACCTTTACATTCGACAGTACTTCCCTAGATTTCTCCTGTCCTGCCGAATATAACGTTACTTATATGTAGGAGAGCTATTTAGCTAAATAGAATTGGTAGGAGGTTGTTGTTGTTCTGCTCTTCAGTCCAGAGACTGATTTGATGCAGCTCTCCAAGCTACTCTATACTGTGCAAGCTTCTTCATCTCACAGTACCTACTCCAACCTACATCCTTCTGAATCTGCTTAGTGTATTCAACTTTTTGTCTCTCTCTACGATTTTTACCCTCCACGCTGTCCTTCAATACTATGTTCGTGATCCCTTGATGCCTCAGAACATGTCCTACCAACCAATCCCTTTTTCTAGTCAAGTTGTTCCGCAGATTTCTCTTCTCCCCAACTCTATCCAATACTTCCTCATTAGTTATGTGACCTACCCATCTAATCTTTAACATTCTTCTGTAGCACCACATTTCGAAAGCTTCTATTCTCTTCTTGTCCAAACTATTTATCGTCCATGTTTCACTTCCATACATGTCTACACTCCATACAAATAGTTTCAGAAATGACTTCCTGATACTTAAACCTATACTCGATGTTAACAAATTTCTCTCCTTCAGAAACGCTTTCTTTGCCATTGCCAGTCTAAATTTTATATCCTCTCTAATTCGACCATCATCAGTTATTTTGCTACCCATATAGCAAAACTCCTTTACGACATTGACTGTCTCATTTCCTAATCTAATTCCCTCAGCATCACCCGACTTAATTCGACTACATTCCATTACCCTCATTTTGCTTTGTTGATGTTCATCTTATATCCTCCATTCAAGACACTATCCATTCCGTTCAACTGCTCTTCCAAGTCCTTTGCTGTCTCTGACAGAATTACAATGTCATCGGCGAACCTAAAAGTATTTATTTCTGCTCCATGGATTTTAATTCCCCTGCTCCTAATTTTTCTTTTGTTTCCTTTACTGCTTGGTCGATATACAGATTGAGTAACATCGGGGATAGGCTACAATCCTGTCTCATTCCCTTCCCAACCACTGCTTCCCTTTCATGCCCCTCGACTCTTATAATTGGCATCTGGTTTCTGTGCAAGCTGTAAATAGCCTTTTGCTCCATGTATTTTACTCCTGCCGCCTTCAGAACTTGAAAGAGAGTAATCCCGTCAACATTGTCAAAAGCTTTTTCTAAGTATACAAATGCTAGAAACGTAGGTTTGCCTTTCCTTAATCTAGCTTCTAAGATAAGTCGTAGGGTTAGTATTGCCTCACGTGTTGCAACATTCCTACGGAATCCAAACTGATCTTCTCCGAGGTCGGTTTATACCAGTTTTTCCATTCGTCTGCAAAGTATTCGCGTTAGTATTTTGAAGCTGTGACTTATTAAACTGATAGTTCCGCAATTTTCACATCTTTCAATAACTGGTTTCTTTGGGATTGGAATTATTATATCGTAGATTTTGTCAGTGCTGGTTCTCCCAAGGCTATCAGTAGTTCTCACGGAATATTGTCTACTCCCAGAGCCTTGTTTCGACATAAGTCTTTCAGTGGTCTGTCAAACTCCTTACGCAGTATCGTATCCCCAGTTTCATATTCATCTGCATCATCTTCCATAATATTGTCCTCAAGTACATCGCCGTTGTATAGACCCTCTATATACTCCATCCACCTTTCTGCTTACCCTTCTTTATTTGGAACTGCGTTTCCATCTGAGCTCTTGATATTCATACAAGTGTCTCCCTTTTCTCCAAAGGTCTCTTTTAATTTTCATGTTGGCGGTATCTATATTACCTTAGTGATATATGCCTCTACATCCTTACATTTGTCCTCTAGGCGCCCCTGATTAGCCATTTTGCACGTCCTGTCGATCTCATTTTTGAGACGTTTGTATTCCTTTTTGCGAGCTTCGTTTACTGCATTTTTATATTCTCTGCTTTCATTAATTAGTTTCATTATATCTTCTGTTACCTAAGGATTTCTAGTAGCCCTCGTCTTTTTACCTTCTTTGCAGGCATACATAATTATTTTTATGGGTTATTTGACGTCCCTGACGTTCCTTTCCGTCGTATAGGGGATGGGTTGCAAAATTCTCAACGAAATACAAAGTCAGCATCACCTTGAAAGATAAATTCACACTCATTTCGATGTCTGACTTCGGCACTTGTTGCCATAACGTAGCGCATGCCTTTAGAGAGCAGGAATTTTCAGGCGGGTTTCCACGCACACAAGAATCCCGGACTTGTTTTGCAAGTTCAGTCTAAGGTTAGGGAACTCGACGTTCTCGCTGTATTGGAAATTGATGTGCATCACCGATCCGATCGAGAAGTTATTATCAGTGAGCTGGCACTGTTTTTTTTAATACAAATTATTTAGACGATGTGCTGGCTCATTGATATGTCTCCTTTCGCCGTTACCTGTTTCGTATTTATCGGAATTATAATCATGTTACTTTATATCTATTCATCTTTCCGTTATATTACAAACAAAATATTTTTATTATCATTGTAAAAGTCTTAACAAAATTGTCTAACTAATTATTGTATGTTGTTTGGTTATCGTTGCATCTATTGTTATTAGTATTTGTTTTTGGTATGTATCTGCATCAACCGTTATTGTTTCTAGTGTTCTGAATGTACATGATGCATCAGCGGTTTAACTTTAGCAGATGTGTGTACACATGCGGAAGTGTTACATGACTGTGTTCATGTTATTTTATCGGTTTTCTTAGTTTGTTTCGCTTCGTAATATTTTTTACATAAAGATTTTTACATTTTATGCTCGGTCTTTACCTTTTATCGCCATCTGGTGATGGCTTACGGAAAACGTCTTTACTACTCTAGCTACTTTTTTTCCATCTGTTGTTTGCCATTCACTCTTGTGTGGTTGTGTCTTTGGTTTCTTTATAATTAGTCATGGCATTCTGCAATCAAACGTAACGAATAAATCTAGTTAAAAATAAAAATATATTCCGGGAGCTAATGTAGCGCCTGTGGTCATCACCTCATGTGTGTTGTTAATCTTAAAGTTGTTGGTAATATTTCCTTCAAATGTATACTGACGTTGTTCTCGTTCGCTTAGCACTCGTAACATACAATTGGGATTTAGTAAGTGCCATAGTGAATATGTTTAAAATTCTTTCATCGACTTCGTTTACTTGGTACGTATCACCTACACTGTAACGTGTGATGCATGTTTTGTATCATATCTTGGTCTGGGTTACCATGTGCTTATGACTGTTTTGTAAAACATTTTTGACAGATCATCTGATGGTGCTACGCCTGAAACGCGTAATGTTATAAAAAAGTTCAACTAATATTTGTTGATAAAGTTCATAACGCATAATTAAAAAGTAGTTTAAAAATCTCAATGCATGCGCGGAATATACACACTGCGGTAACACATTTCGGGATGGGGGGACACATTCTTCAGTCTTCGATGACTCACCTGAAGATGACTCACCTGAAGATGACTCACCTGAAGATGACTGGCAGATGCACCGACGAAACACAGTGGAGTGTTGTTACTTGTTTGTTTGTTTGTATTTTCTACCATGGATTCTTTTTTTTTTTGTGTATGCGCGGGAGCGTTTTTGCCATTTAATCTATTTTCGAGCTTTCTTCTGTCTGGAAATAAATCTGTTTTACACGAAAATTACTCTTTAAAATATACACTACCGAGACACCTTCGTGAAATACTGTTGTACTTTGGGAGAACAACGCTTTGGCGAGAAACTCTTCTGCAACTAGCTAGCTTGATAAGACATGCTAAGAGGACAGCTGCGCAAACACGCAATGTTTGTGCGGCGTCTGCAGACATGCGTTGTGCTGGGTTAGTGCCAGACACACACAGTTCAGCTGGGTTCTAGAGATAACGTCTGGAGTGCCTGTCATTATTACACTCTATTTAACTAGTGTTGAGAGCAGCGAACCTATATTGGCAGTCGCAGTCAAGTCAACTCAAGGCAACTTTCGCAGAGTATACGAATACTAACAATCATTTACAATTAGTAATAATATACTTGAATATGGATGCCGTATACCTTAATAGAAAAGCAACTTAATTACATAAATCATAAACTATATTTGTGGAAAGCCTACAGCTGTGTCAATAATGATTCGTAATTTTTGCAAACGATGCCTCCGTATGTGTTGTTCATAACACAGCAGGATAATTGACCCAAGTTAAAATAACATAAATGACTGTATAATCAAACGGCGATCTAACTCTTTATCTTACAATAAATGGACCTTAGCGTGTTAAAATTTTTTGTAATATTTTGTGGGAAACAGTGATCTTTTAAGCTAAATAAAATCAGTGAAAGAACAGTCTAGATCGAGATGATAATTTTATTAAAATGACCGGTTTCGGCCTCTTCTTATTCCATCTTCAGAACTGCACCATCACCTGAAACTGATGATGCCTAGAACAGTCAGTAGCCGTCAGTCACTCAAACTGCGCTCAAGCAGTAAGCGTGACATTTTTACCAGTTGGTGGTAATCAAAGTGCATCTACTCACAGAAGTCCATTATGGGCTGCAGTTATCATATGGCAGCGGAACATGATAGACATATTAATGAGACTGGAATAGAAGGGAGAACCGATAGAGGTACTCAAGGTACCCTCCGCCACACACCGTCAGGTGGCTTGCGGAGTATGGATGTAGATGTAGAAGCATTAATGCGGAACCGAATTGCAGTGGAATAAAACTGGTTCAAATTTTGGACACCAAGAGCGAAAGTGGCGTTGTACAGCATCTCGTCGACTTCTCCGGTTCTCATAATGAACAAAATGTGTAAGCTGTAGTTACCAATAAAATCAACATCATACCTTTCTCACTTGTTTGACCATTTCCGTCGGCGTCCCGTTCCTATTCCATTACGTACAGAGATATTTCTATACGTCTTTCCTACATTAAGAGCGCCAGATTTGCAGCTGGTGACCAAAATTGGTACTAATTCTTTCCAGCGTACATCTGTTCCGCATTGACGCATTAGAGCATCAACCACGTTTTGCTGCCATACGACAATTGTAGCCAACAATGGACCTCTGTTAGTAGCTGCTCTAAAATCTTAACTGCCCTCTACATTTATACAGTTGCAGCGGCAGTGTTCTTGATCTAAGCTAACATTGTAATTGGAACAATATTTTATTTTAAAGAGAAAATAGTTACTACATTACTTTTACAACGAAGATCCTGAATTTATGTAGCAGCCTTTTTCGAAAATCAGAGCTTTTTCTGCAGTTCGCCTCACTGCGGGATTCCAAGAATGGGTGGCCACGATGAAGCGCTACTCTTGTATTTGACGAATTTAAGTTGGTAATGATCTGTTGCATCACGTGATCCAAAACCCACACCCTCGGATAACGTAGCACAGTTTCTTGTAAACTCGATGTGAAACACACAAGAAATGCATAGTTCTGCTAAGCAATGTGGGGTTAGGCAGAAAACAACAGTGGAAGGAAATAATATCTAATATGAACGAAAATCTATCATAAAATACCACTATTGATGGTGTTATTCGCAGTTGTAACACCGGTTCCCATCAGATCACTGAAGCTAAACGCTGTCGGGCTGGGCTAGACCGACCAGTCTGCCAAGCGATGTTGGCAAAAGGGGTGCACTCAGCCCTTGTGAAGCAAACTGAGGAGCTACTTGGCCGGCCGCTGTGGTCGAGCGGTTCTAGGCCCTTCAGTCCGGAACCACACGGCTGCTACGGTCTCAGGTTCGAATCCTGCCTCGGGCATGGATGTGTGTGATGTCCTTAGTTTAGTTAGGTTTAAGTAGTTCTAAGTCTACGGGACTGATGACCTCACATGTTAAGTCCCATAGGGCTTAGAGCCATTTGAACCTTTTTTTTTGTTTTTGTTTTGTTTTGAGGAGCTCTTTGATGGAGAGGTTGCGGCTCCGGTCTCGTAAACAGACATACGGCAGGGAGAGCGGTGTGCTGACCACATGTCCCTCCGTGTCCCCATCCAGTGACGCCTGTGGGCGTAGGGTGACACAGTAGCCGGTCGGTACCTTTGGGCCTCCATGGCCTGTTAGGGTGGAGCTCAGTTTAGTATATTTCAATAAGTCGAAGTGCGTTTGCTGACAAAAAATAGACATTTTATTGTGTAATTGCAAAGGCAGACTTGAAATACCTCCATTATACAGGGTGATCAGTATTAGTCTGACAAGCTCATTAGAATGTTGGAAGGTACGTTGCTTACCGAAATAATTCTTAAGGAAAAATTCGATGCGTCACGCCATTTACGAGTAAATTAGCACTGAAGTTAGCCAGTTAGAGCGTTGCGCAAATTCAAGCACCCCACCAGATAAAATTGTAACGGGGCTTGCCGCTTGGTTGACTTGGTAATGGAAGAACTGAGCAAACCGGATTTGAACACCATTCGTGACACAAATAAATTTTAAATACGCTTTATTACAATAATCAGGTTCCTTGACAATGTAAATTTAATAGTGTTAATGAATAAATTGAGCTGAAATTGGGGAGAATGAATTTAAGCTCCGCTGCCTCCGGCTAATCGACACGCTTCGCAAGATAAGCTGGTGAAGGAACTATGACATCATCTCACTCTAAAACACGCACATAAAAAACCTTGAAATGCGTACAATAATAATGGATCAAGTTAACACGCTATACACTCTAACTGATCACAGGAGTCTCTTTGTTTTAAAAACAAACAGAATTTATCCTTGAAAGCAACGAAAGCTACGATATTTCAACAACGTATATGCATTCAAAACGGCGATCACTATACACACCTTAAACCAATTATCAGCAGGCTTATAAGGCAAACTGGATAAGCACAAAGATTAATAGCAGCGTTGTCAAAAATCTGCCGAACGGATATACGCTTATATAAGAATGAGAAAGTTTATTTCAGATTATTCAAGAAGTTTAACAGGCAAGTTAAATACATACTTGAAATTGATTTAAAAGCTAAGCAGTTTTAATGAACACGGATGAAAATAGAGTGCGCCATCGGATTTAGTTTAAAGTAATACTCCAGACACAGTAATTAAATGACGATCGCACAGGCGCCCAAGCAACCATTAGAATATATACTTCAAATTAAATAAGGATTAATTTCTCTAACAAATGGGCTAAATCGAAACACAGCTACTAATAAGAAAGTAAATACGCACAGCCGCTTCGTCGCATTAACAACATTTGAGGTCTACTGTATCGTGAGTTATTGCGCCAAGGAAGCATGACAGTTCTAGTCAAGCCACACAGAAAGGGAGCAGAATTTATTCACTAAATTTGTACAAGTAATCCTGATTAAACAGTCCATTTAGACAAATCACAAGCGGGGAGTACGTTTCAGACTTCTTTTATGAATTTACAAAATTTAAAGGGGGGAGGAACTTAAAAATCTTAATAACTACAGAAACCAGAAATACAGTTTAAGAGTATTTAAAATGCACCGCACACAAATTTAACAATTTAAAACCCGCTTGTCTAGTCCCGGAAAACCAAATCTATAACAGTAACTCGAGGAGTAGGGTACATAGCACCGTCGCTTTCTTGAACCAAGACCACAGCATGCGACAAAACGAAGCTAACACGTAATACACTGGTGAGCCAGAACAGTATGACTACCTGTTTAATGGACTGTTTGTTCGTGTTTGGAATGAAATACTTCACTGATTCTGCGTTATCAGGAATCAGACAGTTTGTAGGTAGGTTTGTGGAGGTATGTAGTACTAGATGTCTACGCACAGATTATGTCATTCGCAAAAATAATGGGCCGCTGATTTGCGTCCGCGGTGATGGCGCCCTATAGCGACCAGGATTGGGTTTATATCAGGCGAATTTGGTCGCCGGGACATCAACATGTGTTAATTTAAATGTTGCTCAAAGCAATGTAGCACGGTTCTGGCTCCGAGACACGGCCAATTACACTGCTGAAAGGTGACATCGCTGTTAGGGAAGACATCAAGCATTAAGGGACACAGGTGGTTCGTGGCTATCAGCGTGTCTTCGATTGTTGTCTCAGGTCACATGTAAGCGCAGGAGAACGTCTCCTACAGCATAATGCTGCTTCCGCCAGCCTGCGTCCGTGGCGCGGTGCACGTTTCGACCCGCCGTTCACCTCGATGATGGCGTTCGTGGAGACGACCCTCGACTTAATGTAGCAAAAATGTGATTTACACGAAGAGCCGACACGTTTCCGTTGATCGACGATTGACTTCCAATGGTCCTGTGTCCGCTGCAATCGTAACTGACGATGTCGTTGGGTCAACAGGTGAACACGTAGGGTGGTATGCTGCGGAGCTCCTTGTTCAACAATGTATGATGAACAGTGTGCTCCGAAAAACTTGGGCGCGAACCAGCATTGTGCACTCACGGCAGAGATGCCACGGAACACCATCTAACTTACTTTACAGAGCAGACAAGCCTCCGAACCCCACATTCTGTGAAGAGTAGTCGACGTTCAATTTTTTTAGTGCCTAATGATAGTTTCAGTGTTCTTGACCCGCCAGGGTAGGCGAGAGCGCTAATGCGCTGCTTCCTGGACTCGGATAGACGTGCCGGCCCCGGATCGAATCCGTCCGGCGGATTAACGACGAGGGCGGGTATGCCGGCCAGCCTGGATGTGGTTTTTACGCGGTTTTCCACATGCCGCTAGGTGAATACCGGGCTGGTCCCCAAGTTCCTCCTCAGTTACAAGACTCGCAGACATTTGAAAACTATTTCACGACTTACACTGGATGCAGGCAGCTGGGGTACACTGCTTCCGTCCTGGGCTGTTCGGGGTGGCGGCAGGAAGGGCATCCGGCCACCCTCTGCAATTAACACTGCCAAATCCGTCATAACAAAGCCGACACCGCTCTTTCTGTAGATGCTCACGACAGTAACACGTGAACATACTTCGCCGTTTTCGAGATACTTGTTCACAGGTTCTGCGTAATAATAATCTGCCCTATGTCAAAGCCGATTATCTCAACAGATTTCACCATTTTCAGCGGATATCTTCGCTAGGGTGATCACCCATCCACTTCTGCTCCACTTACTTCCTTTTGTTACCGTGTCACATGCGCGCGTGCAATATCACCAGGCAGTATCCAACGTTGTGGTGGGCAGTGATCACAATGTATTTGCTTATCATTGTGAGTGACCGACAATCTGGGAGAAAACACATGCAGACGTCCGTATGAAAGCTGCCTTCCTCCACTGTTACGACTCCCTCTCCAATAGCTGCTGTCCACTTGAATGCTGCTACAGCGATACAACTTGCTCTGCGAAACAGGGTCCCCTCTGATCCGTCACAGTCACCACGGCCAACAGCCTCCTTGCACCAGGAAGAGCTTCGGCGACGAACCATGGATCCAGAACACGGAGCCACTCGACGCGATTTGGAGTAAAATTGTGAACCACTTTCGGCTCTGCTCTTCAGCGAACCTCTGTGTCTTGATATCCTAACTTCAAGAGAGCAAGCCCCCCTACTCGCGCGGCACACCAGGCTGCCAGCGACGCCCTCTCGCCAAAGATGAATGAGAGCACGACGCGACCTATTGATTCGCGGCAAGGCTGAGCAACCAAAATCAGTTTTTCTCTTAGCATAAGTGATAGCACACGAGACTCTCGGCCTTTGCTTCGGTTTGGAGCCTAATTACCGTCCTTTGTCCAATTTTTCTATCGCTCTCGTGTTCGGCTTTAGGGAACCGAACAAAACAATACGTTGGGCGTCACAATCTCTGGCGGGCCTCTTGAATTCGAAATCGCAACGACCTGATTGGCCATCGTCAATTCCATATAACTCGGAAACAGCGGAATATATCGATTTTTTTTTCTTAATTACTGTTTCTCAGCGGAACCCATCCTTGCAAGAGCCTTACTAGCTTTTCAGAATGATTCTGACCATACTGTGCGTACAGTGAGTAAACGGTAACTGTTTGGAATGTACCACAGTGGTGTACGTGAAGTCGAGGCAGATAAGTTGAAATGGACACTTATCGTGCATCTAGCCTAGAAAAAAACCACAAAATGTCCCATAAGTGCCATCTAAGCCATAACGCTTGCACGCCGAGCGGTATTTTGGCTAAAATTGTCGTTCAGAATGCAAGATACCCTATTCTTCAGCTAGCCAAATATAAATGTTGGGAATTTTGGGAATGTAAACAACATAACATCAAAAATTAAACCTGTTTGTCTGGAAACCTAGTGTGCTTGTAAGAGTTAACCTCTTCATTCCCTCGGTCCACAAATGTGAACCTTCACTCATAATTTTTCCCCCTCCACAGATCCATGGATATTTCTGCTTATAGATGTTCTGCAAGTGTGGATCTTCTAGTCCTTAATTTTAATACTAGAATCCAGCTCCTTGCAAAGAACGACTCCTGTGTTGGTTCGCAGTGGGTCGTATGCTGAAAATGGCTGCTCCTGTAAACCTGAAAGAAGTACAAATAATTATTACGCCTAAATATTGGACACAGAATCTTCGTCCACTAACTATTCCAGATGGCATGAATTAGTTCACATTTGCACAAGTTTAGTTCACTACTACGAAACAACGCACTTTCTGAGCATCCCCGTACGTGAAGACCTGGTCATAATACAGGTACGAGAAACAAAAGTTACATGTTGCACTACCAAGGGTAGTGAAACTTTGTAATGAAAACATGGCATATGTCGATCTTTGTGGCAGATTTGTATCGTGTTACAGACGTTACAGTCGCACAGGAAAATGACTTTGTTGGATTTTTGATCATTTTATAGACCACGTGATAGCCAGGTTGTTGGGTAATGTATGACAGATGGTGTTCAGTCAATCAAACAGCTAAACAAAAAAGATTGTCACTGTATGACTACAAAATAAATGTTTGCAAAGCTATAATTAGTAGTAGCGAGAGTTTGATATCAAATTCATATGCAAAATATTTAAATTGATTAGTTAAGTACCCCTGAACCTCGACCACCCCCACCCACTCCCATATGATGTCATGTGTTTCCTCAGCCTGCACATCGGTCACCCTGCCCCCTCCCCAACCTACACTATTGTCGGGAATTTCGAATTTTGACAGTAATTTCTCTACACCTACAAGCTGGCAGGAGAAAGGCCAGGGTGTAGAGAACTATCTTAATTTTTTTTCTTTTTCGGGAAATATATTCAACTGACGAGGTGCTGGAGTTGGAGAGAGACTAGTTTAATAAGTGTATTACCTGCAAGCCTACAGCTGAGGACTGTATCTATCGCTGTTTGATGGCAGAGTTCGCTACACATGCCTGCTCGAAAATCACCTTGCATCCCAGGTAAGCGAAGCCATTGCATGCTGCCGCAACTGATGGAATACGCACCATTGTTCTAATTACACTTAGAAATCGTTGTGAAAAGAAACACCACTCGTAATGAATGAGTCATAATGCAACACGTGTACTGGGGAAAATCATCGTTGCAAAAGACTGCAGAGGGGCAGGTAGTTGAATGTGCATTCTTCTCAACATACGATCACAAATTGCCGAAATTGGAGGCTGTCTTATCTCCCTCCCCTCATCCCTCCTCCTCCTCCATCTTTCCCTCCATTCGCACACCCACAGGGGCACAGGCCTTTTCAAACTGACAACTGCTACCACACCGGACCTTGATACCTTGATTTGTAGTGGACAACATCCCATCCCATCCCATCCCATCCCCCCCCCCCCCTTCGCGGACGGGCTCGTGATGACCTTCATGGATGGTCCAAAAACAATAATCGGCCCCTTCGCCAACACACACACACACACACACACACACACACACACACACACACACACTAGACCATCTCCTGCACCACCCCACCCAAATGCCCGCTGTTCTGAATGTGGATACACTGCCCTGTAACAAATTTGGTTGATGTCAATGAACGTCCTATAACTCAGTCAACTTTTTTTCAGTTTTCTGAGCGAAATAGGAACAGTTTTTACATACGACTGCAGGATACAATTCGCATTCACTATTTTGCGACATGCAATGAAGTGCATCGCCACCGATTACAAATGATCAGACTACAGAGGCATATACATGTCCACCCTGGATAAAATTGGGAAAAAAACTTCTACTAATTTGCTGTGAAAACTACCGATCATCGTAGAATGTCCTCGTTATTTCGAAACCGTCATTGGCGTCAAGAAAAAGCGCGAATTTAAACTACGAAGAAACAAAAACATCTATGTTAAGCAATTCCTTTCAGCTTGATGGATAAATTACACCACCTCCCGTGTTCAAATTAGTGCCTGTAAATAAACAGTCATGTACGTGTGCGTTACATACACACATTTCAGACATGTGAAATAACATTAGATAATACAATATTACACGCTATTTGGTCACATTTGGGGAAAAATATCATCATTTTACGTTTGACAACAAGAAGCTATAATTCAAGAGCATGTTCCTATTTTTTACACTATGGTAGGTTCCGTTTTGCTAAGATGATGCTATGTCGAACTAGCGTTTATGAAACAAATCATGGGAGCCTGTCTTGTAATAGAACCTCCTACAAGATTTTACCTTGCCTCTCTCTTCCGATACATCGAAATCAAATACCTTTTGTGTGCTTACCTTTGACATTTTTGATCCATAACTCACCTCTACCGACATGTCTATTTAACACACTAGCCATTCCATTCAAATGCACCTTCAAATCCTTTGCTGTGTCTGACAGAAGTAGAATGTCACAGGCAAACCTTAACATTTATATTTCTTCTCATGGACTTTAATTCCCTTTCCAAAATTCTCCTTGGTTTCGTTTACTGATTACCCAATGCACAAATTAAATAACTTGGGGGATCAGATATAACCCTGTGCCATTCTTGCAGTCCGGTTTCTGTGCAGTCTGAGTGGTAAGCGTTAATGGCTGCCATATGCAGGACCTGGGTTGGATCCCCAGTACTGCCACGGACTTTTCCTTGGTGGGAGGACTGGTGCTGATGCAAATTGAGAAGCTATCTGATCGAGTAGCAGCGGCTGCGCGGTTTGTAAAATCTGCAAAACGGCTGTGAGAGCGGTGTGCGTTGACCACAAATCGCATGCGCATAGCGGAGGATGACATGGTGGTTGGTAGGCACCTCTTGCGCCGTCACGGCCTGGCGAGGAGCTAGTATTTTGCTCCCTGTGTTTCACTCCAAATACCCTTAGAATTTCAAAGAGTATCTAGTCAGTATTGCAAAAAGCTTCTCTAAATCTACAAATGCTGGAAACTTAGGGTCACTTTTCTTTAACCTATATTTAAGATATGTCGTAGAGTCAATATAGCCTCGTGTGTTCCCGCATTTCTCTGAACCCAGACTTATCATCCTCAAGATCGTCTCCTGTAAGTTTTTTCCTATTCCTCTGTATGTTCGAACCACAAACAACAAGAGCTGTGTACCTCTTTCCTGGTGGAATGACTGGACCTGATCGGCTGTCGAACCCCTTCCATCTAATAGGAGCTGCTCATGCAATGGTGTTTACATCTTTGGGCGGGTTTAGTGACATCTCTGAACTGTCAAAGGGACTGTGTCAGTGATACAATACCCATAGTCAACGTCTATCTTCAGGAGTTCTGGGAACAAGGGTGATTCAAAACTTCTTTTAATGTGTGTACAATGGATACCTCTCCTCGACGCCTCTGTATCTACCACATCTTCTGTCTGTCCACTTCATCCTCCCACATCCATCCATCCATCCATCCATCCATCCATCCCACATCCATCCATCCTCCCATATCCATCTATCCCCCTTCCCCACTTTCTGTCTCATCGTTTCCTCCTTCCCCTCTCTTTATCCATTCCCTCTACCCCTTCCCCACTCTGATTATATCTTTCTCTATCTCCCTCTGACCACATACTCCTCCCACATTCCCTTCCCATCTCCATCTCCCCTCTTTCTTTTTGAGTTGCCCACTACTCCTCTACAATTTCCACCTGTCTCATTCATCTCTCCTACACCCTTCTCTCAGTGCATTTCCTCCTCCCCATTGCTCTATCCACCCACTCACATTTCTCCACTCAACCTGTACCTGGCCATGCTTATTAGCATTTGTAGCCCCTGCAATACAGTTCAATAAAGCAGGCAAATACTACTCCCACAACATGCCTGTCATGCAGGGCTGCCGTTAAGTTGGGGTTCAGAGAGCCGTTTCTTGCCCTCAGTGTAGGCTGTCTTGCAAAGTAGGTTGGTTTGACAGGCTGATACTGTTCCCACACAACATGACTATCATGCAGGGTAGCAGAAATACCAGGGTATAGAGAAACCACGTTTTCCCTCTTATCTCCACACCTACTGGCGCTAGGAGCTGATAATCATGAGGCCTGTTGTTTCTGTGCCAAATCTGGTTGAAATCGATCGACGGGTTTGGAACGAGACCCCACACATACATGCTGCTTTATATATTATAAGTGTATTGTTTCCTTGAAAGTGTTACGGATTTAAATATTGAAAATTTACCTTCACGGAAGTACAAATTCTGCTAATGTTTGTTATGGAAAGGGGACAACCTAGCATAGAAGAAAATCGAGCAACAGTGGTTCATGTTGCATATGGGAGTGATGATAGTTGAGAAGTGCGTGAGACAGGATTGTAGCCTATCCCCAATATTATTCAAAGTGAATGTCGAGCAAGCTATGAAGGAAAGCAAAAAGCTATTTGGAAAGAGAAGTAAAGTTCAGAGAGAAGAAATAAAGACATTGGCGATTGCTAATGACATTGTAATTCCGTCAAAAAACGCAAAGGATTTGGAAAAATGGTTGAGTGCAATTGACAGCGCCTCGAAAACAGGTAAGACGAACAATAACAAAATAAAACATAGGTAACAGAATTTAGTTGAATTAAATGAGATGATACTGATGGAATTAGGTTCCAAAATGAGGCACAAAGAGTAGCAAATATGTCTTAGTCTTTGGGCAACAAAATAACTGGTGACTGCCAAAATAAATGAAATGGAGATGGTAGAAGCAATTAATGTATTTGATTGAACGAGAAATTTTTTGACAGAATATAAATTTAAGTGTTAAGAATTACTCTCTGAACATATTTGTATTGAATGTAGCGTTGTAGTGGAGCAAAGACTAGAAGAGAATAGAAGTTTCTGAAACGTTGTGTTACAGAAGAATGCTGAAGACTTCATGAGTAGATCGAGTAATTTATGAGGAACTACTGAATCGAATTTGGAGAAAAATGACGTTTAAGACAAAACTTTACTGCAGAAAGAGATCTGTTGATCCTCTAGCTGTTTAAATGAGTGGCACACATTGCTGTCGGTTCACTGGAGCAGTATTGTTAACTACGCTTTAGCCCCTGACAACATTTGTAGGAATTAGAGTAAAATTCAACATGGGCATTAGGTTACGCCTTTTCGGTGCCCAGACAAGCTGTTCATCCAAAAAATTGCCAGCACAGTCTGAAACAACGAGAGATGTCTAGATCCTCTCAATAAGAGCATGGGCAAGTTTTCCGCCCTATTAGTGTAGAGGTCTTTACGTATCACTGTAAATGTATCAAAACCCCGTGTTGTTCATATCACATCACTTAAATTGTGTTCTAGATGATAATTCTCGCATAACATGAACCAGTAAATAATTTATTTTTTCCAGTCTCAGAACAATGTTGATATAAAACATTTGAAGACCTCCCCTGTAAACAACAGTAGGCACATTTTATTTTATTTTATTTTTTTTTTTTTTTTTTTAAGAAATCGCGCAGTTGGATTTCAATAAAATCTCACAAGCAAAATATTGCATGTACTTCCAAAGCGAATTTTCTTATCCAGAATGTAGTTACTTGGTGCATCTCCGGAAATATGCATGTCTGTGGTATTCCTCTGATCCACTGAGTTTTACATCCGCCACATATTTCAAAATAATTTCACACACAAAAGTGAAGTCATCCCAGCCATCCTCGTTAGCCATTCGGTCCAACACAGTGCTCTATGGGCGGAAAAGCGTGCTGGTCCCCAGCACGAATCCACCAGGTGGTTTAGAGTCGAGGTCCGGTGTGCTGGCCAGTCTGTGGATGGTTTTTAAGGTGGGTTTATATCTACTTCGGCAAATGCGGGCTGGTTACCCTTATTCCGCTGCGGTTACACTATGATGGCGATTGCTGCGCAAACACTTTCTCCACCACGTAAACATTGGAGTTACACTCGTTTGCTGTGAGACGTTCCCAGGGGAGGGGGCGAACCACACAGTAATCCTGGGTTCGGTGTGGGGCGGCGTCGGGGTGAGTGGGCTGCTGTCGCCTGTTGTGGGATTGTGTACCACTGAGGCTACTGTGCGGACGAAGCCTCTCCGTCGTTTCTAGGTCCCCAGTTCGGTACGGTACGGTACGGTACGGTACGGTACAATACAATACAATACAATACAATACAATACAAATAAAAATGTTCAAATGTGCGCGTGAAATCTTACGGGACTAAACTGCTAAGGTCATCAGTCCCTAAGCTTACACACTATGTAACCTAAATTATCTTAAGGACAATCACACACACCCATGCCCGAGGGAGGACTCTAACCTCCGCCGGGACCCAATACAAATACAGCCATCGATAGTTTGTAGAAAGAAATGATGCACCTGCACCTACGACAAATATAACTGCAACACAGGTGCTATACGTTGGTTGGTTGGTTGGTTGGTTGTTATCTTGGGGAAGGAGACCAGACATCGAGGTCATCGGTCTCATCGGATTAGGGAAGGACGAGGAAGGAAGTCGGCCGTGCCCTTTGAAAGGAACCATCCCGGCATTTGCCTGGAGCGATTTAGGGGAATCACGGAAAACCTAAATTAGGATGGCTGGACTCGGGATTGAACCGTCGTCCTCCCGAATGTGAGCCCAGTGTCTAACCACTGCGCCACCTCGCTCGGTCAGGTGCTATAGGATACAGATTATAAAGCTGATAAACACGTAACAGACTTTCCTTTGTATGGTTTTTGAAGGTATGGATACAGCGGTAGATTAATGTTTTATAAGAAACCAATACCAACGCCAGCACATCAACCCCGTTAAGGGTGGTGCTTGACATGCCTGTCATCGCACTGTTACGTTAATGGACGTAAATTACAGTAAGTGAGGCGACATAAAATTGTTTACTTGGTTAAAGGAATTCGAATACTTATGTTGCCCTTTGTTGTCCATTTCCTTAAAGAACATATCATGATCTTTACAGGAGTTGCATGTATCTACATCATCCAGCTCTTCCTTGGAAATCATTTTGTTGTTTCAACGAAGACCGCAAACGACTACAGGCAGCCATATTTGTGGCACTTACCACTGTTTACAGACTTAGTCTTCAACTATTGTTTTCCACATCGCAACATTGCCAACGGCCATGCTGCAATGGTAACACTTGTTCCCATCAGATCACTGAAGCTATGAGCTGTTGGTCTTGGCTAACACTTGGATGGGTGATTGTTCGGGTGTGCCGAACGCTGTTGGCAAGCGGGATGCACTCAATCCTTGTGAGGCCAATTGAGGAGCTACTTTATTTTACAAGTAGCGGTTCCGGTCACGGCCAGCTGAACGGTGTGCTGACCGCATGTCCCCTCACACCAGCATCCAGTGCCCCTCTCAGCTGGTCATGACCTGCAAACGAGTGGTAATACGGAGCATCGGGCTTGCTGAAACTATTGTGATCATTTATTTCGAGGAACTCTTCATGATAGGTATTCGGGTTTCGTTCGCCATTTAGGCACCAACCAGTACATGACACATTATTGAAGAAATGAGCACATTCATTCATTATCTTTTATCTGTGATATACTGTAGGTGTCAAAGTTACGTAATTTACGTCTTACACACAGTTACGTATCTTTATTTTTGTTTCTTCAGCCTCCACAATTTATTCATTTTTGTGACCGTTGCACGTGCTCGATTACTGTGTGAACTGGAGTAATCTGTGAACTGAATTTATGCGTCTATCGCCCATACCACATTTCCAAGGTAATACTATTTGTACAAGAGGCGAGTCTTCATGCCGAGAAAGACCATATCAAGCAGAGAAGTGCCTGCGTCGCAATGATTTCTGACTATTTTCGTGAAGTCTTTGTGGTGGTGGTGGTTAGTGTTTAACGTCCCGTCGACAACGAGGTCATTAGAGACGGAGCGCAAACTCGGGTTACGGAAGGATTGGGAAGGAAATCGGCCGTGCCCTTTCAAAGGAACCATCCCGGCATTTGCCTGAAACGATTTAGGGAAATCACGGAAAACCTAAATAAGGATGGCTGGAGACGGGATTGAACCGTCGTCCTCCCGAATGCGAGTCCAGTGTGCTAACCACTGCGCCACCTCGCTCGGTTCGTGAAGTCTTCTCAGTTACTTTACCTTCATGTAAGTTTCGTCATTAACTCATCATTCTTTGTCTTTAAACTGCTCAACTTGCTGCGTTCATTATTGCGTTAAACAGTGAACTTAGATCCAGCCATTGAGATCGCCGACAGTTGTAAATTTTTGTGTCATTGTTTACTGTAGAATAAAAAAAAAAATTGTACATTTTCCCTTTCACAAATTTACTGTAAAATTCTTTAATTTGTCATTCAGTCTGTACATTTACACATTATACGGTTACGAAATTTTAATTGCTTCTTTCAAAGATGTGTCTGTATATGGAGGCCTCTGTTACAGAATTATTCTATGATTATTAAGATATATTGTCACTGTGTGGTATAGGAGAAATCAATGATCACCCATGCGTGAACGATTTTCCGGGAAAATGTGCCGA
This sequence comes from Schistocerca gregaria, assembly GCF_023897955.1. Classification (NCBI taxonomy): domain Eukaryota; kingdom Metazoa; phylum Arthropoda; class Insecta; order Orthoptera; family Acrididae; genus Schistocerca; species Schistocerca gregaria. The sequence goes on along the minus strand of NC_064927.1, from coordinate 340,009,683 downwards.
ACATTGGTTGTTTCGCTGTACATCAGTTTTAATTTGCTGTGAAACTGATTTTAATAACCTATGATGTTAACAGCTGCATCTAATAGGTGTAAGCATTCTGTTTAAAATTTGAAGCGACAAATTTCTCAAACCTACTCCAAGAAAAATTGTCAAAATAAGCGAAAGACAGAATGATCCTGTAGATGCAGTTCAGCTGAGATAGAGGTAGAATGTTGGTCATAAAACAAATCATTTGGGTAAACTGTCGACCCTAAATTGCATTCCAGAGATGACGGTAGATGTGGAGCACCGGGAAAGTGAAGACACTACGTCGCCAGTTCTGGTTCTTATCAAATAGTGCTCACCTACATTAACACGACAATACTGAATGGTTTCTGCACCACTAGAGACAATTCGTCTCTTTTGTGGCGTATGTACGAAGTTTAACGAAAGAAAGCAGCTACGTTATGATTTGTTGGTTGGCAGTGTAGATTAGCTGTTACTTGCTATCCGTAGTGTATGCTTTCATTGCATCAGGGTTATGAACACAGGCAACACAGTTATCGGTTACTGGGCTTGGGTGTCTCCCTTCCCGTCGCCAAGTATTTTGATTTCCAAGTTTTGAGTGAGACTCGTCAAATAGTTACTGTTATGTTTCAGCTTAAGCGTGAGAGCCGGTCATGACAAACTCCTTGCATGGATATCCATCATTAGCTGTAGCGGAGGCAAGCCGTCAGAGGCGCGGGTGGTGAAACCCACTGTCTGCTTAAACATTGGTTATTTGTTGCATACAATCTGTAAAGTGATTAATATAGATGTTATGACTGACAAAAAATGTCAAATATTTATAATGTGTGTACTCTACGCCCTGGGAATTGTAATGTGCATTGTATTGTATAGAACTGGGGACCTAGAAACGCTGAAGATGCTTCGTACTCACCATAGCCCACAGTGCCGCAACCAGGCCGCAACCAGGCCGCAACCAGGCCGCAACCAGGCCGCAACCAGGCCGCAACCAGGCCGCAACCAGGCCGCAACCAGGCCGCAACCAGGCCGCAACCAGGCCGCAACCAGGCCGCAACCAGGCCGCAACCAGGCCGCAACCAGGCCGCAACCAGGCCGCAACCAGGCCGCAACCAGGCCGCAACCAGGCCGCAACCAGGCCGCAACCAGGCCGCAACCAGGCCGCAACCAGGCCGCAACCAGGCCGCAACCAGGCCGCAACCAGGCCGCAACCAGGCCGCAACCAGGCCGCAACCAGGCCGCAACCAGGCCGCAACCAGGCCGCAACCAGGCCGCAACCAGGCTACATCAGTCCACTCACCCCAACGCCTCTCCATATCGAACCCAGGCTTATTGTGCGGTTTGGCCCCCAGTGGACACAAGAAGGTACTCTCTTTCACTCATTAGCGGATTGTAAGTTCTAAACAGTGCTATTTCAGTAGTGGATCATATACTGACAGAAAAATCTACTCAGAACCATGGAAGCTGTGCGACATGAACGAACGTTGGTAGGCATGTTTCTATATCTGAAAGATGCCTATTCAAATTTCGCGTTGTTCGCTTAAGAGCGGCCCTATTCGCGCCACTGTGAGGCAACAAATCGGGTTTGCTTTAAATACATGCTGTGGCGGTCGTGGGCATTAGGTGCCTTTGGAAGTGGACGTGGTGAACTGATGTTAGTAAAGAATACCTTAAAGGCGACAAAGCCGCCATTATCAACATCTCACGGAGTTTGAACGAGGTCACGTAATAGGGCTACGAAAAATTGGATGTTCCTTCTATACTGCAGAAAGGCTTCGCAGAAGCCACTGCACTTGATTGCCAGCAGCCGTGGTCAGTGGAAGGTACGGTGTCATGAAAACAGAGCTCCGGACAGTGAAGTGCCATTACCGAGAAGGAAGACCATCGTCTTCGGTCTATGATTCTGACTCATCGCGCTGCACCTGCAGCAGCTCTTTAGCAGCAGTTGGCACCGCAGTGACAACGAGCTCTTACAAATCGGTTACTTCAATGACAATTCCGAGACAGACGCCCTGTAGCGTGCATTCTACTGAGCCCAAACCACCGCCATCATTGCTGTCAAGCGAGAGCTCATTAGAGGGCAGGGTGGAGGTCTGCTGTGTTCTCTGATGTAAATAGTTTCTACCTCAGTGCCAATGATAGCCGTTTGTTGATTATGAGGTCAATTCAAAGTCTCAGCCTAACTGTAGGGGCACTAGACACACTGGACACACGCCTGGGGTTATGGCCTGAGGGTGTGATTTCGTCTAACAGCACGAACATTCTCGTGGTTAGCCCACGCACCCCGATTGTAAATTTGTACGTCAATCTGGTGATTCGACCTGTTTTGCTACCATTCATAATGTGCATTCCATAGGGTGTATTCCAACAGGATAACGCTCGCCCACAAACCGCTGTTTTAACCCAACGTACTGTACAGAGTGATGACATGTTGCCTTGGCCTGCTCGATCACCAGATCTGTCTCCAATAGGTAACACATGGGACATCATCAGAAGACAGCTCCAGCCACAACCGGCAATAGCAGCCCCTGTATCGACCTACCCAGCGCAATAGACATGGAACGTCAATCCCGCAGACTGAAATCCGGTACCTGTACAAAACAATGCGTTCACGTTTGCACACTTGCATTGAAAATTCTGGCGGTTACACTGGCTATTGATGTACCAGCGATTCACATTTACGATGGATTATCTCGCTCTTTTATCAACCTGTGATCTTGCAATGTTAATCGAATATATTACTTACACACTTGTATTACTGAAATTTCATCACTATTTTTTGGTGTTGCGATTTTTTTCCGTCACTTTATTATGCCATCAATTTCAGCAGTCGTAAGAAATTACCTGTTTTCCTATGAAATGTCTTCGTGATAACTGCAAAAAACCAACATTTCGGTGACGTAAAAATAGCGTAATCTAAAAGACGATGTCTCCATTTCTTGGTCTCAAATTTAACAATCCTCTGATTTTCATTATGAACTCCTGACATGATCATGATATGGAGACAAGTTAACTAAATATTTCGAAAAGTTTACGTTTTTTTCACGTATCTTTCAATAATGACGGGCCTAAATAAGTAAATATTAAATCATGACTAGTTTTGGCTGTTCACGATTCTTAGGTAGTTTTGTGAACAACCGAAACTAACCGTCATTTAAAGTGTATTTATTTGCGATCATGACTATAAAAAACATTTAAAACTTTTGTCAATGTTGTTATGTTTCAAGCCTACAGGGCTTTGTACATTTATGTTTTTTAATTGATGATTCATGCTCTGACATTCAGTTTTCACCACAGAGAGAAGCCAAAAAATTATTTTATTTTGTGTCGCGCTCTGAAGCCAATAAGCGGCAGCGAAAAAGGAACTATTTCTTTAATGATGCTGAGTATAAGCATGTATTTCCTTACAAATTTAGTCTCATTCAAATGTCAGTAAAACCATGACAAAGTTAAAGTTATTGTGTTTACCTTGTCTTTCTATAGATTCAAAACGGCGCTCCTTGTTTTGATGTACTTTGCTGCCAATTTGAACAATCGCAATTGCTGTGGAAGCCTTATTGGCCAATGTGCAGTATCATTGGATGAAAATGAGGCGAAATATATCTGCACGAGAAACCTGTTCAATCCCAGCAATTTTCTCATAGTTACTATCTTCATTATTGCTTTCTTTTCAGCGTCGATTACGTGAAAGTCCTCATTAACCTGCTTGTAATTTGGATACATATGGGCAATTTAACTCCAACTGACTCTTATGTACGTATCACTAGAGTGCTATGGTCTTGTTTGGGTTTTGATTTAAAAATGGTCTGGACCATTGGGCCTCTACATCTGGAAGTCCTTCAAGATTTGTAGCCAACACCCATACACTCTTCCACCTTCCCACCCACCCACCCACCCACCCACCCGCCCACACGACCAGAGGCAGAGGTAGGGACGCCCACTCCGCCCGTCTTAGTGCTCAATGTTGATTAAATCTGTCTTGTTACTGTCAGCAGCAACAACGTTACATAACTAGGCGCGCACACACGCACACACGCACACACCAGCACAAATATGGAGGGACCGTATTTTTTACCAGGAAATTTTCTGCATGTGTAGAACATAGAAATCATCAAATCAATAGCATGGATTTTTTGTTTCTAAGTTTTATTTGATGTAATTTTTGAAGGATTTTATTAGCAATATAAAACAACCTTAAGAAAAAGTTTTATTTTTATTTTTGTACAAAAATCACGAAAAACTCACTCTCAGTCTACATGGTACGCCTACGGCACGAAAAATGAACTTCGAAAACACCATACAAGAAGAAACTCAGAGTGAATAACGAACTGTATTTGATAACCTTCCCTGGGACGTAACCCTTTTTCGATCACCAATATGTTTTCTATAAAACAGTTTGCTCGCCAATTTTATGTACAATATTACCAAGCTTTAAAAAGTAGGAACACACACATTTTCAAATGAGAAAGCCACCTTCTGGTAATCGACATTTTAAGGTCTTATCCGAGTAATTTTTAAAAGGCACTTCAGCTTACCTAAAATGACATTAAAAATATAGAAAATCGTTACGAGAAATATGGCACAGCTCTCAGAGTTAAACCAACAATACATGAACTGAGCAGGAATCATTTTCTGCGCGCAAAGTCCGTTGTACACTATCAATCGAATTCTAAAACTAGCATTTCTTATCACAGCTTGTTTGACAGTACATTAGTGCGATTTCTCTTCGCGGTCAACATTCGCAAAGTGTTTTGATAAACGTGGTCTGAAGTTCCTGATTTTTTTCCCAAAAAATCATTCAAATCCTCTGCACCATGAAAAGTATTTCTTCGTTGCAGTTGTTTGGGCAAAGGATGGAATTGAGTGCGACGGTTTTTAGCCGCTGTACGATATGGTCAGAGGCCTGAGGGAGACTGGTGTATCCTAGCCTAACCAGGAGAGACTCTCTGGTAGGCGGGAGCACGCAGCTAACGTCGCTTCCTCATTGGCTGACGGGTAATACTTGTTTGGGAGCGGGAGCGGGCGCGTGGCCCAGGTGCCTCAGAGGCGAGTCATCTCACGGGTGGTTGGTGCGGTGACCTTGAGCAGTATCTTGTCGCCGCTGCGCTTGGCCGCCGACAGCAGGCGGCGGTTCTTGCGGCACCTGACGGCTGCGAACAGTACCAGCGAAAGCGCGCACATGGCGGCGACCACCGGCAGTCCGTGCTGCAGGCCCGCCTTCAAACTGTCCAGCGTCACCGCCGTGAAGTAGAGAATCTTCTGCAGGTCGTGCGGAAATTCCCCAATGTCCTGTTGGCATAGAAGACGGCTTTAGTAAACAAACACACAGAATTTTATTTAAGCAAAAACAATTTATTCACCCAACACAAGAATATACAGGGTGGTCCATCGATCGTGAACGTGCCAAATATCTCACAAAATAAGCGTCAAACGAAGAAACTACAAAGAACGAAACTTATCTAGATTGAAGGCGGAAACAAGATGGCGCTATGGTTGGCCCGCTAGATGGCGCTGCCATAGGTCAAACAGATATCAACTGCGTTTTTTTGAAAAATAGGAACCCCATTTTTATTACATATTCGTGTAGTACGTCAAGACATACGAATGTTTAAGTTGGATCACTTTTTTCGCTTTGTGATAGATGGCTATGTCTCTATTTTAGAAGAACAGTTGGTAACAGGTAGGTTTTTTTAATTAAAATACAGAATATACACTCCTGGAAATGGAAAAAAGAACACATTGACACCGGTGTGTCAGACTCACCATACTTACTCCGGACACTGCGAGAGGGCTGTACAAGCAATGATCACACGCACGGCACAGCGGACACACCAGGAACCGCGGTGTTGGCCGTCGAATGGCGCTAGCTGCACAGCATTTGTGCACCGCCGCCGTCAGTGTCAGCCAGTTTGCCGTGGCATACGGAGCTCCATCGCAGTCTTTAACACTGGTAGCATGCCGCGACAGCGTGGACGTGAACCGTATGTGCAGTTGACGAACTTTGAGCGAGGGCGTATAGTGGGCATGCGGGGGGCCGGGTGGACGTACCGCCGAATTGCTCAACACGTGGGGCGTGAGGTCTCCACAGTACATCGATGTTGTCGCCAGTGGTCGGCGGAAAGTGCACGTGCCCGTCGACCTGGGACCGGACCGCAGCGACGCACGGATGCACGCCAAGACCGTAGGATCCTACGCAGTGACGTAGGGGACCGCACCGCCACTTCCCAGCAAATTAGGGACACTGTTGCTCCTGGTGTATCGGCGAGGACCATTTGCAACCGTCTCCATGAAGCTGGGCTACGGTCCCGCACACCGTTAGGCCGTCTTCCGCTCACGCCCCAACATCGTGCAGCCCGCCTCCAGTGGTGTCGCGACAGGCGTGAATGGAGGAACGAATGGTGACGTGTCGTCTTCAGCGATGAGAGTCGCTTCTGCCTTGGTGCCAATGATGGTCGTATGCGTGTTTGGCGCCGTGCAGGTGAGCGCCACAATCAGGACTGCATACGACCAAGGCACACGGGGCCAACACCCGGCATCATGGTGTGGGGAGTGATCTCCTACACTGGCCGTACACCTCTGGTGATCGTCGCGGGGACACTGAATAGTGCACGGTACATCCAATCCGTCATCGAACCCATCGTTCTACCATTCCTAGACCGGCAAGGGTACTTGCTGTTCCAACAGGACAATGCACGTTCGCATGTATCCCGTGCCACCAAAATTGCTCTAGAAGGTGTAAGTCAACTACCCTGGTCAGCAAGATCTCCGGATCTGTCCCCCATTGAGCATGTTTGGGACTGGATGAAGCGTCGTCTCACGCGGTCTGCACGTCCAGCACGAACGCTGGTCCAACTGAGGCGCCAGGTGTAAATGGCATGGCAAGCCGTTCCACAGGACTACATCCAGCATCTGTACGATCGTCTCCATGGGAGAATAGCAGCCTGCATTGCTGCGAAAGGTGGATATACACTGTACTAGTGCCGACATTGTGCATGCTCTGTTGCCTGTGTCTATGTGCCTGTGGTTCTGTCAGTGTGATCATGTGATGTATCTGACCCCAGGAATGTGTCAATAAAGTTTCCCCTTCCTGGGACAATGAATTCACGGTGTTCTTATTTCAATTTCCAGGAGTGTAGGTACGTTTGAACATTTTATTTTGGTTGTTCCAATGTCATCCGTGTACCTTTGTGAACTTATTTCCGAGAACGCATGCTTTTGCAGCGTGATTACTTGTAAATACCACATTAATGCAATAAATGTTCAAAATTGTGTCCTTCAACCTCAGTGCATTTGGCAATAGGTGTAACGACATTCCTCTGAACGGCGAGTAGTTCGCCTTCTGTAATGTTCGCACATGCATTGACAATACGCTGACACATATTGTCAGGCGTTGTCGGTCGATCACGATAGCAATATCCAGAAAGAAATCCGGGGACGTCAGACCCGGTGAACGTACAGGCCATGGTACGGTGCTTCGACGACCAATACACCTGTCATGAAATGTGATATTCACTACCGCTTCAGCCGCACGCGAGCTATGTGCCAGGCATCCATCATGTTGGAAATATATCGCCATTCTGTCATGCAGTGAAACATCTCGTAGTAACATCGGTAGAACATTACGTAGAAAATCAGCTAAGTTGCACCATTTAGATTGCCATCGATAAAATGGGGGCCAGTTATCCTTCCTTTAATAATGCCGCACCATACATTAATCCTCCAAGGTCGCTGATCTTCCCTTGTCGCAGCTATCTTGTATTTTCCGTTGCCCAATAGTGCATATTCTGCCGGTTTACGCTACCGCTGTTAGTGAATGACGCTTTGACGCTAAATAGAACGCTTGCAAAAAATCTGTTATTGTCCCGTAATTTCTCTTGTACCCAGTGGCAGAACTGTACACGACGTTCAAAGTAGTCGCCATGCAATTCCTGGTGCATAGAAATATGGTACAAGTGCAATCGATGTTGATATAGCATTCTCAACACCGACGTTTTTGAGATTCCAGATTCTCGCGCAATTTGTCTGCTACTGATGTGCGGATTATCCGCGAAAGCAGCTAGAACACCTACTTGGGCATCATCATTTGTTGCAAGTCGTGGTTGACGTTTCACATGTGTCTGGACACTTCCTGTTTCCTTAAATGCCGTCCACGGTGGTCTCGCGGTTCTAGGCGCGCAGCCCGGAACCGTGCGACTGCTACGGTCGCAGGTTCGAATCCTGCCTCGGGCATGGATGTGTGTGATGTCCTTAGGTTAGTTAGGTTTAAGTAGTTCTAAGTTTTAGGGACTGATGCTCAGCTGTTAAGTCCCATAGTGCTCAGAGCCATTTCCTTAAATAACGTAACTACCCGGCGAATGGTCCGGACACTTGGATGATGTCGTCCAAGATACCGAGCAACATACATAGCACACGACCGTTGGGCATCTTGATCACAATAGCCATACATTAACACGATATCGACCTTTTCCGCAATTTGTAAACGGTCCATTTTTACACGGGTAATGTACCACGAAGCAAATACCGTCCGCACTGGCGGAATGTTACGTGATGCCACCCACTTATACGTTTATGACTACTACAGCGCCGTCAGTCACAAAGCGAAAAAAATTGGTCCAACTAAAACATATTTCTTTACGAACTATACCAATATGTAATAAAATGGGGGTTCCTATTTTTTAAAAAAATTCTTGATATCCGTTTGACCTATGGCATCGCTATCTAGCCGGCCAACCATAGCGCTACCTGGTTTCCCCCGTAAAGCTAGACAAGTTTCGTTCTTTGTAGTTTTTTTTTCATTTGACGCTCATTTCGTTATATATTTGGCCCGGTCACTATCAATGGACCACTCTGTATATTAAATCAATCTCGTCGCCCGTGAGTGGGACAGAAGGACAAGTATAATGAAAGGATCATTTCATATGCAAATCGTCTAACGCTGAGGTAGTTAACCTTTTTTACCTACCGCTCACTTTTGTATCTGTTAGAAGTAAAATTTTTAACCATTCAACTATTCCACAATAATTATGACTTGTAAAGTAGGGAAGTAATTTTAATTCATGAAATTTATAAAGCCTAGTTACAGCAAGTTGGCGGATAGAACAACAATTACTTACCAAATACTTATTCTAAAAATTTTATAAATCCCTACTGCCCACACCTCACATGTAAGCTTCAATGCCCACTAGCGGCACTATGGATCAGATTGACCGTCAGTGGTCTTCCTTATTTATCGCAGAAATGACTTATCTGTTTGTACTACAAGAATGGAAACATCGAAGAGAAATACGGGTTTGTTACAAGGATCTGGTTAGAAACAGGCATTCATGCACCCACGTGGCTAGATTCACAAAGGTATGCCAGTTAAGTCACATAAATTTACCAGCGAAGAATTGGAAGTTACTTTACAAAATTATCGAAACAAAACTGAGATATGGAAGTAGTACTGCAGGGCCTTATCGAAAAGTTACCGGACAGCCAAAACTTTATCTAGTACCACATGTATTGACTGACAAAGAAACCTGAATACGGTCTGAGAAGTTAATCACAGTGTCTGATGGGAATAACACTGTACCAGACTTTAAGTTAAAAGAACACGATATGGAGAGCTGTGAGGATCCCTGTCTGCAGCCAAGTGTAATTAATCACAAAGAAAGGCTGACGTAATTATGAAAATTATGTTCGCCAAATTCTGTAGTAATAATAGTAGAGTGTTTTTGTGGGCGCACGACAGCAAGGGCTTCAGCGCATGCTCAGTAACATAGTGAGGCGGGTGTCAAGGAAAAAAAACTCAGAACAGTAAGATAAAACAGAACATAAAACACAGGTACCAAGCTTTGAAATTATGTGCCTACCTACACCGAAGCGTGGGATGAATCAGGGCGTCAGCAGTAAAACATGGCCAACACAGGAAGAAAGTGGTAGAGGGAGCTAAAACCATGTAACAGATGGAAGTGGCTGGCTGACCGCAAGGAAAAAAGGGAGGAGTCAGCTACTCTGCAATACACTAAAACCTACAGCCTAAAAATTTAGGCCAGAGTCCAGACATCACAAAACTGTAAAACCCTAGACACACACGTCTGATCGTTAGCTCAAACACAAGGCAGATCCCCATCAACTTGTGCTTCTGCCCTTGCATCATGGTATAAAATGCAGTCTGTTACGATATGGCGGACAGAGATGTGCACACCACAAGCATCACAAAAAGCCATGCGTGAGAGGACAGTGCCCGATCCGAAGACGTGTGAGGGCCACCTCTTCCCGCCTGAGTAACCGCAAGAGGAACGCCACGGCCGAATTGTTGACTTTAACAACCGCAGTTTATTGGCTGTCACCGCCAGCCATTCTGCCCCCCTCCACCCCCCGCCCACAACTCCATGTATTTCCTGTGGAGTGCAGAGATGACAGACTGCAAGGGTATAGGACACTGGACCACATTCTGCTCTCTGCAGGCCTCCTTGGCAGCCCGATCGGTCTGTTCATTGCCCCATATTCCGACATGACCAGGCACCCAGCAGAAGGATACCTCCTTACCCCGCCGTTGGAACAAGTACAGTTGGTCCTATATCACCTGGACCATCTCAGTCGGATACAGGTTCTGCAGTGATTGTAAGGCACTAAGAGAATCGAAGCAGAGAAGAAATCGATCGCTCCGAACACGAGTCATCTGCTCCAGTGCCTTCAGGATCGCGTGGAGCTTCGTTGCGAAAACGGTATATTCATCAGGGAAGCGAATCCGGGTAACATGATCAGGGAACACCACAGAACAGCCAAGGAAATACTCCAGTTTGGAGCGATCAGTGTAAACGACGATGAAACCCTGATGCACATCTAAAATGTTTAAAAACAGAGATTGGAATCTAAAATGTGCTGTGCCATCTTTCTTAAAAGTAGTCAAATCTAAAATAAATTTGGGTCTCCGGAGGAGCCAAGGTGGAAATCTGCTCCAACCGCGACGTAAAACACGAAGACCAGCCATAGGCATGGCAGCGAGGCAGTCCTGTGCGCGAATCCCATAGGGCTGCGTCGCACGTTGCCGGTTATGAAATAACCGTGCCAGAGGAGGCTGAGCAACGGTATGGTATGCAGGTGTGTATAGGTGGACAAATTTTTATACGCCTGGCGCACCGTAAGTAGCCGTCGCCGCATATGAAGTGGCGGTTCACCAGCCTCTGCACAGAGGCTTGGTATGGGGCTAGTTCGGAATGCCCCAGTGGCCAACCGAAGCCCTTCATGGTACACAACGTCCAACATCATTAAGTAAGAAGGCCTCGCAGACCCATACACCGTGCACCCATAATCGAGCCGAGATCGCACAAACGCCCTGTAAAACTGGAGCAGACAAGTCCTGGCAGCTCCCCATGTACTGTGGCTAAGGCATTTTAAAATACTTAAAGCCGTAAGTGACCGCCGTTTCAGGTCTTTAAGATGAGGTAACCACATAAGCATCGAGTCAAAAACGAGCCCCATCAATGTCACCGTGTCTTTAAAAGTAAGTAAAAGTTAGAATAGTATCCCTCATCCTCAACTCAGTAAAGGCTGAAATCGATCGAGAACGGTTAAAAAGAACACATACAGACTTCTCGGTGGAAAACTTAAAACCACTCTTCTGCGCCCAGTCATCCAAACGTCTAAGAGTAAGTTGCAACTGACGCGTTGTCATTGCAATGTTTGAAGAAGAGCAAAACAAAGAAATCATCCACCAACAAGGAACACTGGACAGGACTTTTCACTATGGACGTAATGCTGCTAATAGCGATGGCAAAGAGAGTCACACTTAAAACGCTACCCTGAGGGACACCGTTCCCCTGCTCAAGGCGATCAGACAGGACGTCACCAATTCGGTATCCAAAATATCGTGGCGAGAGGAAAGACTGAATACAAAGAGGAAGACAACCACGAAAACCCCATTCGTGAAGTTGCTCCAGGACGAGACGTCTCCAAGTAGTATCGTAGGCCTTCTCGATGCCGAAAAATATACCTAGAATGTGATGACGGCGTAGGAAAACTTTTTGTATAACCGCCTCCAGGAGGGCGAGGTTATCGAAGGCGGAATGAAACTTCCTGAACAAACACTGAAAGCGACTAAAGAGTTGCTGGGGCTGGGATTCTAACATCCAGACAAGGCGGCGGTTGACCATCCGCTCCAAGGTCTTCCCCATGCAACTAGTGAGGGCAACACTACGGTAGCTACTCTGGCTCGTGCGGTTTTTCCCAGGTTTTAAAAAAGGAATTAAAACTGCCTCACGCCACGAGTCAGGAAAGTGACCTGACACCCAAATGGCGCTAAAATGTGCGAGAAGGATTTCTTTGTTTCGCATTGTGAGGTGCCGTAGCATACTTTAATGGATCCTGTCGTGACCAGGGGATGTGTCACGAGCTGCAGACAATGCCGAATCCAGCTCCCACGTAGAAAATTGGAAGTTGTAAACTTAATGAGAGGAGGACTGGACTCCTGACTACGTCTCTCAGCAACCGCTCTATGGCACTGGAAACCTGGATCCTGACTCGTTGTTGCAGTAACTGTGGCAAAATACGGTGCAATAGTCTGGGCAATGTCTCGCGGATCCGTGTGGAGTGTGCCGTTATTCATTACAGCAGCCATGGGGCACCTCCCTCTGCCAGAAATTCTCCTGATGGTCTCCCACACAATGGAACTTTTGGTGGAACGATTAATGGTGTTCAGGAACTTTTGCCACGACCTCTTCTTGCTCTCACGAATAATGCGGCGACATCTTTCCCTCGCCACCCGAAAGGCTGCACGATTCTCAGCAGTCGGCCGACACTGGAACCTACGCAGAGCCGCACGCATGCTCCTGATTGCAGAGCGGCATTCGGCAGTCAACCAAGGTACAGGTGACCTCTTCCGGTAGCCTGTGGACTGTGGAATAGATGATGCAGCGGCGTGGTGGACCGTTTTGATAATACGATCCACCCAAGCCACAACATTCGCACAGTGTTCGAACTGGGACTACTGTCTATAAAGTGTCCACTCGGCTCTACTGAGCACCCATTGTGGCGGTCTCCTTAAGGGGTCCACGCCATCTGGCAGGTGAATCCAGATTGGGAAATTATCATTGCTGTACAAGTCAGCAACCACTTCCCAGTGAGCACTGGCGGCAAGAGCTGGAGAGCAAAGCGAGAGATCAATGGCAGAGAACGACCCAGTCTCTGTGCAGATATGAGTGCTCTGTCCTCCATTGAGCAAGTAGGCACAGGATGACAGGGAAGCCTCTACCCCTGGGGCAGGTAATTGCAAAGCCCCGAAGCACATTGTGGGCATTAAAATCAGCACAAATAATGAATGGCTGGGGGAGCTGTGTAAGAAGATCGTCGAGGGCCACTTCACCAAGTGCATTATGTGGGGGGCAAGTAAAGCGAACATACAGTCAATGGATGACGCACGTGCACGGACACAGCGACGGCCTGTAAAGTCGTCGTAAGCGAGAGAGGCGAGTAGTCCGTCCTGAAGAAAAGACCTACGCCTCCTCTACCTCTCTCCACACAGGTCGTCCTTTTTGTGCAGCGTATAGCCTCGTAGCTCAGGGGATTTTGATAGATGGAAGTAAGTCTCTTGGAGACACAGACATAGTGGTCTACCCTGAGAGAGGAGACGAAGTTCCCCCATATGCGTTCTGAACCCTTACAAGTTCCACTGAAGTATGGGAGCCATCTATGATGAAGGTAGCACCTTCATCCTGTCTCTCCGACGGGGCGGGGAGACTGCAGCAGGTGGAGGGGCAGGCGTGGGGCGAGATGATTGCCCCACACATATGTCTAATTCCATCAACTCTGGGGAAGAGTCAGATGAAGCCTCATGGAAAACATCATCTGCATGGTCAGACGGGTTACCACGGGATTTGACACGCTGTTGCTGCTGTACGGGAGCGTCCTGCGGTTTGGTGGGCTTTGGGGGAGCCGATGTAGCAGTGGTAATGGCTGAACTGGTCTTCGGAACATCCTGAGCTGTTGAGGCGCCAGGGGCTGGCCCAAGTTCGCCACTGTACCTTTCTCTGCCGTTCGAGTTGGGGCTGCAGTCTCTGAGATGCTGGCTGCATTGCAAGTGCACTGACTGCTGCAGGTATTAGTGCCAAGACTCACCACCTCTGTCTGTGTTTAGTCATCGGCTTTTGGAGTAGGCTTCTGAACCATGGATGCAAAACATGCAGCAAATGTGGGAGGTTGCATCGACTTTTAGATCTTTTTGGCCTCACCGTAGGGGATACGCTTTGCTTGTTTTTAATTTCCTGGACTTTGCGTTCCTCTAAAAATATTCGACAGTCCCTACTCCAAACAGGGTGGTTCCCAGAGCAATTGATACATTCGGCTGGAGACGAGTAACCAACTCCTTCATGAGCAGTACTACCACAGTTGCCACAAGTCGCTTCGCCTTTACATCCTAAGGTGGTATGCCCAAAACGATGGCATTTAAAACAGCGCATTGGGGACGGGAAATGAGGCCACACACCAAGGCAAAGGAAGCCAGCTTTAACATGTTCAGGAAGTTTCGTCCTGCTGAAGGTCAGAATAAGAGTGTCGGATTTAACAAGATTGCCATCAGCCCTCTTCATGATATGTTGGACATCAACGATACCTTCTGGAGCCCACTCACGTTGCAGTTCTTCCTTGGGCATGTCAACTAGGTCCCGGCGTGTCACAACACCTTTGCTGTAGTTCAAGGTGCTGTGCAGTTCAGTGTCTATGGCATACTCTCCAAGGCATTTAGCAGACTGGACGTTGGTTGCTTGCTGGTAAGTGGAAGTTTCCACTAGCAAGGTCCCATTACGTAAGCACTTCACCGATTTTAAACAGCCACAGATTCCCTCCAAACCCTTTTGTATATAGAAGGGCGAAATCTTCTATAAACTACCCTCCTTCCCTATCACAATGAGAAACACATTCTGATTACCAGAATGCATTCTGTTACCTAAGACTGGACTTGTCGAAGTAATGCCGGAGTCAGGGGGACTGACTGCACGAGCCCTCTTAGGAGACTTGGTGTTAGAACCTTCCAGCGGCCCACCCTTTCCGCTGGGAGGAAGGAAAGAGGATTTCGAAGGATCCATCTCGGTCTCACGAGCAGCTAGGGAACTCGAAGTCCACCTAGACAGTGCCCCACGTGCCTAGGTAAGCCTTATACAACTGAGGTGCGGCAGGTTCCCCAGAGGTTGCCCGCTGACGACTGTTCTACCTCAACAGCCATGCATCTCATCAGCGCGCAGCACACCTTGAGAATGAGGGGTTGTTTGTAGAGGTGTATTCCATCCTCGCGATCCGGGCGGTCAAGCCAAGATCCCCACTCCCTGAGACACACAACATTCCACCGCCGCGCCGCACGGTGGTCGTTGAAGCATGCCCAGAGCTTACGGTGACAGGGGACTGGCAGCGCTTACCAGTCCCCGGCTCAGTAACCCCGGGGTCGCCAAGCCCGTACCCGGCAACTGAATGCCCAGCCATGGGGGCCCAACTTCGGGAAAGGCTGGAGAAATATTTAAAAAATATATTGAAGAAAAATCACTGAACAACCTGTTTTAAATCACATAATGGACCAACCAGCCACGTGGGGTCGACGTCAAAGAGACATCGTCTGATTTCCGGACTACGAATCACGAAACATTCGGATGGAAAATTATCAGTTGTACCAAACTAGCTTTAAGATTCTAAGAGGCCTGTAATCCAGACGTAATGCATACCGCAGAAGGAATCACCCGGGCGCTCTTGCTCTGATCGTCCCCACGAATGGAATGCCATTTCTTGTCATGGCGCTTCTCTCCTCCTCCTCCTCTCCACCCCCCCCCTTCCCTTCTCAACTCCCACCTCAAGCGTCCCACTAAAACTTAACGGTCGCGACCAAACACGTGACCCTATACCAACTTCCGAAATGTAACGCCGTTTCACTCTTGAGTTCTTGCCAGACAAATCCCTGTGTATTCACAAACCCGAAGACATGTTAACTTTCTCTTACAAACCAGCGGTATTATGAGAAACTAGCCGATTGCTGCAACTATTGTTACTATTACCATTTACAAGACAGAGGTGACCATACTATCAATCTAAAGCTCCAGTCATTTCTCACATTTTTCAAATTGTACTAAATTTACACATAGGGATGTTATTTCATTCTCTTCCAAAATTCGGCTGACGCGTTGCAACAAAACTGACTGACTGACTGACTGAATGAATGAATGAATCTTACAATGAAGGCTTTCACGACCGGGTGACATGGCTGTTGATATACTTTCCGGGATGTGAGGTCGTGGTCCAAGAACTTTTCTGTTCCTTACGTTTCGTCCAGGACGGCGCTGCTCCGCTGAGTTGGCAAGAAACGTAAGGAACAGAGAAGTTCTTGGACCACGACCTCACATCCCGGAAAGTATATCAACAGCCATGAAAGAATCGTGCTTTTTATCTACCTTCATCGAAGACCAAATGTTAATAGCGAAGGTTCTTTTTAGTTTTATGATCAGACACACAGCACTTAGGATTTATGCTACATTGTATTTGAACTTACCCTCTCAAGCCAAATAATGGGTATCACTTTTCCTTCCAGCGCGTTCATGTACCTGTATCCACCTGTCGCATGCACTTTGACGTTGAATTGGAAACGCGATTTACCAGCTATTGGGACGCCCATTCTCTGCAAAAACAGAACAGACGGTATCAGAGCAAGACCTTCTATTAGGTTTTACTAGTCCTCACTAGGAGACAGTATAGAAAGTTTATTTAACAGACACAAATACTTCATTCTCATCGAAAATATGACTGCAAAGTATACTGAATGTGTGGATGATTACCCTTACGAAGTTAATTACACATTTGCGATGTAAGTATTCGTCTACGTGCCACGATTTTAAAATCGTGTCTTATCTCTGGCAGCATTCCAAACACGGCGTAAGATCAAGTAACCGATGAGAGTTAACAATATGGTGTCAGAAATATTAGTGCAGACTCAGTGGTGGCGGTTTGCAAGAGCACGTGAAAACCCTGACTTTTGACACCTTGCGGATTTCTTGCTTATTTTTCTTTCAATACTGTTAAACGTAATGTAGATGTAGTAATCTGAAATACACGGTACTAAGTCTACTGCGCTGGGCTACATTGCTCCTCTAAACTCCGTGAAACTTGGCACCAGGGTTGCGAACACACCTTCATTTGTGCGCCTTTCAAGGAGCTTCTGTGCATGCGCAACTGGAGTGACGTAACTGCCTTAAGGGCCAAATACATACACATTTGTTAAACAATGTGCACGATTCACAGCGTGCACTGTTAGCCCTTGCCACTCAACTCCAAGTTTACAGCAATGCCACCAGGTGGTAGCACACTGCAGCAAACTTTTATCCAATTTCACTTGGTATAAATTCCGCTAGGCAGTTGCGCACTCCACAGTTATGCCAGTTCACTCACTACAGAGTAAAATTACGTTGGACATCGGTGTATGTTATAGTTATACTGAGAAAAACTTGTTTTGTGGGATATAGTTATGCTATGTATATTCGCTTGTAGTTATTTGTTTTCGTCACTTTCTCATACAAAGGATCTGGTCTTGGGGACCCTGCTTCCTTTGCGGTTAAGTTTTCCTGTTAAGTCTCTTTTCTGTTAGCACGTAATACAGTTTCAACAGAGCTATGGTGACACTGCACAGAAAAGCCGATTCCTGCACAACAAACAATGAATTGCAAACACTAACTGCCATTTGCGGAAATTATTAAATTCAAATAGTACTATCTACCAATAAGGTCACTTGAATAGAACACAAATGAGGCGATCAGAGCCATAATGGTCAAAAGCACATCCTCTTCGACTCCCATATTTAAGTGAATACACAGGGAATTGGCTGGCAAGAAGTCACAGGACAAATGGTATTAGATTTCAGAAGCAGGTATAGGGGTCACGTGTTTTGCGGTGACCATTAAGTTTTGATGGGACGTTGTGTGGGGGAGAGGGAGGAGGAGGGGGAGGGGAGAGAGAAGCACATAGATTTAGTACATTAAGTTTTGGTTGTTGTCCTACAGTAAACCACTTGAGGCGCTGAGAACCATAAAGTACATTATTGTCGATTGGGAGACTGTAGCATTTATTCATGCTTCTTATATCCATCGACCTTATGGTGGCTAGAGTTTATCTGTACTGTAGGCTCACATCGTAGGTATATCTGAACATTCACGAAAAGCTGTCTCGCTGGTCTCTTTGACATTCATTTAAATTTGTGGGCCGAAGACGGTGTGCTTTTAGCCCTTTGGCTCACAGTGCCTTATTTGCATTCTAGTAAATTGTCGTTGTTTGTAGAAAGTACTACTTGAATTTGATAATTTCCATAAATGGCAGTTTGTGTTTGGAGCTGGTTTACTGTTTCAGCAATCAGCTTTCCTGTGCAGTCTCAACACTAACGCTGTTGAACCTGTATTGAGTTCTATCAGAAAATAAAGTTACCAGGAAAAATTGGCCGCAAGGGAATTAGGGCCTTCCAGACCAGATCTGTTGTATTAGAAAGTGACGAAATTAGATAACCTTCACTAAGAGTGAACATTTAACATGGAAATGTAAATGTATAATAAATGTACGTAGTTGAGAGTGTGTGTGTGTGTGTGTGTGTGTGTGTGTGTGTGTGTGTGTGTGTGTGTGTGTGCGCGCGCGCAATGTAAAATTGCCCGGTTTTCAGGTTGGAAGTTTATTCGTTAAGTAATACAGGAATTGCCGATCTTTTCCATTTTTCTGAAAAAATATAAAAGCAAGAAAACTCAACTCTACAAAAAGATGCGAAACAGATTAGCGAAAGCTTCAACATTATCTCGTTCTAAGCATAAACTGTAATGATTATGTAAAAATCCACAAAAAAATTCTTTCTTCAGAAAAGTTATGCATATTTATTATTATTTCTTTCTTATCTCAGACGTTATGTCTGGTCTAAAGTAGAAAGTGACGCGGACCTTGACCAAGCGTGACTTCCTTTTAAGTGTACGGTATATGTTATATTGTATTTAGGAACTTTCGGGTAATTGAACAAGTATCAATAATTACGGATGTCTGTAGTTGTGTATATAAGTTTGGATGTAGCTGTATTGTACTGATGTACTGGTGGATACTGTGTGGTATGACTCCTGCAGTTGATAGTATAATTGGTATAGTGTCAACTTTATCCTGATGCCACATATCCTTGACTTCCTCAGCCAGTTGGATGTATTTTTCAATTTTTTCTCCTGTTTTCTTTTGTATACTTGTTGTATTGGGTATGGATATTTCGATTAGTTGTGTTAATTTCTTCTTTTTATTGGTGAGTATGATGTCAGGTTTGTTATGTGGTGTTGTTTTATCTGTTATAATGGTTCAGTTCCAGTATAACTTGTATTCATCATTCTCCAGTACATTTTGTGGTGCATACTTTTATGTGGGAAGATGTTGTTTTATAAGTTTATGTTGTAAGGCAAGCTGTTGATGTGTTATTTTTTCTACATTGTAATGTCTTCTGGGGCATTCTGTATTTGCTAGTATTGTACATCCGCTTGTGATGTGATCTACTGTTTCTCTTTGTTGTTTGCAAAGTCTGCATTTATCTGTTGTGGTATTGGGATCTTTAATAATATGCTTGCTGTAATATCTGGTGTTTATTGTTTGATCCTGTATTGCAATCATGAATCCTTCCGTCTCACTGAATATATTGCCTTTTCTTAGCCATGTGTTGGATGCATCTTGATAAATGTGTGGCTGTGTTAGATGATACAGATGCTTGGCATGTAGTGTTTTCTTTTTCCAATTTACTTTCTTCCTATCTGTTGATGTTATGTGATCTAAAGAGCTGTAGGAGTGGTTATGAAATTGCAGTGGTGTAGCCGATGTATTTATATGAGTGATTGCTTTGTGTATTTTGCTAGTTTCTGCTTGTTATAGAAAGAATTTTCTTAAATTGTCTACCTGTCCATAATGTAGGTTTTATGTCGATAAATCCCCTTCCTCCTTCCTTTCTGCTTAATGTGAATCTTTCTGTTGCTGAATGTATGTGATGTATTCTATATTTGTGGCATTGTGATCATGTAAGTGTATTGAGTGCTTCTAGGTCTGTGTTACTCCATTTCACTACTCCAAATGAGTAGGTCAACATTGGTATAGCCTAAGTATTTATAGCTTTTGTTTTGTTTCTTGCTGTCAATTCTGTTTTCAGTATTTTTGTTAGTCTTTGTCTATATCTTTCTTTTAGTTCTTCTCTAATATTTGTATTATCTATTCCTATTTTTGTCTGTATCCTAGATATTTATAGGCATCTGTTTTTCCATCGCTTCTATGCAGTCACTGTAGTTATCCAATATGTAATCTACTTCTTTAGTGTGTTTTACCTTGACTATGCTATTTTTCTTACATTTGTCTGTTCCAAAAGCCACATTTATATCATTGCTGAATACTTCTGTTATCTTTAGTAATTGGTTGAGTTGTTGATTTGTTGCTGCCAGTAGTTTTAGATCATCCATGTATAGCAAATGTGTGATTTTGTGTGGGTATGTTCCAGTAATATTGTATCCATAATTTGTATTATTTAGCATGTTGGATAGTGGGTTCAGAGGAAGGCAGAACCAGAAAGGACTTAATGAGTCTCCTTGGTATATTCCACACTTAATCTGTATTGGCTGTGATGCGATATTATTTGAATTTGTTTGGTTTTCCAATTTTTCATTACTATGTTTAGGAACTGTATCAATTTATGATCTATTTTCTATATTTCCAATATTTGTAGTAACCATGAGTGGGGTACACTACTAAAAGCTTTTTGGTAATCAATGTATGCGTAGTGTAGCGACCTTTGTTTAGTTTTAGCTTAATATGTTACCTCTCCATCTATTATCAGTTGCTCTTTTCATCCTCGTGCTGCTTTGCAACAGCCTTTTTGTTCTTCATTTATAAGTTTGTTCTATGTTGTATGTGTCAATTTCTGTGTAATGACTGAAGTTAATATTTTGTATATTGTTGGTAGGCATGTTATGGGGCGGTATTTAGCTGGGTTTGCTGTGTCTGCGTGATCTTTAGGTTTCATCTAAGTTATTCCATGTGTAAGTGTATCAGGGAATGTGTATAGGTCTGCAATGTGAATGTTAAATAATTTAGTTAGATGTGAATGTGTTGAGGTGAACATCTTTAGCCAGAAATTTGCTGTTTTATCTTTTCCAGGGGCTTTCCAAGTGTGAGTAGAATTAATTGCTTTGGTGACTTCATGTTGCAAAATTATCACTTCACTTCAGGCATTTGTGGTATCATCTTTTAAGTGTCTGTTTCTGCTTCTATCCACCGTTCATGCCTGTTATGTTGTACTAGGTTTGACCATATGTTGCTCCAGAAGTGTTTCACGTCTGGTATGTTTGGTGGATTGTCTATTTTAATGTGTGTGTTATCTATTGTCTGGTAAAATTTCTTTTGGTTTGTGTTGGATGTTTGGTTTGTTTCCTTCTATTTTCACTTTTTTTTGTATCTTCTAAGTCGTTTGGCAATGCTTGTAATTTCTGCTTCTTTTCATCTAATAGCTCTATCGCTTCTTGTTGTGAGATTTTACCTATCCTTTTTCGTTTTTTGTCTGATATTTCTTTTCTTATAAATTGTGTTAGCTGTCCAATGTCTTTTCTCAGTTTTTCTATTCTGATCTGTAGCCTGTGTTGCCATGCTGGTTTTGTGGGTTTCTTCTGTGTGTTGGTTGGTTCTGATCTCTGCCTAGTGTGTATATTTAGTGTAGTGAGTGCTCCTATATAAACCAGTAGTTTTAACTCTTCCATAGTTGTGTTTTCATTTATTTTGTTGTGTATTATTGTGTTGATAGTTTTTATTGTTGTTTCGACTTGTGTGTTATTTGGCGGTCTATGTAAGAATAGTCTAATGTCTGTATTTTTGTCTTTGTATTCTATATATGTCAGCTGAAATTTTTCTTCTATATCTAACATGTGTCACTTCGTGTTCTATTTGTACTTGTTCTGGTGGCAGTCTTAAGATTTCGGTTTCCTCCGATTGTTTAATTGATGCGTGTTGTTCTTTGTTTGTTTGCTCTAGGATGTGAGACTCCATTACTGTATTTTCTTCTTCTTCTGATTGCACATTATTTTGTTCCAGTATTTATTGTACTTGTTGTTTGATGTTTTCTATTTCTGACTGGGGTATCCTGTTATTTTTTATTATTACACGGATCTGATCAGCTAGTCGTTCTGTTAAAAATTTTAATTCTAGGTATCTGGTAATAAATGTCATGTATACTTTTGATCTGTATCCAGTTGTGTTGGTTCCTAGGTTTTTTGCTTGGTAATAACAGAACATGAGGTGTCGATTAACTTCATCTGACAATCTCATCCTCTGTCTTTGTTTTCCTTCTATGGTGGTTGCAGGAAGCATATCCTGCAAAACACCTCTATTTGGATTTAAATCACTTTCCAGTTGGCTAGCAGAGTCGTTACCATTGTGGGCGGGCATAGGGTTCAAGCGTCGTCCCCGACCATAACGGCGCTTGTCCGAGGCTTCTTTAGTTGTGTCCTGAACCAACTAATCACACTAAGGGGGGGGGGGGGGGTTAGCCCTATTAGTGGTTTGTTTTTTTCGTCGCCTTTTACGACTGGCAGAACATACCGGAGGCCTATCCTTTTCCCAGGCCTCCACGGAGATTTATTATTATTATTATTATTATTATTATTATTGCAATTTAAGTTGTGGAAGTATTATGAGAACTGGACGTGTTGTACTGAAAATGCTATGAATTTCACAGCCTCATATTTACCTGAATTTAAAAATTTGTGACCACCTACGAGCCGCCACTACAGACGTAAATCATCACATTTTCACCAAACTTGTTGCGTTGCATCAGTCTTCTGGGTGATTTCACACGCTCCGCCACGACTTCCTCTGATATGGCAACCTCTTCATCTCATTTTGGGCGTTATACCCAACTTACTCCATTATCTGTTGTATTAAGTAGAAGATAGGTCTTGCTATTTGGGTACCAAAATAAATGATGGTGGCCGAAGTAGAGGGGATATAACATGTGTACATGCTATGGCAAGGAAATCGTTTCTGAGGAAGAAACATTAGTTAACATAGAATACAGACTCAAGCGTTAAGAAATCTTTTGTGAAGGTATTTTGTTGAAGTGTAACGAGGTACGGGAGTGAAACATGGACGATGGATAGACAAGAGAACAGAAGCTTTTGAAATGTGGTTCTACAGAATAATGCTGAAGATTAGGTCACGTAATTTATGCGGAGGTGCTGAATAGAACTGTGGAGGAAAGAAATTTGTAGCACGACTTAAAGAAGGGATTCGGTTGATAGGATACATTCTGAGAAATCATGAGATCACCAATTTAGTGTTCAAGGGAAGCTTGCGGGATAAAAATTGTAGAGAAATACCAAGAGATGAATTCAGTAAGCACTTTCAAAAGGCTGTAAGTCGCAGTAGTTATTCGAAGATGCTGAGGCTTGCACAGGATAGACTAGCATGGAAAACTCCATCAAACGTAATTTTGGACTGAAGATCAGAACATTCCAATCTTCATCTTCCGCTACAGTTTTTAGCCTCTGCATCTCCTCTTAGTACCACGGAAGGTAGTTCCTGTGTCTCAACATGTCCAGTCTTACTGGCCTTCTTGTCAGTGTTTTCCATGAATTTTTTTTCTTCACTGATTCAGTGGAGAACCACCTCATTTGTTATCAGTCCACCTACATCTCAGTTCTTTCTTTAGTACAACATATCTAACATTTGGATTGTCTTCTTTTCCACTCCTACTACAGTCAAAACGTAAATTCTCAGAAACGAAGTGTTATGTCGTAGAGAACGGTAATATCTTTTTTCGCAATGTGAAGGCCATTTTTTACTTCTTTTACGACAATTTTTGTAACTTTACGTTAAAACTGAGCATATTCTTAGAACATGCAGAGCCAGGTTCATTTTGAGGATACCAGTGATGTCTTGATAATTGTGTGTGGAACCACGTCCACCGAAACACTGAGCTGTTGAGTCATCCTTTCCATGTATTACGATCTGTCGCTATTGCGGGGAGAAGACTGCTATATCGTATTTTCAGTGTCTTCGTACCCAGGAAAGAAAGAGTGCGAAACTCCTGAGCAGTACAAACTGTGACTTCAGCGACTTATCTGGGAACCGAGTGTTTTAGTAAAATAAATGCAGCAGCTGAACTGAGAAACAGGTTAGCTCACCTCGTGGATTACGAGATAGGGCTCGTGCTTCTCGGGTACTGGATTCAAGCCATTCACAACGGTCCGTACATCCTCGTCAGCTTTCAGGAAATGCGGCCCAGACACCACGAGTGGAGCTCCTGCAAAAGACAAAGACTTAATGGTTCTACTGTTATTTTATGGCTCCTTATTGTATTATGGTTACCTCCCAAGAAAAATTTCATTGAATCTCTTCAGTCCATGCAGAAAGATACGGATCATCGTCGTCATCATCATCATCATCATCATCATCGTCGTCGTCGAAAGGAAGTTATTTAAAGCAATACCGACGATGTAATATTTGGATGTACAAATTACATTATTTAAGTAACAGGGAGTAAACTGTACACACTTCACACACAAAAAAGACAATAGCAAAGATCAATTTATACTTAGTGGATCAGCCTTTTATCACACATGCTTATCATTCAATGTTTGCTATCGCCTACTCTTATGGTGTCTGTGTATATGGACTTAGCTGAACAACTTCAGTTGGAAAGACCACATAGATAATATTGTGGGGAAGGCGAGCCAAAAGTTGCGTTTCAGTGGCAGGACACTTAGAAGATGCCACAAGTCCACTAAAGAGACAGCTTACACTACACTCGTTCGTCCTCTGTTAGAATATTACTGCGCGGTGTGGGATACTTACCAGGTGGGATTGACGGAGGACATCGAAAGGGTGGGAAAAAAAGGCAACTCGTTTTGTATCATCACGTAACAGGGGAGAGAGTGTGACAGATATGATACGCGAGTTGGGTTGGAAGTCATTAAAGTAAAGACGTTTTTCGTCTCGGCGAGATCTATTTACGAAATTTCAGTCACCAACTTTCTCTTCCGAATGCGAAAATATTTTGTTGAGCCCAACCTACATAGGTAGGAATGATCATCAAAATAAAGTAAGAGAAATTAGAGCTCGAACAGGAAGGTTTAGGTGTTCGGTTTTCCCGCGCGCTGTTCGGGAGTGGAATGGTAGAGAGATAGTATGTTTGTGGTTCGATGAACCCTCTGCGAAGCACTTAAATGTGAATTGCAGAGTAATCATGTAGATGTAGTTCGCCTCCTACCTTCCGAACTTTACAGAAGCTCTCCTGCGAAGATTGCAGAACTAGCCATGAGGACGGGGCGTGAGTCGAGCTTGGGTAGCTCAGATGGTAGAGCACTTGCCCGCGAAAGGCAAATGTCCCGAGTTCGAGTCTCGGTCCAGCACTCGGTTTTAATCTGCCAGGAAGTTTCATATCTGCGCACACTCCACTGCAGAGTGAAAATCTCATTCTGGAAACAAAATCTACATAAGCTTCAATTTTTGGGATTTTCTAACAGTCGAAATAGCTGTATTATGATTACACAAACTTTCATGTCACTCGGTGCCGTGAAGTTTCCTCTCACTTCGTGCAGCAATTTACGGGGAAAGATAATCGCATTTGTTTTCTTTAACGATACACTGTTTCTCCCTTCTAATGGATTAGGTCCCTGTATCATTTTCCTGGTGGAGTTCTAGGAAGATGCGCGTCTGATAATACGCGATGAGGAAACGTTGTCAAGACGCTGGTGAGCCAGCATATTCTGAAGGTGCCACCTGAGATCATCCCTATGCATCATTTCAGGGAAGGACTTCAGCCTGGGTACCAAGGTCGTTTCCTTCAGATGGTGGTTTGTGAGACATAGCTTGTATTACTGACTGAATGCGTTCGGGCATGCCGCGTATATAGACAATTTACGCAATAAGCGCAATGGAGTTTAAGTAACTAACGAATATTATCATCCTAATTAAAAAGATGTGTTTAGTTTTATTTTTGAAATGTAAGCAGGCTTTTCCGATAGTATGTTGCTATGTAAAATATCTAGCAGTAACTACTACAAACCCCCTGAAGCTAATAATAGTGTGCTTGGATGATGGATTGGACTGCCAATCCTTGCCACGAGTTTGAAACTACATTTGACTTTCGGAACCTCTAGCATTATTTCGCTGATAGGATGGTGCTCCCTGCTTGTCACAGTTTCGTAGCTCGAGAACATGCTATGCGGATGTTCAAGATTTGTTACTCACAAGTACATTCGTTGCGTGGCCACCTTCCTTAACAAGGGCTGCTTTTATACTGTCAGTATCAAGCTTTTGTTCGTTTGCCACATTTCTCACTTACAAGGTCCATAACAAATTCACTTGTCAGCAGCTCCACCCTGGAGGAGTACTATTTTCACCAGCAGTGGCTTAATACACATGTCAGTCAAACATTTGTAACGTATGAAGTAACTGAAATCAGGGACCCAGAGTGTGATAGTTAATACAGAGTAAGCTTCAGGCGCAAGCAAGGATCGCTTGAGACGTGCCGAGCAATTTTTTCACGCTCCTGTATTTCATTCAAATTACAAATTAAAAATGATTGCAACGTTTTAAGTGAATATTACACACAGTTAAACTTTCTTTTTGCTTGTAACTTATGTTACTTTCAGTTTATTACTAATGAACAAATTTCTTAGAACTTATTGATAATTTGAACTATATGAACTCTTATCTTTGGCGCTACATTATTGGAGGAAAAAATTTGGATCTACCAGTGTATTTGCTTTATAAAATCTTCCCTCTTGTGTGCCTGGAATCAGCCACAAAATACTTTAATTTCACTGTCTATTATTTTATTTAAAGTGTGACTTTTTTTAAATAATTTATTTTATAAAAATAACTACTGTGAAAGAAGTGTTTATCTGAAATGTGTTTGCAAACGCAGAAAACACGAGAAAAAATTAGCGTACTTCGCAATACCACCACCACCACCACACAATAATAAGAAACAAGCGAACAAGGAACGACAGAAAACATAAAAACGGTTTCTCAATTTAATGTTGGCTCAAAGACATGATTTGCAGAGTAACTGACAATTTAAACCGAAACAAAAATACATCCAGTCATCAACAGGCTCACTGCTGAAACAGAGGATGTCTCAATAATCTTATACCATTCAGGTATATATCTACGGTTATTTTTGTTTCTCCGTAAGCAGAACGTACATTTTTCTATCGTAAAAGTGAGAAATACACCACTTTTATGCATTATCGTGATTCTCACTAAGTGAAACATTTTTTATTTCTGATACTTCGGATCCGCCGAATAGAAAAAGAAGCTTTCATAATGGCCCCCACAGCATTTTTAAATGAACTTTTAACTGCTTTAAAAAAATGGTAGCCGCTCAGCTGGGACACACTGAAGTAGTCTTCTAAAATGGCTTGCGGTCTCTCTGTGACCAGCAATTTGAAAATTTGTGGTAAGGACTATGTGACCAAACTGCTGAGGCCATCGGTCCCTAGGCTTACGCACTGCTTGATCTAACTTAAACTAACGCTAAAGACAACTCCCACACACGCTCGAGTAAGGAATGGAGCCTCCGACGGGGGCAGCCACACGAACCGTGACAAGACGCCCATACACCGCACGGCATAGTGTAACTAGCAACTACCTGTTCCGCAGAAGTTTTGTTCAACAGTGACAACCGTAGTTCTACTATTACTGATCTCGCTTTGTCTGCAGTCACCAGCACCCGTAATGGCGGCGAAAGCCTGAAGATTGTCTGAGGAAACGGCCGAACACTTTGCTTACAAATAAAGCATGTGAAAAGGCGGTCTAGATTCTCTATTGATTCTTAGCATTTTATACCGATCACTGAGCTCCAATCACAGAATGCTTTCTAAAATGGTCCAATGGAGGGTGCCCAAACGATTACATCAGTATGAAGTGTATCCCACTGTAGGTACAACGTAGGCTCGCCGTCTCGCATGCAAGCGGCAATAAAGCTTTCGAATGGCATCCTGCAATAGACTGACCAAAGCAGTTTGCGTCTATTAATGCAATTCAGGAATGGTTGTTGCGATCAATTGAACACAAGTATGTTTCCGTTTCACAGTTTCCCTTAAGTGGTTTAGTGGAGAGAGACCTGATGCTCTTCCTGGCCAGAGAAGTAGCATTACGGCGTTAACACGTTATATAGCGTTCATATCTGAACGTGCATCGTCCTGCTGAAAATGAACATCATTTTAGTGCCAAGGGAACGGCAGCAGCACTGGGGACACAACCTGTGCAATGTTGCAGACACTGGTTCCTTAACACTGCAGAAACACCAAATGTGACCGCGCGTTGGAACTGATGGCTTGGCACGCTTTGAGGCCTGGATGGGACCTGTGTATCGTCTGCGCAAGCATTCCTGAATAGGCCATACACGTGTAAGGTCCATCACTCTCATACAGATAACCTACTCTCATCACTGAAGATGACAGAGCGTCATTCCGCCTTCCAGTCAAGTCTTTCACGGCGCCAGAGCAGCCGTGCTCGATGGTGTAGTGACGTCAGTGGCTGTCTTGCCAGAGGCACACGTCAGCTTAGTCCTGATGCCAACCGACTGTTCCCAGTGGTCCTCGGCTGAACATTTGCCCCAATATGTTCTCTGGATGAGGTTCGGTCGGCCACCGCTACTCTAAAAACTAGACGATATTTACATGCGTTTTTGTTACGTGTATGACCAGAACACATACTACAGACGTGGGCATGTTCCAAGTGTCCAACACGAGCAACAATCCGTCGATGAGTTCGTTCAGCTTCCCATAGGCACACAATGCGGCCCCGCTGAAGTGGCTGACGTTCTTCAACAGGAGTACGTACTCGTCGTTTGGGCACGCTTATACATAAACGAAAAATATAACTAGTCAAAAAAGCAAATAAGAATTCGCCCTGACTCCTTCCTGGGAAAAAAATCTCCACTCTTTCGAAATCAGCAATGTCAGTGTAACCCAGATTTGGCTTGAATTCAAAGAAATAGTATCCACGGCAATTTAGAGACTTATACCAAATAAATTAGACGACAGAGATGATCTCCCTTCGTATACATACAGATCAGAACACTGTTGTAGAAACAAGGAAAAACTAGTGCCAAATTTAAACAGACGCGAAATCCCTAAGACTGGTGGTCTATTACAGAAACTCTAAATTTAGCATGGACTTCAGTGTGAGATGCTTATAATAATTTCCTAAACGAAACTTTTTCTCGAAACCTGGCAGAAAATCCAGAGAGACTGTGGTCGTACGTAAAGTATGCTAGCGGCAAGACACAATCCATACCTTCTCTGCGTGATTGTGATGTAGATAGTATGAACGACAGTGCTGCTAAAGCGAAGTTACTAAATACAGCCGTTCAAAATTCCTTCACGAAAGACGACGTTGTGAATATTCCACAATCAGAATCAAGAACAGCTGCAAACGTAACTTAGAAGTAGATATCCTCTGAGTGGTGAAGCATCTTAAATCAGTCAACAAAAGCACGTCTTTCGGTTAAGACTGTATACCAATTAGGTTCCTTTCAGAGTATGCTGATGAGATAGCTCCGTAGTCAACAATCATATACAATCTGACTCCAGACGAAAGACAGGGAAGTTGCATAGGGCATACCAATACACAAAAAAACACAGGAGTAATCCACTAAATTACAGGCCAATATCAATGCCGATATGCTGCAGGAGTTTTGGACATATGTTGTGTTCCAACATTATGTTTTAACTCGAAGTCACTCTATTGACAAACAATCAACACGGATTTAGAAAACATCGTTCTTGTGAAACACAACTAGCTCTTTACTCAAACTAAGTATCGAGTGCTATTGACAAGGGACTTCAAATTGATTCTGAATATCTGCATATCCGGAAGGCTTGTGGCACTGTACCACACAAGCAGCTTGTAGTGAAACTGCATGACTAATGGATATCTTCTCAGTTATGTGATTGGATTCGTGATTTCCTGTCAGTTCGTAGTAAATGACAAAGTCATTGAGTAAACCTGAAGTCATTTCTGGCGTTTCCAAAGTTAGTGTTATAGGCCCTTTTATGTTCCTTATCTATAGTCTATAAACGATTTAGTAGACAACACGAGGAGCCGCCTTAGCTGGTTTGCAGTTGATGCTGTCGTTTATCGTGAAGTAAATTCTTCGGAAAATCACACAAATTGCAGAACTATTTCTAAAAGACATCTGTATGCTGCGAAAATTGGCATTTGACTGTATATAATGAAAATTTGAGGTGATCCACATGAGTGCTGGAATGAATCCATTGAACTTTGGTTTCACAATGAAAAAGCCAAATTTAAGGAGTTTAAATTGATCTAAATAGCTACGAATTTTAATTGCGAACGCTTTAAATTGGGAACAACACACAGAAATCTTTTAGGGAGGCGAACCGAAGACCGCGTTTTATTGGCGGAACACTTAGAAGATGCAACAGACCTACTAAAGAGACTGCCTACACTACGCTTGTCCAGCCTCTTCTGGAGTACTGTAGTGCGATATAGGATCCTTAGAAGATAGGATTAACTGTGTATATGGAGAAAGTTTTACCCTTTGTTTCATGACATAAGAAAAAAATTACTTTTTAACATTTTACTTGCAGAATTTATGATATTGTGGCCTCAAATGACGGTAGGATTATTTGTAAAAATTTTATTTTTAACAACTTTTTTCTCTCGTGGTACTCAGAAGTACAGTCAGACTCCATGGACAGAATCACAACATGCGCAGAAAAATGCTCCAATTTTTATAACTTGTACTTTATTCCACATAAATATTAAATATTTACATTAGAAAATTAATTAACAGAAATATATTTCTGAATTTTTTCAAATTTCGCATAAATTTATTCTAGAGCAACTTCACAATACATAGTAACATAGCTATACATTTTTGACAGTATATACATATCACATATTTAGTGATACCTCATGAAATTATAGGAAACAGTTCTTTTTCTCATTGCAGCACAAATACACTTTACATGTACTACATTGTGAATGTGGTCCTTACTGAATTTTATTTTTCGCACGCATTTCGCATCGTCCTCTTTTACAACTGAACACTACAAAATGGTTCCCTCGGTTGCCAAGACGTACATCCTTCGAAACAGAAAAGTTATCCTTCCTTCTATTTGGGATTGTTATTTCATCTTTACCAGAGTTTCTCTTTTTGAGATTTGGCACTTGCTGTTCATTCATAAGCCCTAGTGCCACAGCACGCCTGAATTCCAGCAGTGGCAGTGCCCCATGTAAATCACTGAAAATGACGTCAGCATTGACAAAAGCAATTTCTATTGCTCCCCAGAAGAGACGGTGCCACCATTTCTTTGATCGCTTGTCAAGACCATAAGTTGAACGTACTCTGTCTGCATGATCCACACCACCCATGTTTTCATTGTAATCACATACAATAAATGGACATGGTATAGTCATACTAGTTACATCTTTCTGTTTTCTTGCCACTACTCTCTGTTCAGTGCCATGGAAGTTTGACGCAAAATACACTACTATATTTTCCTTCCATTGAAATACTGTTAGGTCGAAAGATGACACACTGTGATTTGATTTAGACATTTTTCTTTAGGTAAATTCCCTGGCAAACCTTTCCTGTTTGTTCTAATTGTTCCACAGGCAAATGTATTCACCGATTTCTGTGTGAGAAAAAGTGGCCAGAAGAACTAGTGAGAGGTAACGCATTGTTGCTACAATAAAGTGTTCGCACAACCTGGCGGACTTGTTAGTACCGTCTTATATTTTCCACTTTATCTCATTCACTTGTAACGTAATGCTTCGAACTATTATAAAAAACCAAAGAAGGTAAGTACGTACAATGGAAAATTCGGCGGAAGTTTCAATAAATTGCGCACAAATTCAGGCAACACCATGGAAACAAGCACATACAATCTCCTGTTTTCACAGCAGCGCGCGAAAAATAATTTCAAGCTCTGACCGCCAGAGAGGTCTATGTATTGCACAATAACATCTATGAAACAGTGGAGCAGAGCTACTGTTATGTACCGACAGGCACGAAACTGCACACGAGAAAATAATGAGTGTCAAAACTTACTGGTACTTTTAAGTACAGTCAGGCAACAAAGGGTTAAGGAAGAGCAGCACGTTTTGTATTATCCCCGAAATATCGGAGTGTCACGGACGTGATACAGGATTTGGGATGTGCATGGCGTTTTTCGTTGCGGCGAAATCTTCTCACGAAATTTAAATCAGCAGCTTTGTTCTCTGAATGCGAAAATATTTTGTTGACGCCGACCTACATAAAGAAAAACGACCATCATAATTAAAAAAACGTGAAGTAAGAGTTTTCACGGAAAGTTATAGGTACTCCTATGTCCCGCGCGCTGTTCGTGATTGGAATCTGAGTATTATTGGCAACGTGGTTCGATGAACCGTCTGCAGGCACTTAAGTGTGATTTACAGAGTATCCGTGTATATATAGATGTAGCCTAGAATGAATCTTGCGAAATGTAAACTCGGCACGATTACTGTCTGCAGAGGAAAGACAGGGGATGCAGAGCCATCTCTGAGTGGCATCTAATCGCCGATGACCGTGACAAATGAATCGCAGCTACTACAGCCCTTCTGTATCCACGTATTATATCCTGGTACCACTGAACACAGTCCTAGAGGATATTGTATTTTTATTTTCTAGTATAACATTAAACTCCGAGTACATACATGATGGGCTACAGGGACATTTTACTGCTGATATGACATCTAATGCACCAATATGGTCGAAAGATTGACAGGTCGAGACAGCTGGTACCTCGCTCTCTCAGATCAAAAGACATGTTTTCTGAGTTTTCCTGTCTAAGGTTATCTTAAAGAGAAATCTGCAGCACTTTTGTTGAAACGTTACAAAAACTTGAGCGAATTGCACATCGTTGTCAAAATTACTAGTAGATCAAAGAACGTTCGAAAGAATGCTTAATTTCAGCAGAGATTAGTACAGTACGGCCTCCGAATGTGAGGGCAACAACTGAACAATTTCTCTCAGCAGTACGATTGGACAGTGATTTGTAATATGTAACGTGTTGAAGAAGTATTGTATTTCTTCTTGATTTATGGCTTCTATGAAATTTGAGCAATTACATGGGAACTGGTCAAAGTTTACGTCTCGAGTACCTTTGTGTTGTACACCGTCCAGTCACATTTATGTGAGCGCCGCCTGTCTTCGACATCAACTTATAATAACCAGTCACAGACGGGAGGTAGTACCCCTTGCGAGCTAGCATGCCAAAGATGATTGGGCTTATTTGTGGTTCCTCTTCGTCGAAATGTCTTGGCTCAAAGTCGTCTAGAGGTTGAACTACACGTGTCGCATTACACGCTCGAAGTTAGACCCTTGTGACCCTTTGGTTAAATTGTCTGGTTGATGGCAAGTTTGCGATATTGTATGAAGTTAATATGAAATGTAACAACAGTAATAGTAATATCGGGTACTAAATTACCGAGCCATTCATGGTGTAGGCCACACAGTTCCGATTTGGTTGGAATAATGTTTATTCGGAAAGCAAACTAATGGTGAACGTGGTCATATTTAGAATTACTGTTACACTCGAGCGCATATCCATTTCATACAGTTCGATCATTCACAATCTCTTCGCGAAATACAAGTTCGATACTCCACCTCGTTAACTATGCGAAAAGTTGGAGTTCACACCAGGCGAGCGGCTGTTCACTGCTTAAAGACTAAATGCCATGGTATCACACAACGCGAAATTTTCTAAGTCGTTTTCACTTCCTAGCTACCTAAAATCCGACCGTCCGCTTTTGTGTCTCCAGCCGAAACGTAACCTAACCTAACGGTGTCTCCACCAGCACTGTCCGTCCCCAGCCGCATTTCCCGCGTGATTAACATCGTTGCTCAACTGACTAGGGCAGTTCCATTGCCTGAAGTCGTCCATCTGTTTGGCTACAGCTTATTCTACATTATTTTACATTTTAACGTATTTAAATAATCAAAGCTTGACCACTTTCACGTTCTACGTAAAGTGACAGTAATATACATTGTATAATAAAAGATAAATTCTTTTACATAAAACCAATACAATTTCCTTCTTAACTTTGAATGTCACGGCCAGTAACCTTGCACCAATGTCCTTTCTGCCAAGCAAAGAACAAAAGTAACTATTATGTACTAAACTTTACAGCAAATATTCTGTTACACAATGATTCAATAAGGTGTCATGCTGTCCTTGTTCAATGTGTTTTGTG
Organism: Schistocerca gregaria; assembly: GCF_023897955.1. NCBI lineage: Eukaryota > Metazoa > Arthropoda > Insecta > Orthoptera > Acrididae > Schistocerca > Schistocerca gregaria. Next base: position 339,975,441 of record NC_064927.1, on the reverse strand, counting down.
TGGGGGAAATGATACGATTCTTGAATGATATTTTCACTCTGCAGCGGAGTGTGCGCTGATATGAAACTTCCTGGCAGATTAAAACTGTGTGTCCGACCGAGGTTCGAACTCGGGACCTTTGCCTTTCGCGGGCAAGTGCTCTACCATCTGAGCTACCGAAGCAAGACTCTCGCCCGGTACTCACAGCTTTACTTCTGCCAGTATCCGTCTCCTACCTCCCAAACTTTACAGAAGCTCTCCTGCGAACCAGGAGCAGCAGGTTACGTGATGAAAGTGGGCACGGCATCATTGAGAATTGTCCTCGCAGTGGCAGGCCTCGTACCTGCTCACACTCCGACAATGTGCAGGGAGCTAACGAATTGTCACGCTACGTTGGGATAGGGGAAGGAAGTATTGGAAGATGGTGACTCCCTTGTGCACGCTGCCCAACGGTGGCTTCAACATGTTGGTCCAGAATGTTACCGTGCGTGTATACTGACGCTGGTTCCAAGATGACATAAGGCAGTTGAGAGGGATGGAAAGTATCTGGAGAAATGAAAATACTGTTCCTAAAGGATGTATCTACACGCTGTAAAACTTTCAAACATGTAGAGTAAAAGATTAAAAAAATAGTGTGCACTTCTTTTGGAGTGACCCTCATATATGTAATGTCGATCGTTAAGATCGACCAAGGCGTTCATATTTTAGCTTTCAGGTCTTCGTCACGAAACTTTTTAATTTCACTTCAACAGTAAATTCTGAACTATTATAGATATGATCAATATTCCAGTTTTATTGGGATATCCATGAAATTTTATGGAGGATGGCAGATTAAAATTACTGTGGCTTGATCCCTTGCATTACTACAGAATTAAATAGTTTTCATAAATGTTTCCCTTTATGGGCGATCTTAGGCCCGTAATATTTAACACTGGTACGTCCCTTGGCCACAAACGGCTTCTACTGGGTTCCCCTATGACGTAGGTTTTCGTCTGTCTAACTTGCACACTGAAGCCCAGGTCTCAATAGACGCCTGTGAGTTTCCCCATCTCGTGGAGAATCTGTTCCCTTTGTGGGACACGATCTCATCAACAGGGTTAGTTTCACAATTCCTGAAGGCTGACTCTTTCGGACACACATTTGAACGTGGGCGAAGTGCTCGTTAACTCTCATCCTAGCAGTGGAGGGTACATAAAGCATGTCGGGTAGGACGCGGGAAACAGTGCTGTCGTTGTCGTTATGCGGAATTAGATCTATGTGCGTGTCGTTCCAAAGGGCGTGATCATTAGCTTTCAGGGCAAGGGTGGATGGATTTGCCAAACTGTCGTTACGCTTAAAGTATATACTATGTAACAAAACGGCGCTATCCAAAACTGGAGCGAGGCATCTGTGTTGTACCACATGACAAGGGTGGACGACAACTGCAGAGAAGTGGTTGGAGGAGCAGACGAGTGATGACTGAGCAGCTGCCTGCCTTGAACCAAGGGGCTAGCAACAGTGTCTCCTACTCCCGGGCCTCACCAGCAGGTGCCTGGTCCATGCACCCATGCTGTCTGCTGTTCATCAGTGTACGCCAGTACCTCAACAGACCGTCTACTGACTGTCAGGTGGCCGTTGGCGTGCGCATCGTGAAATGTCAAAGTAACTATCGTCGGAAAGGGTATAGGATGGAGGAGGGAGCATTATGATCCGTGTAATATCTTTGTGGCACTTCCTGGGTGACCTCGTCAAGCTGGAAGGCACAACTGACAGACCACGTCCAACCTTAAATGCAGTTGGTTTTTGCTCGGCATGATACATCTACCGGCAGGACATTACTGTGTCACCGAGCTCGCATTGTACCTCCGTGGTTCGAAGAGCACCAGAATGAGTTCACCATGCTCCAGTGGCCACCAAATTCCCCGGAATTAAATCCAATCTATAAACTGTGGGACCACGTCCATCGGGCTACTCGCACCATGGATCCTCAGCATGCCTATCGATGCTTTCCGAAACCTCAGCTACTCTTTTCCTGCACGCTTGGCAACATTCCACTCTGGAAAAGGTGGTTATTCACGCTTTTGACAGATGATCACAATGTAACTGTGCAGCGTATTATCGTATACCTATTAATTATGATTCACCCTGTAAACATGGTCTGCCTCCTAAATGACCTCTTGTGCCGCGTAGGCCATAAACAGGTCCTTTTCATTTTCCAAAATACGTGTTGTTGTCGTCCAGTACCCAACAAAATTATCGAAGTTCGATGGATAAGAGAATTGGGTCTATTTTTGTTATGTGGACATTAGCAAATATCACCAAATCTTTGCCATTTACGGGCGAATATGATATCATCCGCCTGTTTTCGATGATTGCAGATCCAAAAGGGAAAAAAGCACCTTTCAGCCTACTGCTGCGTGTTCTACCACGAAATTATCAGGGGGGAGTAATTTCAGTAGTCGAATTCACTGCAGTGACTTATATCCATTCAAATCCTCAAACAATGTTGCCAGCTAAAAGCTACGTGCGATCTTAACGTTTATGTACTGATACCCAGTACTTTTTCTTAACGTTAGCTGAAGAACGTTCAGTTTGTGTTTCGTCTGCCATGGAGATGCAAGCAAGTCCTATAAAGCACACTTTTCCCTTTTGCTGTATTGAACTGGCGACCTAGAAACGATAGAGAGGCTTCATCCCTGCGTTAGTCCTCAGTGGTTCACAATCCCACAATAGGGCACAGCAGTCCACCCACCCGCTCCACAACGAATACAGGGTTATTGTGCTGTTCGGCCACCGGTGGACACCAAACCCCCCTCCCCCACCACCCTAGAAACGTCTCATACCAGGCGAGTGTAAGCCCAGAGGTTTGCTTGGTACAGTGATGGTGGTGTACGCGTATGTGGAAACTGTGCTTTCGCAGCAATCGCCGACACAGTGTAACTGAGGCGGAATAAGTGGAAACCAGCCCGCATTCGCCCTTGTAGATGGAAAACCGCCTTAAAAACCATCCAGACTGGCCGACACACCGGACCTCGACACTAATTCGCCAGGCGGATTCTTGCCAGGGGCCGGCAGGCCTTCTCGCTCGGCAAGCAGGGCGTTAGACCGCCCGTCTAGCCGGGCTAGGATACTTTTCCCTTAGTAACCGTTAGATCTAAACCGTGTTTGGCTTATCCAAAATTTAGTTCAAACCACGTATATAGTGAAATATGAGTGTGTGTTCCGTTATCTGCCATTAAAACTGCGTTACGTATCATTAAACAAGACTATGACTGTGTTAGTTTTGGAGATAATGGCATTGAATCCTCACCATTCTTGCAGTAGGAGCTGTCCATCAAGGCATAGGGAAGACAACCGTCCTTTTCTGAGCAAAAGCAGTCTTCCTCGCCTTTCGCCAGACGCTTTGGGTCCTGTGGCACGAAGCGCAGGCCGGGAATACCGTTCATTACCTGTGGAAATCAAGTACCATGGTGAAACTCCAGTACATTTTCATAGAGTCAACTAGAAACAATGGTATTGGTTAAGTATCTTGAGAAGTATTTCAAAATGATTGCTGATGCAATTTAACTGTTTCAAAGCCAGATACTAGATGTCGCTTCACAAAAGTGACAGTAGGGCATCTACTGCGAAAAGGACTTTTGCCGGATTTATTGTTAAGTTATACTAGTTTATTGATCAGTTCTGAATAGCAAAAAATTTAAATAAAATAAATGTACTGCTTGTTTTGTAACAGATTTGACTGGACACTAGAAATGTCCTGCTATGTCGAAGTTTTTTCTGCAAAACGACAACCATTCTTCAGTTGGGAACGATGATCATTTGAGTACTTCCATTTAAGATTAAACTGCTTCTGCGTTTCCAGGAAAGGCTAATCAGCTAGATTTCGAGTAAGAGATCTAGATGTATAATGTGTCTTCCTTCGAAACCTGTTCATAATTATCTGTCATTCACCTTGCTGCATTTACTTCCGATGGTCATGTACAATACCTAATTCATTGCTTCTGTTATTTCAAGATTTAAATGAAATTATTTGTGGAACGGTTACGTGCAGTACTATCAGCGCAAGAGAAATCGCTTTGAGTAAGTTTTAAGTCAACGATTAATACACTGAAGGGCATTCAGAAGCTTCTTTCGATAAAAGTGTACACAAAGTAGTTAAGAACTCTAGATTGCGTTTAATGTGTACCGTTAACAGGTGCTGTTTCAGCCCCATTGACCAATGTTTACGTGGCAATCCGATGTCCCATCTGTTTCTAATCACTATTTTCAACAGACGTCGGTTATTCCGTAATAATTTTAATTGTAAATATTGACAAATAGCAATCTAGTTTCGTGAGTAATCTAGATACGATGAAGCAAGTATACAGCGTTGATCTATTTGAAAACGATAATTATTTATTCCTGTTGACTGAAAGTCTGAAGTTATGCGCTCTTTCGAGAGTATTAACCCTTTACAGCCCATATTTTACTTCGCGTGAGAAAAAACATGTGAACAGTACTTTTGACTGAAGTCCTTCTAAGAACACATTAAACAATTTCAAATTTTTTTAATTAGTGCATTTTTTCTGTATGGTCCATGCGGATCAAATACTCATTCTGTTGTTGCTGCTGCTGCCATCTAGTGACCTAATCAACGCACTAGAATGCAGTGGTGCCACGTGGAAACAGGTTTTCGTAGATATTGCAGAAATATCTAAAAACTGTAATGGGCCCAAGTAGACCATCGGACAGGACACCGGAAGGATTGACAGATTGATAGCTCTTTCTTGATTCGGTGGGTGGTGGTGCATGGCCGTTCTTAGTTGGTGTCTGTGTTTGGAAGACGCTGATATCCGACAGAAAACCCGATTTCCACGAGATGTCAATGTTTCCGCAGTTGTTAAAGGGGAGGTGTGGGCCATTAGCGTGGCAACCATGTTTCTTTTTGTGGAGCCAGATAAAGCGCTGACGAATCCAACACCAATACACCCCGCAGAGCAGTTGGTTTGACCGTTTGGCTGAAATTGCAGCCACTATTCTGGGCGTGTTAGTCATTAGCATGCAGTTGCCTTTAATACATTAATATAAATGGACGATGTTTACACCAACAGCTCTAAAACTACACTTACCTCAAGGTAGCCTGAACACCGTCTCTGGAACTCATTAGCATTAGCATCAGCACCTTCACTGAAACTGTTGATCTGTGAAATTTTTGGCACGAAACATGTTTTTTGTCGTCTCTAAAAAATGTATATACATATAATTTTAGCACTGCAAAGGTAAATTTCAGTTAGCTTTCACCAAGTTGGCGCATCAACCATTATACACTATCGTGTTCACACCACCTCTTCCTTACCCTAGTGTCAATTGCCAAGTATGTTACTATGGATCTTTGATTAAACGGAACGAGTTGACAGGTGTGGAATTACCACAAATACAAGAAGTCGGACCTCGCCGTCAATCTAGAACTGTCCAATCAAATTCATCTCAGTGAAGTTTTTGATGAATCGGCAAATGGACGACGGGACAAAGTGAAATATTAATGATGTGTTTTACTATAAAATAACGTTTACTCCTGCCAGCTGCCTTGTTCTTTTATTTGCTACACTATGCGTTTCGGGATATTATTCCCGTTTTCAAGTGTGTTTTTCATTTATTGTGTCAGTTATATGTGAGGTTTTCGGGGTGTGTGTGTGTGTGGGGGGGGGGGGGTACTACATTAATTTGTTATTTTTATTTCTAATATATTAAAGACGTTCCTTTTGTAATTTATGATTGACCTTTATACACAGTTAATGGCGAATTTGGAAATAAACTTTACTTCCGGTTTACTTGTCACCCACTTACGCAGAAATACATGTTCATTAAACATCACTCACTCAATCTGCAATGCACAACGTACGCTGAAAACAGCCAATGAACAGTAATCAAATTTCACAAAGATATTTTGCACGTAGTCAATGGAGGACGATATAGATCGTCCACCGAGTATGTACAGTATTCTTGGGGCAGAGGGTAATTTCTAGGTAATGATTTGTGTTCTAAATTTTTCTGCTATGGATGTTTCTCCAGTTCTTTCGACAGATCCATTTTGTGACATTTGTTGGTCTGTGGAGTAGTTTGACAATCCACTTTACGCTTCCAAATGGGTGTATGTATGTTGATATTGCTGATATGTGTAGGCTCCAATGCACCTTGTGTAACTGGTATGGTAATATCTCCCTGTTTATCCGATGTCGAACACGGAGCATTGCAGGCATATCATTTTTATTTCTTCCGGAATTTGAATGTAGGATATTATTACACTTCACATTACGTACGATGGATGTTAATCATGTAATTCAGCATCTTTTTCTCCTTGGCCAGTTTCAGGCGAAAACACGGAATTTGTTACGGGACATCAAGGAACACTCCTGCTTCCTTTGCTATACTTCCATGAAGTTCAGATAGGTGACAGTGTGTACGTAGCCTTCAAAATGGTGTTTTCCAAGGAAAGAGCTGTCAGTTTTTGACGGAAAATTGGTGCATCCTATGTATTCGTACGTGCTTGCAGAATATCTGTGGAGACCTAGCAGTGAACAAAAGCACGATGAGTCGTTGGCCAAAGCGTCTGTCATGACTGCATAAAGGTCGCACAAAACCTCTCTGATCTCCCGTCAGCCGGCCGCTGCATGCAGCTGTGAATCTTGCAATGATGGAACGTGCGGACGTTCATTCGAAGCGATCGACGGATCACAACCGAAGAGCTCGCTACTCAACTGGACGTTTGCACACGCGAGAGCAGCTCAGAAAACATACTTCACTGGTCTGTTCTTCCTCATCTACCTCATCCACCCCACAGCCCGATTCTCGCACTTCCGGTTCCATATGTTCGGTCCAAGTAAGTGTGCATTTCGCGGAAAGCAGCACGTGGATGACGCGGAGTCCATCGATGCAACAAGACTTTGGCTCCGATGATACCATTTGGGCAGACAGGCCGCCCCAGTAAGGTGGTGTAAGGCCATTGCAGTGAAATCCTGAAGAAAACCAACCTACTTACAGAAAAAATGATGTGTAATTACTTATTGAACGCCCTCTTATTTCTTTGTGATTTACTTTGTTGGACTGGGTGCTGTTGTGTCGTGCTCATCATCATTCATCCCCATTACGGTCGGAGGAAGGCAACTGCCTACCACCTCCATTATACCTTGCCTAGTGCGGCGGTGCGGGTCTCCCGCATCGTCCCCCTGCGCTGTGTCAAGAAGCATGGGACTTCATTTCCATTTGTATTGGATGTAGAGATTCTAGTAGAATAATTCTCTGCAGATCTATTGGGCCATACCTGTTGAGTATATGCAAAGTATCTATGTGGGAGTTTGTTATTGTACGATTGTCGTTTTCAGCGTGTTTCTGCGTAAGTAGTCAACGAAGAAACGGTAAGTACAGTATTTTCCAAATTCGTCCTTAACAACGAAGTTTGTGATCTACCTTTCTTATTGTACAATTGATAATGTTGTTGGTTGTAATAAAGAAAATAAATTGAGGAAGAGCAGATTACAACTGATTGATGAGCGGAAAAAAACTGTGAAATTCATTTAATCGTTCCGTCGTTAGTAGAATGCTGTGTGGCCGTTAAATTACAATTAAAAAATTCATCGTCAGTGTTGTCTTCGGAAAAAGAAAATGATCAATGGCATCACCGTATTAAGACGGCCGACTCGATTCCCGTTCTCCAACATTAACTGCTAGAAAAATATTTACAAAAAACGAGTTAGGACAAGGAAATGTTTAAAATGATAAATAAGAGCTTTAGGCACCTCAACATTTTTTAATCGCCCTATAATGTAGAACACACAATGAAACCACTTACTGCCTAGCATTCAGTCAGGAGCAGCGCCAAAAAGGACAGAGCAGAAGATGCTGCCACTCCAGGATTTGTTTTTGAACAAAATACAACTGAATCTCTATCTCAGAATTATATATATATATATATATATATATATATATATATATATATATATATATATATATATATTTCATGTCATTCCTGTATTTGGGAAGGTGTCAGTCGTTCTCCGAATATTTTACGAGGGTCATTCATTAATTAAAGAGAGAAATTTGTGTGGAGACAAAAAGCGTTTATTTTTACAAAACAATACTACTTCTACTTTTCCACGTAATTCCCTTGAACATTTATGCACTTGTTCCAACAGACTACAAGCTTTATTATTTCGGCTGAAAAGAACTATCTTTATGTTTGAACCAATTTCCCACATACTTTTTCACTTCCTTGTACTCCTGGAACCCCTTCCCACGTAATGCATCTTTCAGTGCACCAAACAAATGGAAACCACTAGGTGCTGAATCGGAACTGTAAGGAGGATGAGGCAGCAATTCCCAGCCTATTTTGTCGACGGTTTCACGGGTTAATTCAGCAATAGGAGGACGTGCGTTGTCTTGCTGGAGAATCACACCCCTCCTCTGATATCCACGACGTTTCTCTCTCTCTCTCTCTCTCTCTCTCTCTCTCTCTCTCTCTCTCTCTCTCTCTCTCTCTCTCTCTCTCATCATGGCTGGCTTCACACTGTGTAAAAGCAAATCTGATTAGTTTTGGCTGTTCCTTGTACGCTGCTCTTCGAGATAATCACAAGAAACTGGACCTTCACCATCCCAAAACACCGTCAACATGACTTTTCCTGCTGATGCTTGGGTTTTGAATTTTTTCTTGACAGCGGAGTTGGTGTGCTTCCACTCCATGCTTTGTTCTGGCTCATAACAGTGAACCCAAGTTCCATCACAAGTTCGAATTTTGTTGAGGAAGTGCTCTGCTTGTCTTTGATAACGTTCCTTTAGCTTTGTGCACACTCTCAACCTTGTTTCGTTGTGTAGCCGCATCAACTCTTTTGGGACCCATCTTGAACATGTTTTGCGGTAATTCAGCTGTTTACAGATGATGTAAGAAACTGCACCAGTACTAACTATCACTTCCGTAGTCACACGGTGGTCAGCACGGATAATATCAATTCGACTTTTAAGTGAGGGAGTTGAAACTGCAATTGGTCGGCCAAAATGGTGTTCGTAAGCCAATGAGTCGCTAACACTTTTGAACTGCTCTACCCATTTGTAAAAAATTGCACGATTCATACAACCTTCACCATGAACAATATATATTCACTGGTTTCTCGCCTTCAGCAAGTAAAAAACGAACAACAGAGCGTTGTTCAACTAATGTGGAAATTTCAAGCGGACTAGCCATCTTTAAATGTATTTTGAGGTTATAAACAGAACAATGCTGATATATCAGCTGATCAGGGCTCGTCCCAGTGATGCCAACGTAAAGCTATAGAAGTACCTAACTTGCGCTACTAACCGTTTTTTGCCCAGAGCAAACTGTCTCTTATTATTGAATGACCCTCGTATTATAACATCCATCATGAGTTATAACGTGCAGTTGTCTACATTTAACAGTAAAGGCAGCAAACTGATGCAGTAACTCACACGGAACACACCACGCATGAATGCGTTAATACACGAAGAAATTGCATTTGAAAATGGAAATAGTTTCACGAAACGCACCATGTGAAACATCTCCTTAGAAAGATTTATGAATGACTGTGCTGCTTAACCTGTACGTTATTTGATTTTCAAAAAGCTGAGAAAAAGTGAACGTACTCAGACATTTCTCTTTTTACTTATTCTGATCAACACTAAAGTGACACACAAAATTTTTAGCGCAACGCGATCTGACAATCAATAATCCATACAGAAGAATGGCCGTGACCAACAATAACCTATATCTTTCATGAATCACTTACCTCACAAAAATAATCTTTATTCGAACTACTGCAGTACAGCGAGCGCCAATACTGCCAGCTAAATAAAAGATTCAAACTACTGAAGGCACTAACTACTGATTGGCATAGTTAGAAAATGAAGGTTTTTATAGAGAACAATCCCTGTATTTACCTTAATAGTGCTCAAGTCATCATATATACATCAGTTCATGACATCCAGTCTTACAAAATTTATTGTCTCTGATGGACACACGTCCAGATCATCCGCTCTCAAAACTCCGCCATCTCTCTCCCCACATCCACTACTGCTGGCGGCTCACCTCCAACTGCGCAAAACTACGCGCTGTTCACATCCAACTGCCCAACACTACAATAGCGAATATTCCAACAATGCCAACCAGCCACAGATAGCACACAGCACAGTCAGTGATTTTCATACAGAGCGCTACGTGGCGTTACCAACATAAAAACCTAAATAGCCTATTTACATAGCTAAACAGACTACTTACACCTGGGAGAAGAAGAGAATAGAAGCGAAAACTTCCTGGCTGATTATAACTATGTGCCCGACCGAGACTCGAACTCGGGACCTTCGCCTTTCGCGGGCAAGTGCTCTACCATCTGAGCTACCGAAGCACGACTCACGCCCGGTCTCACAGCCTTACTTCTGCCAGTATCTCGTCTCCTATCTTCCAAACTTTAATCTGCCAGGAAGTTTCATATCACCGCACACTCCGCTGCAGAGCGAAAAATCTCATTCTGGAGAGAATAGAAGCTTTTGAAATTTGTTGCTACAGAAGAATGCTGAAGATTAGATGGTTAGATCACGTAACTAATGAGGAGGCATTGAACAGGATTGGGGAGAAGATAAATTTGTGGCACAACTTGATTAGAAGACGGGATCGGTTGGTAGGACATGTTCTGAGGCATCAAGGGATCACCAATTTAGTACTGGAGGACAGCGTGGAGAGTAAAAATCGTAGAGGGAGACCAAGAGATGAATACCCTAAGCAGATTCAGAAGGAGGTAGATTGCAGTAGTTACTGGGAGATGATGACGCTTGCACAGGATAGTAGCATGGAGAGCTGCATCAAACCAGTCTCAGACGGAAGACAACAACAACACCACATGGGAGAAACAAACGAAAATCTTTTCTCGCAACACCAGAAGTTATTTCATGAACAAACCCACAGCTTTTTCAGCCGCTGGCTCGTGTCAGTCCTTTGTAATGGATAAAATGTAATGTGTTCCTGGTTAAGCCCAAACAACATTAGGACCAGGACGCAGTACTGCTCCCCACACGACGGGAGGGCACCTCTAGGCCTGGTCGGCCGCTGTGCCCGTTGCCTGCGGCACGTCCTCGGTACCGTCAGCGGAAGCGCATTATCTCGTTACGGCTGATTCGGCGCAGCCGCCGCCTTAAGCAGCCACTCGGCTCAACAGATTGTTCCTGTCGGCTGACACAAGGGAGCTGCCCAGCGGCGCTCACCGAGGGAGCGCAGGCTGGCCACCATTCACGTCTTCAGGTGAGTTAGCTGTCCTCTTACCACATTACTTCACATGCCAGACATGACCAACGTGAGTCACCTACACTACTTGCCATTAAAATTGCTACTCCACGAAGATGACGTGCTACAGACGCGAAATTTAACCGACAGGAAGAAGATGCTGTGCCATGCAAATGATAAGCTTTTCAGATCATTCAGGCAAGGTTGGCGCCGGTGGCGACAACTACAACGTGCTGTCATTAGGAAAGTTTCCAACCGATTTCTCGTACACAAACCGCAGTTGACCGGCGTTGCTTTGTGGAACCTTGTTGTGATGTCTCGTATGAGGAGGAGAAATGCGTACAATCACGTTTCCGACTTTGATAAAGGTCGGATTGTAGTCTATCGCGATTGCGGTTTATCGTGTCGCGACATTGCTGCTCGCGTTGGTCGAGATCCCATGACTCACCAGAATATGGAATCGGTGGTTTCAGGTGGGTAATACGAAACGCCGTGCAGGATCCCAACGGTCTCTGTCTAGATAACAGGCATCTTATCCGCATGGCTGTAACGGATCGTGCAGTAACGTCTCGATCCCTGAGTCAACAGATGGGGACGTTTGCAAGACTACAACCATCTGTACGAACAGTTGGACGACGTTTGGAGCAGCGTGGTCTATCAGCTCGGAGACCATGGCTGTGGTTACCCTTGACGGTGCATCACAGACAGGAGCGCCTGGGATGATGTACTCAATGGCGAAACGTCATTTTTTCGGATGAATCCAGGTTCTGTTTACAGCATCATGATGGTCGCATCCGTGTTTGGCGACATCGCGATGAACGCATATGGGAAGCGTGTATTCGTCATCGTCATACTGGCGTATCACCCAGCGTGATGGTATGGAGTGCCATTGGTTACACTTCTCGGTCACCTTTTGTTCGCATTGACGGCACTTTGAACAGTGGACGTTACATTTCAGATATGTTACGAACCGTGGCTCTACCCTTCATTCGATCCCTGCGAAGTCCTATGTTTCAGCATAATAATGCACGACCGGATGTAGCAGATCCTGTACGGTCCTTTCTGGATACAGAAAATGTTCGACTGACGCCCTGGCCAGCATTTTCTCCAGATCTCTCACCAACTAAAACCTTTGGTCAATGCTGGCCGAGCAACTGGCTCGTCACAATACGCCAGTCACTACTCTTGATTAACTGTGGTATCGTGTTGAAGCTGCATGGGCAGCTGTACCTGTACACGCCATCCAAACTCTGACTAAATGCCCAGACGTATGGAGGCCGCTATTACGGCCAGACGTGTTTGTTCTGGGTACTGATTTCTCAGTATCTATGCACCCAAATTGCGTGAAAATGTAATCACATGTCAGTTCCAGTATAATATATTTGTCCAATTAATACCCGTTTATCATCTGCGTTTCTTGTTGGTGTAGCAATGTTAATCGCCAGTAGTGAAAAAGCAGGGTGTCAAAAAAGACACCGTGAACGTTTAGTATGTTGTGCGGGAAAGCAAACTGGCCGGTTTTCAAGGAGGAACCAATATCTGGGGGAAACGTATGGCTTGGTCGGTGCACAGCGTGTAAGTCTGAAAACGAACATGGAACGTATGCAACATTACAGCCATGTATGTTCTGCGGAAGGACGACCTGAGCCTAATAACATTTCTGCGAATGCGCTACATTACTCCACCCAAGCTTTGTGCGCATCCTACTGCGGACCTTGTGTGGCTTTCCAGTTCAGTAACGTTGTTGACAGCAGTGCGATATTTACAAGTACACATCTGCGGAAATGACCAATATGGTACTTTCACACGGCCACGCCAACTGCAGCGGTAAGGCTGCCTCAAAATTACATGCGGAACGTTTTCCAAGCTGACTTACCCCACGTCATTCCACGTTAGCGGCTATGGAGAGACGCCACAGGAAACCTAGACAGTTACACGCAGGTATTTTCTTTGTGTGTTCCTGTTGTGCAGTAAAGTTGTAACACTTCTTGCTTAGCATATGCTGATACTATCCTCAGTGTACTGTTTCTTCTCTGACAGGTGCCGAAACGTGATGCAGATGGTCCAGGCTCGGCTCTAACACTACAGTTGGTGTAGGAAGTAGTGACGACGTTCGAAGACGACCCAGCCACCAGCAGTTGGCAAGTAGCCCAGGGGCTGCACGCAAGTGACGTGTTGCGCGTTCTCTAGTGACACTGGCTCCAACCATATCTACAGAAATTTCAGGAATTAAGGGATGAGGACTACCAACGATGAGTGCAGTTTGCGCAGTGGTATTTACGACAACGCATACTCCAGCAACGATTCCCGAGCTTCGTACTATCCACTGATGAATGCATGTTTACTAGAGTCGGCATATTAAACTTGCACAACATGCATGTTTGGCCGGACGAAAATCCGCGTGCGCCTAAGACTCAAAATGGACACAGGATCGGTATTTACATCTGGGCCGGGATAATTGGTGACCACATCATTGCGCCGTATCTGTTGCCAAATAGACTAACAGGGCCGATCTAACTCACATTTATTAGAGATGTTTTACATGCAACGCCACCAAGAGTTCGGTTGGACACTTAGTTGCAGCACGACGGAGCTCCAGCACACATTGATGCCCATGCACGGAATCACCTGAACGTCACACATCCCAGTCGATGCACTGGTAGGGTGGACCAGGTTCCGTGGCCAGCAGTCGCCAGATCTGACACCTCTCTACTATTTTCTTTGGGGCAGTATGGAAAGTACAGAGTGTGGCACACCTATAATGTCTGTGGAGGGCGACTGAAATACTCCGACAACCGCACGTTTTGGCTCATGTACCCGAGGCTCAGCATCGCTGATGTAGGCTGTTTATCAACTTGGGAGGTATGTAGTTCGAGGAGGAAGGAGGAGGAGATTAGTGTTTAAGGGCCTGTCGACAACTAGATCATTACAGACGGTACGTAGTTCGAAGCCCGTTTGTAATGTAGACGGCTACCCATATTGGGTTTATTGACATAATGTGAAATTCACAGGCATCTGAGACACTGATGCCCTCCAGCACCCAAGCAGTACTTTTCGGGATGTGGTTCCTCCATGAAAATCAATCCTTTTGCCTTCCCGCATAGCCTACTGAACGTTATTTTATTTATTGTTTTGATACCCTACATATTTGCGCGGTTTTCCTACTGCTCCTGCACCATCCCAACCTCCGTAATTCAATTGTCTCTCTTCAGCACTCAAATTTCTATTGTTCATACTCTTTTTCTATCCTTTGACTTCACTGAAGTCGCTATCTCTCCTCTGAGATTTCTGTTTGTCGGTCTGTATTCAGACATTTCTTTGTATTCTTTTTTGCGCTATTCTCATTAGGTGTCCAAATACAAAAATTGTCCGTGTTCTGTTTCATCCATTATCGTATCTTTTTTGTGTCATTTCCCGGACATCCTCATTTGTTCTGTGTACCAAATTAAAGATCCATGAAGCTCGACTTATAAAGTCCGTTTCGACAGCTTCTTTAATCTCATTTTTGTTAACCGCAGAAGGGATTTCGATTTTGATAATGCTCTCCTTTCTGAGCTCAATCTGTTTCTCAAGACATCCTTCATATTTTCCAGCTTCATTAATTGTATTTCCCAGGAATGTATAGCTTTCGCGATTATCAATGGTTACATTTTCTGATATTTCTAGATCTACCGCTTGTGCTTCGCTTTTAAGTATTCGGTCTTTTACATATTCACTTTGCCACCATCTGATATATTCCTTTATTAATTTTCGCAATGTGTAGTAAATATCTTCTTCATCGGTCGCAACCACCACCTAGTCGTCTGCGAATAAGAGGGTATACGCTCAGCGGTCTTCTAACTGAACAGGGTATTTGACTGTTTTCTGGAAATTTTCTTAAATGATCAGTCATTTTATGTTCCTAATATGGTTTTTATTCCTCTTGAATTTCCCTATACTTTTTATAAAAACGGAAATTAAACTCAAATAACTTTAAAGCCCGCTAAAGCGCTCTTTTCGAGTCAGGTGATGCATGTGACGTCACAGGCTAGCTCGCTGCCCCTTCTGTCCAAGAATGCTAGTTCACAGTGTTGTCTTGTTTTGGAATTTATGTTCAGCAAATGGGTTACAAATGGCGTGCAGTACCACACTATAAAAATACATCAACAAAAACCCCTGTAAAGATGTTCCAGAGAATGCGAAGATGTGTGAAATGTAGTTGCATTGTCCTGGAAAATTGCCACCACGTCGACGCCCAAGTTCAGTAACTTAATTAAAATGTGTTATCCTCTGAAGTTAACATTAAATTACCTCCGAGATACACCCTTCCACTGTTGTAACAAAGGGAAGCAACATTCAGCGAAATTGACCTGCTAGTGAAAATTGCCTTTCTGCTCATGGACATCCCAATTATTTGGTATCTCAATTGTTACAGCGGTAGACCGTCTAATTTTGTAAGATGTCCATAGGTCGCTGGTTTGAGTGTACACCGAAAGAATATTTTAACTGATTTTTAAAACGACTCGATAGTTCTCTCACATGAAAACCAAATCACAATTACAAACCATCACACCGATCGGAAACAGAATATTCTTGTGTTTTCCTTGATGTTTAAATGCGCTTGCATTTGTTATCGCTGTTCACATGCGTCACGATCAAAAATATATTTTCTATTGATGTGCCTACGCACTTTTGCTTTATTAGAGAATGTTTTTACCTTCGTACTGTCCAGATAGGGTCCTTATTGTTTGAACCTTTGCATAGTCTTCATCTTACATAACGCTGAAGGAAGTCTGATTGGGACCATGAAGTAGTTTTACACTCACAAACTGCACAACCCTTCCGTTTGTGTCACCATGTTGTACACGCTTTGTATCTCCATTCATAACCTCACCGTCCTACACCTCGTTGTACTGTGGGAGTATGGTGATATCTTCACTACTAGCAGTGCTTTCCATAATAGTGAATTGCTTGCTCTCGAAGCAAAAGTACTTATTTCTCAGCCTAAGATTAACGTGAAGCTATATATAATTCATCCCACATTCGAATGAACTGCTACAATCAGTCTTTTCTAGCGTTACTTTCATATTTCATTCAAAACTTTTAAAATGTATAT
The DNA here is from genome assembly GCF_023897955.1 of Schistocerca gregaria. Classification (NCBI taxonomy): domain Eukaryota; kingdom Metazoa; phylum Arthropoda; class Insecta; order Orthoptera; family Acrididae; genus Schistocerca; species Schistocerca gregaria. The sequence goes on along the minus strand of NC_064927.1, from coordinate 339,959,128 downwards.
GACCCTTAAGCATTCCAACATGTGACCTCTTTGTCTACAGTCAGAAGCGCAGTCCGTTGCTCCACTGAACGCCTGCTGTACACGGTGGATCTGCTGAGTGTCTTCTACAGGTGAGATCAGCGGTACGTCTCACTAAGAATAATTTTGTTGTGCATTGGGTCGTAGCTTACGACTGACACTGTCCAGTCTAGTTATAACATACGGATCCATTTGCTAAAGCTCTACAATTCCTTAGTTTTGGGCTAGTTAATGATGTTGCAGGGAGCAGGGAATACAATGTCCGTCGTTGCACGTATTGCAGCTCTGAATGGATGGAGCATAAGCGCATGAAGTTTCGGAAGGCTTCCACTATCAGCGTTGACAAAATTCCTTCCTACTGTTGCTTGAAAGTTGTAATTGCGTTTTCCATCACTGAGCAGATAAACTGTTTGCAGAAAAAGTATGTAAAGGCCTCATAACTCAGGCTAACTCTCCTGTAACACACGTACAGCTTCGTCTTACTCCTAGTGTGTGACGCCACCAGAGCATCCGCCAGTAACAGTTTTAGATCACGTGACCAGATCCCGATGGTTAATGATTTTTATGCTTTAATTACATAGAAAAAACATTTTGTGAGACTTAATATCATGTCTTCGAATGAAGCACTTGCCGAACGGTTCTAGTTGACGACATCCAGTAATATATGGTATTGTATGACAATATACACTCCTGGAAATGGAAAAAAAGAACACATTGACACCGGTGTGTCAGCCCTACCATACTTGCTCCGGACACTGCGAGAGGCCTGTACAAGCAATGATCACACGCACGGCACAGCGGACACACCAGGAACCGCGGTGTTTGCCGTCGAATGGCGCTAGCTGCGCAGCATTTGTGCACCGCCGCCGTCAGTGTCAGCCAGTTTGCCGTGGCATACGGAGCTCCATCGCAGTCTTTAACACTGGTAGCATGCCGCGACAGCGTGGACGTGAACCGTATGTGCAGTTGACGGACTTTGAGCGAGGGCGTATAGTGCGCATGCGGGAGGCCGGGTGGACGTTCCGCCGAATTTCTCAACACGTGGGGCGTGAGGTCTCCACAGTACATCGATGTTGTCGCCAGTGGTCGGCGGAAGGTGCACGTGCCCGTCGACCTGGGACCGGACCGCAGCGACGCACGGATGCACGCCAAGAACGTAGGATCCTACGCAGTGCCGTAGGGGACCGCACCGCCACTTCCCAGCAAATTAGGGACACTGTTGCTCCTGGGGTATCGGCGAGGACTATTCGCAACCGTCTCCATGAAGCTGGGCTACGGTCCCGCACACCGTTAGGCCGTCTTCCGCTCACGCCCCAACATCGTGCAGCCCGCCTCTAGTAGTGTCGCGACAGGCGTGAATGGAGGGACGAATGGAGACGTGTCGTCTTCAGCGATGAGAGTCGCTTCTGCCTTGGTGCCAATGATGGTCGTATGCGTGTTTGGCGCCGTGCAGGTGAGCGCCATAATCAGGACTGCATACGACCGAGGCACACAGGGCCAACACCCGGCATCATGGTGTGGGGAGCGATCTCCTACACTGGCCGTACACCTCTGGTGATCGTCGAGGGGACACTGAATAGTGCACGGTACATCCAAACCGTCATCGAACCCATCGTTCTACCATTCCTAGACCGTCAAGGGGACTTGCTGTTCCAACAGGACAATGCACGTCCGCATGTAACCCGTACCACCCAACGTGCTCTAGAAGGTGTAAGTCAACTACCCTGGCCAGCAAGATCTCCGGATCTGTCCCCCATTGAGCATGTTTGGGACTGGATGAAGCGTCGTCTCACGCGGTCTGCACGTCCAGCACGAACGCTGGTCCAACTGAGGCGCCAGGTGGAAATGGCATGGCAAGCCGTTCCACAGGACTACATCCAGCATCTCTACGATCGTCTCCATGGGAGAATAGCCGCCTGCATTGCTGCGAAAGGTGGATATACACTGTACTAGTGCCGTCATTGTGCATGCTCTGTTGTCTATGTGCCTGTGGTTCTGTCAGTATGATCATGTGATGTATCTGACCCCAGGAATGTGTCAATATAGTTTCCCCTTCCTGGGACAATGAATTCACGGTGTTCTTATTTCAATTTCCAGGAGTGTAGTTTATTTTGAGTTATCCATGTGCGGCCTGAAGATGGCATAGTCGAATGACGAAGCTGGTAGTCAAAATAATGTCTCAGTTACACGGCTGCTCTTTGATATTGGGAATTACTTTACCAGCTGATGGTCCTTGTCTATGATAGATCAACAGAGATCGTAATAACAAGTGAGGGACGCAATGAAGTATGTATGTTGTCGTGTGCAGTTGAGCTTTCTCCGGGGTTCAGCAGGAGGTGGGGTTCATCCCTTCCAAAACCTTTCCCTCCACGATCCGTTAACTATGAAAATGAAAATGTGAAGGTTCGTTTGTACAAAAACGTACATCACCGATTGCTTTGAAATTTTAACTCAATGTTGCAGTCTAACACGCACGTGTTTTATACATCTAGTTTTATATTGTAAGTACGCAATATGCAAAAGGGAAATACGTAATATGCTAAATGGAACGTCATCAAAACTCGCTGAAAGCTCTTCACTGATTTACTTCCCATTTTTACACATTATTCTAATGAACATTCGGACGTACATAGGGTGCGTAATTTTGGTATATACAATATATAGTCTGAAATCAGAATGCGGTCGTGTTAATCAGTAGACAAATGTATTTGAGAACAAACATATACATACATTATACATGAACAGAAGAAAAATAGAACTACAGTTAACAACATATTCCGTCACCTGCGGTCTCTATACTTGCTTAGGATTATCATCAGGCGAGTGTGAGGGCCCATTCAGTGCCTTCACACCTCTCCTTTTTCCAACCGCTGTAAAGCCTGGTGCAGTGCTTCGGATCATGTCCTCATGCAGTATCCTATCTTCACTTTTGTCAATCAACCAACATTTGGCCGTAGGCAACAAACATCTTTGACAAACGCAGGGTGTAACCTGTACTCAATGTCCCTTATTATGTAACTCAGTCAAGGATTCGAAGTAAACTAATGCTCCTTGGAGATTGTATGAAGGACAAACCCTCTGTTGCGTTATGTAACAACAAAGGCGGTACCTTTTACCATATGTGACTGAAGCCACCCACGCTCTCACTTAGACTGTGCATACACACTGAAGCGCCAAAGGAAATGGCATGGGCATGCGAATTCAAATACAGAGATATGTGAACAGGTAGAAACGGCGCTGCGGTCGGCAACACCTATGTAAGACAGCAACTGCCAGGTGCAGTTGTTACGGTTACTGCTGCTACAACGGCAGGTTATAAAAATTTTAGTGAGTTTGAACGTCGTGTTATAGTCTGCGAACGAGCGATGGGGCACAGCATCTCCGAGTTAGCGATTAAGCGGGGATTTTCCCGTACGACCATTTCACGAATGTACCGCGAATATCAAGAATATAGGTGCTGACAGATGTGAAAATTACCGAACTATCAGTTTAATAAGCCACGGCTGCAAAATACTAACGCGAATTCTTTACAGACGAATGGAAAAACTGGTAGATGCAGACCTCGGGGAGGATCAGTTTGGATTCCGTCGAAATGTTGGAACACGTGAGGCAATACTGACCTTACGACTTATCTTAGAAGAAAGATTAAGAAAAGGCAAACCTACGTTTCTAGCATTTGTAGACTTAGAGAAAGCTTTTGACAATGTTGACTGGAATACTCTTTTTCAAATTCTAAAGGTGGCAGGGGTAAAATACAGGGAGCGAAAGGCTATTTACAATTTGTACAGAAACCAGGTGGCAGTCATAAAAGTCGAGGGGCATGAAAGGGAAGCAGTGGTGGGGAAAGGAGTGAGACAGGGTTGTAGCCTCTCCCCGATGTTATTCAATCTGTATATTGAGCAAGCAGTAAAGGAAACAAAAGAAAAATTTGGAGTAGGTATTAAAATCCAGGGAGACGAAGTAAAAACTTTGAGGTTCGCCGATGACATTGTAATTCTGTCAGAGACGGCAAAGGACTTGGAAGAGCAGTTGAACGGAATGGACAGTGTCTTGAAAGGAGGATATAAGATGAACATTAACAAAAGCAAAACGAGGATAATGGAATGTAGTCAAATTAAATCGGGTGATGCTGAGGGAATTAGATTAGGAAATGAGACACTTAAAGTAGTAAAGGAGTTTTGCTATTTAGGAAGTAAAATAACTGATGATGGTCGAAGTAGAGAGGATATAAAATGTAGACTGGCAATGGCAAGGAAAGCGTTTCTGAAGAAGAGAAATTTGTTAAAATCGAATATAGATTTATGTATCAGGAAGTCGTTTCTGAAAGTATTTGTTTGGAGTGTAGCCATGTATGGAAGTGAAACATGGACGATAACTAGTTTGGACAAGAAGAGAATAGAAGCTTTCGAAATGTGGTGCTACAGAAGAATACTGAAGATAAGGTGGATAGATCACGTAACTAATGAGGAGGTATTGAATAGGATTGGGGAGAAGAGAAGTTTGTGGCACAACTTGACTAGAAGAAGGGATCGGTTGGTAGGACATGTTTTGAGGCATCAAGGGATCACAAATTTAGCATTGGAGGGCAGCGTGGAGGGTAAAAATCGTAGAGGGAGACCGAGAGATGAGTACACTAAGCAGATTCAGAAGGATGTAGGTTGCAGTAGGTACTGGGAGATGAAGCAGCTTGCACAGGATAGAGTAGCATGGAGAGCTGCATCAAACCAGTCTCAGGACTGATGACAACAACAACAACAACAACAACAGTAAAAACATCAAATCTCCGACATCGTTGGGTCCGGAAAAAAAACAACAACAACAAGGCACAAGGGCGGGACCAACGACGTCTGAAGAAAATCATTCAACGTGACAGAAGTGCAACCCTTCCGCAAATTACAGGAGATTTCAGTGCTGGGCCATCAACAGGTGTCAGCGTGCGAACCATTCAACGAAACACCATTGATATGGGCTTCCGGAGCCGAAGGCCCACTCTAGCACCTTTATGACTGCACGAAATAAAGGTTTACGTCTCGCCTGGGCCCGTCGACACCAACATGGGACTGTTGATTGGAGAGATGTTGCCTGGTCGGATGTGTGTCGTTACTAATTGTATCGAGGGGAAGGATGTGCACGGGTATGCAGACCACCTCGTCAGCCCATGGACCCTGCATGTCAAGCAGGGTACTGTTCAAGTTGGTAGATGCTATGTACTGGTATGGGGCGTGTGTAATTGGAGTGATATGAGACACCTGATGCGTCTAGACACCACTTTGACAGGTAACAAGTACTTAAGCATTCTGTCTTATTACCTGCATTCATTCATGTCCATTGTGCACTTCGATGGACTTCGGTAATTCCAGCTGGACAATGCGACACCCCACACGTTGCTACAGAGTGGCTCCTGGAACGCTCTTCCGAGTTTAAAAGCTTCCGTTGGCCACCGAACTCCTCAGATATCAAAATTATTAAGCATATCTGGGATGCCTTGCAACGTGCTGTTCAGAAGAGATCTGCACCCCGTCGTACTACTACGGATTTATGGACAGCCCTGCAGGATTCATCGTGTCGATTCCCTCCAGCACTACTTCAGGGTAAGTCGAGTCCAGGCCACGTCATGTTGTGGAACTTTTATATGCCCGCGGGGGCCCTACGAGATATTAAGAGGTGTACCAGTTTCTTTGGCTCTTCGATATATCGTAGTTAGCAAACAGGAAAGTTATTTATTGCTTTTCGGCTTATGATTAGAATACTAATGCAGAATCTGAATATGCAGCAACAATGAACAAGGATTAAGGTCAGAGGAGATGGGAAGAGGAGATCAAGAAAGCTGTGATTGAAAATGGAGACAGAAATCGGAAAGCAGATTGACAGAAAGGGAGCAGGAGGGGATAGACAGGGCGGGGAGAGGGGGGGGGGGGGACAGGAGGAGGCGGAGGGAGAGGAGGGAGGAGAAGATGGACAGAAGAAAGGGAGATGCGATGGACAGAGGAAAGGGGGATGCGATGGACAGAGGGGGGCGAAGGAGGATCAGACGGCCCGGGGAGATGCTATATCGAATTTTCATATTGTACATGTCAGCAACATGTGCTTTCTTTCTTTCTTTCTTTCTTTCTTTTTCTTTCTTTCTTTCCCATTTAGCCGAACCGATTCATAGTAACGCATGGCCGGAACAGCTAGTTCTTAATAAACGAGGACGGAATGTATGACTTTCTACTCAGTATTTACTTGAGATGAACTACGTGTTGAACAGTTTTTCTGGTCAGTCACTATAGTATCAGAAAGTAGCCAGTTTTTTTACGTTCCCTCTAAGAACTTTTTTGTATGGGTTGTCGTTAATCAAAATGCTTTTGTTATTTCCAAAATAGCCTTTCAAAGATGTTAGTCGCATGATATAATGTTTCTTCCTCTGTTCACGTGTGAACTTTGTGACGACATCGAATAGGTCTACATGACATTTTCTAACATTCGTAACACCCGCAGCAGTTCCTGCCCGCCACGGGACCGAATTATGTCGAATGACGTGATGGGCCCGGCGCCACGTTTGGAACTGCCGTTGCTTTCTTTCGATAGCCAGAACCCGCCCCCAACGCCCCACTGTGTACCCATGGTCTCTGTTAAAAATTGTTGCTGTTAATCTTAATAACGTTATCCCAACAAGTTGACGCGTGAACCAAGACCGGTCTTTTCAAGCTGTATTTTGTGTCCGTTTTCCAGGATCCGCTCAGTCATTGCCTACTTGTCAGCTGTATTTGTTTAATATGCCTCTTGTGCTAGGTACAATCCTCCGCCAACTGTACGAATTGTCTGACGTATAAGGCTGCTGCCCCATCCCCAAGGGAAACCATATATACCAGGCAGACCAAAACGTATATCGTCTCTAACAGAGTGGAGCATATCTCGTTTCTTGGGGCGTCCGGAACATTGGTTTGAATCTATGTCTCTGCAGCAAGTGCGGTAACGTGCTACTCGTTGCCCCACAGTAGAAACACATTAGGGAGTATTATCTTGAACTAAGTTATCTCAGCAAAAAGCTTTTAAACTCCAAAAACTTTACAGCAAAGGCGATTTTAGCTGAAAGACGGAAACATGAAAGGAAAAATAACATAGAAACTAAATATGCAGGAATAGCATGGAATGTGGTCTGGAAAAATATCAGTAGTGATGTTCTTTCGTCTGATGTGAGAATAGCGTGGTACAAGGTAGTCAATAACATCGTCAGCACCAACGAGCGTCTCTTTGCGATCGGTTTAAGTGACAACTCTAACCTCTGCAGCAAATGCAACCTCGTTGACAGTGTGCCTCATCGTTACACATGTGAAGATCGGATTATTAACTGGAGGTGGACCAGGAAGAAAACTGATCAAATAACAAGAACTTCAGCAAACAATGTACTGAATAACATTTTCTTGAGACCAGAGGAAAGTTACTACCCTCAGGCAAAAAATAACGCAGTGATTTGGTTAATGGGCAAATATACAAGTTATGTTTTTAACTATAGTGGGAGCGATGAACATATTGAATAGAAGATGTATATGGAAAATGAATTCGAGAAAATACTTAAATATCAGAATAACAATAAGAAATATGGTGACATGCTCCGAATTGTCTTCAACAGAATTGGTATAGGTTTGGAACTGGATTCCTAGTAGAGAGGGAATGGGTTGGGTCACGTTCCCCACCCTAACCTCACCTGCAAGTCACACATGAAAAAAAAATCATTGGTACAGCAGATACAAGAATATGGCGACAAAAATCTAGTGACTGATACAAAGGAAGATCTTTAACTCCCTATGGATGCGTTTAGAAGGCTGGAACTGACAAAAATAACAAGGCAGTGAAGTATTTTGCGATGTCGCTGTTCGGGACTGCTCTTCTGTCCACGTAATTTACCCTGGAAGGAACACACATCAAGGATTTACTGAATGATTAATTGGGGTCTGGGAAATTATGATGAGGAACCGGCTTCAGAGGAAGAAAATGTGCTGCTGAACTGACACCAGCTGAAGGTGACAGTGAAGGTGCTAAATTGTGCTACTGCTAAAGACTCATTCTTTGAATGCTGTAATTTATGACTGCAATTATCTGTCACCTTATTTATGTCATTTCATTGTAGCCATTTTTGTTACTACTTTTGTGGAATTAAAAAAAAAGCAGTATGGCAGGAAAGCAGCCGGCGTGCCAGTTTACAAGACGTCCTACGTCGGTGGCACCTGAAAGCGTTTGCAGTGTCTCCCTTACTACAACCATTCTCTTTGAACAATTGCCTCAGTCACCGCATTTTACACTAGGTGGTCGCCGCCAGAACTCGACAGCTACATCGTACTACTCGAGCTACCTAAAGGTGTGTGTTTTTATTCCGTCGTCGTTATTTCTCGTAGTGTATGTGGGAGGTGATAGTATGTTGTTCGACTCCTCCTCGAAAGTGTTGTCTCGAAATTTCGAAAGTAATCCTCTCCATCAAGCACAACGCCTCTCTTCTAACGTCTGCCACTGGAGTTTGTTGAATATCTCTGTAACGCTCTAGCACCGATTAAACGAGCCCTTGACGGAACGCTCTGCTCTTCGTTGGATGTTCTCTCTCTCTCGTATCAGCCCTATGTGGTAAGGATCCCAGACTGGTAAACAGTACAAAATAACTGGTTCAACAGGCACCTTGTAAGCCACTTCCTCGCTCTGTTTACTCAAATCTCCTTGAGATTCTTCTTACGAATCTCAGCCTGTCATCTGCTTTCCCTACTATTTGTAATCTTTGCCATGTGTACTAATGCGTTCAGGGCCACGTTATTTTGTTCATGGTGATAAACCCTATCGCTGTTGAAGTATCTAACAGCGTGCGTTGGTTTCCAGTATATTAAATAACGCCTGCCGGAGTGGCCGTGTGGTTCTAGGCGCTAGAGTCTGGAGCCGAGCGACCGCTACGGTCGCAGGTTTGAATCCTGCCACGGGCATGTATGTGTGTGATGTCCTTAGGTTAGTTAGGTTTCATTAGTTCTAAGGTCTAGGTGACTGATGACCTCAGAATTTAAGTCGCATAGTGCTCAGAGCCATTTGAACCATTTTTATACTAACTAAAGAAATCGGCTTCCTGCTCTCTGCTCCACTTAAACATCCGAGAACAGTGGCTTGCCATCCTTCTACATCGCCATAGTGAAAATGTTCGGACACACACCGCTCATGAGATCCACGAGCCGCTCCAGTGCATTTTCACGCTGCGACCACATCAGAAAGCTGTCGTCAAAGTACATTAGGAAAAAAAGACTGACGCAGCTTCACGAAGTTCAGAGCCTGCTCCTGAAAGTTCTCCATGAAGCAATCCACGACTGCCAGAGACGGTGGTGATGCCATTACTGTGCCATTTCACAGTATTCGTCGCAATGCAATAACTACGTTGTCCTTACAACATGACGGGACACAACGATTCCAGGTGGAAACTGTTGGGCCAAAAGATGCAGCGCGTCTTCTACTGGCATCCTTGTAGAAAGTGGCAACGTCTGGACGCTTCCCACTTTTCTATCTGTTTTTTAAAGAGGAAAATATTCGACTTTTTATGCTTGAACAAGACATTATTCCACTGTTAAGGAATATCCACATTCGCTGCGCTCACGATTAATCCACTACACAATATTACTCATGGGATACAGTCATTTTACTGAAATTCTTCCATGAAGACTACAATTTCATACGCGAATGGCTGTTTCCTTGTTCCTGAACCAAACGGTTGGGAACAATTGTCGAACGAAGTTATGAGGATATGGCTGCTTCCGTGGGTAGAAATGCTTACGTGACCATCTAACGTTTTGGTTCTAAAAAAAGGGAACATTGCCACGGTTTGCACTGCTGAGGTTCGAGTCGTCCTTCGGGCGGGCGCGCGCGCGCGCGTGTGTGTGCGTGTGCGTGCGCGCGCCTTAGCGTAAGTTACTTTAAATTAAATTAAATCAATTTGGTCCCATAGGATCTTACCACGAATTTCCAAATTTTTAAATATTATTTGAGAAAACTACACCGGAGTTTCAGTACCAGACGGTAACAACATGCACGTTAACCTTGTACCCAAAATTTAGTGCGTTGCTTGTGAATGAGACTCTTGATGCTACATCACGCTGTTACGTATTATGTTTTTATTATTGTCACAATTTAGCGTAATGACGACGGATGTACTGAGTGGCAGATTATGAATTACGGAAATGTGCTTCATACACATCTCTTACAGCGTAGTCAAGGTTGCATAATCGTCGTTTTGCAACTTAACAGATGAATAGGTACGAAGAACTCAGATTGCTTCGGAGAGGGCAATTAGAACTCTGGTTTTGTGTTGGTCAAGTACTGTCCACACCGTACAATGGCTTATGACGCAAGAAATTTAGTTTTGTTGTTTCGCATTAACGATCAGAGGGCTTTCAAAGGTATACATTTGCATTCGGCAATTCATGAGTTGCGCATCTTCGCGAAGGGCTTAGCAAAAAAAAAAAAAATTACGAAAGTGTGTAATCAAGACCAAGGACAGTAATTTTCAATGCTGTATTTCACAAATGATTAGGCGCCTGCGGCAGCTATGACTTAAATGACTTCTTGAATGAAAAGCACTATTTCATTAGCTGTAAATTTGTGCACTGCATAAAAAATGAAAAAGAATAAATGATTACAGGAAGTTAACATCAGAATTGTGAAAGCAGCAGTTAGCTAATGACGAATTAGCGCTCGAAGCAAGGTTACAGGCTGCAAGAGTATTAAGGAGCGCAGGAAAATAGCCCCAGCGCATGGAGAAAAACATGCCGCCAATCAACTGTAGTGGGCTATGACTGAACAATGAGATGAAAACGAGATTCATTCATTGGAAACGACTTCTCAGAACGTGCCATAAAAACGCCATTTCAGTGGGGAAAAGACGTCATTGCAAGTAACTTCAGATCTTTTTTGTCGAATTGCATATTACATTAAAAGAAATAGCAAATACGCTCTGCTAAGTGACTGCAATACTACGTAACTTCATGATAGTATATTGTACATCGAAAATATTGGAGCGCACGACTATGAACTGTTGCTGATCGAAACAGTAGTAGTTCGTTGACTTTGTAGCTACCATATTTCTGTAAGTATCAAAGGTCACAATCGTTTGCAACGTATGCCATAAAATTCCATTTGCCCAGTGCTTCGAAAGATCATCGCTGTAAGTGATTTTTGGAATATTAACATAAAAAATTACTTCCTTGGGCAATATCCAGCTATACAATCATAGGACAGCTATATGCTCATATACGTATGGCGGTAGTATCCCGTACAAAAGGTGTAAGATAGAAGGGAATCGGCAGAGGTGTCATTTGTACTATGGTGATTCTTGTGAAAACGTTTCAGACGTGGTTACGGCCACACGACGCAATGAACAGACTTTGACTGCAGAATGGTATTAGAGCTAGAAGCATCCGACATTCCATTTCGGAAATCGATAAAGAAATCAATATTCCGAGATCCACAGTTCAAGAGAGCGCCGACAATACCAAATTTCAGGCATCACCTCTCACCACGGACAACGCAGTGGCCAATGATCTTCACTTAACGACAGAAAACAAAGCGTTTGCGTAGTGCTGTCAATGCTAACGGACAAGCAACACTGTGTGAAATAAGCGCGGAAGTTAATGTGGGATGTACGAGGAACGTATCCAGTAGGACAGAGCTGCTCAATGGGCTATGACAGCATACGACCGACGCGAGTCCCTTTCCTAACAGCACATCGCCTGCAGCGCCTCTCCTGGGCTCGTGACCGTATTGGTTGGACCCTAGACAACTGGAAATCCATGGCCTGGTCGGTTGAGTCCCTGTTTCAGTTGGTAAGAACTGAACGTAAGGTTCCAGTGTGGTGTTGACCCCAACGGGCACAAGTTGACATCAAGGCACTGTGAAAGCTGTTGGTGACTCCGTAAGGTGCGGGCTGCGTTCAAATGGAATCGACCGGGTTCTGTGGTCCAACTGAACCGATCGTTGGAAATGGTTATGTCTGGCTACTCTGAGACCATTTGCACCCATTTATGGACTTATTTTCCCCCAAAGAACGATGGAATTTTTATGGAAGAAAATGCGTCATGTCACCGGGACACGTTTGTTCGCGATTGCTTTGAAGAATTCGAACGAATGATTTGGCCACCCAGGTCGCCCGACATGGAACCAGACTGACTGTTTTGGGACTTAATCGAGACGTCCGTTCGTAAATAAAATCTTGCACCGGCAACACATTCGCAATTATGGGGTGCTATAGAGACAGCATGGCTCAGTTTTCTGCAAGCGACATCCAACGAATTGTTCATCCTAAGCCGCGTCGAGCTGCTGCACTTTTTCCGGTCAAAGATGGTCTGAAAATAGTAAGAGGTAACTGATGATTTTATTCAACTCTGTATTTTTACATGGGTGGAGGGAGGCGGATAGGTTTCATTATTTTGCACTCTGTGTGCAACAGTTAGTTGGATATACGTTTACTGATGCAGCAGATTATGTGTCTACAATTAGTTGTCGGACCTGCTAAGAGCAGTAACATACTTTTGTTCAATGGTACAAACAAACCTGAAATATGTTTATTTTAATTTTTTGAGACTGTGCATTTGACCACGATTCCCTGTAACTGATCGAAAATAATCGTCAAGTGTGGTTAAAATACGGTAAGTACTCTCAGTGCTGCAAGTATACCGTCAAGTGCGCACACTGTCTAGTGTCAGACATGTGAAATCTAGTCATTTGCTTTTGTTTCCACGATCAGGTGACACCTAGTGTTGAAGTTTGTGTGTTGCCTCTACTTTTCCCATGTTAATGCGACGGGAGGTAGCATCCATAATTACGATACGATATTGCCGTTTCTGTGTTATTCCTAGCCGCGCGGGATTAGCCGCGCGGTCTCGGGCGCTGCAGTCATGGACTGAGCGGCTGGTCCCGGCGGAGGTTCGAGTCCTCCCTCGGGCTTTGTGTGTGTGTGTGTGTGTGTGTGTGTGTGTGTGTGTGTGTGTGTGTGTGTGTGTGTGTGTCCTTAGGATAATTTAGGTTAAGTAGTGTGTAAGCTCAGGGACTGATGACATTAGCAGTTAAGACACACAAGATCTCACACACACACACACACACACACACACACACACACACACACACACACACACACACAAACTTTTTGTTATTCCGAATTACGAAGGATCGTTCATTCGGACATGAATGAACGCCCGAAGGAACATTGCGTCTTAATTCGGAATAACGCAGTCACTGCAATATCATATTTATCCGCCGACACTGGGCGATCGATTTTCAAGTAAAATGTCTGCCCTGTAAGGGGATATACACAATGGATGTACGAGTACCGCTTGTAGACACATGGTTCACGGCATATGGACCTCTGGATCTGGCCGTGAGTCGTGCTAGGATAGGCTAATGGTGACGCCACCGCTCGGAGCGGGATAGCCGGGTTCGAGTCAGATTCCGGCACAAATTTTCATTGTCGCTGGCCGCTGTGCCCAAGCGGTTGTAGGCGCTTCAATCCCTAACCGCACTACTGCTGCGGTCGCTGGTTAGAATCCTGTCTCGGGCATGGATGTGTTTGATGTCTACCGACGAGCTTCAGAATACATCGAATCAAAATACTGAATTACATCGGCAAATAAAACGAACTGAAGTCTGGCCAAAGCTCGCTACTTTTCTTTAAGAGTGGTAAGTGGTCGAATACTACAAGAAATCCCCAGTACTCTACTACTGATTATAATTTTTTGAAAAACTGTTCAAAATTCACGTTTTAACCCGGGATCATATCACTATTTGGGTTACGAATAGTCAGTGCTCAGAAGTGGAAACTGATGCTGAAGGACACTGTTTTTCTGGTTAATTGGGCAGTTTTCAAGCGCCACAAGCAGATAAGAGCATATGTAGACACAGACAGCTGATCAGCTACATTCTGTTTTTATTGTATACGATGAATAAATTGTTGAGTTTTTAATTTATTACTGTTGCTGTAATTTTCTTCCTCTATTTAATAGAAATGGAAGACAAATTTGTAACCATTTATAGCAAATAAAGCCTTGTGTTTCATTGCTAAGTCAGTTCGTAAAAATATTTCGAGACTAGGCTTGGTGCCATCGTGCAATGAAACTCACGTCCGGCGTCGACAGCGAAAAACTGCCGTACAGACCAAGTGGGGGCAGATCCTGCACACTGCACCTACACGTGTACCTTTATCCACGACACAAACACACGGCAATGCTGAACCAATCCCTACGCTATGTGTTTGTTGCTCGTTTCTACCGGCATTTTCATTTTCATTAAAATAGCACAGATCGCTTCTCTCTTTTTCTGTAATATCGTAATATTTCCAAACCGATGCAAATTTTACTAATAAATATTACTCCTTTGTTAAAAACATTTATTTAAGAGAGAAAAATTGTTGCACTGATGCTATGACTAATTGACACCTATTTTTTACTCTATAGTAGAAAGTAAAAAATACGTGTTATAACCAAGACCAAAGAAATACAGAAAAATACCGGTAATTTTTAACTGAAATACAGATATAGTTTCTAACTGATCGGTTTGTCCAACCCCTAACGCGTATGCGGCGTCGAAAATGTTCTCTCTTGGAGGTATTGAGGAGCCAGATACTGGCGGGCCAGCAAATCGCGCGACATCGGAGAAGTTTACTGTAATGCATCTCTCTAAACGTTCTGAGGCTTCTTTCTCTCTGTGTTTATCCAGATTTCTGTATCTCGATACAAGCGTGCAGTCGACGGAGAGCTGTCCATACGAGAAACATGGTGTGCCCAGATGAATACCTGCCACTTTTAACGTTTGTCCACGACACTTATTATGATTGAGAAGGGCACTTTCAAGGGCAACTGAAAGCGTTTTAACTCAGAAGGCAAGTTTGTTGAAATGACTGGAATTTGTGTTATCAATACTGTTTCTCCTACGGTCCCGCAGATGGTGATGGTGGTCTGCACGATATGCCTTCTCAGCTCAGTGATGTGTAACCTGGTGCGATTACAAAATTTTCTGCTTTCAGGTTACCCATCGTATGACAGGCACACCCGCCTTCAGCTCCAGCCTGTGGGACGACACCTCCGACAGCTCTAATGAGTTTAGAAACTCTACATGGATGTGTCGTCGAAGCGTCGTCTGTTGTCACGAATATATCTAAGAAAATAATCAGTTTTTATTCCGTCGTAGTGCAAATTTTATAATTTTGTGCGTGCAACAACGTCATCTGTCCTCATGTGAGAGACTAATGTCAGTAAACATCAGCACGGAGTCAGACAGCGTGGGGTACCTGGTGCCTCCAGGGTCGACTTAGTAGCCTTCTGCCTTAGATTTCATCTTTCTCCCTTTCACAACGTTTGATGGTAGAGGATCTTCCTCTTCCTCTTCCTCTTCCTCCTCCGCCTCCTCTTCCTCCTCCTCCTCCTCCTCCTCCTCCTCCTCCATCTGACGTATGAAGCACATCTCCTGTCACGGTACTCCATCTCTTGTGTGGTCTTCCTACATTTCTTCTTCAAATGGCTCTGAGCACTATGGGACTTAACTTCTGAAGTCATCAGTCCCCTAGAACCTAGCACTAATTAAACCTAACTAACTGAAGGACAGCACACACATCCATGCCCGAGGCAGGATTCGAACCTGCGACCGTAGCGGTCACGCGGTTCCAGACTGTAGCGCCTAGAACCGCTCGGCCACCCTGGCCGGCCACATTTCTTCTTCCTGTGCGTTTATAATTGAGGGGATTTACTGGGATTCTGTAAGTGTTTTTCAGTTTTCTCCTTTTCTCCATTATTTTTTCGTTTAGGTTATGTATTCCTAAATCTTTCCTCATATCCAAGTCTTTTTAAATTTTCCACTCTTGTTACATATTTCATTTCTTGAGCCTGTATTATTTCAATGGGGTCTTTTTGTTGTGCGTTCTTCTTCTGTAAATAAGGATTGGTACTGCTGTTTTGTGGGACTTCAGCTGTGTTCTTCTACTGGATTATTCTGAAAACTTGGTAGCATATTAATTTAGTTTTTGGCCGACGTGATCGTTACATTAGTAAGTGGTGTGGCATCGTAGGTATTCAAATTGTTTTACTTGTTCTAATCTTATGCTATTAAAGACTATTCCCCTGAAATACCACCACTTTCTTTGTATCTACAGGCAATGTTAGACTGTAATCTGAGGCTATCAGTTGCAACATATAGATTCGCATCTGAAAGCTATCATTCTCTGTGATCAGAGCATACAAAAGTACACTTAGTCAACCGTCACTTCACAAGACTGCTATTATTGTTCAACATTGGCTATTTGCTGATTACATTATAGCGGAGTGTTGAAGAAACATGCATCCTTGTCACACCCCTTTGTGTTCATTAGCTTTTTGATAGACTTTCCTTATCCATAAAAATTTCGGTGTTTCTGCGTAGACTCTTAATAGCATTTGTGAAGTGAGGTGTGATGGATAACGTCATTCAGCCATGACATTCGGTAGCATTTCTGTATTCACAGTGTGAAATGCTTTCTCAAAATCCACAAAAGGATGGTGGTTTCTCTATTGAAATATCGTTTCTTTTCTCTAACTTCTTGCATTGTAGAAACACTGAATATCTGATTGTCGTTTTTCTAAAACCTGATTTTCGTTCAAACATTAGCTTTTCCGTGACATTTTTAAGTCCTGCATTCAGGATTTTGGCAAATAATTTATTGGTTGAGTCAAAGAGGGTTATACCCTGATAGTGTTTTTTTTTAGCTTGTCAGCGAAATCAGCTGTGGGAGCAGCAATGTAAGTAGAGCCATCAGTCCTGAGACCCAGTGTCCGTGGCTCCTTCACCCACTGACTTGTGTCAGGCTGCTGATCTGTGAACTTTATGAGCATGGGGTTGATCTGCTATTCTGTTATTCTGCACAACGGATTAATCTGAGATGTACCCTTTACCCTGTGGCTCCTGCAAGATGCAATTTCCTCCCCTGCACTACTACAGAAGTCAGACAGACGCTCCTAACCTTCTAAACAGAAATCCCTGAAAAAGTTTCAGCAATAAATATCTTCTGGAGTCGTCTGTTGTAAGGAAATGACACAGAAGTTCACAAAATTTCTTAAATAACTAGTGGGATACTTGGGTACTGGAGTAGTGCTAGTTAGTGTAAGAAAAACATGAAATTAAAGTTATTATTCATTTTGCTAAATTCTGAGAAATCACAATGGCACTTTTAGTTATGAATTAAACAAGTTATATCCTCGTTCTTTTCGGAATGTTAAGTTACCTCTCAAGGATGGGATTCGCTAATGAAATTTCTATACAAAGTTTAAGATGGTTGTTGACTTGGCAGAATGGCTGACAGGCGCACCTACTCAACTTGAATAATTATCCGTTAGAATGTTGCTAGGTATGGTCGAGGCTGTCGCATGTGAAATGCAGTGAAGTGTACTGTTGTGGAAGAAATATGGGGCTCGCAATAGCTGTAGCGCACAATACTGTTAGCTGCGATGACTGCTGTCTGCGCCACTCGCTGCTGACAAATAAGGTAACTCTCATTCTATTTGCATTGACCTTCGCCAATCAAACTCTCTCTACCCCTTGATGAAGTCAAGGATTCCTATTCACCCCTAGTCTAACTATTGGCGTGGTACACCGGTCAGATAAGCAGTCTATCGCAATGCCACTCAAAATTCGCTCGCAGGCGTTTAACTGTATGTCTGTCCGTTCACACCGCACAATAAGTGTGTCGGCCAACACAGTTAACAATGCTTAATCGCAAGGGCTCAATATGGAGTTGCACTTCCATTCGCTGTCGACGAAGTTGCTCTCCCAGTGAAGTACTGAGGAGAGACTTGCTCCTCCTCCAAGAGCGACAACTGAACGGCGCCTCTCCACGCCAGGCACTGAAGGGGTATATCTTTCGGTCTCTTCCATTAATCCTTCAGCTCAAGGCGTCAGAAATAACATCTGCCAATCAGCATTGCTCTTCTAAAACGGGAGAATGACGTTTCGTTTAAGGCGACCAATCCGGAAACCTGTAGTAGCGGCGTTTGGCGTTTGCTGCCTCCCTGTGAAAATCTTGCTTTCTAGCGGACCTCGACGCCCAGCCACAACCAGACGCCCAGCCACAACCAGACGCCCAGCCACAACCAGACGCCCAGCCACAACCAGACGTCGAACCTATACGTTGAACATATACTTGAACATATACACTGATGTCCAAAATAAGCCGCCCAGAACACGTGGTATAAAATCAAGGGACCAAGTGGAAAAAAACCATATCAATCTATTAACAGTGACCTAGGTCGTCAGTGGGGAATATGTCTTTAAGAGTAAGTCGGAGAAAGGAGATGATTAGCAACCAAAATTACGGCACGAATAGCAGCAAGAATTGCTTTGAGCTCGATGCTCGCCATAGTTGTGTAATCAAAAGAGAGTTGTGAGCCCCCTTGGGACTGAGGACTCACCTTGACGGTGGTGTTGTAGACGAGCAGCGTGCGGCGGCAAGTCTCCCTCAGGTAGACCCAGAGGGTGCCGCCTGGGCGAACCAGCTCTGGCGGGAAGCGGGAGCCGTCGCTGCCCCGGATCTCGTTGCACTCTCCCCAGTAGTAGTTCACCTGCGGCTCGCCATTGTAGGCCGCATAGTAGCCCAGCTTTGACAGCCCGTGCTCTCCAACGCCACTGTACACCGTCCACACATCTTCAGATATGCCTTGTTTCTGTGAACAAACCAGAACGCAACGTCACAGGATGACTAGTTCAAAAATGGCTCTGAGTATTATGGGACTTAACATCTGACGTCATCAGTCTCCTAGAACTTAGAACTACTTAAACCTAACCTAACTTAAGGACATCACACACATCCATGCCCGGGGCAGGATTCGAATCTCTAGCAGTATTGGCTACCTAATCCCGTTATAAGTAAAAACTAACAGCATTTTACTGCCTCGCGTCACACAAATTGTGTGTTCCTGGTTATCTATACGTTACTCTAGCATGATAAAGTCACCGCCAGCAAGCGCTTTCCCACGTTCTGAAAGCATCTGCCGCACAATCAATGAACGGTACTCACTCCCTATCTAGCTGCTACCGAAAGTTTTTCTCCGGCTGATAGCAAGTGGAAGTAAAATAAAAAAGTAATGTGGGCGATATCCGCAGCAGTACAGCCACAAACTCAGAACAGTTTACAACGTCCATCATGTCCACTTCAACCGTCATATACTAGTGTAGGCGCGGTCGTGTGTTGCTGTCTCGTATTCAGCTGATCCAACAGTCGGCCCTTTATCAGAGGTTAGTAAAGGGAATCCTGTCACCGGCGCTGCAGATGGCGAGTTGCGGCTTCGTTTCGAAAGCCAGACCGGTATTCTTCATCAATCATTCCCGATCCGAAGTGACACACATCGTCGGAATAGACATGATACACTTCTTTACCTAAGTTTTTGGATTAAAAGGTACGTGGAAGTTTTACACTAAGATAAATAATGAGCAGGGATAATGAAACGAAGTCCAACGCGTCCTCACCACTTTGGTAATAACTGCGATACAGTCATCAACCTACATTATTGTACCTATGTTACTTTTGCGTCAGACTAATAGAACTTTGACAAAGATCAATGAAATAACCGTTTTGTAGGTCTGACGAACTGCAGATAAGAAAGAAATTAGATACGGGATTCCTGTGCTGTTTTTGCGGCAGCTCGATTGCTGCGACGTTCGCAAATGTACTGTACTTTCTGTTATGCGTGGAGTGTGGCGTAAACATCAATTATCGCTTGCCTCAGCTATGTTAGTTTCCGCTACAGTATCGTGAATAACAGGGCGTGCTGCTCACAATTCCCTCTGAAGATGTTGAGAAATTCGAAACTGGCCTCAATTGATTTTGGAAAGGGTTTAAACTGCAATTGAATTTCTTTTTTGAATTATAGATACTGACTTTTCACTGTCCGACTTTTTGCTCTATCTATTGTCACTTCGTAACACGCGTCTCTAAGTTTGTCATCATTGCGCTCATTTAGATTTGTAATTTTTCTTATATTTGGACTCAATTTAAGAATTGCTAATAATTTGTGAATCCTCGTAAAGAGAGAAAAGCCCAACATTTAATTTACTGATGATAGCATCCTCCTCCCACCCCCCCCCCCCCCCCCGCCGGTCCCCCGGCCATCTGGCACACAAGAGGCAACGACTGATGTCACACTTCGATATTAAATTAACTGATTAATTATACCCTCACCTGTCCCGCACTTGAAAAAAATGCCGGAATTAAAAATCGGCAGGAAAATAATTTTTTTTCGTAAATTCTAATCTAATTACTTTGCATAGAACACAACAACAACAACAACAACAATATACTTTCCGTAAAAATTCAATTTGCATATCGCTGTTGAGGAAGGACCACCATCACTGGAATACTCATGCAATCTGAACTATGACATCACAATCCAAGATGGCTGATCCATAATACTAGCGCAGTCTAACTCCCCTCCCTGATTCATAATGGTGGGAAACTGAAAAAAAAATCAACGGGAAAATTCATTTTTTTTTCGTCTGGCTGTGAAGCATGGGAGTTGTGGGGAGGCATAGCTGCCACTGATCACGTGCTGAATGTAGAGACGATATTTTTGCTATCGGTTTGGCACAAGGAAGTTGCTCCAGACAGTATCCAGTAGCCCTGTGTGGGAAGGATGGTTAATAATAAGACCGCAAACTATCAGTTAAGTGCAGTGCACAACAGTATCATCCTGCGATTTACATGTGAATAGCTGCTAGCAGGGACATAGCATGCGTAATGGTATTGGGATAGCGACCCTCCAGACTCGTCCAGCGCCATCTCCAGATTATATTGTGTACCTCTTGTGTACCTCAAGAGCCGACCAGCCTGACCATTTCTTTGTATTTGCCCAGTCGGGACAGGCTAAGCTGCGGCAACTCTAATACTGACGACTGTCAGCTCGGTGAGCTAAAGCAGGAGATTATGTCAGGATCATGGATTGTTAAAAGGGTGTAATCCACCCACTAAGAAGTGACTGTGTAGGGAGCGAGTGGCCACACTTCCCGTCGGAATATCAGATTTGTATAGTGGCACTAGAATTCGAAGTGCTATAACAAGCACTTTAAGGTGGCTGCTGTCGCTGGAAAAAATATAGACATCGACTTGGTCTGACTTCCACTTGTCAGTTAATTGGCTCACTATGTACAGTAGTCGGATAAGCGTGTAGGTACTGGGTGAGAAACATTGTTGGCAAAATTTAGAGAACTGACATTTGCAGCTGACTGTAGAAGGATTCTGCTGCCGCCATCATATATTTCGCTTAAGAACCTCGAAGATAAGATGCCAGAAATTAGCGCTCATACGGAGGCACAGCCTATAGATTTCTTTTCCGTCTTGCTCTTTTATTCGTGAGTGGAATAGCAAAAGAAATTACGAATACTAGTACAGGGTACCCTCGACCACGCGTTGTAGATGGCTTGCGAGGTATGCATATAGATTTACATGTTAATTTAGTCTACCTACTCCTTCAAATTCTAGAGGTGGCAACGGTAAAACACAGGGAGCGAAAGGCTATTTACAATTTGTAGAGAAAAATTCGGAGTAGGAATTAAAATCCATGGAGAAGAAATAAAAACTTTGAGGTTCTTCGATGACATTGTAATTCTGTCAGAGACAGCAAAGCACTTGGAAGAGCAGTTGAACGGAATGGACAGTATCTTGAAAGGAGGGTATAAGATAAACATCAACAAAAGCAAAACGAGGATAATGGAATGTAGTCGAATTAAGTCGGGTGATGCTGAGGGAATTAGATTAGGAAATAAGACACTTCAAGTAGTAAAGGAGTTTTGGTATTTGGGGAAGCAAAATAACTGATAATGGTCGAAGTATAGACGATATAAAATGCAGCCTGCCAATGACAAGGAAAGCGTTTCTGAAGAAGAGACATTTATTAACATCGAGTATAGATTTAAGTGTCAGGAAGTCGTTTCTGAGATTATTTGTATGGAGTGTGGCCATACATGGAAGTGAGACATGGACGATAAATAGTTTGGACAAGAAGAGAATAGAAGCTTTCGAAATGTGTTGCTACAGAAGAATGCTGAAGATTAGATGGGTAGATCACATAACTAATGAGGAAGTATTGAATAGGATTGGGGAGAAGAGGAGCTTGTGGCACACCTTGACTAGAAGAAAAGACCGGTTGGTAGAACATGTTCTGAGGCATCAAGGGATCACCAGTTTAGTAGTGGAGGGCAGCGTGGAGGGTAAAAATCGCAGAGGGAGCCCAATTTATGAATACACTAAGCAGATTCAGAAGGATGTAGGCTGCAGTAAGTACTGGGAGATGATGAAGCTTGCACAGGACAGGTTAGCATGGAGAGCTGCATCGAACCAGTCTCAGGACCGAAGACAACAACAACAACAA
Organism: Schistocerca gregaria; assembly: GCF_023897955.1. Taxonomy (NCBI): domain Eukaryota; kingdom Metazoa; phylum Arthropoda; class Insecta; order Orthoptera; family Acrididae; genus Schistocerca; species Schistocerca gregaria. The sequence continues at coordinate 339,936,734 of NC_064927.1, read as the reverse complement.
CAACAACAACAACAACAGAAGTATCAGTCCAGGTACACACACACAAAACTCGCGGAAGAATTTGTTTCTTACTAATCAAGAAAACAAAAGATGGAACCTCTGCTGTTAATTGTCTATCAGAATAAATGTTCCTATTAGCCTCTAATTTTCTCGTTGCGGTAACTTTCCAAGACGTATATTAGAGGTTGTACTATGTTTCCCCAAAACCTCTGAACTCCCCTTTTGTCAGAATGTCACTTACCCTCCATACTCCCACGAATCTTCCAGTCTTTGATATACTGAACAGCATCTGAATGCACCTGACTTTGACGAATAAGAGACTCCCCCCAGCAAGTCACAGACTCCTGCTGATTCTCTCGCGTGATGTCTTATTGCGTCAAGAACAGAGTATATTCACATGATAGTACATACCCGCCTTTTACAGTTATTTATTTCGAAGCAAACACAGTTGCTACACTCTTATCTGACTATTTTACATAAAGAGCCAATTAACCAAGAAGCTAAACCAGACCAAATCGAAGTTCTATTTCCTCCAGCAACAGCAGTGAACTTAGTGCCTCTTACACCTCGATCTGAATTTTAGTGTCACTGTCTGAATATACATTCCTACAGGAATTGCGGTCACTCGTTTCCCACACAGTCTCCTACCTTAGACCATCGACCTCCTAGTCGCCAATGTTAAGGTTGCCGCGTATTGGCACGTGGCGATTGAGCAAGTAGAAATAAAGTGTCAGAGGGGCCGGCTCTTCAGTAACTCAGTACACTCGAAAGATGGCGCTGGACTAAACTGGAGGAGACTGACCACCGCTGGAGCGACACTACTGCTGGACTAATAGCGTGAATATATTCCCTACATCCAGCAGTTATAGACGCGACTGGCTGGAGTTGCTCTCTAGCACCCATCCTTCACAGGAAAAAAATTTGAATTTTCCCGTTGATTTTTTAATTTCCCGGAAACAGGGGGGGGGGGGGGGGGGAGAGGAGGAGGGAAGTTAGAATGCGCCAATATTGTAGGATGGTCATGTTAGATAGTGATGTCACAGACTGTGTCAGCATTCCAAAGACGACGAAATGAAGTGAGTACTGTATGTGCTTCCATACCAGTGATATGCGAATTGATTATAAGCTACGCGCCGCCCTAAGCTACGCGCCGCCCTAAGCTACGCGCCGCCCTAAGCTACGCGCCGCCCTAAGCTACGCGCCGCCCTAAGCTACGCGCCGCCCTAAGCTACGCGCCGCCCTAAGCTACGCGCCGCCCTAAGCTACGCGCCGCCCTAAGCTACGCGCCGCCCTAAGCTACGCGCCGCCCTAAGCTACGCGCCGCCCTAAGCTACGCGCCGCCCTAAGCTACGCGCCGCCCTAAGCTACGCGCCGCCCTAAGCTACGCGCCGCCCTAAGCTACGCGCCGCCCTAAGCTACGCGCCGCCTTAAGCTACGCGCCGCCCTAATAATTTGTTTGATACTGTTTTACATGATAATATTTTCGTTATTAATGTTTGGAAATAACTGATCTCTTTCTTAAGGAATGGTTTTGTTATGAATTTTTAAGTGTGGTATTCAGTTATGAAAATGCGAGGTATAGAATAAGCAAGACAACGTACTAATATATTCATAACATTTGGAAGAGACGAAGTGAGATACCTTAACCCGCCTGACTCTTAATGGCACGTATGTTACACGTATTTACGAAATCAAAAGATGTCATAGTTCCATCAGCGGCAGTGTGGGCACTCCAGAGCACATATTATATGACTACGCTCTTTATATAGGGGTGGTGGGTAATGGCCATCGGCTATTGATGTTGGACCCCGAGGCATCGCTAAGGAAGAGAATGTGATGCATATTGGATTATGCAGCAGATGCAGTATCCAGAAAGGCGAAGACATTCAACCATATACGTCAGCAAGCTGCCATCCCGGCTGGAAAACACTTTACAGATGGAGAGAAGGCAACTGTCGTCGGCGACCATTGTTTAGGAGGTATGATGTCATACATCATAAACAATGAAATGTGTGAAAAACTGGGCGTCAAACATGACGAGTGAGGTTATTACATCGTTGCGCTAATTCTTTTTGGAATATATTTCGCATACTGTATCCACATACGCCATTGGACGTACTACACAAATGCATCACTGCACGATAAATAGTTCAAGAGGTATCACGACATAAACAGTGATGTGTGAATAATGCCACGTCATGCTTGATGTTTTAATGCATTTATTTTTTTTATTACTAACACACTCCTACAGTCGAGTCAATTTAAGGAAATCCGTGACCCGTGGCGGTGCTTTTGAGATCAACTGCTAAATGCAAATGGCTGTTGGCGAGAACAATAGCCTCTATAGAGCTACTAACAGGCGTTGTCATTAATGTGTTTACAAAATTCCTCTTTGACATGTAACTAGAAATATTGTTTACAATCGAATTCTGAGTTAAAAAAAGAGTTTATATTTTGCATACAACGTTTCTTAATCTAGATACTGTACTTACACATTTGTTTATAATGCATAATTTTGGGTATAACTGCTTCATGATTGTAAAGGCGTTTCCACGAATACATGAAAATGAAAGTTTTCGACATTGTATTATTAACGCAGTGCGTTTTTTGTTTTTATTTTTAATAGAAAAGTGGAGCCGTGCGGGATTAGCCGAGCGGTCAAGGGCGCTACAGTCATGGACCGTGCGGCTGGTCCCGGCGGAGGTTCGAGTTCTCCCTCGGGCAAGTGTGTGTGTGTGTGTGTGTGTGTGTGTGTGTGTGTGTGTGAGTCCCAAACGATTTCACACACACTTGTATAATAGAAAATTGGCAAAGTGAATACCCTTGCAATGCTGGGTTTGTCAGCTACTAAATATCTAACGAATTAAACGAATAAATGAATATAAAAGACCAATTAGTAAGATACTAATAATGGAGACCTTTTCTGTACATTAAAAAAATTTGAAAATAGACTTTTACATTCAGAAAGAGTATGAAATGAAGTGAAAATTTAACTTAGTTTTTGTATTATGAGACCGTTTACTGCACTGACCAAAATATGTTATTCGAAATTTTTCACAATATTGATTGTCTTAGAACAGTTTTCGGACATCTGAAATTTCCACACATCTCGAGAGGTAGACATACGCAGATGAGGACATCCGTTGATTGAGGAGTATTTCCCTACGGCTTTATCTCTAGTGCCCACAAGTTAACGGAAAATATGAAGAACATACCTGTCGGAGAAGTTGTGTAGAATGTCTAACACGTAGAAATGTCTAAAACACAGTAAAGAAGAAATAAAATAAGGAAAGATTGGACCACACGGGTAAGCACTTCATGTTGTAGCTGCGAATATTTTAGAACTCTGTGAAATACACACACCAGTTCAGCGTAGCGCACATATTGGCAACTTCGAGTGCGAGTACTGGAAAAATTGTAAGGGTTGATATGGAGTATGATGGTCATATAGGTGCTGTGATTAGTCGCGCCGTAGTCTGACCGCCGAGTCCTGGAGATAACCTCAGCCCCTCTTGTGGAATGTTCTGGAACGGGTCTACGTAGCTGTGCGGTGTCAGGCCAGAAGCTGCTTGTATGTAAAAATAACGAGTGAAATGATTAGACAAGTTGCTCCTATGGCTTAGTTTATTCCTTTAGCTCTGCTTATTACGCGGTAATCTGGAGAGAAGCAATGGACTATTCTGAATAAACATGATCAGAAATCGATTTTGTTTGGGAAATCGTTTGGCAAAGAATATTAATAGAGTATTTCACATTACGACCAGTAGTAGATGGATCCTTCTGTCGGCCAACAGATTTACCTGTACAACTCAGTGGTAACTTCAAAGGGAACCTACGTTCGCTGACTTGTGTGTTTGCAAGTCATACCAAATTCGACACTTCAGCCGCAACAGAAATGAACGTGTCAGTGAGCGACACAAAACAACTTGAAGAAAAAAAAAAGCTACAAAAGTTTTCCCTGAGAACTACCTAAACCAGATTGTTTGCAACCATACTCACATGGAAATTTACTAAGCGGATTAACAGAAAGAGGACCAGCATACGAGGATAGATACAGATAGCGATTTGTGGTCACTAAGCAACAATAACAATGAGTACCGATTTGCTCATACATATGTCAGTAATCAGGAATTTGTAAACGCTTAGCAAATCGAGTAAGGATGAAATAATCTTATTTCTCATACAGGAACCAGCCTAATTTCATGAGAGCCAAGAAAATAGAGAATCTAATGGAACTGTAGCTCAACACAAACAGTTCAAGTTATAAAAATACGCACAAAACTGGTATATACTGAAACGAGAGTCTTGATGAACAATAAAAGAAAGCTGCTTAAAAAAGGCCACTACTGTGAAACAGATACAAAATAAAATATAACCCTGTGAATGGCCATACGGTTATTGCTAACAAAATAGCAATGTCTGGAACCTTGCAGAAGCTCCGTAAGAAAATATCTACGCTACTGTTACCTAACCCTGAAGGAATTCTTTTGTTAGTAATACTGCCAGTGGTACAAAATTAAGTGTCCACATACATGCAGACTTGATGCAAACTGAAGGAGGAAACAGAGAAAAGAAATCCTAAAGCTATAGTTTTGTATTTAATGTTTCTTCGTGAAGAAAAATCTGAATGTGTACTTTACGCATCAGCCATTCCCCTATCATTTTGTAGCAGTATTGGTGGTGGTGGTAATAATAGTAGTAGTAGTTATAATAATAAACTTTTGTGAAGACGTTTACTGATGACAGATCTTTTTAGAGTTTTTAGTCTTTTAATGGTCACATAGTACGACAGGGAACAGTTTCCCCGAGTCTATTACTCTACGAAACATTATGCTGTACGATTGTCAAATTCCAAACGTCTATGACGTAAAGGTCTCCCTTTATTAGTGTGCGAAATGATCTGCTGTTAACGAATTACTGTTTTAAGAAACATATCACGATACTGTGCACTGCAGCAACCGCAATTACTAACAGGAACCGAGAGATTATCATTTTAAAGAGTCTAAGCGACACTTTTACATAAACTGTGTTTTCTGCTACATTGGGTGTTATGTGAACAGTGTTTTTACGTACTAAAATGGTTATCTCCAATGATGGCTGATGTAGGTGCTACGACGGCCAGTAGATGGCAACTCCTATGACTTTTTTCTGCTAAACTGGCTAACAGTAGAATGTGTTACATGAGTTGGCTATACTAGACAAAGAGATAATACACCACTTGCTTCTGTCACTTTGTAGCCTGTCTCGTGCTTGTTTTCACTAGTGGTCCATGGATATTGAATGATTCAGCAAAGTAACAGAGAAACTTGACACTCTGAAAGAAAGCGTGAGGAAAGGAGAGGACAGGGGAGGACAGGGGAGGACAAATTTTGCTGCTAGTATTGTATTTAACACTACAGCAACCACTTAAAGTTGTTTAGGTGACATTTTATGGACTTTCAGCAAGCAACTGAAACGATGATTAACACAACTAAGGTTTATGTAAGTACTGCTACATGGATTAAAACCATCACGCCTGGAATAATTCAGATGAAGACATTTTGTAAAAGATAGGCATGGGAAAAGATAAGAACGTTGGGTGGCGAAGCGAAAATTTGAACACGATCACATTTATTGTGGTCACTGCTGCAAAATGATTGCAGTCAGAGAAGGAGAATTCGGAAGTATGATGAACTGCACGAATGGTTTTACAGTGAATTGTGCCAAGATTGAAAAGTAAATTGCTTGCTAGAAGTAGATATATTAAAATGAACTTATTGGGTTAAGGCCATCAGTATAGCGTTTCAGAGCAGATTTATTGCAGGGAAGTCAGTGTTTATTGCTTATTTCTGGTTTAGGCGAAGTGATAACTCTGTCCTGAAATCAAGGAATGCAGTTAGTGCTACTTCTATTCTTGTTAATTGAATAAAGTTAACTCTAAATAACTTAGATATTACATTTGCCCGTTTAGCAAGATAAACTTCACTTCTGTGTGCTAACTGAATTTGTTTAGTTTTTGTCGGTTATGCTTCGTGCGATTCAGTGCATGTGCTGCATTTTACTCAGTATGGAAGAGCTTGCTTATCACTCACTCTATTCCCGAGCAGTTTTGCAGAATTTGGAGGAACCTAGTTAATGAGTGTTCTGAAGTTTGTTTTGCTAATGAAACGTCGTGCCTCGCGGCATCTCGACTGACGTCAGAGCATGCCAGCCACTGGACCGGCAGGTGGCGGCACCTAGCGGCAACGTGCCACAGTCCGGTGCTGCCACCTAGCAGCTAACAGAGATGAGCAGAGAGACAGTTTTCCGATGCTGCGCTCTCGCGCCAGTAATGAAAAGCGTTATGCGTATCACCGCCGGCCTCTACAGGCTTATCGTCGTTCGATTACGCGTCGTCCGATCTTCCGCAAACACGGCATGCCGTAGCGGGTTGGTGACCCATGCTGATAAGCGATTATCGAATGCTTAGCAAAACAAATACAGCGCGCGAATAAAGTTCGATAACGTCTCTGAAGTATTTCGTATCTGCTAGTAAGCGTACTAATAGCGGATTTTCCGGAGCACATCGACTTTCAGGCCTTGATTCGACGTTAAGAAGAGTGTGTGAAGTGGTGGTGGGGGGGGGGGGGGGGGGGGGGAGTAGTCTGGAAAATCCATTGTTCAATTGCAGAACCACTTCTGTACTTGATTTGTTGTAAACAGTTTTGCTCACATGAGGCTATACTGTTGTTGTTCCAAGGACGTAGCCAAGGTTTGATAAAACAGGGTGGGAGGGTTGGGGTGATATGTGTAAGAGCAATCATGGTTTTCACTTTATGCTGAAAGCACGTTTATTTATGCAACGCACTTATCTGGTTTGTGAGGCTTTCTTAAAAACAGTATTTGGTCTATAGAATTAAGCAAGAGATGCTTTTCTTAAAGGACAACATATATTCTCGAAATATCCAAATGCGCAATTAAATCTATCATTATTTGGCATTACATTAACTTCACTATTGCCAAGGGAATTAAATTATTTGCTAGCGAAACACAGGTCGGTCTTCTAACTTAAGTTTCTTTATAGTAGAGCAGAAGAATCTTAAGGCTGGATTGAGTAACTTAAGTCTAACGGGTCTAAATCTGTTTTTATAACAGGTATCATTCTTCTGTTACTATCCTATATGTCTTATGTGAAACCAAATCATAATTTCTTCAGCATGTCAAAGCATCCCAAGTTCCTCAATTCAGACTCAAAATTTCATTAAAATGATATTCATTTTATTAAATGATCAAGGACTTCTTGTATTATTACAGTCACAGTCAACTTAAAACTGTAGCAATTAAATTTATTTATGGAAAAAACGAAATATAGAAATACCATGAACTACAGTTTTGAGATCTCATGGCATAGCCTGATTGTGAACGACGAGAATAATTTTCATAGCGGTTTCTTCGTTGAAGTGCTACTGTCCTCAGTTGTTAGACTGATTTACGCATTAATTTCTACCAAATTTCTACTTTGTGCGAATTCATAAATGAGATTTTATCCATCCCTAATATCATTATACAGTCTTCGATGGCAATAAACTTTCTTCGATGTAAAACACACGGTGTCGTTCATGTGACGCTTATTAACAAGTACGTTAGATTCGTAATGGTAGGAAACTCTGTTCCAAGGGTATTACGAAGAAGCCATTTTATAGCGGAACATCATTCTTGTAGTAAAACCGGAAGATGTGATGTGCACTGAGGTGTATGAAGTCATGGAATACATCCTAAAATCATGTTGGACCTCCTTTTGACCAGCGTAGTGCAGCAATCACACCATGGATCGAAAGTATCCGGACACCCGCAGAAACAGACGTTTTCCACATTTAGGTGCATTGTGCTGTTACCTACTGCCAGGTGCTCCATATCAGCGACCTCAATAGTCATTAGACATCTTGAGAGAGCAGATGGGGCACTCTGTGGAACTCACGGGCTTCGAAAGTGGTCAGGTGATTGGGTGTCACCTGTGTCATACGTCTGCAAGCGAAATTTCCACACTCCTTAACATTTCTAGGTCGACTGTTTCTGATGTGAAAGTGAAATGGAAACGTCAAGGGACACGTACAGCACGAAGGAGTACAGGCCAACCTCGTCTGTTGATTGATACACTACCGAGATTTGTAGAGGGTCGTAATGTGATATAGGCGGACATCTATTCAGACCATCACTCAGGAATTCCAGACTGCGTCACGATCGACTGCAAGTACTACGACAACTAGGCGGGAGGTGAGAAAACTTGGGATTTAATGGTCGAGCGGCTGCTCATAAGCCACACATCACGCCGGTAAATGTCAAACAACGCCTCGCTTGGTTCAAATGGCTGTGCGCTATGGGACTTAACATATGAGGTCATCAGTCCCCTAGAACTTAGAAGTACTTAAACCTAACCAACCTAAGGACATCACACACACCCATGCCGGAGGCAGGATTCGCACCTGCGACCGTAGGACTCGCGCGGCTCCGGACTGAAGCGCCTAGAACCACTCGGCCACCGCGGCCGGCCCTCGCTTGGTGTAAAGAGCATAAACATTGGATGATTGAACAGCGACATATCACGGTGCACAGTGTGACGATCCGATGGCAGGGTGTGGGGGATGGAGAATATCCGGTGAACGTCGTCTGCCAGCGTGTGTAGGGGAAACAGTAAAATTCGGAGACTGTGCGGTCGTGTTTTTCATGGAGGAGACTTGCACCCCTTGTTTTGCGTGGCACTATCACAGCACAGTCTTACATTGATATATTAAGCACCTTCTTGCTTCCCACTGTTGAAGAGCAATTCGGGGATGGCGATTGCAGCTTTTAACGCGATCGTGCGCCTGTTCATAATGCACGGCCTGTGGCGGAGTGGTTACACGACAATAATATCCCTGCATAGAGTTCTTACCTGACTCATATAGAACACTTCTGGGATGTTTTGGAACGCCGACTTCGTGTCAGGCCTCACCGACCGACATCGATACCTCTCCCCAGTGCTGCTCTCCATGAAGAATAGGTTGGCATTCCCCTGGAAAACTTTCCAGCACCAGATTGAACGTATGCATGCCAGGTGGAAGTTGTCATCAAGGCTTACGGTGGGCCAACAGCATACTGAGTTCCAGCGTTACCGATGGAAGGCGCCAGGAACTCTTAAGTCATTTTCAGTCCGGTGTCCGGATACTTTTGATCATATAATGTATGTGGCATGGACTCAACCAGTCGTTGGAAGTTCCCTGCTGCAATATTGAGCCATGCTGCCTCTATAGCCGTCCATAATTGCTGAAGTGTTGCCAGTGCAAGATGTTGAGCGCTAATTGATCTCTAGATTATGCAAGCAATAGTGGACCAGTGACATGGCACATTGACATCCAACAAAATTCTGTGTTTGTTCGGGAGCATCGAGTCTATGAATGGCTGCAGATGGTCCCCAAATAGCCGCACATAGCCATTTCCAATCAATGATTGGTTCAGTTGGACCAGGAAACGCAATGTGTATGATTGAAAGGCAGCCCAATCCAATATGGTGGCATCACCAGCTTGCAAAGTGCCTTGTTGACCACTGAGGTATCTGGATTCGTGGTCTGCGACGCTCTCAAACTACCGTCAGCTCTTAACTAAAATTCTGATTCGTCTGACCAGGCTATGGTTTTCCACTGGTCACGAGCCCAGGAGAGGCAATGCAGGCCATGATGTGCTGTTGGCTAAGGCTCTTTTGTCGCTCGTCTGCTGCTACAGCCCATTAGTCCCAATACGGAATTCCGCCGCTTTGTCCTAACATACGTTCATCGAACGTCACACATTGATTTCTGCAGTTAGTTTATGCAGTGCTGCTTGTCTGTTAGCAGTGACACCACTACGCGAACGCCGCTATCTCGGAAGTTAAGTGAGGACCGTCGGGCACTGATGTCTATACTGAGAGGTAATGCCTGAAATTTGATATTCGCGACACACTGTCGGCACTGTGGATCCTTTGAATGTTGACTTTACCCTTTATCACCCAAATACAAGTGTCACTCCGACAATGAACCTCCCTTTATATCTTGTGTATGTGATGCTACTTCCGTCTGTGTGCATATCGCTGTCCCATGACTTTTCACGTCATTGTATATAACCGTTCCACAAATGAGCTTGCTTTATGTACAGACACAGAGTACAAAATGACTGCTGCTAGCCATCTTCCTATGTAAATAAGGTTTTTGTGCTGGGCTCTTCGGAGACACGTCCGTCTCGCCTTCGGTGGAGCTCTTTTCATTGAAGCAGAGAGGCTGCATCCTTCAGTGAGTTAGAGTCTACTAGGAAAAAAACATTCGCAAGGAACTGGCGCTGGCCTATAGTAAGAGACAAACTCTGGCATTTGACTAAACTGAAAATGGGAAACAACATAAAACCAATTTCAATGTTGCCAGAGGATGTATTCGAACCAGCCTCCTGGATCCAGGAACAGCACCCCCGTCGGAAAAACTGGTGGTTGTACTTTGTTTTAAAAGAAACTGCATCGCAATAAAAGATTGAGCGCTGAGATTGCATGTTTCTCTTCAATTATGAATGTTATATCATTTGATAGTGCCTAAATGCATGAATATGAAGATGTAACTGTGAAAGTAATTTGTGGTTCCAGTTAAATAGATTTTGGACGAAGGGGGGCAGGTGGCGGGGAGGAAGGAAGTAGTCAGCGCTCACAAATTCATGCAGCTTGTTAAAAAAGTCTTTTAGAACCTAATGATCTGTATAGTATGTCCTGTTATCAAACACACCTTCGGATATCCACCAACTCCTCCCGCAAGTTCCGTATCGGAACCCGTTTTCATAACATAGCACCGCTCGGGTGACTAGATCGAGCGATATTTTACTGTTTGGGCTAGTAACGATATAACGGTGGGCAAATGTTCTAAAGAAATGCAACCATCGAGGTTCGAACGATATTTTTGTTGGTCAACGCAGTTTTTGGGCTTCGCAGGAAAGTCCAAGAACATTTTTATACACCGATTTTAATTTAATGTTATTTGAAATTATCTTTACTGCTCCGCTTCCTTGTGAAATATTGCAGCCCCAAAGTTGTACCGGTCTCTAAATAACGACACTAGCGGTAGCATTCAACTGCTATAGATAGGTAATTAGGCTATTATAATAGCGCGTACATATTTTTAACTTATCATAAAGCTAGTTGACGAATCAAAATCAGTTTTCCACTTCGTTCTTGTCACTGACTTATCCAAAGGAGACACTGTCGGAACAGCACATAAAACATTAACAATGAACGACAGCATTTGCATTAAATTTAACCGGAATAGGTGCTGAACTGATTAACAAAAGAACTGAGCTCCAATAAGGCCAGCAGTGTACAATAGTTGGTCTTGGCTGAAGTAGGGATAGGCGATAGCTGATATTGCTATCGATATACCGATAGTTTACATCTATCGACGGCCTGTTTGAATGTCGATAGTCATCTCATTTTCCCGTCGTATAACTGAAAATTAGAATATAAGGGATCGATCAAAAAGCTTCCTTTGGAAGGCCTTACAGTCCAAAATTTGTATGCCATTTCGGCAAAATCGCTTTGTCACTGAGACGATCGTCCTTCCGAAGCACGTGGTTGAAGTTAGCTGTTCGGCGAATCACCTTGTGCTGCTGCGTGAAATAATCCGTAGCTTCCCACTGCACATGCTCGTCTGACAGGAATCGCCGACCCGTCAAGGGTCTTTTTAAAGGATCAATGGCGTGATGATTGCATGGGGGAGGGATCAGCACTAGGCAGGCTATCGAGTGTCTCCCCACTTAAGTTTGCCTAACTTCTACGCAACGGTATTTATGATGTGAGGACGTGGTTGATCATTAAGCCTCCGCCACACACCGTCAGGTGGCTTGCGGAATATGAATGTAGATGCAGATACAGAAGCAGCGGTACGCCTTAAACTATTCATACACCAAGCGTTTGATCTTCCTCCACTAAAAGAAATCCATAGGACATTTTCAGCAACATATCAAACTAAATTCGTTACAGGGCTGCTTGAACATTGTCTCTGAACTTCGATAGCGTTGTAAGTAGGCTGTTTAGATTTTTCTATTGGTAACGCCGCCGCCACGAAGCGCTCTGTATAAAAATCACTGGCTGTGCCGTGTGCAGTCTGTGGCTGGTTAGGATTGTTGTCTGCCATTGTAGTGTTGGGCAGCGGCAGCTGGATGCTAACAGCGCGTAGCGTTGCGCAGTTGGAGGTGAGCCGCCAGCAGTGGTGGACGTGGGGAGAGAGATGGCGGAGTTCTGAAATTTGTAAGAATTGATGTCATGGACTGATATATGATTATTAAGGTAAATACATTGTTTGTTCTCTATTAAGATCTTTCATTTGCTAACTGTGCCTATCAGTAGTTAGTGCCTTCCGTAGTTTGAATCTTTTATTTAGCTGGCAGTAGTGGTGCTTGCTGTATTGCAGTAGTTCGAGTGACGAAGATTTTTTTGTGAGGTAAGTGATTTGTGAAAGGTATAGGTTAATGTTAGTCAGGGCCATTCTTTTGTAGGGATTATTGAAAGTCAGATTGCGTTGCGCTAAAAATATTGTGTCAGTTTAAGCACAGTCGTGTACAATTTTTCTAAGGGGACGTTTCATAAGTCGACCCTCAGCCAAGGATACCTCAATGGAATCTTCTGATTTTTCTTGTAGTTTGTGAAGTTAGTGTAGCCTTTGTTTATTGCTAGCGCGTAATCATAGAGAGAATTTCCTTTGTAGTTGCAGTCTTTCATTGTTGTACAGTAAAACAGTTGTGGCATGCATGTAGATTTGCACCAAGTATTTCGCAGCTTCGCTTGCAATTAACTAGATATTATTTTCAGTGTTATGTTAATGTGTTCTCTTATTTTTGCTCTTCAAATTGTGCTTTTGTGTGTTATCGTGTGAAATATTGTGACAATAATGGCGTGTGAAAAACCTAACACTAGGCTCCAAAGTAAACTCAGAAATAATAGTGACGACGAGCGTCGCTTATCAGCACCACTGTGTAGTGAATTAACAGACATTCGAAGTAGTAATTTGGTAATTGTGCATAGGGAAATGGAGCGGGCGGCAAATAATGGTGTAGACAATGAAACAAGTAGTGAACAGGGAACAATTATCGATCGATCAATCGGCAACAGCTCGCCTCAGGAATCCGAAATGACTGAACACAATATTGCAAATACTGTGGACTTAGGTTATGGGTCCTCACCGTTTTCTCAAATGAGTCAAGACACATTTTCTGCCGGTGAAAATGTAAATGTTGCCGGTGAAAATGCACTGCCAAAAAGCATAGAAAAACAGATTCCAGACACTAATACATTATTATTGAAATTAATGCAACAAATGGAACAAAATCAGAAACAAATGGGACAAAAGCTTCAAAAGTTAGACACAATGGAACAAAATCTGAGACAAACACAGCAAAGGTTAAACGCAATGGAGCAAAAGCTTCAAAAGTTAGACTCAGTGGAACATACGCTTGAACAAACACGTGAAGATTTAACTACTGAATTACATAAAATCGAATCGAAATGTCAAAAAGTCTGTAATGACGTAAAAACACAAATTTGTGAGGATTTCCAACCTATTTTTTCGCGGCATGAAAATGCATTACAGAATCACGAAGCAGCCATAAAAGAACTGCAAACAATTGTTCATGAAAATCATGAGACCTTGCAAGCTAAAATTGACTCAGTTGCATCTACCGATTTGGTTACGCAACTTGCAAAAACTCAAGAAAACTTGAAGGACACAGTAGATACTCTGAAAATTGGTTTAGAAAGACACATGGAGGACATTAGTTCATTATCAGAGAAAGTAGTTGAACTTCCGGATCAGCTAAATAATTTATCTACGAAGGTAGATGATAATCTGAATGACACAAAACCGGTAGTCTTTAATGACACAGAAGAGTTCGTCAAACAAAATCAAAATCAAATTAATACGCAACACCAAAGAGAAATCCGGGAAGTACAACATCAGCTGATATAGGTAATACAAGAATTACACATTTCAGAGGACTCTCGCACACCAATACGGGAAGAGGGACATAAAAATACGGAACTGCCACAAAATAATAACACAGGGCACTTTGGAGATTATGAAAGAAATTGGCAAGGTACACCGAATTTTGAGATGGAACCGCCGAAACGATGTAACAATGACCGACATGCGACCCGCCGACACGATGTTTTTGACTATAAGCTGTTCATTACTACACGTAAATTCAAAACATTTAAGAATTCTGGCAACGACATTCATCCACAAGCGTGGCTTCATCAATTCTCTCATTGTTTCCCCCTCAACTGGTCATTAGAGCACAGATTAGAATTTGTGTGTGGCTATTTAGAGAATGAACTAGCTGTAAGAATGCGATCAATCATTCACGATTGCCACAGTGAAGGAGAATTTTACCATGCCTTCCTCTCAGCATATTGGTCTCAAGCCACACAGGACCGAGTAAAACATGGCATCATAATGATGAAACATTTCGAACAATCTGAATTTTCAAGTCTTGTGAAATATTTTGAAGACATGTTACATAACAATCAGTATCTTTCAAACCCATACAGCCCGTCAGAACTCATCCGCATTTGCTTAATCAAATTGCCTGAACATTTACGGCATATTATTTTGGCAGGCCGTTGCAAAGACGACATTGAAGCTTTTCAGGGACTCTTACAAGAATTAGAAGTTGACATTGACAATCGCGGAACGCGAAAACAGGAACACAACAATTACAGGTCACATCCGTCGCAATTCCGCGATGAAAGAAATAATAACTGGACACGACAAGGCTATTCTCACAACACAAATCGTGACCAAAACAGACACCACCCGTATGACAACCGTTGGTAGAGTAGTAATAATTACAGGGAAAGATCACCTCTCTGCAGTAGTGACTATCACAGAGACAATCAGAGAAACAGACAATATGGGAACCAAAATAATTATTATCAAGGGAGACAGAATAACTTAAGACGCAATGGTCTAGCGCGCAGTTACGATTCAGAGAGAAATTCTCCACCACTTAACCGACAGGAAAGAAACTACAGGAACTACCGACATGACGACGGTCGATATAATCGTAACGACAGACCGGAATTTCATCAGAACTGGCGGGATTCAAACAGAGCTGGGCCCTCTCGGCAAGGTGAATTTGTAGAAGTTAGGTCTCCTAAACCCAATAACTACGCGCGCCAGCAAAGTAACAGACAATGACTCGCACCGCAGGCAGCCGCGTGCGCCGGCTGGCTCAGAGAAAAATAACATAAGTTAACCTTGAGCAGAATTCCAGTGTTCCTTACCGACGTAATCACATGATAATTGCTTTTCAGTTGACAGTCTGCGTACTAGGAAGAGTAAAGGTTTACACCAAATTTCACATGTAAAACCGTTCATTGAAAGATGATCTGTTTTTTAACTTAGTCTCTGCCATAAAATTTTTCACTTCACATTTCTAGTATGCTTTGTCACACTGAGAACCTTAACATGCAACAATGTTTTGGAAGTTAACTATCCAGTCTAGAACCAAGAGAACTTAAACAGAAATTACGAATGCATTGTTATAGTGAACAGACGACACAGTGTTCTTACTTGTACATTCTTGCTTGTTAGTTGCACGATTACGTAACGACTATAAGGCTTACATACTTAGAACATATACTGTTAATGAGGTTTTAATGCAACATTTTGTTTCAGTTGAAAAGACATTCTTTAATTGAAGTACTTTCTGTGAGATTAAAGATGACTTAGCGCTTGATTTCTTTGATAGCTACACGATTATATCACGACGCTATTAATGTGTGACACAATGTACATTGTGCTTCTGCGGTGCATGTGTTTTATATCTGCACAGTTTTTCTGAATTCTTCTGGAAAGGAAAACATGTTTTAGTAGTAACTTTGTGGTGTAGCTACAATGAGACAGCCTTTTCTGTAGCACAATAATACGTTACAGTATAGTACTTACTTCATCACGGCAATAAGCGTAGTAACTACGATATCTATACGCAAAGCATTTCACTTTTGTTTATCATGAGGTCAGTACATTGACTTCTACAGAACTTAGCTTTCGGAGGACGATAACTGCGACACTTCCACAGAGATTATCTTACAACAAGACGCACAGTTTAGTGCTACAGTACGCGTATTTGAGTGACTAATTTTGTACTTAAAACATTTATTTTGAAAGATATTTGAAGTTCAATGATACAAAGGTCTTCCGTGATACATTTCATTCCATTGCTGTAATCTGTAACACCTGAGAATATAATTACATTAATCCTCAGGGGGGTACACGCTTACTTTGTGTACCATGTGTTTGGCAAGCACAAGGATCCCTAGCGAATATGGTATTTGCTTATAAAACTTTACACATCGGTACCATATTTCTCTAACACATAAATTACACAGCTATCTGATCATTTAACTGAGAGAAACAAACATTTATTACACTACATCAGTGACAGATGTTTACGTAATTTCACAGTTGGATAACTTCACACTTACGAAATTCTATTTTGTCTGTACTTTGTGAACTGTTCATACATTTTCGGAACCATTGTGATACTATGAGAGCTTTGAATGACATAATTGGGTATGAGATCATGATTTTTAAAGTATGGTTGAGGTAGATGATACTTTTGACATGAGCTGAGAATTTTTTTAGGTTTTGAAATTACTGGAAGAAGCTACGACCATTTAGAGATTTGGCTGAGGTTTTATGATATTATGATGACGATGTGTATTACGCTGTTGCGGTATTTTTATGATCAATAAGCTGATGCTATATGAGTTATTTGATTATGCTACTTATCTGTTATGATGGAATATTGAAGAAGTGTCGACGAATAAGGTAAGAAATAATGAGTAGAGGTTAGGGACTCTGGTTTGTGAAAAAGGTTGTTGGAAACCAAGAATCGTACTTTAGGAGTTATGAAATGTATGTAAATGCGTGAATGTATTACAATGCCGACGAAAATTTTTGGACACTGTTATATCAATAGGATTTTGTTTCTACTGATGTGTAACGCAAATTCTTTAACTGTGAATTTTTTTTATGTGAGACTGTCACTGTAGCGGAAACTGGTGTCGTAAATATTTCGATAAGACAGTTAAGTGACCACCTGCACGTAATGCGTAGTGGGCACCCAGCTGCGCGACAACCACCTGACAAAAAGAAAGCCATTAGTGTGTGCCTTTCAGAGACACAGGTAAAAAAAAAATGAAATAAAAAAAGAGGCCATTGACATTCATTCATGTGTAGAAAGCATCGCAAATACGACACGCTCAAACTTGAAAACATATGATTATGCTGTGGAGCTCTTAATTTATGTTATTTACTAAAATGCCTAATGAAACTAAGAGAAACATTACACGGCTATTGTCTTGCTAGTTGAGAGAAATGCCATATGGATTGCTTTATATATTTATTTACTCATTTTGTTTAATATCTAGTTTCTATCTGCACTGCAGCATTGGTTAAAATATAATTTAATAGATGTACTAATATAGTTATTTTATGCCTACAGATGCAGTAAATAATAACTTTACGATGTACTTAAAAAAACGAAGGAGCACAAAAAGACTTCCCTTCACAGGAACTGCCTACATAATTTTCTTTTCAAGTACTTGGTAATTTTTATGGTAGAATAACTTCTTGTGGTGCACCACTTTAATGACATAGATATTAATATGTGAATAGACATTTCCCTTTTCTGCATTGTTGTCTTTACTGTAATATTTTTTCTGCTTGAGCTTTGTCATGTTTAGTTATAAGCTATTGCATTTGCTGCTGCTGTGTGCCAGGCGTAATGTTACTGAATTTGACTTTGTATTACTCTGTTAAGCCAGTTTTACTAGGGATTTGTTTTTCATGTTTGCTGCACAGCGCCTTATATTAGTTGTAATATTGCAATTGCTTTACCAATTTCCATTTTTTGGGACATTGCTGTTTGTATTAATTTGTTTTGTGCTGCTGCTTTGCCTCGTCCCTTAGTTTAGCATCTGAGCTCAGTAGATTTAAGTTAGCTTAAGAGGGGGTAGACTATATAAGAATCTAACTGTGATGAATTGGAAGAAAAGCATTGAGAAGCTATAAGAAAATGGTTTGGCCAAAAAAGTAGTGTACAGTGGAGAAAAACTATTTTTGAAAGAGGATGTGAACAGAATACAGAATGTATGCTTGTATAGGATTTTTTTTGGAGGAAACAAATGTTGAGATACGACGAGAGATCTACAGAATGAAGTTTTGGGTTGAACTGCAGTACCAAATGTTACCCTGAAAACAAACCCTGTCCTTTCCTTTTGTGTATCCCACTATATGTTTGTGTACCCTTGTGGATTTGTTTTCTTCCTGTCTCTGTACTGTTTCATAGAATTTTTTCTCTTCCAGTACTAAGCTACATTCACTATGAAGAGGAATACTGTTATCCTCAAATATAATTTGCATTAATAACAAGTTATTTACTTCGTAAAGATGTTTACACATTATTTATTCTGTTTTGTTCTAATGCTCATGTGTGAAGTTGAAGTTTCAAAAGTTATTCTGATCTTTTATGTATGTACTTATAATTTTTGTAACACTGATGTATTTGCTATTTCGATTCTTTTGTAAAGCCTGTACTACTGCAAATGTTATCTGTATTGTTATGTTCTTTAAAGATGTATTTTGTACCTTTGTTACTGTATTCTTATGTTATAAAATTGTAATTGACACCAGTTCATCAAATTAAGTAACTTGTAAATTACTTTTCACTGCACACATTTCTGTTTGGTCATAGTATATGGACAATATGTGAGAAGTAGGGACTGATAGTGTTTGCACGTGTGTTAATAATTCAGTAAGGGACTGGATAACGGCATTGCTGGTTCTAAGGACATTTCAAAAACAGTTTTTGTGAGTGCACAAGTGGTGGTTATGGACTTGCTATATTATCCGCAAGACTCTTCAATGGTGATTGTGCGCCTGCACAGTCAAACAGATGGCTGCTGGCCATCTGTACAAGGACTACAGTGGGTCTACAACTTTGATGACCAACCAATACCATTATTTCTACAAGGTCTACAGTGGGTCTGCATCTCTGGTGGCCCACCAATACCGTAATCTCTACCAGGACTACAAGGGGTCTACTCTGTGATGACCTACCTACCAATATTCTTCAAAACTTCGTCTGACTCTGCTGTGGGTTTGCTCTGTTGTGGCCCATTACCTGTCTGCATGTCAAGAGTCAGCACTGTCTTTCCGTTGGAAGGACAACACTACTACTTCAAGACTGCATGGAAATCCACTACTTCCGTGTGCATTTTCTTTTACTACTCAGACTTTGAGAAAAACATTGCAATTTTACTTTGATGAATGATCAGGACTGTCTTTATGGACTGTGAGAAAATTTAAGCTTTTGACCAACATTGTATCGATAAGTGTGTGCATTTCATTTCTTTGTCATTGTAATTATGAAAAAAATTTTCAAATCTGTATTGGCAACTGCCCAAAACAATTTGTAAATTTTTTTGTGGGGAGCATGGGGGCTATGTAAGTAGGCTGTTTAGATTTTTTTATTGGTAACGCCGCCGCCACGTAGCGCTCTGTATAAAAATCACTGGCTGTGCCATGTGCAGTCTGTGGCTGGTTTGCATTGTTGTCTGCCATTGTAGTGTTGGGCAGCGGCATCTGAATGCTAACAGCGCTTAGCGTTGCGCAGTTGGAGGTGAGCCGCCAGCAGTGGTGGACGTGAGGAGAGAGATGGCGGAGTTTTGAAATTTGTAAGAATTGATGTCATGAACTGATATATGATTATTAAGGTAAATACATTGTTTGTTCTCTATTAAGATCTTTCATTTGCTAACTGTGCCTATCAGTAGTTAGTGCCTTCCGTAGTTTGAATCTTTTATTTAGCTGGCAGTAGTGGTGCTCGCTGTATTGCAGTAGTTCGAGTAATGAAGATTTTTTTGTGAGGGAAGTGATTTGTGAAAGGTATAGGTTAATGTTAGTCAGGGCCATTCTTTTGTAGGGATTATTGAAAGTCAGATTGCGTTGCGCTAAAAATATTGTGTGTCAGTTTAAGCACAGTCGTGTAATTTTTCTAAGGGGACGTTTCAGCGTTAACAACTTCATGGGATCTTAAGGCGAAACGGTGCGCCTGCAAGATTTCTGTCACATAAAAAGAATTATTTTCTCCTCTGAACACACTGAAGTTTTGTATACGCAGTTTAACGCCTTATATATTGTGATGAAGCTTTTAATGGATTTATCACATCCTAAGTTGGGAATCAACAGCCTGGACATCGTAATTACTAAGCAGTGTTTGCACAGTGAGTAACTGTAGACTCCTGGGATCACCGAAAGGCTGCACGTGACGGGCTAGATGATATGGCGACGACTTGGTGTAGAGAATAATCAAATTTCGTTGTCTCAGAGATAGAACCATTGTGTCTGGAACGTAATTTATCTCTACCCAATGAATAGACAGCGTTGTCCAGCCTTTTTTTTTTTTAAGGAGAAGTGAAGTAAGGTAAATCGTCGTCTCCTCCTCCTCCTCCTCCTCCTCTCTCTCTCTCTCTCTGTTGTTCCGACTGCCATCCTGTAAGGTGGCGTTTCTTTTATATTATGTGATCTTACATTGTTAGTTGAATAATATTGGAGCTCAGCATAACTGTGTTCTTATTCTCTGGCAGTATGATTCGTCTTTTTTATTAATAATCTGCACTCTAGTGTTCTTTACCAAGTCCAGTTATCACTTATAAATGCTCATATCAAAACTAAACAACACGTCCTTGTGTCACCGAACTTTTCCGCTCTCCAACAACGACTTTAGGTCTGACGAGCCATTTACATGAATCAATCGAAGAGATTAGACGAAGCAGGAGAACTTTATTCTAGTTCATTAATTCTAAACCTTAGATTTTGTGACTTTAGTATTCTCTTGATGTCGTGAACATCTCACTTCCAATTTCAAAAGACCTTTATATAATTTCATACCATTGGAAACAAAGCCAGCATTACAGTGGTGAGAGAACTGAATAGTTTTGAAATGGAAGTCTTCTGAACAGAATGTATAATGCGAGGTGGTCACATTCGGGAGGACGACGGTTCAAACCGATGTCCGGCCATCCTGATTCAGTTATTCCGTGATTTCCCTAAACTCCTTCAGGCAATTGCAGGGATAATTCCTTTTAAAGGGAATGGCTGGCTTCCTTCCCCATCCTTCCCTAATCTGATGGATCCGATGACCTCGCTGTTTGGTGTCCAACCAATCTGAACACAATACACTATCGGATCAGAAATATCCAGACACTGATATTAATGCGAAACTGGTAACTAGACGTCACAAGGGGCAAATCCGCCAGTATAAAAGAGGACAAGGAGTATTGTGTTGCCAGTAGAGAAGCAGTAATAGAAAAATGGCACTGTCAGGAGAGCTCAGCAACTTCAAAGGAGCACTAATCATTGAGCAAGTTTTAAGAAGTCCATCAGGTCTGATATAATTAAATTTTTCTTAAGACATATGATCTCAAATTTATCTATGATAATGTTAGACGCTGAAGGAATGAGTTCAAATTTGTGATATGGCTGGCTTTTGAACCTGCATCTTCTTGCCTACTAGTCAAGTGTGCTGGCTACTGCCGCATTATAGGTTAGTCCGTGCACTGTGTTACCTATCCTGCTGTGGTGGAGTAATGGCTAGCACACCTGCCTACTAAGTAAGGAGACCCGGGTTCGAGTTTAGGCTGTGGCCCAAATTCTTTTCGTTTCTTCAGCTTCTGACATTATCATAGATAAATCCATCGAGGACACTTTGAACACACTGATGTTGCGCAAGTTGACTGTTGGTGATGTGATTGTGAAGTGGCATCGCGAAGAATGCCATACACTGACAGCCACTGTCAGGAAATGCTGATGGTGATTGTGAACCTCTCACGATATCAGCACAAGCTGTCACTTGTTAGTTGAAAAGTGCTATTAGCAGTGGAGTTAGCCTAATGGCCGTACCTAGGGAGTTCGAATAGGGTACAATTGTCAAGCAGCTCCTCATAAGCCACACATTTTTATGGACTAAGCTGCACAATTTCAGATGGATTTGACGACTCCATTCACCAGATAGTAATTACGATAGCGTACCACTTGCATTATTCACTTGAAAGATCGTTCAAATTATAAAAGATACGAACGAAAATTAAAAGGTGACTTTCATACAAATAAACTAATGAAACCTTTACACAGTGTAATCAGATCAGTTTTGGCGCTACTTACATGTTGAGCAATTGTGCACTGTGGAGCACACGGCGGTCAGCGGCTACGTCACGGGGTCAGCAAATTGCCTCCACAGGTGAGAGGGCGGGCGCAGGCTAGGGCAGGGCGGGGCGGGCTATGCCTTTGGGACGGCGCGTGCTGTCGGGACAGGTGGCGCCAGGGGCGCGGGTCGATGCCCGGATGCGCCGCTCCCGGGGCGCGTAATTGGCTGATACGGCGCGGAACAAGGGGTGGTGTGCGGGGGTGGGGGGGGGGGGGGCTGGCTTCAGCTCGGTTACCTGATGCCGTCTGTCAGCGCAACACCGTGCTGCCAACAGCAGCCCAAACAGCCACCGACGCAGAGGAAGCGCACACAGTCAATTTCCTTTGTACCATTGCAATACGATATAGATGCAACAAATGTTGCTTACATTTTCTTCGAGAAATCTTGGTTGAAGTTTTGCGAATCTGTTCAGTAGTGCAAAGCCAGGCGCATTAGCGGAGCTAACTAAGGAGGCGAACTACAAAATGACTGTTCTATGGAACCATTTTCTTTTTTTACTATTCAGCCAAACACTTATCGCCACAATGCTTGCATTTAAAGCCAATCTTACCTCTTAGGACCAGTTTAGGTAGCTACACGTTCCTCCTTAAATCTCACCAACTCCGTTACGATAGATAACACGTTTTACAATCAGTGCACGTACACGATACGCAATTAGCTCAATCCTAGCTATTCCAAAGCATTTTCAATAACACCCATTACTGAGTATTGTTTAATTATATTAAAACGTATTTCGTAACAAGTACTGACGAAGTAGGGTCCACAATCTGAAAATGTCCTTTAGCACCCCAACAATAATGTGTGTGGGGGTATTTTATGAGTACCCCGAAAGTTTTTAAGAAATGAAAATTTCGTTCATTGTTGCTGAATTTTACTCTCAACACACTTTTTAAAGACATACTGATGGAAGTAAGGCCCTGACAATGGAAACATTGAGTATGACACTCAGTGGGGAAAGTTACGTCTACTACTAAATTTGGGGTCATGTTTACCTGAAAATTTTAATGCATATATGGAACCTGGTAGAAAAATTAATTGAAAACACTTTTTCCTTGGTTTTAAAATGTAAATTACCTTATTAGGTTACACTATCATATCTTCTGCTTATTTCATTTTGTGTTGGGGAGGACATTCAACTTGAGTACTTCGTGCAGCATTGTTGACCATTGTGCTGTGGTGGTGTAATGGTTACCATTTCACTCTAGCGAGCAAAGCGACCTGGGTTCGAGTCCCAGCTGCAGCATAAATTTTTTATCAATCATCCTGCTTCAATCATTATCATATATAAAGATGACTATGTAACAACGTAAAGCGTTGTTCTGAATCATCATTTTCGATAAAGATGACAATCGTTTTTAAAAGTCAGATCGCCTTCTCCATAAACTGTCGCTATCAGCTTTTAGGCGATCTATAGATGTTGAAGAATTCTGCCATTTTAGCATTCGAGGTCAGTGACCTACAAAACCGACAAACGGCATGTGTAGTAACGACTCCGGATAAAGCCTTTCAATGAATAAACATGCGACCATCTTTACGACCAGCCTATCATTAACGTACACGGGGTGAATCCAAAGTTTGAAGATAATAGAAGTATTTCGGTGGTCCTTCAGGGATACTCTGTACACGGTTTGGTATAGGGATTGTTACAGAGTAGTAATGTGAGGAGAAAGTATTTCGTTGCTAACCTTGTTACCTCCTTCAATGTACCTCCAAATCAGTGAAAATACTGCAGTATGCAATTAAAGAAGGCACAGAATACAGCGAGTGATTTAATAACCCTCGGGTGTGACGCAGCTGCCGTCACTGCAGGAACTCCTTGGTCCAGCGTTACTGTGCTGTTATTGCAATGCAGTCGTCGAACACACACGAGCTAACCTACTAACTCTTCATCTGGAAACGTTTCCATACTGCTGTTTATTACTCTTGTCGTACAGCTAACATTTCCAGAAAAAACAAGCCCGAGACAGACGGGAGGAGCGATGAATGCAAGCTCGAGTACGTAGTGCAAAGTAAATATTACTATCACGTACAGCAAGTACTTAACTCATATACATGACACGAACACATTACTGACCAAGTAGCCGCATCTTGCATATGGCTCAAATGAAGAATTTCGAATATGTTAAATTTTGCACAAAATAGTACAGGTCAACACCTATTAAAGATAAAATGAAAATCAGCTGACTTATGTGGTCCTCATCCTTTTGATTTTCGAAGAGTACTACTGGGCCACTGCATGCAGTGCAAAGCTGCACTAAAAAGGAAACACCTACAAAACTTAATACTACAGAAAGTCACACTGCATTACCATGCACGTAATTTATGTCCAATAACTATTAGATTGCTATTTTCTTTCCCTGAATTTTGTTATTCAGTATCTGTGTTGGTACGTGTAATTTCCTGAAAATTACTGACAAATATACGGTGTAACGGATGGGAGCTTCAGACAAGCAAGTTTTACGCGCTATCGTTCGTATTATTCGGAACTCTGGACACGCTTCTGCGTATATCGATGGACTAGAACTTCACTGAAAGTCATGAACTGAAAGTCATGAACTGAAAGTCATGAACTGAAAGTCATGAACTGAAAGTCATGAACTGAAAGTCATGAACTGAAAGTCATGAACTGAAAGTCATGAACTGAAAGTCATGAACTGAAAGTCATGAACTGAAAGTCATGAACTGAAAGTCATGAACTGAAAGTCATGAACTGAAAGTCATGAACTGAAAGTCATGAACTGAAAGTCATGAACTGAAAGTCATGAACTGAAACGAGTCAGCTAGCGCTATCGTGCACTGCACTTAACCATGCTCATGTTACTATGGAGGAGATAATCTTGAGCACTTTCTTTCACCTTGCCCCCCCCCCCCCTCCACCCCCAAACCCTCCCTATAGTTCCGACTTCGTACTCACTACCGACGTCTTAATGGTTCCGTGTGAGAAGACCTTCGAGGCCAGCTCCTTTCATGAGGACCTCCAAAAAACGATGTGTCATGATCTGCGGGCAGCCGAAACTGACTTCCACTCTAAGGAAGGTTACAGGCTTACTGAACCATGTGTAAAAAGATGTATGAGAAGAAGTGGGGAAGTGGAGACAATATTGAAAAATGAGAGGTATGTGTTTCGATGACTAAGGGTTGGTGTAAGAAATTAAAAATATTCATAACAGAGTGATGCTCTTGACTTCCAGCATGTATCTCGCAATTGTGAAAATCATCTACTAGTGGTATTTGACGAGGTAGTCAGCTAGGCAGGAATTGTCAATAAGAGTGCTGACAGCGACTAGTGAGAGAGCGTCGCAAGACGATTTGAGAATACGCGTAAACGATTGTTCAGTTACATTTTGTATAGGTGATTGCGTACAGCCTAGAAATATTTTGAAAAAATCATGATTCGGAGGAACGAAGATTTCCTGGCGGAATAAACCTTTTTAATTTCAGTCGACTGATTATCAGGTACCACTAAACTATCTACAACATGCCCGCGTGGCACGTTCCAAACTGCGGTGTAAAAAAATGAAATAAAAATTCTTGTTTGACAAATCTCTGCCAACAGTAAATTCATTAATACTATCAACACCACAACGCAGAAATTTAATTGTTTGTACAGTCTTTCGTCCGATGCTTTGCACCAACTCTATCCAGCCCGTGTGTTCATATTCCGATAACTGCTGCATCTCTCATCCATTCGAACCTGCCTATTGTATTAGTTCAAATGACTTAGTACTATCCGAACATCTGAGGTCATTAGTCTCTTGATCCCGGTATACCTGTTTACCCCAATCCCTTCCCTCCAATAACACATTCACGATTCCTTGATGTCTCATAATGGGTTTTGTCAATCAAAGCCTTCTTTCACTCAATTTATGTCAATTTCTCTTCTATCGAATTCGATTCAGTACTTCCTCATATGGTACGTGCTGTACTCTTTTATTCTTCAGCATCCATCTCTAGCACCACATTTTAAGAGATTATATTCTCTCTTTTTAACGGGTTACCTTCCAAATTTCATTTACTTAGAAGGCTGCACTCCAGACAAATACCTTCAGAAGACGACTTCTTAACCAACTCTAGTCTACGTTAAGAAATTCTCTTTTTGAGAAACGCTTTTCTTGCCATTGCCAATGTACGTTTTTTATCCTCTCTACTTCAACATCGCCTGATTTAATTCGACTACATTCCATTATCCTTGTTTTCATTCACGTTCATATTATATCGTCCTTTCAAGACAATATCGATTCCATTGCTCTTCCCGGTCATTTACTGTCCAACAGAGATATGACATCAGCAAACCACAAACTTTTATTTCTTCCCCTTGAACTGTAAGTCCTCTAAATTTGTCTTTGGTTTCCTTTATTGCTTGAGAATGTAGAGACAAAACAATATCGGGGATAGCAAACAACCTCGATTCACTCCCTTCCAAATGACTCACTTTTCTGTCCATTGACTCCTAAACTGCCATCTTAGTACATTAAGAGTTATAACTACTCTTAAGCTCCCTTTATTTTACTCCCGTTTACTCTCTGCATTTCAGAAAGCGTATTTCAGTGAACAGTGTCTAACGCTTTTTGTAAATCTATGAATTCTGTAAACGTAGGTTTTCTTTACTGTAACTTATATTCTAAGGTAAGTCGTAGGGTCAGCAGTATTGTACCTTCGGCGTTTCTATATTTCTCCAAAATCCAAACTGATGATCCAAGAGGTCGGCCTCTGCCAGTTTTCCCATTCTCGTGTCATTATTCGTCGAACTTGACCTATTAAACTGACAGGTCGGTAATATTGACCTTACAGCACCTGCTTTCTTTGGCATTTGACTTATTGTTTTCTTTTTGAAGTCCAGGGGTATCTGAGGACACACACATCTTTCACTTCAGGTATAATAGTTTTTTAATGGCCGGTTCTGCCAACGGTATCAGCAGATCTGAGGGGATGTCATCTACTGCAGAGGCCTTGTTTCGGCTTAGGTCTTTCAATGCTCTGTGAAATCCCCCTCGTCTTATCGCATTTCCCATCCCTATCCGCTTCCTGTTTCCTTTCCATAATATTGTCTAAGTTTATTTCCCTTATATAGCCCCGCCATATATTCCTCACAATTTTCAGCTTTCCTTTTTATGCTTCTCTGTGCTCCACAAGCTATTAATTTCCTGTAGACGTTATCTTTCCCCTAGTTATATATGCTTCTACACTCCTGGAAATGGAAAAAAGAACACATTGACACCGGTGTGTCAGACCCACCATACTTGCTCCGGACACTGCGAGAGGGCTGTACAAGCAATGATCACACGCATGGCACAGCGGACACAACAGGAACCGCGGTGTTGGCCGTCGAATGGCGCTAGCTGCGCAGCATTTGTGCACCGCCGCCGTCAGTGTCAGCCACTTTGCCGTGGCATACGGAGCTCCATCGCAGTCTTTAACACTGTTAGCATGCCGCGACAGCGTGGACGTGAACCATATGTGCAGTTGACGGACTTTGAGCGAGGGTGTATAGTGGGCATGCGGGAGGCCGGGTGGACGTACCGCCGAATTGCTCAACACGTGGGGCGTGAGGTCTCCACAGTACATCGATGTTGTCGCCAGTGGTCGGCGGAAGGTGCACGTGCCCGTCGACCTGGGACCGGACCGCAGCGACGCACGGATGCACGCCAAGACCGTAGGATCCTACGCAGTGCCGTAGGGGACCGCACGGCCACTTCCCAGCAAATTAGGGACACTGTCGCTCCTGGGGTATCGGCGAGGACCATTTGCAACCGTCTCCATGAAGCTGGGCTACGGTCCAGCACACCGTTAGGCCGTCTTCCGCTCACGCCCCAACATCGTGCAGCCCGCCTCCAGTGGTGTCGCGACGGGCGTGAGTGGAGGGACGAATGGAGACGTGTCGTCTTCAGCGATGAGATTCGCTTCTGCCTTGGTGCCAATGATGGTCGTATGCAGGTGAGCGCCACAATCAGGACTGCATACGACCGAGGCACACAGGGCCAACACCCGGCATCATGGTGTGGGGAGCGATCTCCTACACTGGCCGTACACCTCTGGTGATCGTCGAGGGGACACTGAATAGTGCACGGTACATCCAAACCGTCATCGAACCCATCGTTCTACCATTCCTAGACCGGCAAGGGAACTTGCTGTTCCAACAGGACAATGCACGTCCGCATGTATCCCGTGCCACCCAACGTGCTCTAGAAGGTGTAAGTCAACTACCCTGGCCAGCAAGATCTCCGGATCTGTCCCCCATTGAGCATGTTTGGGACTGGATGAAGCGTCGTCTCACGCGGTCTGCACGTCCAGCACGAACGCTGGTCCAACTGAGGCGCCAGGTGGAAATGGCATGGCAAGCCGTTCCACAGGACTACATCCAGCATCTCTACGATCGTCTCCATGGGAGAATAGCAGCCTGCATTGCTGCGAAAGGTGGATATACACTGTACTAGTGCCGACATTGTGCATGCTCTGTTGCCTGTGTCTATGTGCCTGTGGTTCTGTCAGTGTGATCATGTATCTGACCCCAGGAATGGTCAATAAAGTTTCCCTTCCTGCGACAATGAATTCACGGTGTTCTTATTTCAATTTCCAGGAGTGTATGTAATTCCTGTAGCCAGCCCTACTTAGCCATTTTCCACTGAAATATATAGATCCATTTTACTGTTAACGGAGCTGCAACGCCTCCGAATGTTCTTTTACGTTTACGCCTCGGTGAAGACGTTGTCATACACGAAGATTTAAATGATCTGTTGATCGAAACTGGTATTAAACGTTTGTTTTAAGAGCAGCTCAGAAGTATGACTTACTCTCAATTTTTAAATTCATTCTGTTGTGAAATAGGTTATAGAGCAGTTTCGGAAAAACTAATGAAGAGCCCAATATCCAAGTTAAACAACCCAAATTTAATTCTGATTTCTACCTGTGCATGTAAATGCAAATATTATGAAAAACACAAATGACATCTAAATTTAGAAGTACTTCTCAGTTTCATTTCTATTTGGTAAGAGATACACGTGATTTATTATCTAGAAGGTGGTTCTGTTGGCAGGCTGTGGAAACTTGAGGCGCGCGGGTGTCCAATGGCTAGCGTCCCTTAAAAAATTTCTAGCTGAAAGGCTTGGTCCTAAGACAGGTAGTCTGCGTGGCTGGACGAGAGAGTGGCCCATGTGCACTCAGCAGGAGTGGAGGTATAAATTTTGTAGGGCAGTGCTGGGTTAGTTCACCAAAATTATTTTTGTGGTGGAGAGGAAGACTCGCACCTGTGTACGAATAGGCCTTGTCATCGACAGAAAAGTGAACCCACTGTAACTGGGGAGAGACGTTCTGCGTTCCACCTCCGTCTTGGAGACGTGCAGTACTGGTTGATCATGGTAGGATGTTGCGTAGAAGGGAAATTGCTATTGTTGTAAACTTTGTTGGTGAGAACTCAAAGTGTAAAGCTATCGGCTGAGAAAGCCCGTGGTGTCAGAACAAAAAAGAATTTTCAGCAGGATAGCACAGACATTTTGTAAAAGTTGCAGACAGGAAACACTTCGCCTGAAACTGAACACCTTATGGAAGCTGAACACCTTATGCCTGCAGAGTGGGAGGGGCTCCTCCCCAGGGCTGATCATGGATGCTGAGGTTTTGAGGTTGATCTTAAAACTGTCAACTTTAACTCCCCCCCTCCCCCTGAATCTTCGAATTATGGTAAGAATAAACCGCATTTCCGCGAGTCATGGCGAGGGGATCGCGAAGTTGTTTACTTCAAGTTAGAGTCTTGGTAGTCTAAGGTAATTCACACAGTCTGATAAACTCTTACCTGCGCTTGCATGTTCTCTGGACTCTTTCAATTAGTCTGTTGTACTATTCTGTCACCATTTGCGTTTACGTGTCCACAGACAAAGCTGGTGCTGGTGGGCCCTCTACTGAAACTAACAACGTAGAAATGACAGTAGAACTTATGTGATAGTCACCACGTCGTCGTGGGTGAGGAGTAATTCCAACCTTCAGTAAAGAGAAAAAGACAGGGAGGGGAAATTTACGTGGACATAGCTAATAGCATCATTTCATATCCAATTCTGCACATGTGTGCCAAGATCTAACATCATTTAGTTTATAATTAAATTTGAAAGTTTGTGCATTGTATTATTAATAGGATTTTACAGTGACATCTAGGCTTCATTTCTTAGTTCGATAAACAACTCCTCTCCCCCCCCCCTCTCATACTCAGAGAGAAAAAAAGAGAGAGAGAGAGAGAGAGAGAGAGAGAGCGAGAGAGAAAGAGAGAGAGAGAGAGAGAGAGAGAGAGAGAGAGAGATGGGAGAGAGAGAGAGGGAGAGAGAGAGAGAGAAAAAGAGAGAGAGAGAGAGAGAAAAGAGAGAGAGAGAGAAGAGAGAAAAAGAGAGAGAGCGAGAGAGAAAAGAGAGAGAGCGAGAGAGAAAGAGAGAGAGGAGCGAGAGAGAAAGAGAGAGAGCGAGAGAGAAAGAGAGAGAGCGAGAGAGAAAGAGAGAGAGCGAGAGAGAGAGAGAGAGAGAGAGAGAGGGAGAGGGAGAGAGAGAGAGAGAAAAAAAAGAGAGAGAAAAAAAGAGAGAGAGAGAGAGAGAGAGAAAAAACACGCGATCTAGTGT